>NC_091458.1:98837872-99538705 GCF_027789765.1 Dendropsophus ebraccatus | reverse complement strand
ATATATATATATATATTTTTTTTTTTTTATGGAGCATCAGAAATATAGGGGTTATATGCCGTTTTCAGCTATCTATTGAAAATAGCGACCTGTAGGGCAGTTTCCATGCACTTACATGACTAGAGAAGAGTTACCAATGTCTATTAGGTGGTGGTGCTGCCGCTGCCCACCTACTGATGCACAGGTTTCTCCTAATGGTTTACATAGAGATTTGACAGATTTTTGAAGCCAAAGCCAGGAATGGATTAGAGAAGAGGAGAACTATCCGTCTTTCCTTTATGACTGGTTCCTTTTTTATAGTCTGTTCCTGGCTTTGGCTTGAAAGATTTGTCAGATAAATCCGTATGTGTAAACCCACCATTATACACAGCCATAGTGAGGAACCGGTCACTCTTTAGCAGGTAGTCGGGGCAGCAGCAGCTAATGGACATCGGTCACTCTTCTCTTGGAGTGCTTGGCGTGGGCTGCACATTTCTGAATGTTAAACTACTCTACACATTACACTAGTGATAGGGACAGACGCTGCTCTCACTCTATGTTGTGCCACCCTGAGATGGGGCAGGTATAACTAACCTTACAGGTGTACACCCTGTGTGAGCCGTGCACAGCCGCTAGAAAAAGGTAAATGGTGGAGTTGTCCATAGCAACCGACCAAACATATTCTTGTATTAGATCCGCAACCAACCTGTGAGATCCATCAGCTGGTTTCCATGACAGGTGAGACACATCACCTTGTTGCCAGCAGGTGAGATACACCACTTTGTTTTTATTGGCAGCAGCTCAGCAGGTTAGATACACCACCTTGTTGCTATGGGCAGCAGCTGAGCAGGTGAGATACACCACCTTGTTGCTATGGGCAGCAGCTGAGCAGGTGAGATACACCACCTTGTTGCTATGGGCAGCAGCTGAGCAGGTGAGATACACCACCTTGTTGCTATGGGCAGCGGCTGAGCAGGTGAGATACACCACCTTGTTGCTATGGGCAGCAGCTGAGCAGGTGAGATACACCACCTTGTTGCTATGGGCAGCAGGTGAGATACACCACCTTGTTGCTATGGGCAGCAGCTGAGCAGGTGAGATACACCACCTTGTTGCTATGGGCAGTAGCTCAGCAGGTGAGATCCCCTTCCCCAGAGACATAAGCTGAGGTGACAGCTGGCAGCCCCGGTGTCCCCAGGTGACAGCTGGCAGCCCTGGCACCATCCCATCTATGCCCAGTGCTGTCTATATCAGTTTATTATGGTGTCACAGGCAGACTCCAGGTCCATCTCCCACAGACAGCCGTGTGCCCCCTAAATTTACACCCAGCACCACAGATCACACAGGAGCAGCGTGTGGTACCGGACTCCTACTAGTCACCTGCCCGTGCCCGGCTGTCACCTACATTGGGGGGCAATGATACTATCACAGGGCAGGCCTCATGCTCGGGAGCCCTAACACAGTAATAACAAGCACGCCACTGGTGAGATACCGGCATATCCCCAGGCTATACCGACTACTTGCAGCGCTACTCTCTTCCGGTAACACCGGGACAAGCACCGCTACATCTCGGGGACTCACCAAGCAGGCATCGCGCATGCGCCATGAAGTCTCTCACCGCCAGACATTACTAATGACGCGTGAGTTCGCCGCGCAGGCGCACATCGAAGACAGGTAGTACACGGCTGGCAGCTCGCTACGTCATTAGTAGTCGCCGGGCGCTGAGAGTCCGGGGCATGCGCGGTCCTGCAGGGTGAGTTTAGTTGACTGGTGAATGGAGTGCTCTTACTTTAGCATGTTATTTTGTGATAGTCACATGGGCGGCGTGGGATCAGGAAACGCGAGCTCATTCATTGCTACTTAGTCGCCTGGACTTCTCCTCTAGGATTATTATCTAGGTGGAGAGTGAGGGCATTGTCCCATAACCTATCACTCCTCAGCCACATTCAGTATCTTCTATCCAGAGTCTGGATTTCCTTTCAGCACTGCCCTCACCCTGTATCTGTATGAGGCTCCTGCCTGGCACCAGCACTTGTTCTGTTGGATCACTGGAAGTGCTGGGAGATATCAGGAGACAGTGATGAGAAGATGATCTATGGTCATGTATCCACATGCCATGATGATGATGATGATGATGCACCATTATAGTGTCATGTACCCATCCTCATTTGTCAAGCCTGAAGTGCTAGAAACATATTCCCGCTAATGACTGCTCCCATATATGTATAAGATTTTGTGTGGTTTCCTATACATCAGCTTCTGCTAAGTTTCTGCCCTTTGCTTTGGAACAGGATCAGTGTTTTTTACCTTGGAGGAGGAAAATGGCGCATATCACCATTAATCAATATTTGCAACAGGTAACGGTGTGAACTCTTTATACTGTACTGCCGCAATCTGCCTTTGTAGAAATCACGTGTTCTCCTAAAATGTAATAATTATTTAATAGTTTCCCAGCTTTGACTACTAAGTAGTGTATAGGCTTCTAGACAGTCTGTTAGCCCATATACCACCTCTCTCAGCTTCTTTGTTACTGCAGGCCCATGTTCATTAGGGCACCATAAACTAGCGGCAAAGATGCTGAACGGAACAATGTATTACTGACTCCAATCTGTGCAGCTGATCTTACCTACATTATGACATCTTGTCTGTTAAATAATTTTGTGCGATATTTTTTTTAACACAATTAGCATTTATAATTTTGCCCAATTCAATGAAAACGGTCTGATATTTTTATGCTTGCAGCGTAATGAATGAATCATTTCACAACATAAAAGATCTCTCTTATTATATAAAATCTTTTGTCATAGTGTATCGTAGAACATACAGGATTTAATATTATAGATGCCTGTAATATTTATTTAAAGATACAAACGTTTTGAATAAAGTATAACTAATTTCTATGTTTTATTCAATAATAAAGGTGGCAGAGGTTATAGAAGCAAAAAATGGCAGTATGTGTGCAGAACTGGTTTCCTTTAGACATGCACACATCGCAAACCCAAGACTGCAGGTAAGAAATTGTCATTGCTGTAATGTGATAGACAGTAGTATGAAATGGAATCTCTTGCTTTGTTTAAAGTGACTGTACCACTAGGCCCAGGCTGAAGCACTAGAGGCGGGCCGACCCACCCTTAGTGGGAGGAAACCCCAGCCCCTCCATGATAGGGTTCCATTGATTCTAATGGAGTCACGTCATGGAGGGGCTGGGGTTTCTTTTCACTAAGGGTGGGTCGGCCCGCCTCCAGTGCTTCAGCCAGGGCCTGGTGGTACAGTCACTTTAAGCATCCTATATAAACTGCTTGCTACACAGTAAAGTTCAAGCATTATTCTGTCTACGTTGTTGTTCAGAGTAATTCTTCCATGTACAAGTATACCTTTTCCATTATCTAATCAAGAGCAGGTAGACAATCCACAGGTATCCACAACATTATCTTGTAGCATAATTAATCTGGAAACCTGTTGTCATTTTTATGAAACAGAAGTCATCAGACAGTCCCTGACATCTCCCCATTCCACCAGCCTTGACTGATAGATCTCTTCTTGTTTGAGTATAGGGAAAATCTATCAATCAAAACCAACAGGGCAGGGAGAACCTCTGGCATCATCCTGATGACTTGTGGATCAAGCAGGATAAAGCTATGTTCTTACTTCAGGAACATAAAGGGGTAGGCGTCTCTCTTGTAGTATTGACGGCCACTAATAATGATTATGATAATTATTAACGGCCGTCTATATCACAAGGCGGCTGCCTATCTCCACTATGTTCCTGGAGTGGGAACATAGCTTAAAGCATGGGTCTCCAAACTGCGGCCCTCCAGCTGTTGCAAAACTACATTTCCCATCATGCCTGGACAGCCAAATCCAAAGTTTTAGCTGTCCAGGCATGATGGGAGTTGTAGTTTCGCAGCAGCTGGAGGGCCGCAGTTTGGAGACCCATGGCTTAAAGTGTCACTGTTGTCTAATTTTTTTGCAGAAATCAATAGTTCAGGCGATTTTAAGAAACTTTGTAATTGGGTATTAGGCAAATATGCCATTATCTGCATTCAAAAAGACTTTCCCCAGGTCCCCCCTCCCTCCTCCCTCCTCCTCGGCAGCAGAGAACAAAGGATTACACAGCGGGAACTGTGTGAAAGCTGCTATTCAGAGGTCAGTGCTTACCTCAGAGGAGATAGCCTGGTGATGTAGCTGTAAATTAACTCTTTGTTGTCCTGTTTTGGTGCCTCATCTCCCTCCACCCCTCCCCTCTTCATAGAGAACAATGAAGGCATTTTCATGATAAAAATGCATTTTTCGCTTAATAAACCCAATTGCAAAGTTTCTTAAAATCGCCTTTACTGTTGATTTCTGCAAAAAATAATTAAACGACAGTGACACTTTAAAGGTGATGACAGGTTTCATTTAATACTGTTACTACTTGTATATGGTGATGAGTTTAGTAGATGCCCATTGTGCATTTTCTCTATTTTGGTTTGCTGCACAAATAATTCAGCAGGATTACAGAAGTAACTCTAGATTCTATTATACTGCACACATTGCCTGTAAAGTACATGTTCCTTTGTGTCATTTAGTTGTCTAACCCAGAAGACAAATGTCAACAGATGTTGGAACCTCCCTACGATGAAATGTTTGCAGCTCACTTAAGGTAACCGATATAGTTCAAGGGGTTAAAACTTTTGCAATATATCTAGCTTACAGATTAAAATACTGGAGGTTATAGAAATATATCTCTACCATCACTCTTAAAAAGGGCCCTCAATGAATTGACACCTAGGAATACATTTCTGTCAATCAGTGTTTTTTAATAGCTAGAGTTGGTGAGAACACACATTTGTTCATTGCTGAATGGGTGCGGGTGCATGTCCAGTCCTTATTGCTTGCCTATTCCTCCATTAGGGCAACACTGTGACCTGGGATTTCAGTATAGCTACAGCTCCTTCAAGGGGCCTGAGATACTTGGCTGTGCAGCTGTGATTCGTAGTCCATAGAATATGGAAATTACCTCAACAAATAGAGAAAAGACATCATATTAGCTTTAAATAATATATACATTGCTTAAAGCGAATGTACCACTAGTACATTGCTTTTTTTTTTTTTTTTTTTTTTTTTTTTTTACACGAATAGACTGGTGCAACGGTCCTTAATTTGAACCATTCCCAGTCACCGGCCTGGCATAAAACACTGAAGGTGGACCCACCAGCCCCCAGTTTTAACGATCTGCCCTCCCCTCTGTGACACTGCTCCATTAAATTCAATGGAGCTACATCACTGAGGGGAGGCGGTTTTGTCACATCATCCACGCGCCGGCGCCGATCCATTCATGTAAAAAACTTAAAGCGATGTACCTGATGATGCGTTCGCTTAAAAGGCAGACTGTCATCACTTTCAAAGTGTCTGACCACAAGTCAGGACAGGACCAATACTCTTGAGATAATGTGAAGCATTACTGACCATACTCTGTCACCTTTGAAGAGGTCATTCTACAGGGAGCTGCTGTTGTCTTACACTGGTGTCATCTGTCAGTCACTGTACTTTACAGCAGCCTCCTCTTATCACAGACAGCACAGAAAGTCTCTGCTTAGTTTTGGAATGAACTGCAAGACTTTAAGATTTTTTTTTTTTATATGGAGAATCAAGATAATAAATTCAGTATCGGTACCAAAATAAAGGTTCTGGTACTGTGCCATCCCTAGTCTTCGCCAGGTATATATCTCTTCCTGTACCCAAACAAGAAGCAATCTAATAAATCAAGGCTGGTGAGGTGGGGAGAAGCCTATGGGACCACCCCAACGTCATCACATGAAAGTGACGACAGGCTGTCCAAAATTTGTAATAACAGTCCCGGACAAAACAGAATATTGAAGCTAACTTTAGCTGTTAGTTTGTACTGGAGTCAAAACAGTTTCTTATCAGCTGATTTCTAAAAGCAAGATTGGAAGTCAGAGACGGTCATGGCTTCTTAGCTGGTGGCTGCTTGAATATAGCAAAACAATACACCTGCTGTTGTCACACCACTGTGAAAGGTTTCCATTTGTGTCATCTAGTAAAAACTATGTAAAACATGCAGATAACATGTAGAATTGATATATTGTGCTTCTGTAGTATAACTAAGGACATGTTTTAGGAAGCTTTGAGCGTATGTTTGGCCCCTTGTCTTTATAATTCTATTAATATCTTCCAATCTTGTTCATTTTAGATGCACTTATGCGGTTTCCAACCATGATTTTGTGGAGGCATACGAATGCCAAGCTGTCGTAGTTCAATATCCTTTTTAAGTGAGAGAAAGGCCTTATTCACACGTCCCGTAAATTACGGATCCGTAATTACGGATCCGAGTTAGTGCACATTGATGTCCATTGTCCTATTCACACTATCAGTAGCAGAAATGGATGAAAATCAATCCTGAAAAAAAAAAGGACATGTCCTAGTACGGACCCGGTGCGGACCCTGATTTATTTACGGATGCTCTCATTGACATCAATTGTCTACGGATTGTTTGCGGATTGTAACATGTTTGGCATCCGTATTTCCGTAAAAAAATATGGATAACTCATGCTCCTATTTGCACAGCAGTTTATAGAAGTGCTGGGATCTGTAGTTCTCCGGATCTCTGTTGCTGCACATCGTGTGCCGATTGTAGCAGAATCCTAGTTACAGTATGGTGTGCCGATTGTAGCAGAATCCTAGGCAGTGTTGGTGATTATATAATCAGAGAGCTGGGATCTGTAGTACTCCACAAGGTGAAGACCAGGGTGCCTGCTCTAAGATCTGGGGAGAGATAGTTGGAAAAAACACTGCCGGTGGCACCTCTCACCCTTTCAATGATGACACAGTTCCAGGAACGATCTTCTTGATAGTGAGCTGCACCTCCCTAACTTTTGTAACTTCTGCCATAAACTACTCCACTGTATTGCCACATTGTGTAGGAAAAGATGCAGAGATTTGCTACTTACACAGCCCTATGGCTCTGTGATGCGATCTCCTTCTTGTCCAGTGCCGATCTCTCTCTTTCTGCCATTCATTCACTGCTCAGTAACTCTTAATTGATTCATTCATACTTTTCCTAACCACATTGTAAACACCAATTTATTATGCTAATTGGTAATGATGAGTGACAGCTGGGCTACAAACGTACAATAGCTGTCCTGTCAGTGTAGACAACTATGGCAGGGCAGCATTAACATTACAGACTGAACCCCATAGAAAACCATTAGGACAGATAGAGTAGCCCAGCTGTCACTCATCATTACCAATTAGCACAATAAATTGGTGTTTACAATGTGGTTAGGAAAAGTATGAATGAATCAATTAAGAGTTACTGAGCAGTGAATGAATGGAAGAAAGAGAGAGATCGGCACAGGACAAGAAGGAGATCGCAGCAGAGAGCCATAGGGCTGTGTAAGTAGCAAATCTCTGCATCTTTTCCTACACAATGTTAGGACAAGGCTCTGTGGTAAGATAAGACAATAGTTTGGGAGAAAAATTAACATTACTCATCAGGTGATCGTCAGAAATAGCAAATAGCAATGATCACCTGAATATGTCTAGATCTGTTCCCACACACACCTTAATTTTTCTCCCAAACTATTGTCTTATCTTACCACAGAGCCTTGTCCTAACATTGTGTAGGAAAAGATGCAGAGATTTCCTACTAACACAGCCCTATGGCTCTCTGCTGCGATCTCCTTCTTGTCCTGTGCCGATCTCTCTCTCTCTGCCATTCCTTCACTGCTCAGTAATCTTAATTGATTCATTCATACTTTTCCTTATCACATTGTAAACACCAATTTATTATGCTAATTGGTAATGATGAGTGACAGCTGGGCTACTCTATCTGTCCTAATGGTTTTCTATGGGGTTCAGTCTTTAATGTTAATGCTGCCCTGCCATAGTTGTCTACACTGACAGGACAGCTATTGTACGTTTGTAGCCCAGCTGTCACTCATCATTACCAATTAGCATAGTAAATTGGTGTTTACAATGTGATAAGGAAAAGTATGAATGAATCAATTAAGAGTTACTGAGCAGTGAAGGAATGGCAGAAAGAGAGAGATCGGCACAGGACAAGAAGGAGATCGCATCAGAGAGCCATAGGGCTGTGTAAGTAGCAAATCTCTGCATCTTTTCCTACACACGCTGTAGCTCTCTGTGCTGTGAGATCGGCGATTTCCACAGGGATTCACTAGCATGCATATTAGATACCTCTCACCCTTCTGAAGTCTGGTCCAGCAACGGATGGATTACGGATGGAATACGGATGTCCAATCCGCAATTTCTCACGGGTTGTTTCAGGACCAGAAAAAAATACTGAACGTGTGCATAGGGCCAAATATGTGTAAATTATAGTTTCCTATCTATCTGCCTTAGAAAGCCACATTTCTATATTTAAGTCCATTGTTCTATTTCCCTTAACCATAGTTTACATCATTTTTGAAAATTTTTCAGGCCCATAAAGAAGAAAATTGGTGAGTTTAACTTGTCATAGCTTGTGATGTATTCAACATGGGGGCAGAGCTGTTGGAAATCAGGAATTCTGCCTTAATGGCCCTGGGTCACCATGTATTATATGGTCATCCATTCATTTACATTTCAGATAACGTGCATGGCTGTCCAAAATGCTTTTTAAGAAGGTGTTGTCCTTAGGGGAAGATATTTATATATACTCTGTTTTGGCTGTGGACTTTCCTCTAATAGCCAGAGCCTGCTGCAAACAGTAGCTGCCTTCTTAGAGGTATTACATGTCAGCCTCTTCATTTGAATGAGTGCCCAAAACTCCTGCCAACATGACAGCTGATAGTCAAAGTGTCAGTAGCAGGGGTGTGCTGCATACAGTATTAGCAGGTCTACGAAAAGGGATAGCACTTTTCCAGAAATAAAATGGAAAATTGATTAGGCCACTATAAGAAACTGCAGTATACATTTTAGATGCTACTAGAAAGCTTCTGGCTGAGTGGGGACCTGGGATATGACATATTAGGTCTGCTCAGCCAGTCAGCGGCAGAGGTAGGACCCCGCTACGGCTGCTGCCTGGCTGAACAGGCCTGGCACATCATGTCCCAGGTCCCCACTCAGACCCATAGGCGGCCAGGACCGGGGGGGGGGGGCAGCTTTTTAGTTTTGTACTGGTTGAAAGAAAGAGACCAAACACAGGAAGTCCTGTGTTCCCCTGGTAATCTGCACGCTCACAGAGAAGGCAGTCATGTGATTGTTTGACACATTAAGTCGTGGCTCTCTGTACTGGCCTGGACTTCCTATGTTTAGTTTTGGGTTTTTTTTCCACCATCACAAGACTAAAAAGCTGCCTTCAGGAGACCAGACCTGGATACAAGTATAGCTTGTTTTAAAGCATAATAACTTAAAAAAAATTGCTTTATTTCACTATTGCTTCTTTAATGTTGAACTGTTAAAAAAACAAAAAACAAATACTGTATACGTGGATGTATATATATATTGTTGTTTTCAAAAAAATTTTATATTACAGGGCATTGCCTATTATGTATGCTATTACTCTGGATTTAAGGAATTTTGCCAATAGCGTAAGTAGAAAAAAAAAAGACACTTAGGGGTCATTCACGTGTGCGTAGAATTCGGTCTGTACACGGATGGTGCTCTGCGGACTGGACCTGGAAGCTCATTATTAATTCTGATGTCGGGAGCTCCTAAACAGTTTAAAAGTTTGCGCTAGTGCACTGACACTAGCCCAAACTAAAAGACCCCTTGGGCCAAATTTTTGTATGTGTAGACTTAAAAATCTTAGCCTTTTACATTGATCATCCATAAACATAAAAATCACCTTATCTTATATCATAATTCCCCCCCCCCCCATGCTACTTTTAGTTTCTTAATTGCATCAGGAAGAATTGGAGGCCCATGTTTTCAGTTCACCAGTTGTCCTTCCTTGTACGTTTTGCACTAACAGCAGCATATTAGGGACGTTAAGGTTCTTGCCCTTTGGAAGTAAACAATATAGGATTAGATTGCTTGTATAACATCATTAGAAAAACCTAAGGGGAAGAGGTGGCAAACCTTGTGCAAGGAAACACTGGAGTAGTTGCCTATAGCAGCAAGTCAGGTTGCTTCTTTCTTTTTTAAAAAGATCTCTAAAAACATGAAAAGCCAAAATCCCCCTTTGGGTGCCTTCACACCTACCTGTTCCGCAGCGAATCTCACGCTGCGGATTTGCAGCAAGATCCGCTGCGGATCCAGTCCCATTCATCCCTATAGAGCACATACACGTAGTGGGATTGACATCCGGCTGTGAGTATGTGCTTTGCTCTGCTGCGTGTCAGGCTCCCGCCTCCGGTCCCCCTCAGCCAATCAGTGCTGCTGTCCATAGGGTGCAGTGACACACACAGGATCTGCAGCAGATTTGAGGCAGTGTCCTTTGATTTACTTACATAGATATCTGCAGCAGATCATGTATGTGTTAATTAACCTTTAAAAATTTAACTTGATATTTTTCTATAGGCCGATCAACAACTAGCAAGAAAAGGCAAAGGGAAAATTGGAGATATGCTTGAAAAAGCTGCAGAACTATTAATGAGCTGCTTCCGAGTGTGCGCCAGTGACACGTGAGTATGATGTCCTGTAATGTGACTTTGCCTTTAACAAAGTGTATGTAATTGTTACTGTCATTTTAAATAGCTTAACATAATTAAAAAGTACAATAGAATATAAGAAACTCTGTAATATATCCTATCAGAGCAATATGGTTCCTTCTGCGCTTACAAGGCCACTATCCCCTGCTCATCTATAGAGAAAGGCCTTATTTACATGTTCAGTAATATTTTCTAGTCCTGGTATCAATGTGCTCTAACTCTGATACGGAAATACGGATCTGTAAATTAAGGGACATGTGAATAAGGCCAAAATCTGTTTTCAGCTACACTGAAATCAGGTTACACTACCTATACAAGTCTATGAAAAGGGGAGGGGCTCAGGGGGAGGAGTGAGGCGAAGAGGAAGTACTATACAAAGTAACAGACAAGGGCTTTATGTCTCATAAAAAGTGTTGAATTCACAGGTAAGACTACTCAGTATTGCTCTCTGTGTGGCTGCCACATCTGGGGGGTTGTTACAGAGAGGTAGGAGAGCAGGGTCCCCTTTTTTGTGTGTATTTAATGTACGAGAGCAATCTAACAGGCTGCATCCACACTTCTGCTCGGCACAGAGATTGCTGACACAGAGGTAAAGCCCTTGGGGTAGTGTGCAATTCCCAGATTTTGCATCCTTTCATAACAGATGTCTAAGGGGCCTATTCCACGGGAGCGATAATCGGCCGAATCGGCCCCATTCGGCCCGATTCGGACGATTATCGCTCGGTGGAATAGAGAGAACGATCAGCCGATGATCGTGTCATCGGCTGATCATTCATTTAGGTTTAAACCTAAGATCATCGTTCGCCATTCGCGCATCGCTGCGGTGAAATAGCGATGCGTGGGGGCGACCGACGATTCAAGCAGAGCAGCATACATTACCTGTCCGGGCTTCTCCTGAGCTCCGTCTTCCTTCCCTGGTCCCGCTTGCAGCATCAGCTCCGGAGCGGCCTGACAGAGCTGTCAGACGCTCAGCCAATCACTGGCCAGGAACGCCGCAGCCAGTGATTGGCTGAGCGGTCTGACAGCTCAGTCAGGCTGCTCCGGAGCTGATGCTGCGAGCGGGACCCGGGGAGGAAGACGGAGAGTAGGAAAAGCCCGGGCGGGTAATGTATGCTGCAAGGGCTGCAAGGACATTGGTAACGATCGGTGCTCGTTTACATCGTTGCTCGGCCCGTGGAATAGGGCCCTAACTGTGCTCATGAAATCTATTTTCACTTTGTTTTCTTAGTTTTGCTTTGTTTACTTGTATCTCATTTCCTTTTATACTAGCCGTGCAGCCTTTGATGACTCAAAGAAGTGGGGAATGTTATTTCTGGTCAATCAACTTTTCAAAATTTATTTTAAGGTAATTTTCTAGATTTTCCTCCTTTTTTTAAGGATGCAGCCAATTTAAATTTTTGCATTTTTATTTACTTTTTTTTTCTTCACTTTTTAAAAGCCATACCTTTTTTTTTTTACTTCCCTCCAACAGCTCCATTTAATGGCTTGTTTTCAGTAAGACCAATTGTACTTTTTAATTGTGCTATTTTACCATAAAATGTACTGCGAAACAAAAAAAATGTCCTAATGTGATAATATTGTGATTGCAATGATACTAGTTTATACTGTTTTTGCTATTTACTTCTTCAATTTCTGACCTTTAGAGTCTCTTTAAAAAGTTCTGTCAGTAGGTTTATGCTGTCCTATCTAAGAGTAGCATAACTTAGTGACAGAAGCTGAACAGAATGATGTATCCTTTACATTGTTCTGTGCAGCTGATACAGAGATCTCCTCCTGAATAACATGGATAATACAATACAATACAATAAGTAGTCTTCTCCATTATGTGCATGAGCTCAGTAGTCCTCATTATTCATGAGAAGCAGAAAACTCCACCCTCCAGCTGATGATTGGCAGTGATCCATCCATTCTGTGTATAGTTAGTCAACTGTCAATCAGCAGCTGGGAGGCAGGGGAGGGGTGTAGGAAGATTCCTATTCTCCTGCATATTAAGTTCACACAATGTAAATTTTTAAGAAATAACAGCCGTTGCAACGCTGGCCGCTATTTATTGAAAATTAAAATAACATTGTGCCCTATGGAATCCCAGCCGGAGTGTATACACTCTATATATACTCCGGCCAGGATTCCATGTGGCCGGATAGAAAACTGACATGTCAGTTTTGTGCGGCCGCTATTCATTGAAGTGCAGACAATGTAAAGTCTGGCTTGGCTGCACTTTTCATTGTCTGCTATGGTTATTTGGAATGTGCCCACAGTCCAGATCAAAAGAAGTGAAGCTCATCACTGGCCAGCATGAACTTCACAGACAGCGGCCGTTCTGTGACACGGCTGTGTCACAGAATGGTCGCGCTTTCATTCACTGTATGAACCCGGCCTTAAGGTGCAATAAACCTAGTAACAGATTCCCTTTAACATCTGTGAAACACGGCGGATCCGCAGCGGATTTTTCAGCGAATTTGCAGTGAAATCCGCTGCGGATCACTGGCCTGTTATGTCCCTGGCCAGTTAGACATTTGTTATGGAGGGATGTCCGGCTTGCTTCGGGGGGTTCCTGGCTGGTGGTCCTGCTGAGCCAATCAATGTGCTGCTTCGGTGCAGCGCACTGATTGGCTGAGCGGGACGTCCAGCCAGGAACCTCGAAGCAAGCCGGATTGCGGAGCAGGTAATGTATATGCTCTGGCCAGCAGGGGTTAATGGGGCGGTCTCCTAACATACTTGAAGCAAGGTGTCAATCCCGCTGTGAGTATGTCTTCCCATAGACATTACAGGCCAGGGATCCGCAGCGAGAAATCCGCTGCAGATCTGCCCTGTGTGTTTGCAGCCTAAAAGTTAGTTTATTTGCAATAACCTCTAGTTTCTACTGGTACAGTTTTGGGGGTAGATGGGACTTTTTGAGTCCTATCTATTCCAATGTTTTGTTGGACCTGAGTTGACAAAAAATAAGCCATTCTGGCATTTGATATACAGTGGTGCTTTGGATTATGAGCATAATTCGTTCCGGGACCATGCTTGTAATTTAAATCCACTCCTAAACCAAAGCAAATTTTCCCATAAGTAATCAGTGAAATGTAAACAATTGGTTCCACATCCTAAAAATCATTTTTTTATTTGGAATAACTTGTAAAACTAATAAACAAAAAAACATTTAGAAACAGCTGAATATGTGATATTATAAGTTACTGTACAGTATAGCAATCAGCATGTGGATTATAATGTAACTGCATTATCCTGAAAAAAACAGCAGCAGTTTTTGGAGATACAGAATGGAACTGCAGATCCCCATAATGCAGTAGCGTAGTACAACAGGCTAGAATAGAGAAGCAGGGCTGCTGTCAGACGTCTGTGTGGTCACATGACAGCAGTGGGAAAGGGGCTTGTGTTCAGCATGGACCAATCAGGAAGTGAGAATCACCGAGCTATGCAGGAGGACAGTGACAGAAACCTCTATTCAGCAGTGTGTATAGCTAAGCGTGAGTGCAGGTGGATTATAGCAGCAGTGTGTATAGCTGAGTGTGAGTGCAGGCACTTTATAGCAGGAATGGAGAGGATTAGAAACACAAGGAATGACAGAGACTGCAGGGAGCATGAAGGAATGAGCAGGATAGATGTGGGCACAGTATAGCAGCACTCTGTCTGGTTGCTGTAGACCCTGCTATGCAGAACATGCCCCTCTCCCACTCCCCTTCCCAGCCAGTAGAGGAAGCTCTTAAACTAAAGCAATGCTCTTAAACCAAGTCAAAATTTTAAAAAACTGTAAGCTCTTCTTGCATCCAAATCCATCTTGCATCTTAATCCAAGTTACTCTTACTGAGGTACCACTGTATTCAGTTTGTTTACGGCATTGACTATTTGAGATGGAAACATTGGGGGGAATTTATCAAGGGCTTTACTCCTATTTTTAGGTGAATAATTGAATTTCTTTGTCCATTTTTGGTCTAAGTTCTATTTATAAACCAGCATTAGAGGGATGGATATTTTTTGGATGCACTTTTTTTTTTAATCTGCCTGTTTTGAGTATTCACTGAAAAAGTTAGCATAATCTGGGATTAGCCCCCAATTTATCATTTTCGGCTCCTTAAAAAGTCTAGTGCAGGCTTACATCTGGTCAGTGAATTTTTTTTTTTTACAGCTTTAAAAAACAAAAAAAAAATTTGAAAATTTTGTGACTTTTTTTTTTTGCAACTTTTTACTTAGATACGATCACTATGGCAGTGCTACATTTTAAAAAACAGTCACAAGGGATTGGAACAAAGTATACACCAATCCTCATTAGAAGAGTCCCACACATTAGACTCCTTAGTAAATGTCTCCCATTGTATTTTAATAGTCTGAACATTGCCACACATAAGAGTTTATTTTTGTAAATACTGTGTGATCTACAATCAAACTCCATACAGAGACCTTCAGAAGTTGGGCAGTCAGACATGTCATGGGACCATCAATTGTCATTTAACCTCCTTGATGCTGTGGTTGCTAGAGGGTTAGTAGGTGTCATTTATAAATGCTAGATTGGCATCATTGAGTTTCAAAATCCAAAGATTTTCAGTTGGGTTCACGTCTGTAGACTGCCTAGGCCACTCCAGAACCTTAAAAATATTTCTTAGTCACTCCTTAGTTGTCCTGGCTGTGTATTTGGAGTCTTTGTCATATTGGACAACCCAGCCACAACTCATCTTCACTGCTCTTACTGAGGGAAGGAGATTGTTGGTCAAAATCTAGTATTGTCCATTCTCTTCTCAATACAGTGCAGTTGTCCTGTTCCCTTGGCAGAAGAGGACCCCCAAAGTATCATGTTTCCAACCCCATGGTTCACTTAGGACTTTGTTCTTGGGGTTGTGTTCGCCCTCCTCCTTCCACCAAACAGAGCGTTGATGGAGTTGATACCAAAAAGTTCTGGTGTCATCTGACAACATGATCTTAGATGATCCTCTGGATCATACAAATGGTCATTGGCGAACTTCAAATGGGCCTAGATATGTGCTGGCATGAACAGGGGACATTGTGTACCCGCAGGATTTTAATCTATGACTGCATAGTGTGTTACTATAATATATACAAGATCAGGTCGGCACAACCCCTTCCAAGGCGTCGGGCCCGTGCAGTAAACAGCAACGATGGGGTGCCGGACTCTCAGAAGCAATAGTCTCTGGTAAACACAATTCACAATGAAGAAATGAATGAGGTGGCACTCCCCATCGGATGAATTTCTGTACCTAATTTCATCGTATAAAAGGACATAACAGATGCAAACAACGATCTGGCAGACACCAGCAGGTAGGTGGTAACAGTCTGCTTCTCGGTGAAATCGCTTTTACAGACCGCCGTAGAAGCGATTTCACCGCAAAACAGACTGTTACCACCTACCTGCTGGCGTCTGCCAGATCGTTGTTTGCATCTGTTATGTCCTTTTATACGATGAAATAAAGTACAGAAATTCATCCGATGGTGAGTGCCACCTCATTCATTTCTTCATTGTGAATAGTGTGTTACTAACTGTTATCTTTGAGACTGTGGTTCCAGCTCTCTTTAGGTCATTCACCTGGTTCTCCTATGTAGTTCTGGACAGATTCCTGACCTTCTCAAAATTATCCTTACACCACAAGGCGAGATCTTGCATGAAGACCCAGACTGAAGAAGATTGGCAGTCATCTTGTGTTTCTTCCATTCTGTAATAATTGCACCAGAAGGTGTTTCCTTCTCACCAAACTGCTTGTCTATTGTCCTGTAGTCCATCCCAGCCTTGTGCAGGTCTACAGTTTTGTCCCTGGTGTCCTTAGACAGCTCTTTGTGAGAGGTTTATCTGGCAGATAAAGCCATAGCCAAGAACAGACTATAAACAGAGAACGGATCATAAAGGAAAGACTGAGATTTCTCTTCTTTGCAAATGTTTTCCTGGCTTTGGCTTTAGAAATCTGTCGGATAAATCTCTCTGTGTAAAGGCACCCTTTGTTCTTGGCCATGGTGGAGAGGTTGCAGTGTGAGTGAGTGTGTGGGCAGGTGTTTTTCATACAGGTAACAGGTCTGTGAGAGCCAGAATTCTTGCTGGTTGTGGGTGATCATATATTTATTTCATGCAGTAAAATGCAAATGAATTATTCAAAACTCATACAATGAGATTTTCTGGAATTTCTTTATAGATTCTGTCTCTCACAGTTGAAGTGTACCCCCATTCACATAGGGAATGTATCCAATGGCTTAAGATGTCTTTCCCACTGATTGGCTCAGAACTAATATGTACAAGCCTACTTCTCATTCACCTCCTGATACCGCACATGACTCTTATTTCCATTTTTTCTTTTACTGTAGATCAGTAAACTTCACTTATGCAAGCCCTTGATCAGAGCAATTGAGAGCTCCAACTTTAAGGAAGAATATTCCATTTCACAGAGGGTCACTTACAAATATTATGTCGGCCGGAAAGCAATGTTTGACAGCGAGTTTAAAAAAGGTACATTATCTTGAAGCAGTGATACTGTATTTTTGTTTGCATTGTACTGAAGCTTGCAGAGCATTTAAAGGGGTTATTCAGCTCTACAAAAACATGGCCACTTTTCCCCCTACTGTTGTCTCCAGTTCAGGTGTGGTTTGCAATTAAGCTCCATTTACTTCAATGGAACTGAGTTTCAAAACCCCACCCAAACTGGAGACAACAGTAGGGGGAAAGTGGCCATGTTTTTGTAGTACTGGATAACCCCTTTAACAAGTTTCTTGAGGTGGGGGGGGGGGAAGGAGTGGGATGCCTATTTATTTAGCAAGCATGAAGCCAGTCTTACATTTAGGAAGATGTCCATCTTTGTTGAGTTAAAAAATAAATGATTATAAAAAACTTGGTTTCATGTAAAGAAAATAAAAATGTCCTTTTTTTGTTTCCCTAGCTGAGGAATATCTATCATTTGCCTTCAGGAACTGTCTTCGCTCCTGCCAGAAAAACAAAAGAATGACTCTCATATATTTGCTGCCTGTGAAAATGCTCCTGGTGAGTGCCCTGGTGTCTCTAGCTGCATTTTATAACTCTTAAAGGATAATCGAAAATTGCTTTTAGGGGATACACATTTAAAGCGAATGTACCATCAGTACATTCGCTTTAAGTTTTGCTAATGTATAGAATGACGCCAGCGCATGGAAGCCAGTGCAGCAGTCCTTTTTTGATGCGCAGCCCAGTTCCTGCGTACGACAGGATTCTATTCCCGGACACTGGCTGGGGGTGAAGCACTGGAGGTGGGCCGGCCCTCCGCCAGTGGGAGAAAACCCCCGGCCCTCTATGATGCTGCTCTATTAGATTCAATGGAGGTGCGTCATAGAGGGGCGGGGGTATCCTTCCACTGGGGTAGGGCCGGCCCTCCTCCAGTGCTTCACCCCCAGCTGGTGCCTGGGAGTAGAACGGCGCCGTACATGGAAACTGGGCCGCAGTTCAAAACAAGGACTGTGGCACTGGCAAGACTTAAAGCCAATGTACTAATGGTATATTCGCTTTATAATTATGTTTCCCTTACGTCCTCAGCAGCAGCACAAATGGGGAAGATCCTATCTTCCTGCAATGGTAGGACAGATGGTACTAATAAAAGATTGATTAGGAGCCCTATAAGAAGGCCATACAGACCCCTCCTCCTTGTGTTTTTTTCTGTCCTCCTGTGGGACAGGTGGTAGGAGAGGGAAGCAGGCTCAGGCCTATGTTTGTGTCTGACTTTCCTTTCCAAAGATTCTTCCTTTCCACATGGTCGTGTGGAGAGGGGGAAATTTATAGAAATGTTTGTTTTTCCTGCTCTGCTGTATCAGAGAGGAGATTATTTACTTTTTAGTAGAGTTATCACTCAGCTTCTCTGCTGTATTGAGCCGCTGTGTGAGGGAAGCCATGAAGCTGCTGCAGTAAGTATCATGGTGCTGCCAGATCTGTGTCCTCACCTGGGCGGCTGCTGCAGTAAGTATAATGGTGCTGCCAGATCTGTGTCCTCACCTGGGCGGCTGCTAATGTTTCTTGATACTTCAGCAAGGTAAGATATGCTGTTTTTTCTTTTAAGCTGGAAGCCTGGCATGTGTGTCAGGAGGATCATTGGATATATATATATATATATATATATATGTTGTATGAGGCTTTTATGCCTCAAATGTTTCGTTTCAATGTCTTTCACTTTTTTTAACATTGGTTGTGCAAGTCCTGTTAGACTGCTTCACTATATGAGTGACCTATGTAAACTATAGTGTGTATACATGAACACAGCTTTAAAGCTGCTAGTTGGGTATTTAGTACACCTGCTGTCTCATTATTTTCTCCAGTACTGCTACAATGAAGCTGTGAAACTGTGTATATGTGTGAACACAGCCCTAGAGCTGCTAATTGTGTACACCTGTTGCCTCATTACTTTCTATAGTACTGCCATCAGATGATGCAGTGAAGCTATAAAACTGTGTGTGTGCACACAACCCTAGAGCTGTTAGTTGTGCAGTGTGCACACCTACTGCCTGATTACTTTCTATAGTACTGCTACCAGATGATGCAGTGAAGCTCTGAAAGTGTATGTGAACACAGCCCTAGAGCTGCTAATTGTGCACACCTACTGCCTGATTACTTTCTATAGCACTGCTACCAGATGATGCAGTGAAGCTATAAAACAGTTTGTGTGTGCACACAACCCTAGAGCTGCTAGTTGTGCAGTGTGCACACCTGCTGCCTGATTACTTGCTATAGTACTGCTACCAGATGATGCAGTGAAGCTCTGAAACTGTATGTGAACACAGCCCTAGAGCTGCTAATTGTGTACACCTGTTGCCTCATTACTTTCTATAGTACTGCCATCAGATGATGCAGTGAAGCTATAAAACTGTGTGTTTGTGTGCACACAACCCTAGAGCTGCTATTTGTGCATTGTGAACACCTGCTGCCTAATTACTTTCTATAGTACTGCTACCAGATGATGCAGTGAAATTGTGTGTGTGAACACAGCCTTAGAATTGTAGTTGTGTAGTGTGTATACCTGCGGTCTGATTACTTTTCCAATATTTCTATCAGATGATACAATGAAGCTATAAAACTGTGTATGAACACGGCCTTAGAGTTATTGTGTAGTGGTAGATACACCTCCTGTCTAATAACTTTCACTAATACTGCTAACAGATGACGCAGTCACCCTATGGAGCGTCTGTGTGCTACTCCAGTGCTGCCATTTAAGAATGCAGTGAAGCTACTGTGTGTGAACACGGCCTTAGAATTGTTAGTTGTATACTATACACCTGCTGTCTATTTACTTTCACTATACTGCTATCAGATGATACAGTGATCATGTGGACCTTCTGTGTGCTGACATTTAAGAATGCAGTGAAGCTACTGTGTGTGAACACTGCCTTAGAATTTAGTCGTGTACTATGTACACCTGCTGTTTAATTACCTTCACTAATACTGCTATTAGATGATGGTTATCATGTGGACCTTCTGTGTGCTGCTATTTAAGAATGCAGTGAAGTTATGAAGCCACCGTGTGTGAACATTGCCTTAGAATTGTAGTGTACTGTGTAACACCTGCTGTCTGATTTCTTTCACTATACTGCTATCAGATGATGCAGTGCCCTATGAAGCTACTGTGTGTGAACACAGCCTTAGAGTTGCTAGTTGTGTACTGGATACATCTATCTAATTACTTTCCCTAATACTGCTATCAGATTATATAGTGACCATATGGAGCTATGTGTGTGAGCACATGCTTAGAGCTGCTGGATGTGTACTGGATACACCTGCTATCTGATTACTTTCCCTAATACTGCCATCAGATGATGCAGTGATTCTATGGAGCTTTTTTGCGCTGCTCCAGTGCTGCTATTTAAGAATGCAGTAAAGCTACTGTGTGTGAACATGGCCTTAGGATTGTAGATGTGTACTATCTGATTAGTACTGTTATCAGATAATGCAGTGACCTATGAAGCTACATCCTTAGAGATGCTGGATGTGTACTGTGTATACCTACAGTCTAATTACTCTGTAATACTGTGTACACCTGCTGTCTAGTTACACTCTGTAATACTGATATCAGATGATGCAGTGACCCTATGGAGCTTCTGTGTACTGAAGGATGCAGTAAAGCTATGAAGCTGCTATGTGTGAACACCGCCTTAGGATTGCTGGTTGCATATTCAGTGCACCTGTGTGTCTGATTCCAGGCACTCTGCACTAGTCTGTTAGTCGGCCGGTCAGTCTGGCACAACTTCCATCCTTGGATGTAGCCGGATTCTAGTAACAGAACTTCTGGGGAAAAAGCTTTCTTGGCGTACAGATCCTGCAAGATTCCACTTTCAGGTGGTAGGGAATTCATTTGTGGATTGCAACTTTTTCTCAGAAGAGACAATGACTGTTTAAGATTTTACATCTGAATGATAATCTACAGGCTGAACTGGATGGAGTCCGAGGTCATGGCTCCTTCAGACGCACAAAGACCTTGTTTAAAAGAAAAAAAAAAAAAAAAAAAAAAATTTCTTAGTAATTTTCTAAATAAATAAATAAATAATAATAAAAAAAAAAAAAAAAATAAAAAAAATAAATAAAATAAATGTCTATATTACTATAGCTGAGCAGTATACTTGGCTGCCCGATCCCCACAGTTTGGAGACTGGTCCTTCGTTGTAAGTGGGCAGATGTTCACTCCAATATAAAGATAGTTGGATCTGTATTGGACATTCTCATGAAAGTCCTTTTTTTTTTTTTTTTTTTCTTATGATCAGGTCCATTATCTGCCCCAGTCTAATAAGAGAAGGAACTTCTACTTTTGTTCCACATTCCGTAGGAATTCTAGTATGGAAGGTAAAGGAAAGAATCCTGCACAAGAAGGACCAGACGTCTCTGAGGCCTTGGGGATGGGGACAAGAACTTGTGACTACGTCTTTTCTGACAATTTATTTCCATAATGAGAGAGGTCTGTACCAGTGTTATATGATAGGAAAGGCTACCATATTGAATTTTGATCTGTGGGTCCCTCCTAGAGGGATGTTATCTGACCGTGTATACCTGTATACAGCCTCCTCTGAGAAAGGTGCTGTATGTGGGATCTATGATCTGTAGGTCCCTCCTAGAAGAAGGATGTTATCTGACCAGGTATACCTGCATGTACCTGTATACAGCCTCCTCTGAGAAAGCAGTTGTATAGAGGATTTATGCTCTGTAGTTCCCTCCTAGAAGAAGGACGTTATCTGGCCATGTATACCCGCATGTACCTGTCTACAGACAAAAGCTGCATATTCCTTACATCAAGACCTTTTGTACAAGGCAATTGGCATTCTTTTCAATTTACAGTCCTTCTGTCTGGAATCATCTTGGCTCCATCTACAGTCACCAAGCTGATGTCTATTGTACTTTGACTGTTTGAGAAAATTGAAGCTCATCATTGTTTCTGGCATGGAACAATTCCTAGGGAGGAGAATAGATCCCCAGTCTGTGACTTACTTCCTCCAGAGATAATACAGAAGTTGACACAAGTCGGGGTTCTCTGCACTCCCCAGTTGCTGTCACTTCATCTGATACCCTTGGGTCTTATGTCTACACTGGAAATAACACCCAGAGACAAGGATAGCTTTTTCCTGCTCAATGGCAGCAGTCTCCCAATGAAGTGGGTAGAGAAAACCATTGATATATCAAGCAGTGGGGCGCTTGTATGAGCAACAGGCAAAGGAGCCTTAATCCCCATCAGAGATGTTGCTGGCATCCAACATATGAAGGGAATACTAGTCCACTTCAGCACACCAATCTATGGTAAGCTATCAGTATAAGATCAAAAACCGCATCTAGGATGGCGCATATCGATCTTTATAGGGGCACTAACTCTGTGGTATTACTACTGGAGGCAGAGGCATTTTGTCTGCTGGCAATCTATGCTGCGATGTAACCCTGTCGGAGGAACGGTCTCTGGACCAGAAGCTTTCTGGAAAATCGCATGGAGGATAGACCTATTCCTATTCAAGGTTCAAATTGGAAAACCCTTTTTTCCTCACTCCTAAAAAGCCCAGAGTCTTGCAGAATCTGAGACAAGGTTGGGCCTTGGTCAGCCTCATTTGCCCCTATTGACCCAAGAGAGCATGGTTCACAATGGTGAGCCCCCTGCCTAAGAATCTTCTGGGAACTCTCCCAGTCTCCCCAGCTACTGACACAGAGCAGCAGAGATTACTCCCAGCGTCCCTGCCAGGTGTGGGCAGAGTCTAAAAATCTTGCAAGTAGCAAGTCTCTGGTTTCATGATGGCCTCTTATTATCTAAAAGCATGGCGCTAATTCCATAGGAATATTCTGGAGGCTTCTGTATACCCTCAGTTAATAACTCAAGAAGGCAGGCTTGTCCGAAGCTTGACTGCCGTCAACAAGGTGGGAATTGATATGCTGTCAAAGTGGTGACCACTCTTCTGTAGTCCAGAGCCACAACTGCCTACAGAACCTACCTGAAGGTAAAGAAGATGTTTGAAGCCTGGTGGGTGAAAGTCTCTTCCACATCTCCATTGTTACAATCCATTACTCCTGCCAACACGGGAGAGAAGGAGCTTCATCCCTTAGATGTGGGAAGGGCTTGGAGCATGTATATTGAACGGGCAAACTCCTTCAGGAAATCTAACCACTTGTTTTTATCCTTTGCAGGGAAAAACAAAGGATGCAAGTCATCCAAAGCTTCTCTGTCCAGATGGATAAGGGAAGTCATCTCCATATGCTACCAAGAAGCTGGATTACAGGTACCTGGTGCAATCAAGGCACATTCAATGAGGGCAATATCATCCACATGGGCTGAAAAAGATCTGTACCCTTGGAACAAATATGCAGGACTGCTTCATGGTCGTCCGTCAATGCCTTTGTCAAGCACTATAGACTAGATATTCACGAGTCAACCAGTTTTTGGCTCAGCCATTCTGTCTTCTGTAATGTAATGGCCCTCCCTAGTCTGTTTTCATAGCTTGCTATATCCCCATTTGTGCTGCTGCTGAGGACGTAAGGGAAAGGATAATTTTTACTCACCGTAAATTTTCTTTCCTGTAGTCCGAAGCAGCAGCACAGACTTCCCGCCCTGATTTAAACAAACTATTATTTATGCAGCATACCTTGATTGTTTTAATGCCTTATTAACTAAGTTTTATTATGAATTTTAAATTTTTTTGTCGTTAGAATTGACACAAGGAGGAGGGGTCTGTATGGCCTTCTTATAGGGCTCCTAATCAATCTTTTATTAGTACCATCTGTCCTACCATTGCAGGAAGATAGGATCTTCCCCATTTGTGCTGCTGCTTCGGACTACAGGAAAGAAAATTTACGGTGAGTAAAAAATTATTCCTTTACACATAAGAAAATACAGCCATATTTTCAATATAATATTGCACTCCATTGAAGTCAATAGGAAGTTGGATGGCAGTGCACACACTGTATAGAATAATGGCCATAACTGATTGTGACCATCCAAATATTATTTACTACCTGCTTTTGCAAAATACAGCAGTTTTTTTACGTTATTTGTTCACACATTGTTTAATTTTTACTCAAAATGATGGTTGTAGTTAGCTTTTATTTTACTGTGTGTGAACCTAGCCTAAAGAGTACCTGTCCTCAAAAAAAACTTTCACATGTCTCAGGGATAAGTCAAACAGTTTGATCGGTGGAGGTCTCACTGCTGAGAACTAGTGGGGAACTGCACTTCCCCACTGTCACTTTCTTTCACTGTCACTTATTGAAACTGGTGCTTACACGCTGGGTAAATGACTGGTAAACCTCAGGCCCATGTCACAATAACATAAACCCTGCCTTGGCACAGTAATGTCTACTGTCCAAAGTGGCCATTAAAGAGGTAGTGCGCGGCTCTTCCTGAGTTCAGGGTCAGCACAGGCACCTCCCTGCTCAGCCAAACACAGGAAGTGCTGTGACAGTGGCTGCTTCAACAGAGAAGGGAAGTTACGTTTTGCTCTGAATAACCCCTGAAATAACCAGCATTACGTAGATTTCTTTCACTAGTGCTTCTAAAATCTGTTGTGTTCTCTAAGTTATTAAATACAAACTATGTTACTGGTTTTCCTTTAACCTTTAGGGTCATATGCCAACCATTCAGCTGCTGAAAAAATATGACCTGATGCAATTTGCAGAAGTGACAAAGGCCGTTTGGTATGTACACTGTATATGTAATATATAATTTTATTTCTAAAAGAATAAGTCAGGGGTGGCCAAATAGATCTTGATCTTGCAGGAGGTAAACCTTTGAGTGGAGGACAGTAGGCCACTATGTCATTCTCTTTTCGGTTTCATCACAAAGAAAAGTCTTCCAGCCAAATGGCATATAGGACCCTGTTCCTTTTCACTAAAGTCACCTCTGTTTTTTAGACGCCAAAGAAAAGGTGTTTTCTTTATAAAATAATTATGCCTCATTTAAAAGACAACTGGCTAAGTGTATGTTTAAATGGGGAAAACCTTGTGGTTTTCACACTGAAACCTCAACTAGTGTTACTTAAAAAAAAAAAACCACTAGTCTCGGTTTTACAAATCTGTGCAGATTTGCATTTAGCTGCAAACTATATTAAGAACATTTTCCTGAAAAGGGTTGTCCAACGAAATTTTTTTTCTTTCAAGTCAACTGGTGTTAGAAAGTTGTATAAAATTGTAATTTACTTCTATTATAAAAAAAACTCAAGTCTTCCCATACTTATAAGCTGCTGTATGTCCTGCAGGAAGTGTTGTTTTATTTATATTCAGACACAGTGCTCTCTGCTGACATCTCTGGCCGAGACAAGAACTCTACAGAGTGGGTGTGGGGGGAGAGGGTATGGGATGGGGGGAGTGGAGTGGGGGGTAGTAGCGTTTTTTTTTTCTTTCTTTCGCCTATACTTGAATGGGGACTAAGATTATAGCCTGGAACATTAGGGGGCTGGGAGAACGGAGGAAGAGAGTTGCAATTCTCAGTTATGTTAGGAACTATCTGCCCGCCATAGTTTGTTTTAGTGAAACACACCTTATTAAAGAGTCTGAATACAAACCTAACAAGCTTTGGTGGTCGGACCAGTATTATTCACATTTCTCAAGTTATTCTAGGGGGGTTGTGGTCCTGGTGCATAAAAAAATTAGTTGGAAGTTACTGAATAAAAAAATCGATAGAGAAGGACGTTATATATTTCTGCATTGTGTAATAAACAGCCTGGAGTGTATACTGGCTGCAGTTTATATTCCTCCTCCGTTTGGGGTTCAGGTTTTGTTAGAATTATTTTTATTTTCTAAGAATTATGATGGGTGTCCTGTAGTGGTTATTGGGGACTTTAATGGGGTTATGAATCAAGAAATTGATAGAGTAAGAATGCATAAAGGATCTTCTCTCCCGGCGGGGTCCCGGTTAGCCGATGTGGTGAGAGAACATGGGCTGCGGGACATCTGGAGGGAGAGAAACCTGTATAAAAGGGAGTTCACTTGTTGGAACAAAACCAATAATGTAATGTCACGGATTGATTTGGGTTTAGTTACTGGGGATATAGTTAAGAGGGTGATTAATATTAAACACTTAACAAGAAGATCACGCACCAATTTTGTTGGAAATTAACACAGGTAAATCAGTTATTTCACGTAGTATAAGATTGAATCCTCACTGATTTAGTCTGATTGATAAATTGGACCTTATAGAGATAGAGATAAAGGAGATTTGGGAAATTAATGTAGGCACAGCAGCTCACCAGGTAGTACGGGACACTTTAAAGGCGGTATTAAGGGGTAAATATTTTGGAATTATTTGTAAATTAAGGAAGAAATTTAAGGAAAGGGAGGGGGAGTTGAGGAAGGTAGTGGGCAAAACGGAGGAGGAATATATTAAGGATAGCTCCTTGGCAAATAGGGAAAAGTTAGAACAAAGTCAGGAGGAGCTAAATACATTTCTACTTAAAAAGGCTGAAAGTCGTCTTGCATTTCAGGGTAGAGAGCAGTATCTAGGGTCAGGGCTCCCAAATAAGATGTTAATGGCAGTAGTGAAAGCCCAAAAGGAGAAAAGGGATATACAGGCAGTTAAAACCCCACAAGGTAGTATAGTGAACTGTACAGAGGATATATTGAGACAGTTTAGGGTCCATTATGAAGCGGTTTATAGCTCTGAATATAAACAAGTGCCGGAAGAGTTAGCAGGTTTTTTGGGGGAAATGGAATTGCCTAGGTTGTCCGACGAGCAGAGGGAGTTGCTAGATGAGGATGTTACGCTTGAGGAAATATCTGGAGCTCTGGATTCGTCCCCTAAGAGTTCTGCCCCAGGGAATGATGGAATTCCATACGAGCTATATAGGAAGCATCGGGGTTGCATGCTCCCTGTGTTGCTGAAAGTGTTTAATGCCTCCATGGATGACGGCTTTCTTCCGTCATCCATGGAGGAGGCATTGATCACACTGATCCTTAAACCAGGAAAGGATGAGTTGGATGTGGAGTCTTACCGCCCTATTTCTTTAATGAATGTGGACGCGAAGATTCTAGCCAAAGTTTTGGCGAATAGGGTACAGTAGGTGGTGTGTGATCTAGTACACGAGGATCAGTGTGGTTTCATCCCGGGTCGAATGGCCAAGTTCAACACCAGGAGGCTATACGAGAATGTTCAGTTGGTAGAGAGTCCGAGCTCCCATTCCATCCTGTCCTTGGATGCCACTAAGGCATTCGACAGGGTGGAGTGGGAGTATTTGTGGGGGGTATTGTATAAGTTTGGTTTTGGTCCCCGTTTTGTGTCATGGTTTAGGTTATTATATAAGAATCCCAGGGCGGCGGTGGTGGTTAATAATGTGGTGTCAGATTTTTTTTTATTGTCACGAGGTACCAGGCAGGGTTGCCCTCTCTCCCCTCTCCTCTTCGCCCTGAGTATTGAGCCCTTGGCACATCTGGTGAGAGCAGATGATGGAATTGAGGGCTTTGGGGCGGGGGGGGAGAGGGGACAAGGTCTCCCTGTATGCTGATGATATTTTGTTTTTTTTTGAAAGACCCAAATACTGCAGTTCCGAGAGTTATAGATCTGGTAGAGAGGGTGGGTAAATTCTCCGGTCTTAAAATAAATTGGGGAAAGTCAATCCTGATGCCCTTGGGTGTGAATAAGCAATTTTTCTTTCCCCCCTTAACAGTTTTAGGGGAGGGAGGAGATTTCAGATACTTGGGTATAAGGGTGTCAAGAGAGATCAAAGAGTTCAATGATCTTAACACAAGGTTGGTTATAGAGGAGGTGGAGAGAAAGTGTAAGATATGGCAGAAATTATGCCTCTCTAGAATGGATAGGATAGTGTTGTTTCGAACAGTATGTCTTCCTAAGTTTCTTTATATTTTTGGTACAGCCCCTATATGGATTTCAGAGAAGAGTCTAAGACGTATTGGTATTATCATAAACTCTTTAATATGGGGGAGAAAGAGGGCTAGATTAAAATTGGTAGTACTGTGTCAGCTGAAAAATAGAGGAGGTCTTGGATTCCCAGATTTAAAAAAATTATTTTCTTGCTTCTCAACTCTTTTGGTTAGGGAAAAAGAATCAAACAAATTTTTTTCAGTGTGTTGGGGAGGGAACACGGGATAGTTCATGTACTATATTTGAGTTTCTGGATGGAGAGTATTGGAGATCTGGAAGTAGAAAGGACTGGCCCATGGTTCAAGCACTTGGTAAAACATGGATGGAGCTAAAGAAGTTGCTGAAATTGAACTCAGTTTTTGAATTCACACCAATATGGGAGAATAATAGATTCGAGGAGTTGAAGAAGTTGGGGGTGATAAAGAGTTTGGAGAGAAAAGGTATTAGGACCATGGGTGATGTTATTTATAGAGGCCAGGTTAAAGAGTGGGAAGAGGTTAGGGTAGAGTTTGAACTTCCTGAGACGTCGTGGTTTGACTATCTTAGACTTCGGGTGGTCTTATCTAAAGCCTCAATTGCTAAAAGGGTGTTGTTTGATTTTGATTTTCTTGTTGAGCATCTCATGAAACAGACAATAGAGAAGAAGCTGATATCGATCTTATATGCTCAGTTACAGAGGAGGGAGGAGGTTAAATATAGAAGCAAGGGGAAATGGGAAGAAGACGTGGGGAAGCTGACGGATAAACAGTGGAGTAGAATTTATGAGGGGACAAATCTGGCCTCTAGGTCAGGGAATCATAGATTAGTACAGTTCAATATCGTGCATAGGACCTACTTTACACCGGTACTTCTAAAGAAAATTAAAAAATGGCCCAATAGTAACTGTCCCAGATGTAATATGGCAGAGGCAGACCTCATCCACATGTTTTGGTTATGTAATATTATTCAGGGTTATTGGAGGGAGGTGTATGGGGAAACTGAAAAAAGAATGAATTTGGAAATACCTTATACACCAGGGTTGGCTATTTTGGGGGATCATACGGGCCTAAAGATTGGTAGAGAGAGCCGGAGAAAGATATTGAGGTTATTGTTTTTGGCTCGTCTGATGATTACTCGGAACTGGATTGCTACGGTCCCACCTAATAAAGAAATGTGGGAGGGATGTGTTAGAAAACTCAAGGGTTTTTTATAGGGGTGATGTTGATGTATGGTTTTTTTTTTTTTTGTTTTTTTTTGTTTTTTGCTTTGCTGTTCCTCTCTCTACTCCATGGGGGGTGGGTGGCATTGGGGGGGAGGGGGGGGGGGAATAGTTGTTTATGATATGATAAGAGTCTGTTTTACTTTTATGTGAATTTTTGTATTTTGGAATTTAAAATTATAATAAAATTTATTAAAAACAGAAAAAAAAGAAAAGAACTGTACAGAGCAGGAGAGGTTTTCTATGGGGATTTGCTACTGCTCTCGACAGTTCCTGACATGAGACATGACAGAGGTGGCAGCAGAGAGCACTGTTTCTGAATGTAAATAAAACAACATGTCCTGTAGGACATACAGCAGCTAATAAGTATGGGAAGACTTGAGATTTTTAAATAGAAGTAAATTACAAATCTATATAATTTTCTGACACCAATTTGATGTGAAAGAATTTTTTTTCCGCTGGACAACCCCTTTAAAGTGAGTTATAAAGGCACAAGTATCCTTTGCATGTAAATGTTATGTTTGTGTTTTTAGTGAAGGGAATCTATTACTGCTGACGGAGGCTTTAACCAAACATGAAACCTTTTTCATCCGTTGTGGCATCTTTCTGATTCTGGAGAAACTGAAGATAATCACATTCAGGAATCTTTTTAAGAAAGTGTAAGTTACTGTGTTGAAATCTTTGTCATTTGAAGCATTAGTCTAAAGCTGAGTTCACACTACATATATTTCAGTCAGTATTGTGGTCCTCATATTGCAACCAAAACCAGGAGTGGATTGAAAACACAGAAAGGCTCTGTTCACACAATGGTGAAATTGAGTGGATGGCCGCCATATAACAGTAAATAACTGCCATTATTTCAATACAACAGCCGTTGTTTTAAAATACCAGCAAATATTTGCCATTAAATGACGGCCATCCACTCAATTTCAACATTGTGTGAACAGATCCTTTCTGTGTTTTTAATCCACTCCTGGTTTTGGTTGCAATATGAGGACCACAATACTGACTGAAATATACGTAGTGTGAACCCAGCCTAAAGCTTGATAGGGCCACAATTTTTTTTTTTTTTTTTTTTTTGGTTCTGGGCCCAAACCACCTTTTCTTAGAAAGCAGATCTTGAAATTGGAGAGCTTCAACCATGTAGGAAAAAGCAAAATATTGCTTTCTCCTGCAGTTGATGATATGGCATTTTATGGCTTCCAACAAGAAGTGTCATTGTAATTTGCTTTATTTGTAGGACAGAATAGTGTGGTTGACCACTGTGATCTGTGTTTGGTGTAGGGCTGGGCGATATGGGCAAAAAATAAAATCTCGATTTTTTAAAATTTTTTGACGATTCTCGATTTAAATCTCGATTTTTTTTCCTTTTTTGCTAAATAAACAGAACATTTTCTCCCTGCAGCATCAGATACTATTTTAATATTTTAGACAACAACTGTATTGATTTCCAGTGTAACAGAGGCCCCATATAGTATAGGAAATCATGTTTGTGCCTCCATCTACGTAGGGTGTAGTAGTGGAGGTATAGTGGATAGGGGGTGTAGGAGTGGAGGTATAGTGGATAGGGGGTGTAGGAGTGGAGGTATAGTGGATAGGGGGTGTAGGAGTGGAGGTATAGTGGATAGGGGGTGTAGTAGTGGAGGTATAGTGGATAGGGGGTGTAGGAGTGGAGGTATAGTGGATAGGGGGTGTAGGAGTGGAGGTATAGTGGATAGGGGGTGTAGGAGTGGAGGTATAGTGGATAGGGGGTGTAGGAGTGGAGGTATAGTGGATAGGGGGTGTAGTAGTGGAGGTATAGTGGATAGGGGGTGTAGGAGTGGAGGTATAGTGGATAGGGGGTGTAGGAGTGGAGGTATAGTGGATAGGGGGTGTAGGAGTGGAGGTATAGTGGATAGGGGGTGTAGGAGTGGAGGTATAGTGGATAAGGGGTGTAGTAGTACAGGTATAGATGAGGGGTGACTGGGGTAAAACTGAAGGGGACTGGGGTGACACTAAAGGGGACTGGGGTGACACTAAAGGGGACTGGGGTGACACTGGGGGACACTAAAGGGGACTGGGGTGACACTAAAGGGGACTGGGGTGACACTAAAGGGGACTGGGGTGACACTAAAGGGGACTGGGGTGACACTAAAGGGGACTGGGGTGACACTAAAGGGGACTGGGGTGACACTAAAGGGGACTGGGGTGACACTAAAGGGGACTGGGGTGACACTAAAGGGGACTGGGGTGACACTAAAGGGGACTGGGGTGACACTGGGGGACTGGAGGGACACTAAAGGGGACTGGGGGAACACTGAGGGGACTGGGGGGACACTGAGGGGACTGGGGGGGACACTGAGGGGACTGGGGGGGACACTGAGGGGACTGGGGTGACACTAAAGGGGACTGGGGTGACACTGGGGGACTGGAGGGACAATGGGGGACACTAAAGGGGACTGGGGTGACACTAAAGGGGACTGGGGTGACACTAAAGGGGCCTGGGGTGACACTAAAGGGGACTGGGGTGACACTAAAGGGGACTGGGGTGACACTGGGGGACTGGAGGGACAATGGGGGACACTAAAGGGGACTGGGGGGACACTGAGGGGACTGGGGGGGACACTGAGGGAACAATAAGGGGACTGGGGGGGGACACACTGAAGGGGACGGGGGGGACACTGAGGGAACAATGAGGGGATGGGGGGGACACTGAAGGGGACTGGGGGGGACACTGAAGGGGACTGGGGGGGGACACTGAAGGGGACTGGGGGGGACACTGAAGGGGACTGGGGGGGGACACTGAAGGGGACTGGGGGGGGGGACACTGAAGGGGACTGGGGGGGGACACTGAAGGGGACTGGGGGGGGACACTGAGGGAACAATGAGGGGATTGGGGGGACACTGAGGGAACAATGAGGGGACGGGGGGGACACTGAAGGGGACTGGGGGGGGACACTGAAGGGGACTGGGGGGGGACACTGAGGGAACAATGGGGGGATTGGGGGGACACTGAGGGGACTGGGGGGTGACTGGTGCAGCTGGAGGTGATTGGAGCAGGAGGGCACATACATCTCCTCCTCCTCTCACCTCCACACACACGCTCCCCTCCCGGCCAGATATGGAGGTCCCGGGTCTGTGGAGGAGGAGGCCGCAGGGACTACAGTAGGTGGTGATCGCATAGCTGCGGGTCACGGAGCTATACAGCGGGAACGGGGGTCTGCACCGAGCCCCCCGATCCCGCTGTATAGCTCCAGGACGAGCAGCGCCGCGATCACCACCTACTGTAGTCCCTGCGGCCTCCTCCTCCACAGACCCGGGACCTCCATATCTGGCCGGGAGGGGAGTGGGACGCTCAGTGGAAGGGGCGGGGGCAGATCAGCGGCGGCGCTGTCAGTGGCTGGAGGCCGCCGGCACTGCACCGCCCCTCTCCAGCATCTTCTCCCCGCTCACCCACACCGCCCCTCCACAGCTCTCCCGCCGGCCCGCACCGCAACCCCCCTTCTCTCAGCTTCTCCCCGGCACCGCAGCCCGAAATGATTTTTTGTGAAAATCGAATTTACGATTTTCACAAAAAATCAAATCGATTTCAACGTTCTGGACGATTAATCGAATTAATTCGATTAATCGCCCAGCCCTAGTTTGGTGTATTTAGCCCTAAGTATTCTCCATGGCTGCACAATATTCATTTTTTATATGTTTCCTTTGTGGGTCTTGTTCTTTGCATTGTCCTTATTTGACAAAATGTTTATTTACTCTCCTCCAGATACTTGTTACTCCGGACGCATCAACTCTCTCTTGACGCCTTTCTTGTTGCCCTAAAATTTATGCAAGTGGAGGATGTGGATATTGATGAAGTGAATTGTATCATAGCTAATCTGATCTACATGGTAAATGAATGCCTGATATCTTCAATGTTTAGCAGTAGCTAATAGTAATTTAGTGGATACCTATCAGCAGGTCTAAACATTTTCAGTGTTTGTCAGATGAACACTTGTTTAGCCGACAGCTATCTCTCTTTAGACAGCCCACCTTGTATATCATCAGTGTAGCCTTCCAGCCACCAGCACAGACAGTTATAGCCTGCAATGCTTACCCCTAGAGAGTGTGAGCACATGATGTACCTGTGTTAGATCAGCCGAGGATCCAGCATAACTGATAAACAACTCTTACCAGTTAACTCTTTTTCTTTTCTGGTTAAAGCACTATGTGACCTGTGGTGTTTCCTTTCTAGGGACACATTAAAGGCTACATCTCTCATCAGCATCAAAAGCTTGTGGTCAGCAGGCAGAATCCCTTTCCTCCCCTGTCAACGATCATTTAATATTTGGCACACTGAAGATGATGAATGACCGGCAGCATGAGGACTCAGACGCTAGTTTTCTTTCTACTTTTTTTTTATATTGACAGATTTTTAAATGAGTTTGTACCAGAAATTTTTTTTTTTTTTTTTTTAGATTTGTCTAAATATAATAAAACACGTGTTTGTATTACCTGCTTTTAGATTTTGTTTTAACCACTGAATAATGGGGGTAACTGCACATGGTAAAGCAAACACTCCCTTAGGGTCCTATTTGATAGCCCGATATGCAGTAGTCTATGGTTGCAAACAAGCCCCAATCAGCGAGATCGGTGCTCATCAGTGCAGTCATACAACCATGCCAGTACAGTATTGGCTGCATATCCATTGTTTGGAAACTTTAGTAGTTTTTGCAGTTTTTACAGACATCGTTTTCTATTGAGCTCTCTAGTCAGGTGTGCAAATCAAAAAACGGCAAGAAAAAAAAACCTCTGCTTTTTTTCAGTACTAATATTAATTACTAGATTTAGATCTAAGGAGCCTGGAGGTCCGAAGCTTCTAGCAGCTAAGGGTTCTTTTACAAGCGCCGCAACCCCCTCCCCCCCCCCCCCCCCCCCCCCCCGCAGCTCCCGCGGCCCCCACTGTACTCGCCCGCTTCCTGCCGACACGTGTAATAGCGTCGGCAGCGAGCAGGGAAAAAGGAGCAAGCGTTTGCTCCTCTCTGTTGCCCCATGTAATAGGGGCTTTAGTTTGTGGCCATAAACAGTCGAAAATCATAAAATCATAGCTGGGCAGTCAGGCTACACAAATGAATCATTCTGCTGATGCATTAGCTCAGTGGCTAGCACTGTAGCCTTGCAGCGCTGGGGTCCTGGGTTCAAATCCCACTAAAGGGCAACATCTGCAAAGAGTTTGTATATTCTCTGTGTTTTAGTGGGTTTCCCCCCCACACCCAAAAAATACAGATAGGTGAATTTAGATTGTGAGCCCTAATGGAGACAGGAACCAAAATTGAGTGTTGTGGAATCAGTTTAGTGCTATAAAAATAAAAGCATTATTACTATTATTCTTATTTTTTTCTTAATATTATTATAATAGGCATTTGGTCACACGACACACAGATCGTGCAATATGATATTGGTGAAAGGTGTTGCATTGTGAATGCTATATAGCATGGCTGCGAAGCAACAGTCACAAAATGTCCATCCTTGATTGTTTTTTAGCTGCAGGTCGCAAGTCGTGTGCGACTTTGCTTCCATAGACCTCGAAGCTAGTTGTATGAGACTGAGACTTGCTGGCAACTTCTCTGCAACTTGCTGCTATTTGGTCAACAGCCAAGTTGCTGCTAGTGGCAGGACAGCAAGTCACACAATATATTTTGGTTGTGTGACTTGTATGATATTTGCTGTCACATGACCAGTCTTTGTGTAGCCCCACAGGAAGATGTGTGGCCAACTAGTAATGATTTTAAAGGCTGTACAAAAGATGCAGTCATTGAACAAGCCTTTTTTTTTTCATTCGTCAGCTGATGGCTGGGCCATTACATGGGCTGATTATCAGCGATTTCTGAAAGCTAATAATCATCTCATGTGGAGAGATTTGGACTGGGGAGGGGCTATATTGAGCTGGTGAAACTTTTGTATGGAGATGTGAGGGCCACTGTTGCTGTTAATGGAATGCACTCTGCTGCTTTTGGGCTGGGTAGAGGGACTAGGCAGGAATGCCGCCTCTCCCCCTCACTCTTCGCCCTTAGTATAGAGCCAGTAGCTAGTTTAATTAGATTAGATCAGAACATAGTTGGCTTCGGGGCAAGGGGTGAGGGGGACAGGGTATCCCTTTACGCAGACAACATGCTTTTGTTTCTTTGGGACCCTGTAATGGCTGTCCCCAGAATCATTGAGTTGATACAGAAGGTGGGGCAGTACTCGGGCCTTGGGATCAACTGGAAAAAAATCGGTTTTAATGCAATTCGCCATGGAGGGGGATTTGTCCTTCCCACAGCTCCAGGTTCTGGGGAAGGACGACTCCTTTAGGTACTTGGGGATACGGGTCTCTCGGAATCTAGCGGCCTTCAGTGATCTCAACCTTGTTCCGCTGATAAAAACAACAGAGGAAAAGGTTAAGGTATGTCATAATTTGCTCTTCTCTAGAGCGGATCGGTTGGTATTACTGAAGGCGGTCTGCCTTCCCAGGTTCCTATACATCTTTGGGGCCGCCCCGGTCTGGTTAGGCCAGAATGTTTTAAAGAGGATAAGGAATATCTGTAACTTTCTAATCTGGGGGCGCAAACGTGTTCGCATAAAGTTAGAATTATTGACAGCACCTAAGAATAGCGGTGGGTTAGGTCTCCCTTCTATGGAGTTGTATTTTTTGGCCTATCAGGCCTTTTGGCTCTTGAATTGGAAGGATAATCTTTTTTCTCTCAATTAGGGGAGGGGGCAAGAGATGTCTCTTTAGATATTTTTCAGATCCTTGATGCTGGGATAACTAGAGAAGGGAGCAAGAGCAGACTAGCCTATGGTGGACGCCCTGATTAGAACGTGGCGGGAGATTAAAAAATGTTTGGACTTGAGGGGTTTTCTTAGCTTCTCTCCTCTTTGGGACCATTGTGATTTGGTGGAGGTTAAGAAACTGGGGGCTCTTCATGGAGTATTTGGGTATGACCTGAGGTTGATAACAGATATGGTGGTTATGGGAAAGATTAAAACTTGGGAACAGGCTAGGGCAGAATATGGTTTTGCAGACTCCCTTTGGTTTGATTATTTGCGACGCTCTAGGGTGTTAGGGTTGGATCTCAGAAGGACGGAATATAGACTCAGGGCGAATATAATGTTGGATAAGTTAAGAGGGCTGGGTAATAGATCTAAAGGGGTCTCAATATTGTATAAATGTTTCCTTCTAGAAAGAAAGTGGGATTTTGGGAGCCGGAGCGCCTGGGAAAGGGAGATTGGGATGGGTGTGAACTGGTCAGTAGTTTATTGTAATATTAAAAAAGTATCGCCCTTGGTGAGCCATCAGCTGATTCAGTTTAACATCGTCCACAGACTATACTATACTCCTTCTTTCCTCTGTAAAATCAAAAAAAGAGCTGACGATCTTTTGTTCTAGATGCCAAAAGGAAGTGGGAGATTTTGTGCACATGCTGTGGTCGTGTGAAAAACTGGGTCAGCTTTGGTCCGGGGTCTCCCGGGAGATAAATAGGGCCATAAGCTTGTCCCTAGGAGAGGACCTCCGTCTGTTTGTTTTGGGGGATACATCGGGACTACCTGCTGGGACAACCAGGAAACAGCGAAAGTGTCTGCTGAAAATGTTGTTCTGTGCGAAACTATTGATTATGAGAAGATGAATATCTCCTCAGCCACCCAGCCTAGCGGAATGGGGTCAGTGTGTGAAGCGGTATGAGTGTGAGAAGTGAGGGGGTGAGGTCTTCCTTTTTTTTTCCCCTTTTCTTGTTTTTGTGTCTCCTCGTGCATGTTCTTTGTTGGGGTGGGGGGGATGAAAGGGAATATTTTGGAAATATTATGTGATATAAATAAATTTGTTCTCTTAGTGTAGAGTTGGGCGGGGGTAGGGATGGGAAGGGGGTGGATGGGTGATTTGTACTATTGTGGTTTTAATTGTTTGGACTTTTTATAACAATATAAAAATGGGTTTTTCTTTTGTTCTCTGTGTACGAAAAATAAATAAAATGTTAAATTAAAAAAAATAATCATCCCATGTAAAATTACCTAAAAGTGTCATCCAAGTTTTCCTGTGTGCTTTTATCATTGTTGGCCAGTGTAACTAAGGCGAGGGTCAGCATCCACTGATCCCTGCCTCATCACAGGGGCAGCATGGATAACAGCCCTGGACCGAGGCATGAGAGGGGGCTCAGAGCACTACCTTAGTGACACTGCCCAACAATGATAAAAGCACACAGGAAAACTGGGGTGACATCTTTTTCATTCAAATGAACTGTTTTCAGAAAGTTATATAGATTTGTAATTTACTTCTATTTAAAAATCTCAAGTGTTCCAGTACTTATCAGCTGCTGTATTTTCTGCAGGAAGTGGTTATTCTTTTCAGTCTGACACAGTTCTCTCTGCTGCCATCTCTGTCTGAAACAGGAACTGTCCAGAGCAGGAAAGGTTATCAATGGTGATTTGCTGCTGCTCTGGACAGTTCCTGTTTTGCCCAGAGATGTCAGCAGAGAGCATTGTGTCAGACTGAAAAGAATACACCACTTTCTGCAAAACATACATCAGATGATAAGTATAGGAAGAGTTGAGATTTTTAAATAAGTAACTTATGGTGCGTTTACACAGAGATTTATCTGACAGATTTTGGAAGCCAAAGCCAGGAACAGACTATAAACAGGGAGCAGGTCATAAAGGAAAAATTGAGATTTCTCCTCTTTTCAAATCCAGTGCTTGTCTTGGCCACCAAAATCTGTCAGATAAATCTCTTTGTGTAAACGCACCATTGCAAATCTATATAACTTTCTGAAACCAGTTGCTTTGAGTGAAAAAGATTTTCACCGGAGTACCCCTTTAAGGGCTCTACCTTTTGTGGTTTGTTTTCACAAAACAACTCATCACAACAACTCCATGGTTTGTAGTGACACATTAACATATAAATACATATAATTTGCCTACAACCATGTTGTGTTAAGTATATTCATTTATAGATGTTCCATTTTCTGGAAGGCCTATACGTGTATCTCATCATATTGCAACTTGGATTACTGCCACAATCTCTTAAAAAACAAATGTTTATTGGACTTTTGCTAGAACATTTTATTTGCCTAATTTGGCATTGTGTTCCTCTAATTTACATATCATTCTTCTGTCACAAACATGAATACATTTTTTTGGTATACAAAATGGCCTATGCAGGGCATCTATTAAGAATAGTAAATATATAATACACAACATGAAAATGGTCTCAATATATATTAGCATTCTATAACCATAAAACATTAACTGCTGTTCTGCTTCAACCACATGACGTATCTGGAGATTTTGGTAAATGAAAAAACATTTGGGTTCCATAATTCATGATTTACTGATCCCATGATCCCAGTCAAGAACCATGCACCATTATGTTCAATAGCAAAATGGCTTCCACTAGCCAATGCAGAGTCTATGGTTCTGTTTGATGTTCCACAGAACATTCGGTTTGTTTGTGTTGCATTGAAAGCAGTCTCACACGCTTCTTTATCAGTCTGTATTACAGGAAATTGGATGGGCATCATTCCTAGGTCATCCGAGTCTAGCGTCCAGCCGCTCACTGTACCTGGGCCACGTGGAATCAGCACGTTCTCTGCAAAGTCCTTCTGGGGGATGCAGATGGGTAGGATATGTTTGTGGAACTTTATACCTGCTTCAAGGTTAAGCAGAGCAATGTTATTCTCTCCTGAGTCCTTGGAATACTTTGTGTGGATACGATGGCTTTCCACCTTGATCTTCTGCATGTTATTAGCATCTTTGTTTCCTGTAAAAATTTGCACAATTCTTAGTTAGAAGTACATTAAGTGTGTATATATATATATATATATATATATATATATATATATATATATATCCACCTCCCTGGAATATTTGTGTTAGAGTCCTATAGTTCCTGGTTCACGGCTCTATATCAATAGTTCTATGCGGCAGCACTTGATCAGAGCTCAAGATCAGACACGAACGTTGGTAGTAGCAGAGGGGCCCTCATCGCCCCCTATTGCTGTCACTCAGTGAAAGTGAATATATTAAAGGGGTTATCCAAAACATGGCCACTTTCTTCCAGAGACAACCCCACTCTTGTGTGCAGCTTGGGCGGGGTTTTGCTGCTCCGTTCCATTGAAGTGAATAGAGCTTAATTGCAAACCGCACCTGAACTGGAGACATGTTGACGTGGAGTCGTGTTTCCTCTGAAAGTGGCCATGTTTTTGTAGCACTGGAAAACCGCTTTAAGAAAAAAGTAAACTCCCCAAAAAGACAAAAGCATATGCACAAAAAGGTAGCACATCATAACAATACTTTATTGAGACAATAACAAAATTTACAGAAAATACCATCAACTATGCAGGGGTAAAGCAATAAGGGAGACAAACCCCAAACACTACCCTACATTAAAAACACTTAAAATGTCAACATAAGGCCTGCTGGCGTACCAGCAAGGTCTAACAACCACTCTGACCCTGGACCATATGGGTTCTAACAAAGCTGCCTAAGCAGTATCCCTATGACATATAACATCAAGAGAAATAATTAATATGAGCAAAGGGTAGATAAATGAAACGATCACCATGTACAGTCCAAAAAATAATAAGAAGCGGGTCAGATAGGCAACAGTCACCCCACGCGTTCCGCCGCCCAGCGGAATAGAGAGAACGATCAGCCAATGATTGTGTCATCTGCTGATTGTTCATTTAGGTTCAAACCTAAAATCGTCGTTCGCCACCCGCACATCGCTACGGTGGAATAGCGGTGCGCGGCAGCGACCGACGATCCAAGCAGCATCCAGTACCTAGTAGGGCTTCTCCTGCGCTCCGTCTTCCTCCCCGGGTCCCGCGCGCAGCATCAATTCCGGAGCGGCCTGACTGAGCTGTCAGACTGCTCAGCTAATCACAGGCCTGATGCTGTGCGCGGGACCCGGGGAGGAAGATGGAACACAGGAGAAGCCCTGCTAGGTAATGTATGCTGCAAGGATATCGGTAACGATGTCCCTGCAGCCCTCGCTAAACGATCATCGGGGCCGTGGAATAGGCCCAGTAAACGAGCACCGTTCTAGCAGATCGGCGCTCATTTACATCGTTGCTCGGCCCGTGGAATAGGGCCCTAAGGCTATGTTCACATTATCTATATTTTCATAAAACCAATTGCTCTTATCACATTGGTTGCAAGTTATTGATCTTATTTCCATTGTCTAGGTACATCTCCTGCCTATTACCAATAAACATTGATTTGTTTAATTAAAGAAAAGAAAGTTATTGTCCTTACCCGCAAGGATGAAAATTGGACCCTGATGACTGCTGCACTTTGCTGTTGTAAGTACCAAGGACTGGTTGAGTATGACTCCACTGCAGTAAGGTGTCCCTTCTGAATCTAACAGTAGTACCTTATGGGGAAATAAAATGCTTCAAGTATCATACCGTGTAATTTTTGCAAATTAAGTGTAATCATTAAAACATAACATAGTTGTGCAACATTCTAGTTTGATTGCCAAGATCCCTGTTACTAGCAGTGAATGGCCATAAGTCCCAGTCTGTCTAATGATGCAAATGTCAGAATGAGGCCTTATGCACACATTCAGTATTTTTTTCTGGTCCTAAAACAACCCGTGAGAAATTGCGGATTGGACATCCGTATTCCATCCGTATTTCCATTTTTTTTCTACTCATTGCTTTTCAATGCACTTCATCCGTATTTTTTTGCGGAAATACAGATGCCAACATGTTACAATCCGTAACCAATTGATTTCAATGAGAGGATCCGCAAAAAAAATGGGTCCGCACCGAGTCCGCACTAGGACATGTCCTTTTTTTTTACGGATTGATTTTCATCCATTTCTGCTACTGATTGTGTGAATAGTCCAATAGACTTCAATGTGCACTAACTCGGATACGGAAATACGGATCCGTAAATTACGGAACGTGTGAATAAGGCCTGAGGCCGTATACTATGCATGGTTCCAAACATGCTGTCTCTAAATTGAAATTTTTTTTTTCCATTTACTGGCAGAAGGCCAAAGTTTTGAAAATGGAGGGGAAAAATTCTATGTTGCCTCTTTTATGTTCTTATGTCCTGAAATTGAACATGGTCTTGGTGAGAGACTTGTTTAAAACTAGGGCATATTGACAAGTTACTGATTCATTAAAAAGGTTTTTTTGGTCAAGGGATCCTGATAGCTTAAAGGGAACCAATCATTAGAATATCGCCCCTGTAGCTATAAGTACATTGCTCTATGGCCCTATGCACTGTTTTCAGCCATACAAGTATTTTCTATGAGCGTTACTTCTATGGCCTGAAAACGCACTTTGTAAATTCCCTTTGTAGGCATGGGGGCGATCCTCAGCTGCTAACTACTCACCGCTGGAAGGAAACCTCTTGGGCAATTATACTGCCCTGGGAGCGTCGGCATATAGGAGACTGCAGAATCACAGAGGCCATCCCTGAGTGGCAAAACTCCCAGGGAGGCGTAATTGCCGAAGGGGTTTCCCACCAGATGTGACTAGCAACGGAGGACCACCCCCATGCCTACATAAGTAGGTTTTACAAAGTTCCATATAAGTAACGCTCATAGTAATTACTTATGGCTGGAAAGACTGTAAGCTCTGCGGGCAGGGTCCTCTTCCCCCATGTACCAGTCTGTCTTTTACCTTCATGTAATGTGTTCTGATCTTGTACTGTTCCTACTTGATACCCCCTATCTCCTGTATAGCACTTTGGAATTAAGGGCTCTTTATAAATAAATAATAATAATAATAATGAGTGCTTGGTGCCATATAGCAATGTATTTATAGCTGCAGGGGTGATTTTTTTGTGATATTTTTTCTTTTGCATGTCGAGATGTCAACAGAGAGCAGTGAACAATGGGACCTAGGCACCCTGTCGGAATGGCATCAGGGCATTGGGGGAGGGGGGTGACTATAACTTACTTACTTACTATAGAGCCTAACCCTTGCAACAAGGCTGATAGAGCAACAAGTCAAGGAATATAGGGCTCAGACGAGTATTTTGTCTTGCTTGTTCTAGCAATTGGTGGAGGTATCAAACATTTAATGAAATAATAGTAACACTATAAGCCACCCTCACCCCTTTTTTAATCTTTTTTTTTTTTTTGCCAGACAAAAGATTTCAGACAACACAATGTGTTTGGACAGCAGCTATAGCTGTAGCTAAAATCATTTAGTAGTGCTTCAAAACGTCTGTGTCCCTCTAAAAGGAGTTTGAAGATAAAGATAGAGTGAAGCTAGAGATCTCTTTAAGAGGACCACCCCTTATCTACATCAGATATTGTGTGACCCATAGTCCATCGTATATTATGCACAATGGACATTTCCTTCTAGAAGACCACTATTTGGTGCAATAAAAAGAAGCAATGTTCCATTTAGCTTTACCTCCCAAGGAAATGGATTGGTAGAGTTGTTCTGGATACCCTGAAATGTAGTATCCTTATCATTCAGCAGCTGTCCGCAAGCAAAGGGATCTGTCAATGAAAGGACCGTACAAGTAGCAAAATATAATTTTAATGAAAGTCTGAATTTTTTTTTTGGTCACTGTCCATTGTATTACAGTATAATCTACAGACGGATTTGATGTACTCCATGTTTTCAAGGTAGGATCCTTTTAAGTCAATTTGATTTATTAACAAGTCTTAGAACATCACTAACATTTTTAGTAGAGAGAAGACCAAAATCCTTCAGCTCTCTTTAAAATTCATATATTTTATTGTAGCAAATCTTTAAAATAAACGACGCATTTCAAACCAAACTGGTTCTTATTCATGGTATCTTGGTCTGGATAAATAGAGAATATGCATTCGACATAGTCACCATAAAGCAAATGAGCTCTTATAGGACATCTCTGTTGAGGAAGCGTACAGGTGAGAGCTGAAGAATTTTGGTCTTTTCTCTTGTGAATACCCTGGCATCCAGGGGCGTTGCCTTCATGCTCAACACTTAGTACACAAGAAATACTTATACACAGACTGGGCGCTGACCACGCAAATGACATTTTTAGTAGCCAAGCTAGAAATTTTCCCCCCCAAAAAAGGAAAGTAACTTTAAGCTTTCCTACTAAAATCACTAGTCATGTTCCAAGGCTGATGAATGAGTGGCACATTTACTTGGATGGACGCTACCTTTAAGAGGAGGCACCAGAAAGCAAGTGCTTTTTTCCTTCTGGGAAAGACCTAATAGATAGATAGATAGATAGATAGAGAGGAATGGCCTATAAATCTGCACATGCCTTTTGGCACTCTCTTCAAGTAATAACATAACACTGTCAGTCCTACACATATACTAGGTATAGAACAAGTATAACCAATAGAGAATTGTGCTGTGGATTTATTTCAGTCTTGTTTGCACTTGCCTGCTGGGTGACATGACTTGTCATCTTCCCCAAGTGTATAGCCAGATGCACAAGAACAAATATAAAAGTCAAGACCATATTTAGGTTCACAGAAGTGCTGGCATCCGTCTTCTGCTTCAGGGTGGCATTCATTTGCAGCTGCAGGAACACATAAATAAGAAACCCGATGACTGAAAAGAAAATGTTTAGACTGTCCTATAACAGGACCCACAGACACCACATCCTATTATAGTCCCACTGTCCACCTATGAGAGACAGGGGCTTTTGGACCTCCTGAACACCAGGTCTTGGGTGCAGCTACAACCTCTTTGCCCCTATAAATGCACCACTGGCTATCTTTATCCCTATGTAGGGGCAACGTATTGCAGCTAAACATCCGTACTCCTAATAATTGGAACAACACAAAAACTGCAGGTTCGCAAATAAGAATGGTAAAAAAATACAGTGGACTGCAGAGAGGGGGTTATGAATACAGTGGCTTACTGTTGACCACCACCACCACATTTAAGACCCGCAATGCAATCAAAAGGCCTAAACCTGTCTCTAACTCTTAATCAACAAAGTACCGTATGTATGTACATAAATCTGGACGAATAGAATTTCTAATGGAACAATTGGTTTTCTTTGCATTACAACTTCACTACACATTCCTGCATAGTGTATTTGCCTCATAAATCTGTTTCCTTACCAAACTGGCAGTTCCTTCCTTTGTAACCTTCGGGACAGGTGCAGGTATACCTTCGAATATAATCTATGCACACTCCATTGTTCTTACATGGGCTGGAGGAACAGGGATTACCTCCTGAGAACATGAAAGAAATTGTATTTGTAATAATCCCATTGTAGTATTAGCTACTTATTATACAGTGCTGTGGCTGATGGCTCCTAGATATCTCTTCTACCATGTCATAGACTAAGGTGTATTGCTAGCTGGTAAAAATAATGGCTCAGAGTTAGCAACCTGTCTGACACAAATACTGTCAGATTTGCCTATAGCAGCCAATCACAGTTCAGTTGTCATTTTACCAGGCCAATATGAGAAATGAAAGCTGTGACTGGCTGATATGGGCAAATCAGGGAGTTTTGTCTTGGACATTCCAATAATTTTATTTACATTGGAATTCCAGTCAGATAACACAGCAGAGGACTGTTATCCAGCTACTTCAGTAGAGCACCAAATTTGGTGTGTTGTCTGGAGAAACTTCCGGTACATACAGCCACTATATCTCTATAGGACTATAGACCCCAGAATATGCCGAAAGGGTGTGAAGAAAGCCTAATTTGAAACTAGATGGGCACAAAAAGGGAAGATTAGGCATGGAACTAAATTACAAAACTCCCAAAAACATTTGTAGCAACATATTGGCAGCATTTTATTTTGGACTTCTCTTCAACCCCTAGAAGTGAGTTTTACATACTATTATGAGATCATGATTTGATAATCCAGTATACTTGATAATCCAGCATCTACTGATGATTATTGTATATGATACCTCAATTAATCTGATAATACAGGCTGTAGGTTATAACACAAAAATGCTATTATTTCCTGTGCAAAGTGTTATAGAGACATGCCCTAGCTGCAATGCTGCAGACTGTAATGCCTCCTCGCTCCCCATCCCCTCCCAACTATAACCCGGCCTGGGGCTCAACTTCCAGCTGGCTGTCAGTCAAGCTGGGATAGTAATGGGAAGGGGATCTGACTGACATCATTGAGCCAGAAAGTCAAGAAATATATCCCCAGATATGTGTGTACCAACCATTATCATGGGAATAGTCCATAGGTCTTTAAACTTACCATAGTACGTCTTCCAAAAGGTGTCCTGTAAAATAACAACGTTAGATTGAGAATATAGTGATAAACTTGAATTATGCCTTTTATTTTAGCCTGTGCTCACGTATGCATGGTGATTTCTGTGCACAAGGGAATCCACAATACAGTGCTAGATCTGTTCTATGACAGATCCCAACGGAACTTATTGACTTAAAATGTGGTTTGCTGGGGTTCCTTGCAGATTCCATTATTTTGACAGCAAACATAGCACTGAAAGCATTGCACTCTGCACTGCTCTGCTCTGCAACAGCTCTGAACAGTAATGTGACCAGAACCTAATATATATGCTTCTTGTACAAAGGAGTGAGGTCTGGGGGCTAGCCCTAGCTTATATCTATATTATCTCCAAACCAATCAAAAAATAAAAAACACAGAAAGAAATTATCATCATCATTATTGTTATTGGGGAGGAGGGGGTGGGTAAAAAAAATAACACACACTTACCTTCCTGGCTCCTGTGCTGCCACCCATATACTTCTGCTCCAGTCCCCAGTGTTCGGCTGTTTCTGGGTTTTGAGATGTGACATGGCAGGGCCACTCAGCCATTCAGCAGCTGTAGCAGTGCCTCGCCTCTGCTACTAAAAGTGGGCCTGCTATGTCACCTCATAAAACTCTGAAGCGGCAGCACACCTGGGGACCAGAGCAGTGGAACGTAGGCAGCAGTGTAGGAGGCAGGAAGGTGTGTGTTATTTTTTTTCACCAACCCCCTCCCCAGACAGTCTGAAAAAAAAGGGATCTTGGCTGAATAACCCCTTTAAGTCAATGACTTGGTTGTCTCGGATATATATTAAAATAGGAATTACAACTCAGTCATACAAATTTATTATAACCATAAGAATTCCGGTCACAACAAGGACTATTTTATATTGTCTTTGTGACCTATAGGAATTTACATCGTAAAAATATGCACAAATGACCAAAAGTCAATGTATTCTGGATCTTTTCTGTAGTAAGCTCTCTGTTGGGATATGTTACAGGACGTCATATCAGATATGTTAAGTGTCATTTGTAATTAAAAAACAAACAAAAAAAAACATCTTAAATGAAACAACGTAACCCATAATAAGAACTCACTGTTTTATCCGTGTCCTCAAATGTTTCTCTCGCCTCCTCATATGTGCAGATTTCTTCTAGACATTCTCTCTCTAAATTTCCCCTCCGAAGTTCCTCTATAATCATGAAGTTGGCCCTTTTGCTTCTTTGTATTACTTGGTTAGCACTCTTACTGGATAAGAAAACTGAAGAGAGAACATTTCATTAGACTAGACTACCACAAGCAATTATTCAAACAAAATACAGGAATCCGTTAGCATGAAATAAGTGATAGCTAAGGGGATTTTATATATTGCCATTCAAACACTTTGCTAGTTTTGTGCATGTTTTATTGAGTGCTCCTTCTGCTGCTTTACAAGGCCAAAGAGATACATTTATATATCTAACCGTTAGGTGGCATTGTAGTCTACCAGTAGGTAGATTGGCTCTTTATCCAGAGGTTCTGGGACATCTGCTGGTGTGCTAAGAGATAGCAGTTCACCGCAAAACAACAAGGAATGGGCTACCCAACCATTGTCATGTGAAACAAGCATTTGCCTGCTGGATGTCCATGTTCACCTAAATTGTCTTCTAGCTATAGTCTACAATATTACCAGTGCTCTTGTGATGGGTACCAGTAACCTCAGTTGCAATATTATTATCATAGTATAGCATTTTGTAATTGTGTCTACACTTTTTTTCCTTATTGATATATGAGGAACAAAAATTGGATTCTAGAAATATCAACAGATAAAAACACAAGTGACCTAAAAAGTGATATAGTATAAGCTAGGTATAGACATATACATTGGTTTTTCGGCTCCAGTAAAATTCCCATTTTTGACAGGAAAGGTTAATATACAAATAGATATTTCCTGTATATTTCCTTATTTCTCCCTGAGTTTGTCACCAACCGCTGTCTGCATAATGGTACAAACTTGGAACAAATGTTGGAACTTATTTTTGCTTCTTTGTTACTATTACATTGCAAAAGTAATACCTTAAAAAAGAAAAGTGAGGTCCTACCTGTTTGTTCTGTCTGCTGAATGAGGAGTATTAAGAAGGAAATACACAGTGTCTGCATAAAATTTGCCATTTTACTCCCTCGATAAAATGGGAAACAGTGTTGTTTTAAGAGCTGGTAAATAGACGAAACTCCTTTTTTTCTGAGGTTCAAAGATCAGGGTCCAACAAATGTACACTTTGAGGGCAAGGACTTTGTTTGTCTAGAGGGGAGGTCACTGGTACATTTGCTAAATGAACAGTGAAAGTATATAATGTAGAAAATATATAATGGTACACATAGAGGGGGACATTTAGTAAGGGCTCTGCACCAATTTTTAGGTGAATTGCATTTTTTGCCTGTTTTTGGTCTAAGTTCTGTTTATGAACCAGTATATTCGATGGGTGATTGTTTTTTTAGATGCAACTTTTTTTTAATCTGCCTGTTTTGAGTATTCACCTCCCAAAAAATACAAAATCTGGGATTTGTGTTAAATTTATCATTTGCAACTTTTTTAAAGTCATACAAAGTGGTGAATGTGTCTAGTCAGTACCAAGTAAATTTGCGCAATTTTTTTACGGATATTTTGCGAATATTCTTCGTATTCTATTGACAAATTTTTGAAAAGTTTGTTAAATTAGTCATATTCTGCTGAGTAAAAAACAAATGAATATGACTGTATAAAAATCACACGTTATTAATAGCAAATGCCCCCCGTAGTTGTCTTGAATACAGGAATATGCAGCGAATTTAGTAACATGCTGATAATACTGAGCAACAGAAAAGATTTTATTAATGTGAAAGAGAAAAAAGTAACAATGACAAATCGTTTGATCACTTTAACAAACGGTATAATGAGACAAATGGAGACTGTGACTGTACTATTAGTAGAAAAAAATTCAAATAAATGCATATGAATCCAAAATAAAAAGCACCACTCTAAATAATTTGGGTTGCGAGATCAGTGCTCTTTGCAATGCTTTTACACTGCATGATTGATCGCATGAATAGTTGCTCTATCTTTCATGCAGCCATTAAAATGCAGAGATGTGCGGCTGACAACAATAATTGTAGAGGGGTGGCTCCCAGTTTAAAGAACCGTTGCTGGCGCTCTTGGTAAAATAAATGCTTTTTCTTTATTTAAGAGTGACAATTCATACCTAAGTTACAATAAGCTTTATGGTTCCAGTTCAGTTTAGGTGGCGCTATACCATATCTAAAATAATGTGGTCCATATCTATCAAAATAAGTAAAAAAGAAACTAATGTAAACTGCTCACAGCAACCAATCACAGCTCTGCTTTCATTTTACCAGAGCTGAATGCTGAGCTGTGATTGGTTGCTGTGGGCAGTTTACACCAGTCTATATTTTACATCCTTTGATAGATCTGGAGTAAAACTGACTTATATAGCCCTGTGTTACTAGGCTAGCAATGTAGCTAATATGTGATGGCAGCAAGAGGGCACACAGATGATCCATTGATCATTTTTGTGGGCCCTCCCAGTATGTTGGTTGGGCCATGAGGCTCAGTAAGCCAGTGTTAATTTTCAAAGTGTGTCGGGTCATTAAGTAGGGCCGTTATGTCGCTGTTGGAACCTCAAGTTAATGTTATCCTCACACAGACCTCTGAACAATAGTAACTTTGTACCGCTCTCTGGGACAATGAATAACTTGCATTAATAACTTGCAGTTCAATCTAATTACCCAGCCTTTACATCACCTGCTGTTCCAGTGTTCCTCACCAGCCCTGCAGCGATGTCATCACGTACCTCATTCACATGACTACTTCACCCAGTTACTGGCCTTAAATTAATACTGGCATGAATGGCACAAGACCAGCAAGTGTCTGGCTGCAGCAGTGATGTGAATGACATAAGGGACATCATCAGTGCAGGACTACTAGTGTGGAACACCAGGGAAGTGGACCTGGAATGGTGGGGGGTTTTAATGTTTTTAGTTAGTAATGGTCATTTCTCTCATGATGAACAAGTTGCTCTTGGCTTCAGACCACTAATGCTATTTGATGAATAAGGCAGGTTAGGGCCATTTGGAGCACTGCCCCTCCCCCAGAACGTTGATCCGGCTGACCCACCCCACTCATTAGAAGGGGCGTGCTGGCTGGGGGACAGATCAGCACTTTGAGTGTGGGGCAGTGCTCCAAAAACTGCAGGGAAGTGGCGCAGAGGATGAAGGTAAGAGACTTACCTTCATCCTCAGTGCCCCGATCAAAATGACAGCAGCAATAGCTATCAGCAGGTTAGATTGGTCTAACATGCGGGTAGTTCACTTTTTAGGGTGCAGCGGTCAAATCTGCTGCGGATCCGGTAGGTGTGAAGGCACCCGTAAGCTTTCAGTTACCAAACAACACCTAATTGACAGGCCCTAGCTTAAGAACTTATTACACTGCTCCAAAAAATAAAGGGAACACTATGGGGGGGATTTATGAAGACCGGCGTACAAGTACATATTAAGTCCTGCCCCCTTTTTCCAGGCAGGATTCACTAAGAGGCGTACGCATCTTAGTGAATCCAGTCGGGCGCACAAATCTGCGCCCAGCGCACAGCAGGTGTAGATTTGCGCCATGATTCACGCCTGAGAGCAGGCGTAAAATATGATAAATGAGGCGCGGGAGGGAGCCACACCTCCTCCCCGCCTTATCACCCCCCAAGCTCTGCAAGCCCGCCCATCAGGCAAGCCAGGCGTACAGGAGGCGTACGCCAGGGAAAAGGGGCGAATCTGCACCTTCTCCCTGGCGTAAGCCTCTGGCTTACCTTTCATAAAGGCCCCGCTAGAGGTCCATTTACACAGAAAGATTATTTGACAGATTATCTGCCAAAGATTTGAAGCCAAAGCCAGGAATGGATTTGAAAAGAGGAGAAATCTCAGGCTTTTCTTTATGACCTAATCTCTATTTATGGCCTGTTTCTGGCTTTGGCTTCAAATTTTTGACAGATAATCTGTCAGACAATCTCTCTGTGTAAATGGACCATTATGCTGGGTTTACACGGAAAGATTATCGTTCGAATTTGCACAATAACGATCGAATTCGAACGATAATCGTACGTGTAAACGCAGCGAACGACGAGCGACAAATCGTTCATTTTGATCTTTTATCTTGTTCTTAAATCGTTGTTTGCAAAAAATTCGCCGATCGTTCCGTGTAAACAGTCGTCGCGCGAAAGTCCGGCTGCCCGCAGCCCGGCCCCCCGCTCATCCGAAGCCCGGCCCCCCGCTCATCCGAAGCCCGGCCCCCCACTCATCCGCAGCTCCTGCGCCGGCTCGATCGCCGCCACCGACACACTCAATAAAGGAAGGCTCTGCAGCTGGGGACAACAGACCACTTCTCAGTACCTATGCTTTCTGGCTGATGTTTTGGTCCATTTTGAATGTTGTTGGTGCTTTCACACTCGTGGTAGCATGAGATGGACTCTAAAACCCACACAAGTTGCTCAGGTAGTGCAGCTCATCCAGGATGACACATAAATGCGAGCTGTGGCAAGAAGGTTTGCTGCGTCTGTCAGCGTAGTGTCCAGAAGCTGAAGGCTCCACCAGGAGACAGGCCAGTACACCAGCAGACCGGAGGAGGGCAACAACCCAGCAGCAGGACCGCTATCTCCGCCTTTGTTAAAAGGAGGAACAGGAGGAGCACTGCCAGAGCCCTGCAAAATGACCTCCAGCAGGCCACAAATGTGCATGTGTCTGCACTCCATGAGGATAGTATGAGGGATCGACGTCCAGAGATGGGGGTTGTGCTCATAGCCCAACACTGTGCAGGATGCTTGGCATTTAGCCACTGGTGCTCTGGCACACTGAACACATGTGACAGACGTGAGTGTGGAAAGCTATCTGCTACCTTGCCTGAGCGGTTTGGCAGTGGGTCAGTAATGGTGTGGGGTGGCATTTCTTTGGAGGGCAGCACAGCCCTCCATGTGCTCACCAGAGGTAGCCCGACTGCCATCAGGTACCGAGATGAGATCCTCAGACCCCTTGTGAGACCATATTCTGGTGTGGTTGGCCCTGGGTTCCTCCTAATGCAGGACAATGCTAGACCTCATGTGGCTGGAGTGTGTCAGCAGTTCCTGCAAGATGATGGCATTGAAGCTACTGGTCTGCCCATTCCCCAGACCTGAGCACATCACAGACATCATGTCTCACTCCATCCACCAACGTCATGTTGGACCACAGACTGTCCAGGAGTTGGCAGATGCTTTTAGTCCAGGTCTGGAAGGAGATCCCTCAGGAGACCATCCACAACCTCATCAGGAGCATGCCCAGGCATTGTAGGGAGGTCATACAGGCACACACAATACTGAGCCACATTTTGACTTTTAAGGACATTACATCAAAGTTGGATCAGCCTGTAGTGTGTTTTTCAGCTTTAATTTTGTGTGTTCATTCATTTATATGTAGGATGTGTTCCCTTCATGGACTGATACCCCAGCCCATATGCTGGCATGTCCTTCTGTTAGCTGACAGCAGAGAAACTAGTTATTCTCACTGTGATCCATCATGTCCGGACACATAACACAACATTGAATGGGCAAAGCATAACCTATCTTCATGAAACGTATGTTTTATTTACAAAACAACAACCCCTCCCCCCCATTCTCACATTTATTTCAGCACAGGTTCTGGCTGTTTATGACAACTACCGCTCAGGACCTTGTAAACAATTGATTTGCATGGTAATCTTCATGGCTTTCTGGGATGGTGGGGACCAGGTAAGAATAACCTTTGAGGTGGGGTTCACACCTTTCCACTGGGAAAAGGCTTTAATGCTATAGATACTAGACGCTTTGTTAGTTTTGTTAATGAAACACATGTTTTGATCTGAGAATAACATTCTTTTCAATGTAATATAGATTGATACTTTTTTATATGTTTCTCTAGTAGGCATTTTCTAAGGAAAACAATACAAACCTATTGCTGTATTCTTTATGGCAATCCAGTTCCTCTGACTCTAATTGTTAAAATAATTCATAGAAATGCCAACTGCAAAGAACATTTACCAGAATCCGCAGTGTAGAATCCATGTCTTCTGCATTATACAGAGGGGTACGGTACAGGCTAATGCATCAGCAGGTGAACTCTTTTCGCTCTTAATTCATGTTTGTCTGTTTGTGTATTGATCTCACTCTGGTTACTCATGTACTGAGCTAATGTGCTCATCCAGTCCATGACCTTAGATTGCTCTACATAAAAAATCTATACTTCAAGCATGTTATTCAATAGGGTATGATTATGTGTTAAAGTGATACTGTCACCCCAGTTTTCCTGTGTGAGTTTCTCATTGTTGGACAGTGTCACTATGGTGGGGCTTAGCATCTGCTGAATCCCCTCTCTCTGCCTCATCACAGGGGGGGGGGGGGGGGGGGGGGGCATAGCTAACAGCACTGGACTGAGGCAGGAGAGGGGGCTCAATGGACGCTAAGCCCTGCCTAGGTGACACTGCCCAACAATGATTAAAGCACACAGGAACACTGGGGTGACAGCATTACTTTAAATTTCACAGTATCTTATTTTCTATTTTTTCTACAATGTAATATCTTATTGCCTACATCGATCACTGAAGATGAGTAAGTATAGCTATGTCTCACTTTATATAAAAAGTCCTACAATTTTCAAATATACTTTGTGCTTTATGCCTTTAGTTTTCAAGATAATATTTTTGTAGTGAAAAGAAAACCTTCTGCTTACCTACACATGCTACTCATCTGTTCATCTAAACCTGCTCTCAGCTAGTCAGTCTGGGCAATGCTGGCACCCCCAACAAATGCACCAATGTACCCGTAGACTCGCATTCTCTGTATGATTGCTAAATTTATAGACTTCCATTCACAGGTATCAAATGTCTCCAGTCAGTAAAGAAGGGAATAGTACAATGGCATTATCGCCAAACAATCCTCATAACCCTCATGCTGTGTTTCTGGTAGCATAGTACATAGTCCCTGGTGAGTCAGTACTACTCTCACATAATAACCTACTGTATTCCTTGGTTACTCATGGTTTACTTACGTCCAGAAATTTCCAATAATACTACCGATTCACCTAGCAGAGGTTGGGTATACGTCTGAGAAATTACAACTCTACAGGACTTCTTTTAGGCTGGTATTTAGTGAGTCCTACATTATAATAGAGCATTATATTTTGTTTCTACTGTTACATTCCTCTGCTGACTGTTCTTTACAGGTCAGGCATGTAAGCAGCTTGTGCTTCAATGAGTACATATTAAGTCATCCATAGAGGTAGTCTTTTAAGCCTTTGTGGTCTTCCAAGTAAAATGTGGCTACTTTTTATATTCTTGTTTAAAGCTGGAGACACTTGCATGCAGATCCTGTGGTTTTAGCTTTGATAGGTGATGCATTCTTGCAAAGCAGCTATTGTAGGTATACATTTTAACTTAAAGGGGTAAGCTAAGACCTATAACTTACTAATATAATATAATCACTGGTCGTACTGGCTGCAGCGTGCTTTAGTGTAGTTCACCCCAGAAAGAATTTGAAAATAGAAGAATTACAAAATGTGTATTGTCTCCAGCTGCCCAGCTGTTCCCTCTCTCCTTATCCTCTAATGTAACAGGAGGCTTGGCGCTGGTTCCGGTCTCTGAGTTCTAGCCTGGCCCTCTAAGTGATGTAACCATCTCTGACCAGCCCTTCCAGCCTACATCACAACATTAATGTTATATAGCATATAAATGCGCATTCAGGGAGCGTGAGATGTATTTACAGCATGCTGCCTGGTGACTGACGTTTCCAGAGCACACAGGGAGGGAAGGCAGCAGGTGCAGCAACCTCACTGATGGGTTTTGGTGATTTCAGAACTAGGGCAGACAGGTTAGAAATGCTATATGCCTCTGCAGCATGTTTTTTTTTTTTTACCAGATGTCGGAGAACCCATTAAAGACATTTACATATGCACCATTCCTGCTTTGTAAAAGATCTGAATGTGTTTGTACATTTGGGTTTCAACTACATTCAGTGTGGCTTAGGTGGTGGTAGTGGCAGAGATAAATTAGATAAGGAGGAGGTATAGCTATGGACTGGATACTGACCTGGAGAATAATAATAAGGCTTCCTCATCCATCACTTCTCTCTGCTGTCAGACATATTAGTACCAAAGGGAAAGAAAAAAAGATGTTGCCAGATTGAGTACAATAATTTGGCATTCTATGTGTCATCTACAATATTAGAGGGTGATTTATCACTCTGGGCTGGACTAGTTCCTGTTGTACCTTTCCTGGCTCCCTCACCGCCGATTACTGGCTGGTAAAAAAGGGCCATTGATCAGTCAACAAATGGGAAATTGCTTGTTCTTTGGCTCACAATCACCACTAGTTGGCAGCACATCTCATATAAACAGGAATGTACGTCCGACTATGATGACGCTGTTAGGCCGCACAAACAATACAGCGGACACGCAAAGGTAATTTTATTGGTAATGTAATTAAAGGTAATGTTACTGAATCTGGGCTAAAATATTACTGGATAACAACTTTGATTTCAATTTTTACCATAGAATAAAACACATCACAGCCTTCAGTAAGTCAAATTTATTGATGCTGTACAAATATTAATATTACTTAATAGCCAAGATAATGCAAAAGCTAACAGTGATGCAAGCTAACTAGTACTAAGAAACTAGCACATTCTTAAAGGGAACCTGTCACCCCCCGTGCCAGGGTGACAGGCTCCCGACCCCCTGCTACAGCCCCCTATACTAACCAAGCATTGAAGTTTACCTGTCGTTTATTTTTTTATTTTTTTTATTTTTGCAGAAATAAATAGTACAGGCGATTTTAAGAAACTTTGTAATTAGGTTTATTAGCCGAAAAATGCATTTTTATCATGAGAAAGCAGTTTGAACATCTAACCCCTGTCTTCATTGTTCTCTATGGAGAGGGGAGGGGTGGAGGGAGATGAGGCACAAAAACAGGGCAACAAAGAGTTAATTTACAGCTACATTACTGGGCTATCTTCTCTTAAGTCAGCACGGACCTCTCTGACCTCTGAATAGAGGCTTTCACAAAGCTCCCGGTGTGTAATCCTTTGTTGTCTAATCCTTTGTTGTCTGCTCTCTGCTGCCAACTAATCTCCCTCCTCCCCCTCCCCTCTTCATAGAACAGACAGGGGCATGTCTGGTGCAACAAAACACAATTTCCTGATAATGAGTAGTAAATGAGAGAGAGGGGAGGGGGGACCTGGAGAAAGTTTTTTTTTGCATGCAGATAATGGCATATTTGCCTAATAAACCTAATTACAAAGTTTCCTAAAATCACCTGTACTATTGATTTCTGCAAAAAAAAAAAAATAATAATACGACAGTGACACTTATAAATTTAAGGGGTTCAAGGCTTAAAGTCGAAGTTTTGAGCTGGTATAATCCTTACTTTCTTTTTAGATATGTAAAGCCCTAAACTGTGAATTGTGTTTTATTCATTACAAACCTATTTTTATCTGCAACACTTTACAAAGAGTGAACCACTAAGAAACCGAGAACTTGTAACATCTCGAATTTTTTTTTTCAGTAAGTTCGTAAAGTTTCAAGGAAGCTGAAAGGGTAGCTGGGCTTTTCCTCGTATTACAGATGTCTTTTCAAAACCCCTTTAAGCCATTTATGTAATTTGGATACTTTTGTGTATACACCATATTTGCCTTGTTGTGCACAACCTTCTCCCCAGCTAACAATTCCAGTTATAAAAAAGGTGTCCTTGTAAGGGGTGACATGTGGACCGCCACTGTCTCCCTGACAAGCATCTTTCACCTCTTTGTCATAGCCTGCACAAAACATGTTTTCAGAGATTGTGAACTTACTGGATTCTTTGCAAGTTTGCCTAGATACATAGGGTACATAAAGCATCTGAAGTTTTGTGGCCTGAGCCCCTCGCTCATGAAGACGTCCAAATCCGCTCACCATTGCCTGATTCTCAGTCATCAGGACTTGGTCAGCAAAGTCAGGATCAGGGAGGCATGCGGGGATGATATTATCAGTGAAGTTAATGGCTTCTTTCAGTTTTATCACAGCTATGTCAAAGTCATAGGTTAACCTGACAAATTTGGGGTGTATAATAATCTTATCCACTTTATGTACTGATTCAGTACCGTCCTTCTTAAGTGTATTCATCTCTCCTGTAAAATTATACAAAATAGGGTTAGTTTTGGTTGGTTTCAAATGCAGAAGATGAAAGTCAACTTTTATCTCTTAAAGCGGGTACTGCTGCTACAAATATTTGTTTTGGAAACTGCAGGGCTATCTAAGCCCTGTAAATCCTGATCCCTGCTCTGTTCAATAGCTGCCACATACCACTATACAGAGCAGAGTCCCATTCCTCCTGTGTACTGTATATTGTTTTATACAGTACCTGGGAGAAGTCTACCCGACACGATCGCTGTATGCAGCAGCCCCTTCACATCGACAAAAACATTGCCCCTTACTGCTGCCAGTCAACCGAAGTGCAAATGTAAATAAAACACTATACATTTATTTTAATAAAGATATATTACAAAGTAATATAACTTTATATAAGCAATGTATTAGCAAAAAAATATTTTTCTTTAGTTTTTGGAATACCTCTTTAAATTGATAATCAGACTTTTATTATCAGAATATATTATTTAATTATTATTATTAGAGATGACCATGCTCCTAATAGTCTGTAAGCTCTTTTGAGCAGGGCCCTCACTCCTCATGTACGGCTTGATAATTATATGTGCGAGGGTATGTTCACACAACATTTTTTCAACTCAGTTTAAAGTATTGTATTGCCTCCAAAAAGTTATACAAATCACCACTATACACTTATTACGGGAAATGCCCATAAAGTGCTTTTTTCCCTGCACTTACTACTGCATCAAGGCTTCTCTTCCTGGATAAAATAGTGATGTCACGACCCGACTCCCAGAGCTGTGCGGGCTGTGGCTGCACTTTATAAGCATTTCCCGTAATAAGTGTATATTGGTGATTTGTATAATTTTTGGGAGGCAATACAATACTTTGATAAAAAATTTGGCTGGACTTCTCTTTTAAATGACGTCCACCATTTTGAGTCTAAAATAATGGATGTCATTTAAATGCCTTGCCTTCCCTGCAATGATGGCTGCTGGTACATTATACTAGTTTGGGTTACTAATTGCCATTTGGGTGCGGCTTAATTAAAAATGTCATTGAAATTAATAGTGAAAACGGAGAAAGAACGATGAGAAAAGAAAAACTGTGTGTGAACAACTAATAAAAAAGTCTGCTGTTTGCAAAAGACGTCCGAAAATAATGATCATGATCATTATTTTGACGTCCGCTGTAAAAATGTCCGTTATTTATTACATTGTGTGCATTGGACATCCATCTTTCCATTGACTTCAATGTATTGCTATTGCAGTCAGTTAAATCGCGGCAATAAAAGACGGCGAAGTATTGTATTGCCTCCCAAAAGTTATACAAATCACCAATAGACACTAATTCAAATGCCGTGCGAGCAGACTCGAGCATGCTTGAGATGCGCTTGTCTCTAATTATAATGACCACTACTGCCTTTTATTTTTTTGGCACCAACATTCCACACTGCCGTGCCATCAACAATTAATAAAAACAAACCCAGCAAAGCTAATGACTTCTCAGTCCCATAAACTTTAATTTTTTTCTAATCCTGGTTACAGGGGTTATCCAGCATTAGAAAAATACGACCTCTTTCTCCCAACATGGCTCTTGTCTTTAGTTTGGGTGCAGGTTTCACAACTCAATTGTATTGAAATGAATGGAGCTTAAAGGGGTTATCCAGCGCTACAAAACCATGGCCACTTTTACCCCACTCTTGTCTCCAGGTCAGGTGTGGTTTGCAATTAAGCTCCATTTACTTTAATGGAACTGAATTTCAAACCCCACCCAATCTGGAGACTAGAGCGGGGCAAAAGTGGCCATGTTTTTGTAGCGCTGGATAAGCCCCTTAATTGCAAACCACAATTGAACTGCAGACAAGAGTCTGGTTGTCTATGCAAGAAAGTGGCCATGCTTTTCTGACCCTGGATAACCCCTTTAACTCCTTTAAATGTATATTTGCTGACCAGGCGACTTACCTACAATAACTTTAAAGTACTTTGTCTGATTCATGCAGTGTGCTGCTGTCAGGACAAAGTGCCTGGACAGGATTGTTCCTCCACAAAATGGTTCATCATCTTCACTGAATAAGACAGCCTGCATTGATTTACAAAAGTATATATCACATTTTTCATATTATTCACAGGGTTTGCTTTATAACAGACATTTTATGACACGTTAATAAGACTCATCATCACAATCCATTAGGTCAAAGGGCTAGAAGCCTCTGTAAGGTGGAGACTCAAGTTCTTGTTCTAAACAGAGATAATAGCTTTCAGAACGACACCTACTTTTTACTCCTATGCCACAGCATAGTGCTGGTGAAAGTGCACCATAATGGTGGATGAATTACAGTCCACTATGCAATAGCATTAGCTAAACCCCACCCCCAACTTCTGTGTTCTGTCCTGGTCTTTCTGTTATTAGAGATGGACTAAGTCTAATGAGAGGCAGTGAACAGCAGAATGCATAGAAGTCAGAAGAGAAGACATGCTGTCGTCCATCCACCAGTGGATTAATCTCTACTATTTACTCCATCCTCAACTCACCTCCTGAAGGCCAGGACGTCTCCCATGCATATATGGCGAAATAGGAGGCATATTTGGGGAAGAAGCTCCCTCACCCGCTATGGCAGCTGATTTGGTCACAAGCAGCTAAATTATCCTCTTGCGTTTCTTTTAAGGAAAACCAGTATAAAATACTATTCTTTTGGTACCACACCCCTGACCTTCTTCAACGCCTTTACCCCGACACCCCATCGGTGTGCTGGAGGTGCTTGACCGGGGTTGGGACCCTCCAGCACATTTTTTGGGATTGCCCTAAGCTTTGACCCTATTGGGGGGGGGAATACAGGGTTTGCTAGCGGCTGTGATAGGTAAAGTGGTGCCCCTGGACCCGGTGACATACATTCTGAATGTCCCGCCTAAAAATCTGTCAAAAGCTTCAGCCAGGCTACTCCTCCATATGTTGACTGCAGCCAAATGTCTATTGGCTAAATACTGGAAACAATCTTAAATTCCGTCAGCATTCAAGAAGTCAGGCGGCTAGAGTTTCTGACGGCAGCACAAGAACACTGTATAGAGAAATGCGAGCAAATATGGACCCTATGGGACATTTATTATGATCTGTCGCATAGAACGTGAATATATGCAGATACTTCATCCCCATGAACAACTAGTCTTTTCTTTCCTTATCTTCCCACCTTGTCTCCTGTAATGTCTTGGTCTTGTCTTTGTCTTGTCTCCCCCCAATTGTGCTGTTGTAGTTCACCTTGAGTTGTAGTTTGATTCGGATGTTTGTGTAACCAGACAGTCTGACTCGCATAAGTGGGTCGGCTGTTTCATCTTCCTGATAGGTAGATTACTGAATCTAAAACCTTTGTATATCTGCCTGATAGGCCATTTGGCCCTTGGACCTAGATGTCTCTTTTGAATACACGCTATGTTTTGTCTTTTCTATTGTTAAAAAGCTTTTGAAAATAAACAATTTATTAAAAAAAGAAGAGAAGACATGCTAGTTGCCATGTATTTAGGGCTTTTTTCCCAGGGGCAAGCAGTAATTTTTGGTGTTTTACAAATATGTTATGCTGTCAAATGGAAAGGAAGTTGAAAGGACAGTAGCCATTAAAATAAACTCTTCCTAGCACACCAGTCTCCATTTGTATGAACACATATTTAATGCAAACCACACTAATTATTAGTTACCTGCCACGGGCACTCTCCAAATCGGCAGTCTTTTCCCCCCACGATTCTCGAATCTGGGTTAAAGTCATAAAAAGGAGGCTCAGTAACATCATCTTCACTCTGGCTGTTTTCACCAAGTGTTGTGGAGTCAGTTTGGTTTGCTGTAACATTGCTTATCTGTAAAATATCTGTGTGGTTTGCATGAGATTCCTCTTCCTCGGGTATTGACCTCTTGCCTCTGTAGCCAGGTCTTCTCCCGCAGGGATATTTGTCTGTAACACACAGTCAAGATTTATAAAGTTACGAAAGTGCACAAATTCTAACAATGAAAACACACTAAAAAATAGAGGATATATCCACCCAGTGTATTTTAACAGTTATACCTCTTGTCTTGTTCACAGAACAAATTCATAAGGCATGCTTTTTCTGTAGATAATAAATGTATAAAGAATGTATTTCTGTGTTTTCAGTGGTGTAGTGGCTAAAGGGGTTGTCTCTCTTGAGGTGTACTACATCATTCTGGTTTGGGTCTAGCTTTTCCCGATATTCCTACATTACATCCAGTGGTCTTCTTTTTCATCTCCCATAGAAAAATTCAAATAGGGATAAACCAGTGGATGTATGCAAAAGCTCCCTGTATGCAAATAACAAAATGCAGAGGGCAAGATCCTTTCGTTTCAGCACTGTCGTGCAAACTTTCAAAGTATTCTATTAAGATCTTGGGTAGAGCCTTCCACCAAACCACCAGTTCAAGGGAAATAGGGCACTTCCTGCGTATAAAGATAAAAGCAGAACTAGGTATCTTTAGGATAGAAGCAGTGAGGGATAAGAATTTTGTGGGGCCAGACAACCCTTTAAAAGCAAACTGTATCCACCAACCCCTCCCCAGCAGCCGAGTCAATGTGGCGTGGCCTACAGCGTCCGTGCCCTAGGCCTGCAACACCTCTACTTTCTTCCTCCCCACCCTCCTTATCATTAGAAATGCCCCTGTCAGGATTTCTTTAATTCATTGCTTGTCTAAACATTGCACGCTTTGGATTGTTAAGGCTCATGCACACTGTTTAGACATGATTAATAAAGGAATCCTGCCCAGGAGTGTTCCTAATGATGAGAAGGGCGGAGAGGAATAATGGAGAGGCGTTGCAGGCCTAGGGCACAGATGCTCTAGGCCAAGCTTCATATGATTGAAAGCATTTTAAAAAGGACTTACTGTCATTAAACTGATGGTACCAGCGGTTTGGGGGAGTGGATTGTTGAAAACTGTATCGCTTTAATATTGCAAGTTTGAACCTTAATTTGTAAGAAATATAGTAAATGAAGAATATAGATTTGGCATTAAACACTGGGCAAAATGTCTTTGAGTGCATTTTGGAGGCATGTCTATGAGTCAACAATTGCTCACCAAAAGGTACACTACCCAAAGGTAGCCTCTAAGATGATTTTTGTAAGGCAGCAGGGGAGCCACTGTTACACCCACTTGTGGCAAATTTTACTTAAACTAGAGTGATGTTTCTTACCAATTGGAACACAGGATTTCCCATCATCTCCTAGCTTATATCCAGTGGTACAAGAACAGACAACATCTCTGTCTTGTACCTTGCAGTATTGGTCACAGCCACCATTGTTCAAACTGCACATCTTCAGTACAACTAGGGGGAAATATTGTATGCATAAGTGTGGGAAATACAGGCTTATACAATTTATAAACATTTTCATATAGCAACTGTTTTAAAAATTAGGTTTCATTTAACCAAGGCTTTCACCAGGTGTATGTGGCCCCTTGGGCACCACAGTCATAGTGGATCCTCAATCTATTTCTAATGTATGTTTATCCTCAGCCTAGTCACCGCTTTTATCTACTGAAGCTTACTATACATTTATCATACCATGTGATGATGTTCACCCTATTAAATAAAATAGGCAAATAGACAATATACGAACACAAAACAGTGCTTAAAGGGGGGAAAAAAAGAGGGAAAAAAACTGCCCTGACTCTCCACTGAACACCACTGTTTCCTGTGATGTGTTGTCTCTGCAGGAACGGTCTGCTCAGATAATCACAGGCCACAGGGGTGACCCAAGTTAGTTAGCGATTGACTGTGAGGGCAGTTCCTAGAAGTACAACATGTAACAGGGAACAGGAGGCAGCGATGAGTAGTGGGACTGGTTTCAATAGATCCACCCCAAATCTGTTTACTCTACAAAAGACTCTGCCCTTGCTTCCTATAGCTTCACACAAATCATGGTAAAATATATCTTTCTTTCTTTTTTTCTTTTTTTTCCATTCACTTTTTTGTTTTTTCAAAATTCAAAAGCAACAGTACAAGTCAAATGTATCGGTAAAGTTACATATAACATAATAACAATAAGATAAAATATATCTTAATGATATACAATTGGTCTCAAGACTCACCTATTTCACACATTTTGCCCTCAAAACCAGATTTGCAGAGACATGTGAATTCATTAACTCCATCTTTGCATGACCCACCATATAGACAAGGACTAGATGAACACTGATCACCATCTAGAATTTATAGAAAAAATTAAATGCAAAGTCATATAGTCACATCACTACTCTTTTTTTAATTTTATGCTTTACTCTTTTACTTACTTTTCCTAGCAAAAAAAAAAAAAAGAACAACCTCCCGATATGTGAACAAAATAAATGAGCTCCTGTTTTACCAATTTCTGACACTAAAAGTTGTTCTGAAGTTACTGAAATACCCATTAACTACTTTTGTAATTGAAAAAAGGAAATAAACAAAACACTAGCCTATATACCTAATGTTGGAGATTTTACATATCTCATAATTCTCTGCTTAGTGTTCTGATCCTACCTATACCATCTTAGTTTTTTTTATATGGTTTTAATCTGGGCCATTGTCTGCAAAATTATATGCATACTTACCAACGTACTTGCTCCAAAATTCTGTCTGTTAAAGACACAAAATAAATTGGTAAAATATGTGAATATTTTAACGGTGTAAACATAGCCCAAAAGAAAACATGTTATATTTCTGATATCATTTCTAGCCTAACTATAGTTGTTGCATTTATAGTTTTTAAAAGGCTTGCAAAAACCAAACCTATAAGAAACCAATGTTGAGAAAAACACACCAGTAATACTTCAGTCCAGATATTCTGGAAGAGGTAATAAGATCACATTTGTTTATGGTATTGCCATATGTGCTGGATCTTTAAGAAAATATACAGAAGAGATCCATAGCTGAAACATATGCCAGCTGATTTTTTTGTGGCCACTGCCACTTAGAGTTTGTGTCACAATTTTTAGACCGGTGAATAAATGACACTGAACATGGATTATTGGCTTGTGATAACCATTTTACTATACTTTTATCTGCTTGCAGTAAAAGATAGTGGGGGAGAGTCTACATTTCTGCTTTCTTGCCACATGAGACAGCTTTTCCTGTATATTTTTGGCTACAAGTATGGCTGTCAGTCAATCTTTGTGGACAGAAGATGCAGGACCCAAAGGCTTCCTGAGGCATTTAAACAACCTTGTACAACGGCAATCCTTGTTGCTGTAACAGAGACCTGGTTCAAAGAGTCTAATGATTGGGAAATAGCTATACCGGGATATATTTTGTACAGGAAAGACAGAGCAGAGAGAAGGGGAGGCGGGGTAGCCATTTATGTCAGGGATAGTCTTAAATCGACAGTCATCCAAAATACATGTAAAGAGCTGGAGACTCTCTGGGTTTGCATGCAGTTTTAAGAGGGATCTGTTATTAGAATAGGTGTTATCTATAGGTCTCCGGGGCAAAGTGAGGACTATGATAACATGCTGAGGGATGAAATTACTAAAATGTCATTAAGGGTGCCTTCACACCTATCGACTCGCAGCGTTTCATACACGCAGCGGTCTGAACGACCTCTGCGTGTATGTAAATCTGCTGGCCACTTAACCCCTTCTGATGCCGCCTGCCTCCCGCTCCGCTCTGTATACATTACCTGTCCTCGCTCCACGGGGTCCCGGTGTCCTGCTCTCCCACCCGGCCAATCAGTGGATGCGGCTGTGCAACACACTGATTGGCCAGGCGCGAGAGCAGGACGCCGGGACCCCGTGGAGTGAGGAGGTATGTATACAGAGCGGAGCGGGAGGCAGCCGGCATCAGAAGGGGTTAAGCGGCCGGCAGATTTACATACACGCAGGGGTCGTTCAGACCGCTGCGTGTATGAAATGACAGTGATCTGCCAGGACCTAGCTGACTTGCAGCGTTATTAACGCTGCAAGTCGGTAGGTGTGAAGGCACCCTAAAGGGGGACATTGTAGTTATAGGTGACTTCAACATGCCAGCTGTGGATTGGAATATCCCTTCTGCACTTACATGTAAAAGCAAGAATGTAATGGAGACCCTTACAGGGGCATCTCTAAAACAGCTTGTGAAGTCACCAACCAGAGGAGAAAAAATTCTAGATTTAGTATTTACCAATGGGGATCGAGTTTCTGAAGTTAGAGTGGAAGAAAATTTAGGTTCCAGTGACCACCAGTGTTTATGGTTTGACGTACAAACTGACTGCGTCCAATCCCATACTACAACAAGAGTACTGGATTTTAGGAAGACAGATTTTAATAAAATGGGGGAGTATTTAAATAAAGAATTAAGAGGGTGGGATAAAACATCGGGAGCGAGCACTCAGTGGGCAGAATTAAAAAATGCCATATTAAAGGCAACTAGACTACATGTATGAGAAGTTAGCAAAAGTAAAAGGAAGAAGAATCCATTATGGTTTACTAGAGAGGTCAAGGCTATTGTAAAGGGAAAAAAGGCAGCGCATAGGAAGTATAAAGAGACTGGAAATGAAGCTGACAGAGAGACGTATAAAATTATACAGAAGGAGGCAAAGCAGATTATAAATTCTGCTAAAACCTCAAAAGAAGAAGAAATGGCAAAATCTGTTAAGGAGGGGAATAAAACCTTCTTCAGATATATAAGTGACAGGAAGAAGAAGAAGAAGAATGGCTGCAGCATTACTAAAATAAGTAATGGGGAGAATACGTTTATTGATTTACATAAGGCGGTCGCTGACTATTTGAATAGTTACTTTTGCTCAGTGTTTTCAGAAGGAGGCCTTCACAATCACAGGATGGCTGGACACAACATTGCCTCCAGTTATATAGGTTCAGCTCCAGTATTTTCAGAGGCTGAAATTGCAGAGGAACTTGTCCATTTAAAGTTAAATAAGGCGATGGGTCCAGATGGCATCCATCCCAGGGTTCTTAAAGAACTCAGATCAGTGATTGCTGCCCCCCTGACAGATCTGTATAACCAATCCCTGCTAACAGGAGATGTCCCCGATGATTGGAGAACGGCCAATGTTATACCAATCCACAAGAAGGGGAGTAGAGAAGAGCCCAGTAACTACAGGCCAGTGAGCCTGACACCTGTAGTAGTGAAAATGATGGAAACTCTTCTAAAAAATAAGATAATGGATCACCTAAGAATCAACAATTTGATGGATCCAAACCAGCATGGCTTTACTGAGGGCCGATCATGTCAGACTAATCTGATTGATTTCTTTGATTATGCCACAAAAGTACTGGATGAAGGTGGTGCTGTGGATATCGCCTATCTGGACTTCAGCAAAGCCTTTGATACAGTTCCCCATAAAGAGCTGATTGGTCTTAATACCTGGATAGTTCAGTGGATTTGTGGGTGGCTGAAGGATAGATATCAGAGGGTTGTTGTTAATGGTGTATATTCTGAGCAGAGACTGGTTACAAGTGGTGTGCCACAAGGGGTAGGTAAAGTTTGTCTGTTTGCTGACGACACAAAAGTGTGCAACAGGGTGGATATTCCTGTAGGTGTCAGTAATATGAAAAATGATTTAGTTTTGCTAGATAAGTGGTCCAAACAGTGGAAATTGAAGTTCAACGTTTCCAAATGTAAAATAATGCACTTGGGGAGGAGGAATCCTCTATCCGAGTATCACATCGGCAGTACTGTGTTGGAAAAGACTTGAGAAGAGAAGGATTTAGGGCTAGTGATATCTGACAGCCTTAAAATGAGTCACCAGTGCAACCAGGCGGTGGGGAAAGCAAATCGTATGCTGGGGTGTATAGCTAGAGGTATAACCAGTAGGAAGGGGGAGATTGTGATCCCGCTGTATAGAGCTCTGGTGAGGCCACATCTGGAATACTGGAGTTCTGGAGAACTCATCTAAAAAAAAGGACATTGATAAAATAGAACAGGTCCAAAGACGGGCTACAAAAACGGTGGAGGGTGTCATAAACCATATCAGGAAAGACTTAAGGATTTGAATCTGTATAGTCTGGAGGAAAGAAGAGAAAGGGGGGACATGATTGAAACCCTTAAGTATGTTAAAGGACTAAATAAGGTTCAGGAGGGAAGTGTTTTTAGTAAAAAACTGAGCTCAAGAACAAGAGGACACAGTGAGAGATTAGTTGGGGGAAAGATCAGAAGCAACGCGAGAAAATATTATTTTACTGAAAGAGTAGTAGATACCTGGAACAAACTTCCAGCAGAGGTGGTTGGTAAATCTACAATAACAGAATTTAAACATGCCTGGGATAAACATATATCTATCCTAAGATAATAAGAAAGAAAATACTAAAAGGGCAGACTAGATGGACCCAGTGGTCTTTTTCTGCTGACAGATCAGCTTCAACCAAAATTACAAATCCTGCCCCAACCTTTGTTTATAGACACATGAAAACATGAAACCCTTACAGTTTTTTCTTCATTCTCAAACACTTCCCGAGCTTCCTCATGGCTGCAGCGTTCCTCGTAGCACTCTCTTTCCAGGTCTCCTTTTTTAAATTCTTCAAATACGCTATTTGCACGTTTCCACCTACTTAAAATGCCATTTGCTTCACTATGGGTGACAAAAACTGCAATTCAAGCATGACAGTCAGTATCGTGGGGCACATATTTATTTCTTTATCCAAGATATTGCACAGCATTGCAGGCAGATTATACTTAGAATTCAGCAAACTTCTAGCACACTTGGGTTTGTGCAAAACTGAGCACAAAGCATTTGATGATGGTGGCTGCTGAAGTTGGATGCAGCCCTAGGGAGTCTTGAAAAACATGGATACAGCAATAGGACAAACCATAGCATGCTGGAAGTGTGCTCAACTCTAATTATAATCACTGACATCATTCCATTAGGGAAACAATGTAATTTTACTATACCAGATCTACACAAAGCTAATGTTCTAGAAGGGTAAGTAAAGGCCCTAGTACAAGAAATGATTTCCGGCCATATTTGGCCAATAATCGTGTTGTGTAATAGAAGACAACGATCAGCTGACATGAACGATGGCTGATCGTTGTCTTTCAACATGTTGAAAGACAAACGACTAAGATAGCAGGGATCTGCTGCGGTCGCTCCGTGGAATAGGAGCAGTGGCAGCAGACTGCTGCTACCTTCTCTGGGCTGCCTGGACGATCTAGCAATCACCCGGGCGGCCTCCTTCGTTCTTACCCGCTTGCTGCTGACTTGTGTAATAGCGCTGGCAGCAAGCTGGGAATGAGGAGCAAATGAGCGCTGACATCGCTCGTTTGCTCCTCTGCATCGCCCCGTGTAATAGGGGCTTAAGATTCTACTGTGTTCCTGGAATTTAAGGGGGATACAAAAATACAAGCATGAGCCAATATTCCAATTCCTTATTTATATTGTTGCTAGTTAGATTTGAACTCCATGTTGCTAAAGATTAAGCATTCATACATTGGGGTATTACTGTTTAACTGAAACACCATTTGAAGAAAAAAAATAGTAATAGTCATAGTCACCAAATGAAAAATAATGCACAACCAACTTAAGTATCCACAAGGTGTGCTGTTTCTATATAAAAAAGGCCAATTGCTAACACAAAAATAAAGTATATAGAACAAATTAATGGCAAACTATGTAATCAAACAGGTATAATCTCTTTATTAATAATTACATAATAAGTAAAAAAAAAAATATTTATATACAGCAGTACATACATGATCCTATCTCATAAAAACTGTTAAAAAAATCCCCAACAAGAGCTGTTAGCTATATCACCAGCTCACACCCTGTCCTGCAATTAATGTAAAGGCCCTATTACAAAAAGTGATTATCCTCTGTACTGAGCCGATAATCATCTTGTGTAATAGAAGGCAACGATCAGCCGTCATGCACGATGTTTTGAAAAGTCAACAATCTAGATAGCAGATAAGCTGCCATTGCTCCGTGTAACAGGAGCGGCGGCAGCAGACCACCGGTATCTTCTATGTCCTGCCCGGACGATCGAGTGATCACCCGGGCAGCCCCCCTGCAAGTGCCCATGACCCCCTGGTTCCTACCTGCTTGCTGTCGGCACGTGTAATAGCACTGGCAGTTAGCGGGGAACGAGGAGCAAGCAGGCACTGACCTGACAAGTCGGTGCTCCCTTGCTCCTCTGAATTGCCCCATGTAATAGAGGCTTAAGACTACCCCTAGACAACAGATAAACCCTGATATGAGTAATTAGATATATATAATATGCTGCATCAACAAACACTAAAGTGCAAGTGCATGTGCAAATGAAGGAGATAAAGTACATTGTAAACAAGTGATATCTACAAGTAAACTGGTAAACTGTTCTAAATCAAAACCAAAAAGTTATAACACAATATCACCAATGACAGGCAAGCTAGGGGGTCCAAGGTTGGGGTGTATGGTATCCCATGCATTCCGTTCACCTCCTGAACATTCTCAGTAATGTAAAAGTAATTCTCTCTTTACATTATGCACCTGATGGTCTGATTGTAAGGAGAGAGTTACTAACATATTCATTATACATATATATCATGTTATTATGTGATGGAAGGAAGGTATAGCAATGTCCATTGGTTTTAATTGACTTGTATTGTTTTTTTGTTGTGAATCATGTTGTGATTCGTGTAATTAATGTGATGACATATATAACAGGTAAGTTAGCCATGACTAAGAACACAATGTGTGTCTGAAACGCGTTGGCATCTGCCTGAGATCAATGTTCATGTTCTCCATGCAGCTTTTAAAGAACACTAAATAAATTCCTTATTTGCACCAAAACCGCTGATCCCAGCAATTGTTTTTTAGCTTACAGTGTATCCTTATGACAGTCTGGCTTGGTAATGTTAGAGAGCTGAATATTTAGTGTACATGTACATGGTCTATGTATTCATGGAGATACTTAGCAGAGATGTCTCATATGCTACTCAGTAAGATAGGTAAATTACAAAAGGCACTGTACACTACATAGATCCACAGGAAAATTCAGAGAACCCTATAGCTGTCTTGAACAGTTGCTTTATCTAAGCAGATGATACCAGGACAATATAGAAATTCCCTCACTTCCAAAAGGACACATCACAGAAACAGCAGACACTCACATTAACTTACCATTTTCTGCAGGTTTAAGCAAGACGGCAGGTAGAGATATGAGAAGTATTAGACACGTCTTTCCAGCCATGATGTTGTGTTATTCAATGAAATGGACTTATTCCCTTCTGGGCGGCTAGTGTGACAAAAAGAGTCAAGAGTTCAAGCTGCAGCTTGCAAGGGAAATTAGGAAATTCCTGCTCGGAGTACAAATTACTGGAAGGTAACTTGGACAGTCCCTGAGCTATAGCCACATTTCATTATAAAATGTTTACTGGTTAAATGCTAAATGTATAACTGCACTCTATAGCATATGGACCAACGAAGACTCAAAATTATAAAAAAAACAAACCTGTTTGCTTGTCTTATGCAATATGTTCAGATACGCTTTATTCGTTATGTTTACATATTGAAAGGACAAAGAACAAAGTGTGTACTGACAAATGAAAGGGCTGCTCTCCAGATTACCTTAACGGTTATGGATCTTCTGCAACCTCCATATGAAGAATGATTTAAAAAAAAGACACCACTGGATACACATATTCTTTTCAGAGGTACATGCTTACTGCTATTATATATACAGTAAATACACACACACACACACACACACACACACACGGCTTTACATATGAATGCAGATAAATTTCTACATTTTCTAATCCTATGCACAGATAAGACAACCCTAAAGAGTTTAATTACAAATTCAACTCTGCTATGTGTGTAAATTGTTGATGAAGAAGATTTATAAAGTTGCTTAAAGGGTTTTTCTCCTCTCCTCACATTCTGCTTGGCCCCGCAGACTGGACGCAATGGTGCTGAGCTGAAAGAGCTTTGCATTGCTGTGTCTCCCTCTGACATTACACATGCCCCCGGGGACAATCCAAGCCCCGGAGACTTGGGAAATATCAGTGGGAGACATTCAAGAAGTAAAAACATTCTGGATCCCAACCATTTGAATAACGTAATGGCCCGTCCTACGCTCTCATATCAAAGACTGGGGGTTGGTACCTAGGTAACGAACTGTCAACTCTACAGGGACAGAAAGGGGCCAAACTACAGAAGAAAGCAATTTTGTTAGTTCAAAGCATTTGCAAAATTGCTTTCTATCGCATTTCTTACCACTTAACAAAAGTTTAGGTGACGGTAATACCTCTTTAAGCCTGCATTTAGGCAACAAATGGACTATGAAAATCGATTACCGGCTTATTGTTGTCTTTTAGCGAGTTTAAAAATCATTGGCCGTCAGCTGCGTGTAATAAGGATGCATGGCCAATGGCTCATGACAGTGTAAGGAAAATAATATAAGTTTATACTTACCAATGCTCTTCTGGGGTCCTGCAGCTTTTACCACGAAAGTGTCAGAGGCGGCTGCGGAGAGCAAGAATTGTAGGGAAAGGTCACCAGGACACCGGGGGAGCAGGGGTAAGTACAAACTTTATTATTTGAAAGTAAGGGCTGCACGAACATTGCTAACAATATTTGTGCAGTCCTTGCTACACGATCGTCAAGCCATGTAATAGGCTCAGTAAGCAAGTGCCGATCACATACACTGCTCATCAGGCCATGTAATACGGTCCTAAAAGTGTTAATGGCTTCTGAATGTTATTACATTCATCCTCCCAAAATCAGCAAACACACTGTATATTATTTCCCAGAAATGTATTTATGTTACCAACAGGAAAGAAACTGTACAGGGAAGTGAGATAAGCACCAAGCTCTGTTTCCTGCTAACAATTCACGGTACAGACTTTAGTAAAACTGTTCACATGTATTTGTACTGGAATGTGGGTGACAGCTGTGTCAGGTAGTGTTATCGGCAAGTGTATAAGTGTCACGGCTTTGTGTTCCTTTTGAAAATATTCTTTTTTACTTTTTTTTTTAATAAGTATTAATTTGTTGGCAGCCGCTACCTCCAAATTACTAGCTAATAATAGATGGAAGTCATGTAGCTGTCTATTGACATTTCTACAGGGGACGTTCTAAACAGGCACCGCCTCTATTGGGTAAAATGATAGTTACCAGACATAAAAGGGCCTGGAGGCTTTTTGGGGGGCCAATTGGTTTGACTAGTGCAAACTGAAAAAGTGGTATTCGAAGCTGACCTGTGGGCCTGGGGCCAAAACAACAATGAAGTCTCAGATGCTCTAATTCCAATACTGATTTTACTTTCTTGCACACACGTTGTTTCTGAGATGTAGATGTTTTACTAGTTTGTTCTCTCTATATCTAAAATTGTTTTTAATATTGTTAATGCTTGCTTTATGTATGCTGGATGTTTTTATTTAAAGTGAGACTGTCACCCCTTTCTGTATGAGGATCTCTCTACACTGCTGTGAAGCCTAAATTCCGCAGTTTTCTTACCTTACTTGATTGATGGATTGTGCCACCTGGGAGGGTCTTCATGACCGCTGTGCCATTCCACACCACCACCCACATTGGCATTGTAGCCCCCGCTTATCTGTGACGTCATCGGAGTCTAGGTTCCCCACCCTTGGGGGCAATTGGAAAGGGCTGACCTAGAGAGGTGGGGCCTAGACCTCTTGGCCGGCCCATTCCAATAAAAAGCATTTTTTCACTGGACCAAGCACCAAGAAATCCACTATAAAGTAAGGTATGAAAACTGCAGAATTTAGGTTTTATAGCTGTGTAGAGAAGTCCTCATCCAGAAAGGGGGTGACTGTATCACTTAAACTTTTTCAGTTCCAGCGGTCTGTATAGTGCCCTATAGTACTGCTCATGCTTCTGCATTTTGCTCGGTGGGTGGGCTTTTGTTTGTCATTCAGTTTTCTTAGTTGAAACAGTGTAAAGGGGCGTGCAGAGCAGAGGGACAACTGACCACTTACTGCATTTGTTTTTTTTTGCTTTTACTAGTGAACAAATGGCATTGGTGACAAAGCCTTGACAGCTCTTTTTCAGTAAGTGAGACACCTAGTGGCCAAATTTATAGCATTGTATTTTATATAGAAAACAGGCAAAAAAAAAAATTAAGTAAATCACAAAGATGTATATTTCCTCCCCTGCTGAAATAACACAAGCAGACTATAACATTTTGTAAAACATGTAACTTTTTTGGACTGATCACTGGTCCCCTTAAACCCTTTGCCATAGCTGTTTTTGCTGTAACACCTGAGACTTTTTTAAATCTGACGTAACTTAATGCGGTAGTATTTTTATAATGCAATTACCTTTCCTAAGTGATTCTGAGCCCACAACATGCAATGCCTTTTTTACTTTTCTGACTGCATTATCCCACTTCCCACCTGGCACCATTTTGTGACAACACATGACTTATTTTATGCATTGCGGGGGGCTACCGTGCTACCTACCAAGTGAAGGTCCGTTTCCATTGGCTATCCAGCTAACACCTACAGATGGGTGGATTTCTGAGGAAGCTGAATGGTGCAGGAAGGACTAGTCATCGAGTGCCAAGTTTCCGAACAAGGAAATGAAGAGAAAGCTGGCAACTGGAATAGAGGACTATGGGCACCATGAATCGGTGCAATTTCGGCATAGTGGTTACATGTGAGGTCTGGTAAGAGCATTTGGAGACTTTTTTTGCAATGTTTTGCAACCCTTTAAATGAGTTATCTAGGCTTAAAAAGTCTGCTTTCTCCCAGAAAAAGTATGACTCTTAACTCCAGTTTGGGTGTGGTTTTGCAGCTCAGTTCCTTAGTAAATTGAATGGAAATTAAAGGCCCTATTCCACCAACAGATCTGACGACAGATTATCTGCCAAAGATTTGAAGCCAAACCCAGGAACAGACTATAATCAGAGAACAGGTCATAAAGGAAAGACTGGATTTCTCCTCTTTTTGGTGGAATAGGGCCTTAAGGCTATGTTCACACACACACACAGTAAACTAATGTCCTGCAAGAAGTGCTGTATTCTTTCCTGTCTGACACTGTTTTCTGCTTTCACCTCCATGATAGGAACTATCCAAAGCAAATTTTGCAAATTATGGCCATTTTTTTCACCTGTTCATACAGATTTAACTATTTCAGAGCTGATGGCATCATAATGAATGAGGAGCTGTGAAGTCCGGTCTATAGCACATTGTCCAAAATTACAGACAGAACATGTAAAGGACGTCACATTGAGGAATTCTCGTGGATAAACTCCGCGGAATTTTGCCGGTTGAACGCGCTCATGCGCGCCTTTCCCCGGCTTCATAGACACCATTCTATGGGGCGGCTGATTCCGCATTCCGCCGAAAGAATTGACATGTCAGTTCTTTCAGCAGAATGAGGAATCAGCCGGCCCATAGAATGGTGTGGCGCGCGTCCGTGAATGCGTACAGCCGACGGAATTCCTCGGAGTTTATCCGCGAGAATTCCTCAATGTGAACCCACCCTTAGTGTGAAACATCTCAAGAAGTTTTGGCCTTCAACCTTTATTAAGAAACCAAAGCTCATCTTGGAGTAAATATTATTCATGCAAAAGAACTGTGGACATCATCTAGGAAGTAGGACTGAAGTGCATCTTGCATGTGAACATAACAGTTAAAGGTTGTATGAGCAATAATAAAAACTTTAGATGCTGCAGGATGTTCAGAGCCGGCTCCAGGTTTCTGCAGGCCCACGGGTGATAGAGCCTCAGTGCCCCCTCATCCATCCATCCACTATGCACCCATCATCCACACACTATGCACAATCACTTGAGACATCTCGAACATACACAAACACACATTACTGACACAGACACTGACTGACTGACACACTGACTGATTAACACACAGAACTTACAGCTGTCTTCTCCCTCTTTCTCTCTGCCGGGCTGCTCTCCACACTGTAGGGTTGAAGACCTTGGAGTCATGTGATCAGGTCCTTTAACCTTTTCTCTCCCATTGCAGGTCCTGCTCCGTTTTCTGATGTTCAGCACTCTCCCTGCACTACAGTGAACAGGCTGAACATTAGAAAACCAGGCACTAGAGGCACTGTGGGCCCTGGTGCTTGCCCAGGTTTTGCTTGCTTCAAAGCTATTTTTAATTTCTTAGTATGTTGTATTTACTTATAGTAATTTAGCTCTTTTTGTGAGTATGTATGTGCAGAAGAGAACCATGTTTAAAGAAATGACAAAAGGGAAACTCGAATAACAAAAAAAAAAACTGTATTTGAAATTACATTTAAATAGATGTACATTGTTATACACTGTGTTACACACTCACTGCTTATTCACATTTATTGAGACTATACAAACAGGCTGCAGGCTTTTTAAAAGTTGGATAGGTCAGGCTATTTTGGAAGTGTCTAGACCTAAAGGGATTCTTTTACTTTTTTAGTCAAAGCTGCACAGGGCAAGAAGAAAAAGTAGATTCACCATGCATATCCCCATATCTTCTGGAGGATTTGTGGTCCATCAAAGTCTTAGTTTACTGGGCTTATGGTGATGATGATCACAGCCAGTTACTGACCATAGCAGGGTTGTCACCACTTTGGACAGTGACTTGCTGTCATGGTTATGTCATAAGTATTCACTGTGGTCAAATAAACAAAGAACTCCCCCTTGATAGGCGACTATGAGCCTTTTCTTATTTTTGTCAATATGAAGCTTACACTGGGGCTTTTAAAAAATCTTGTAAAAACCCCTTCAACTTAATTTTAAGTTTCAACTTAAATACTACTTAAAGTGTACCTGTCATTTTAACTTTCAAAATGTAAATCAACCGTATATGTGAAATAAAGCAAGTTTGCAATATACATTCAATTTTTTGTTTTGTTGTTATGATGCTGTAAAACAAAGCTGAACTTACCAGAAATCCAGGTCCAGTCTCCTGAAGGCAGATTTTTAGTCTTGTGCTGGTTGGAAAAAAACAGACTAAACACAGGAATTCTGGCCAGTACTTTTTTTTCCCTTTAAATGATTTTTATTAGTTTTAAATAATAAAATCAAAAGCAGTCGACACAATTGTATACAAAATCCAACAAATCCAGGTGGTTACAAACCGACACACAGATTATTGCACATTACACACACTGTAAACATTGTGCGGCTATGTCAATTCATACATAAAACATATAAACCTTACCCACCCCCAAGCCAGGACTGAAGGCAGAGGACAGTAGAAGACCCCCCCCCCCCCCCCCCCCCCCCCCCCCCCCCCAAAAAAAAGGTCATGGTCTAATCAATCTTCAGAGTTCCACACCTTCCATTGGGTTTTAACTTTTTCACCCTTAGGGGTATTCCTAAAATAAAGGATCTCATATCTCTTAATCCTGGAGACCATACTTTCCCACTTTTCTATAGGGGGCTCTCCCTCATAAGCCAGTTTTGCGTGGTTACTATTCATGCTAATAACAGAACTTTACTTATAGTAATCCTACACTTGGTACCAGCCAGTATATTACCCAAAATAAGCAGATCAGGGGTGAGTTGAAGGGAAACGCCCGTTCTATTATGTATTCTATCCACCAGTTCAGACCAATACTTACTAACCATTGGGCAGCTCCATAACATATGACATAAGTCTGCCTCCTCACTATCACATTTCAAACACTTTTTCTTAGAGTCATTCCCCCCAAATTTATTTAATTTCTTTGGCGAATAATAAAGATCGTACAAAATTTTCAGTTGTATCAATCTGTGATTTCTATTATTGGAGGCTGAAACTATATTCCCATAGATCCGTCCCCAATTCTCGTCAGAATGAAGATCCAGAGTTTCCCTCCAATACTTGTTGGCCCTCAGTCTAGATTTTATTGCTGTTAAGTGCATTAGGTGCTTATATACAATCGTAAGTGTTTTACTTTTAACTTGTGTCTTCACTAAGTGATAAAACAAATCATGTGACTCTACATGAAATCTTTCCTTTTCAGTGGTTTTAGCAACTGCATGTCTAACCTGTAAATATCTAAATCTAAATCCCTCGTAAAGATAAAACCTCCTTTGAAGTGCCTCAAAAGAAACCAGTTCCCCATCTACAAATATATCTAATATATTACACACCCCTTTCTTTTCCCAACACTTATAATCACGGATTTTATATACTTCTTTAAAATTCTGGCCAGTACAGAGAGTCACAGCTAAATGTGTCTGTCAATCACATGACTGCCTTCTCTCTGTGAGCGCTTAGATGGCCTGGGATACACAGGACTTCCTGTTTTCTGACTCTTTGAGAAAAAACAGGAAGTGTTGTGTTTTAATGAATGATAACTAGTTAATGATAACTAAAAAAATATTGAATGTAAATTGCAAACTTGCTTTATATCATATCTACTGTTGATTTAGATTTTGAAAGTTAGAACGACAGGTGCACTTTAAGCTCAGTTTAGGAGCTCCCGACATCATAGTTAATCATGATGCTGAGAGCTCCCTGGTCCAGTCCAAAGAACACTGTGCCATCTAAGGACGGAATTCTATGGACATGTGAATGACCCCTCCCTCTGCAGTGCACCCTCGGGCACTGCAGTCTGTAACTTTGGGTAATTCCATAGTATCTAAACATAAAAGTAAGGTATTAAGAACTGTTATCAGATTATCTGAATTAACTGGAATTCTGCTTCAGATTCTCCATTATCCAATTTGTATATCGTGTTACTCTTGTATACACCCCATATGCATTTACCTTGGCACATCCTAAACCCCAGCTGACAATGCCAGTGAGGTAATAGGTTTCTTTATATTTTGTAGCATAAGGCCCACCACTGTCACCCTTACAAGAATCCTTACTGCCATCCGTAAAGCCTGCACAAAACATGTTGGCAGTAATATTCATTTTGGTCTTTTCTATACATTCTTGAGTCATTACACGAGGCAAGGTTACCCTCCTAAGTATGTCAGGGGTAGCTCCACCTTCTAGAAGGCGACCCCAACCACTTACAATAGAGAAAGAGCTTTGGTGCAACAGTTCATTTACAGCAAACTGGATGTCCGGCAGGCATAAGGGAACCACGTAATCCGTATAATTTACTGAGCTATTCAGCCTTAGGAGAGCTATGTCATTATCGTTGTTTGTTTTTGCCCCAACAAACTTTTCATGGATTATGATTTGAACAACTTTGCGTTCTTGTTCCGTTCCTTCAGCTTCACTAATCTTATGATCACCTGTAAAGTTAAATATTATCATCACCATCAAGAGTTAACTATTGCTATAAGGCTGCCCTCACACACAGCTGTTTTGTTTTGAGCCAGAGGTGGATTCAGCAAGAAGCAGACGTATAGGGGCATTACTATAAAAAACAGATTTCTTTCACAGACTTTTGAAGCCAAAGCCAGGAATGGATTTGAAGAGAGGAGAAATCTCAGTCTTTCTTTTATGACCTGTTCTCTGTTTATAGTCTGTTCCTGGCTTTGGCTTCAGTCATCTGTCAAATAAATCTGTGTGTGTGTAATAGGGCCCTAAGTCCTTCCTTTATAGTTCCTGTTGAATATACTCTTAGTTTTGGCTGAAAAACTGCAGTGGCAGTGTTCCAAAAAAGTATGCACACACTATTTTTCTCAGTATGCACACACTATTTTTCTCAGTATGCACACACTATTTTTCTAAAAAAAAAAAAAAAAATCTGTGCACACATTGTAAAAAAAAAAAAAGTTTTATTTTACAGTGTGTGCACAGACATTTGTCTATAGACTTTAATAAAGCACATAATGGCAATGTTCACCCAAAGTATTTCACTCATTTTTTTTTTGTAGTATTCAGGAGTGTGTCGAAAACACAGGCTATGTTCACACAACGTGATATTTCAGTAAAGCACGGACGCTGATTGCAATAGAATCAGCATACATTATTTACTGCAGGGGCGGCATTGCATTGAAGTCAATACAATGCCACCCGCTGTGCTTACACAGCGTTATGTTAATGACCGATCTTTAGAATAGGCATTAAAATAATGAACCTGCCTATTATTTCTGGACATTGTTCACTGAGTAGCGTCCGGAAATAAGTGGCAGTGCAGTGGCAGTCGTACTTTACATTGTAGTGAATGGCTAATTCATTTGCAGGCTAATTGATTTACAGAGGTATCGACTGCAGGAATGTACTGAATGGCGCCCAGGGGCCGAAGTGTGAACAAAGCCAAAAATGTGGACATCTTTCTTTTATAGTTTTGCTCTGTTGGTTCCACTCTTGATTTTGGTTACAAACATTGACCAAAATACTGACAGAAACACAGACCAAAATACTATATGTGAGCGTAGCCTATTAGATAATAAAAAAAGTATACCTTTTCCTTATTTTACAGCCCTACTTTGCTTTTATTTTACTTAGTGCAAACATAGCCTAAGGCTGGGTTCACTCTCAGTATTTTAGTCAGACGTTCAATCAGTTTTTGGTCAGTATTTTTTTCACCAAAACCAGGAGGGGGTCAGAATGCAGAAAAGGGCAAATCTTTCTTTTCTAGTTTTATCCTTACCTGAGCTACAGTTTGCCAGCACAGTCACTGCACAGTGTTCTCAGCCACCCGTTTATGTTCTCTTCACTGGGGATTGAGTGTACCTCAGCTCAGGCAGAAAGCTGATAGGTGCGTGTCAGCACATCACTGATCCCCTATTCTGATTGCCTATTCTGAAGACAGGCCCTCCATAACACAGTCCCAGAAAACCCCTTTAACTGATTAAGGCATGTCTCCCTGAAGTCATTCTTAGCTGCGGGCTAGTCATTTCTGTATACTGTGCTGAAGTAATTAAAGGCAACCTGTCACCTAGACAATGCTATCTAAGCTATCACCATCATGTCATAGAGCAGGAAGAGCTGAGCAGATTGATGTATACCCTTTTGGGAAAAGATTCAATATAACTTGTAACATGTTGATCTCTGATCATTCTGTGCTATAGAGTCCAGTCCATTATATGACACTATCCACTGGACTGGACTCTTTAGCATAGAAACATGGTGACGGGATCCCTTTAAGGATTTTAAAATAAAATCCTAAACTCCTAGATATCCAGAATTGTAGCATTTATTTCTATGCATATGTATATGTATGGAGCTCTACCAGAATACTATGGAAGGTGGATCTATGAACTACACATGTGTACAGTTGTCCAGCAATTTAAAGCAAGAAGCTGTAAAGAAGATGGAGATTATATCATAGAATGTAACCCACACATGAGAGTTTCCCACAAATGGATCACAAATGTGATTCCTTTGACTTGCAGTAGTAAGGGGCAACACAGCCTTCTCTGCTGCCACCAATGTTTGTATCGGGAACTGCAGGGATGTCTAAGCCCTGAAGTTCCCAAACCCCTGCTCTGCTCAAGCGCTGCCTCACAACGCTATACAGAGGAGGGTCTTGTTTCCCCCAGGTACTGTATGTTCTTGTATACAATACCCAGGGGGAGGCTGCCCTATTTGATGGCTGTGTCCAGCAGTCTCTGCACAGTGAGCGGTGATTGCTATCAATGTTGCTCTGCTAGTAATTCTAACACTGTGAGAATGGGCTGTGTCGCTACTTACTACTGACAGTCAATTAAAGCAAATAAACTTAGTTTATTTTAATAAAGTTAGATGTATCAGCAACATTTTTTTTTGTCTCCGGAGTACCTCTTTAATAGGTTAATGGCCGACATCAGCGCGATTGCTGGTGTCCATCATCAACTGTAAGTACTGGCTGTTGGTAGGTCTCCTGACCTTACGTAACAGAACAATAGTAAAAGCATGCATACAGTTATATTATGGGTTGTTAAAGCCCAGCTTGTGTTATTGGGTTGTATGTTCTATTATATACTTACCAAGCACGACTGTTAGTTTATTTACTAATGCAGGTTTTACGCAATGAGCAGCAGTGACTACCCAGTTTGGTGCAATTATTGTGCCTCCACAGATTGTCATGGCTGTTCGGTCTAAGACCACTCTAGCCTGCAAATATATTTAACAAAAAGAATTAGTTTGGAATCCTCCATGTTAGCATCAGACACATATACAATATCTCTTGACCAGTAGCGGATTATAATAGGTCCGTTTCTGGCGGTAGCCCGGGGCCCTGAGCTCCTGGGGGGCCCATGGGCACCCAAAAAGACTTATTCTTTCAGTGATGTTCTGTCTCCTGGCTACAGTTCTGTCATGATTTGCAAAAAGGTCATTACTTTTTTACCACAATTTTTCACAAATCAGGGCAACATGACATGTACTATCCTGTACTATCAACACCAGGCTAGTGCTGCCATAGTTACAGTGGGGCTGGTGGGCTCAGGCTTGGTGAACAGCCCGGGGCCTATAGTAATCTTAATCCGCCCCTGCTCTTGACTGTTTTTAAATAAGTTACTGTATTTTCAGGTGTATAAGACGACCCCTGACATTTTCAGGGTCTCGTCTTATACGCCAGAAAATGTTAACCACTGCCTGACTGCAGCAAGGTTTACTAGCTGGAGCCCTGCTGCGGTTAGGCAGGGGTTAACTGAAGTTGAAGAAAAAATAAAATAAATAACAATCAACTCACCTGTCATCTGTTCCCGGCAGCCATGCATCACCCGTCATGTTCCCAGCGCAGCCGAGCGTCACCGAGCTTCACTGATGAGACGCTCGGTTGCCGGGAGAGATTCAGGGATCTTCAGCACAGGCAGTGTCTCTGCATCACACTGCCTGCGCCGGAAACATGATGGGAGATGCTTGGCTGCCGGGAATGCGGCACAGATGAGGTAAATTGTGTGTTTATTTGTTTTTTGCCATTTTTGAACTCGCCCACCGTATGCGGCAACCATACCCAGCGTATAAGACAACCCCTGACTTCTGAGAAGATTTTTCGGGGTTAAAAAGTCTTTATTCACAAACCAGAGTGAAATGAAAGCCTTAAAGGCAAATCAACAGGAGATTGGAAGAATCTGACCTGCTGCTACGTTCCTATAGGGCAGGAGATGCTGAGGAAGGAGGTAATTTTCTCAGCTTTTCCTGCAGTTCTTATTAATATGGAGTTAGATGGTTTGGTGCACTGGAGGTGGTACTACAGCCCTCTATGTACCAATCCAACCAGCTTGCTGTCCCTCTGTCCCTCTGTAGTACCGCCCTTAGGGCACCAAACCACCACATTGATAGGGATATGTTATAGATTTGGTTTTAGGTAACATGTTTTACTGCTCGATTTATAAAATAAAAATTGGTGGGTATAATTTTATGTGTCAGCTAGATGATGAACGCACATGTATTCAAAGAACTTTTATACCCAATGTTAATAATACCTGCCATGGACATTCCCCTTTTGGACACTCTTCACCTCCAACAATTCGACCTTTTGATATTTTCTTTTTGTGCACTGGTATCTGTCCACATGGATATTCCACTATTAAATAATCAATGAAAATATATCATCGTAATGCAAAAGAAGAGGCACCCAAAACTTGTATTAGAGCTGGGAGATTATCAGTACACAATGTGTACAATGGTATTATAGATTTGCAAATCTGTTCACCTCCCCTTACCTAAAAATCATAGACTTGCTGAATATCAGATTCATATTGTTTTACTAACCTGTAGGAAGGCATGATGTTTCATCTTCCCCTAGAGCATACCCTTCCATACATGAGCAACGTCGTATTGTGGCGGTGTCATGACATATCTGCTCACATCGTCCATTCTCATATTCACACCTCAGTGTGTCATTTATGTCTGTGGTACAGTAGAAAGTGTTATTCTCATTTAATACCCCAACTCCACAATGTACTATCCCAAAGGATGCCAAAGTCATGTATATAATGGAGTCCAGGGAGTTAATGGGGTACTCCACTCAAACATAACTTTTAATATGTTGCTGCCTCTGGTGAGACTAACAATTCCATATTTGTTATTATCTATTCAGTCTCCTTCTCCCAGTTCTCAGCTGCTGCTTTCTACTGAAGACAAAAAAAATCTGTGTGTGAGCTTTTCTCTCTGTCTTCCCTTCTTCCCCCTCCTTTCTGAGATAGATGATGTAAACAAGTCCCTTACCTAGCTTTATCTGCACCATTGTAGCTTCTTTGTACTGCTGGAAGGTTTATTCTGAGGTCAAGTTGCTAATGAACTATATTTGATTAATCCTCCCAGCATAAAAAAGAAGCTACAATGTTGCAGATAAAGCCAGTCAGGGACTGGAGGGATGACAAGAGGGAGGCAGAAAAAAAAGCTCACCCAGATTTTTGTGTTTTTTTTTTTTTAGCAGAAAGCAGCAGCTGAGAACTGGGGGAAGGAGACTGAATAGATAATACCAAGTACGGAATGAATTGTTTGCCTCACGACGGGCAGCAACATATCAAAAGTTATGTGTGAGTGGAATACCCTTTTAACTACCCTCTGAATAAATTTTTAGCCAGCAGGTACAATCCAGATTTAATGGAGTCAGGTGTTTGCAGCAGAGATATTTGATCTCCCCAACATACAAGCCTTTGCACTCTTTCTGACTAGATTGTGCTTTGGAATTCAAACCTTACAATTTACTATTACTATCCAAAAGCTGACCTCCTACAAGATCCCAAAAAGCTACAACCGCTGCTAAATGAAAACCACTTTGATGAGACAATGCCTTAAAATATTTTGACTTGAATTATAGAAAATAAAAGTTCGGATTTTTTTCAAAATAAAAACTACGCAATATAAGGCTCTATAAAAACATAGAAGATTGTTGGCAGAAAAAGAAAAAAAAATCTAGTCCTCCTTTTTAGTATTTCCCTTCTAAGGGTGCATGCACACTACGGAATTCCCGTGTATAACCCGCGGCGTATTCCATCGCTCGTAGCCGCACGCTGCGGCACTCATCTCTGCCCATGCCGTAGACACTACTCTATGCGCGGGCGGATTCCGCTGAAAAAATTGACATTTCGGGCGGGCGGGGTACGAGCAACGGAATACACCGCGGGTTATACGCGGGAATTCCGTAGTGTGCATGCACCCTTATTATCTTAGGATAGATATATGTTTATCCCAGGCATTCTGTTATTTTAGATTTACCTACCACATCTGCTGGAAGTTTGTTCCAAGCATCTACTACTCTTTCAGTAAAGTAATATTTTCTAATGTTGCTTCTAATCTTTCCCCCAGGGGTAAAATAAGAAAGCAGGGGCAGTTTGTCAAGTCACTTTGAATAACAACATGCTAGGGGTGTAAAACAATAGAATACAAACCACTACCTTTCTAGTGCTAGTGCTCCAGTCAACCTTGATGCCTCTGTTTCTTTCCCCTGATGATGAGCTCTAGCAGCCCTGCTGAGGATGATCCGAACACAGACCAATCACTGAGGCTATAACGAGTTCGGACCATCATCAACAGAACAAGGCCAGTACACCCTGTGTGGCATGCAGCCCTATTTTTTTTATCCTCAAAATAGAATTATTATAAGTCTATGGAATATCTTACAATGTCTACTCTAAACACAAGCTATAATGGTAGATTGAACAGAGTCTAATTTACCCTTTGATAAAAAAATAACTTACTTATTTCACAGTTTCTGCCCTCATATCCTTCAGGACATATACACATGTATAGTTGATATTCATCAAAGCAGGTGCCACCATTATTACAAGGATTGGAAAGGCACTGGTTTTCATCTGCAAAGAGGTATGACTTGTCATTGTAACGTAATTACCATTGCAAACAGTACAGATGTAGATTTATTTTTTAACAGCCACCAAATGACAAAGCTTGCAGCATACCTGTGTGTACTCTCCAGAATTCTCTCTAGTAAGGAAAAAATAATTTTATGTTAGCTCTTTTTAAATGTATAACCATGATTTATGTACAGCCATAATATCGATATGATATCTATTCCTAGTCAGAAAATATCAATTATAACTTTGATAGCTTTCTACTTAAGGAGTAGCTGTTGTTTCAATAGATTTTTAAAGACCTGTATAGTTTGGCTATATTAAAGAAGCACTGTTGTTTAAAACAACTCTTTTTGATTGCTAACATTTCTGTCAATCACACCATTCACCAAAAATGACTCCTTACCCCCAAATAAACAGTCCCCTAAAATCTAAAGTCTTGATTAGGTTGTCTTATATCTACTGGCTTGTTAGGGGAATTCTGTGCCCGGTTACAGACATAGCAAGACAAAACACAGGAAGTGGGCAGGGCTTAGCATGTGCACTGTGCAGGAGAGAGGTAGACTGCACCTGCAAGCTGTGTCCCTTCTCCATAGGATCTGGACTGCCCAAGATAAATCAAAGCTTCTCTCATCTCGGAAGCAGCAGCAGTTTCAGTGCTTAGTGTGATCCCGTCCTTGCTGTACTGCTGCTGTGTGTAAACTGTGCTGCTTCCTCTTCCCTCTGCCCTATTACAAGGAGTGGTCATCTGCCAAATCAGGCCGACATTTTCTCAATTGCAGTTAATAAACTGCCTAATCTTTAATTCCTTAGTATTCCTAGCGTTACAAAAAGTCTTGCGTGGTTTAGTATAGTCGCAAGTTTCACATGGAAAAATTACCGCATTTAAAAAATTCCATATATGTTTTAAACATGTACTATTGTTACCATTAGCAAGAATAGTACTCAGGGATAGATGTCCCTTAACATTGTGGCCCTTTAAGGTTCTACAGTGCATGCTTTAGATCAGTGCCTCTCAATTCCAGTCCTCAGGCCTCACCAACAGGTCATGTTTTAAGGATTTCCTTAGTATTTCACAGGTGATATAATTATACTCAGTCCATCAGGTATTCTCACAGGTGTCCTTTGTGTCTTTTGGCCTGAGGACTGGAATTGAGAAGCACTGCTTTAGATAATATACAAGCGAGTTATGCTAGTTTCTCATTTTCTTTGAGTATATGGAAATGTTTCTCTACAATGGATTAGAATTTCCTTAAAGGGATTATCTGGGTAAAAAAACCAATATTCTAAACAATCCCCCTTCCCAATACCCCCCTCTGTCTAATATATGTATTAACTATTCTGCACCCTTTCCCTGTTTTTCTTATACTTACCCACTCTGGATATCTAAAATCAACTTCTCTGTGTCCTCTCCAACAACGCACTGCTCCTTCTAGCCCCCTCCCTTCGTAGACGGAGTACACGTGATCTCTTCTCTAGGGGCCGGGTTAGCTGCCTATTGACTTGGCAATCTAGCCCCCCTGGAGCTTCAGCTCACCCCCAAGCTGCGCACAACCCCTCTCCCTGTCGCACATGATGTAGCAGAGCTGATGCAGTGGGGAGATAGCCAGGAGTGGTGTCTGTAACATTATTGCTGGCTTCTTGTAATTAGGGCTGTGAGCTGGCATAGATTTTAGTGATGACACACAGGGAGCCACAACATCTTTTTCGTATATGTCCATATATTACTTTCCAACTTTCCCTTAGTTAGTTTAATGCACACTGCTGTGGCCTGAAAAAGGGAATGAAGATCATTTATACCTAAGGGGCACACACTAGGACAGTGGGTTGTGATATTTGCCCATCTTAACTAGAGATGAGCGAACTGGCCGAGGTTTGGGTTCGTATGAACCTGAACTCTTGGCTTCTGATTCCTGCTGTCTGCCCGCTCCTTGTAGAGGGTGGATACAGCCTGAGGACTGCCTAGAAAACTGGGATACAGCCTATGGCTATGGCTGTATCCCAGTTTTCCAGGCGGTGCTCAGGCTGTATCCACCCTCTCCACGGAGTGGGCAGACAGCGGGAATCAGAAGCCAAGAGTTCAGGTTTGCTCATGTCTAATCTTGACCAGACATTGACGTCAGCCTTTGTCACAATAAACACTCTTATTATTTCATAGAGTTAGGCATTGTTAATAAGTAAGCATGCCCTGTAGCCATGAAGTCCATTATCTCAAGAAAAAAATATTATGCTTTTTTTTATATGCTTTTTTTTTATGGCTTATATCTCATAGGATCAAAATAATAACCAGGATTACCGTACGTCTGTCATCCTTAAAGATTTCTCTGGCTTCCTCAAATGAACATTTTTCTTCGTAACACTCTCGTTCCAGGGATCCTGCTTTGAACTCTTCAAATATACTGTTAGCTCTCCGTATTCGACTCCTTAACAGACTGTTGGCTTCTTTAGTCTGTATGAAAACTATAAGAGACAGTGTTGCGCTTACACCATTTATACCCAAGCACTTGGCTAAAGCATTCTTTACACCATGGGTCTCCAAACTGCAGCTCCTCAGCTGTTGCAATACCACATTTCCCATCATGCCTGGACAGCCAAATCCAAAGCTTTAGCTGTCCGGGCATGATGGGAATTGTGGTTTTGCAACAGCTGGAGGGCCACAGTTTGGAGACCCATGCCTTACATGTTAGATTCATACAAATGTGCTCATTTTGGCAGGAAAGTCCTTATAGCCCTATAGCTACAGAGATAAAACTACATACATGACCATGTTTGAATGATTATGGTGGATTTCGGTAGATCTTTCAAGTATAAGTAATCTTAAAGCCAACCCTCATCTTGGTGATTACCAGTGCCCTATCTGAGAGCAGAATATGACAGAGGAGAGATGCTAAGCTATGTAATATAGAGGTTTATGTGATTTGAAGCTGGATTTCCAGTAAGAGTCCTGTTTACTCCACCCACACAGGCAGGTTTACACACATTCTCTATACCAGGGATGGGGAACCTTCGACCCTCCAGCGAAAGGTTCGGCTGTCCAGGCATGATGGGAATTGTAGTTTTGCAATAGCTGGAGGGCCAAAGGTTCCTGCTCAATACATACACACTGATACAGTTAAAGCTGTCAATCATCCTTAGAAGACAGGGCAAGTGTGACTCTAATATAGAGAAGAAGTAAAATCGTCTCCAGCTCTTCAGTAAAAATATTTGATCTTTATTTTAAGGCATCATAAAAAATAACAGACTTAAAAACATGCCGACGCGTTGCGAGGTAGGCACCTCTTAATCATGGCAAAGGTAAGTATAATTTACAGAGTATAAGTACATACTACAAGGAGTGACGCCTCCTGTGGGAAAATACCCACAGGTGTAGGAACCACCTGGATGGAGGAGTCACGTGACTTGTTCACATGATATAAATAAAACATACAGAAAGAACAAAAATGTGAAACAAAATCATGAAATCAATAAACATAGAATAAATCATTCTTATAATTTAAACCATATGGAAACCTGGTGTTAAATTTAAGGATCCAAAAAGCTTCACGTTATCTCAAAAGACTCACGCTATCTCCTTCCCCTCTTTGGATTATTAACCCTTTCTATAGCACTCAAACATAAAGTATCCAAGCTGCCACAATGGCAATCAATAAAGTGCTTAGAAAGGCCCGATACAGATCTCTGCAGGACACCGGAACATGCATTTTTAATCTCTCTTATATGTTCTCCTATGCGGACTTTCAATTTTCTTATACTGGAACCAATGTATTGGACTTTGCAGGCCACACATTCTGCGACGTACACTAAATGGGTGGTGTTGCAATTAATGACAGATTTTATTGTGTGGCTGTGTCCCGTACTACAGGATGTAATGATGGACTGTTTTTTAACAAACGCACACATGCCGCATAGCAGCTGTGCACATTTGAAAAAACCTGCACATGAGAGCCAATTGTCCTTGTTGCTGTTTTCTGTTCTCAGAACACTGGGGGATAGCAGATTGCCAATCGTTTGGCCCCTGCGTGCTACACATCTTATACCAGAACTAAGTATCTGTTCACATTTGCGATCCTCATAAAGCATAGGTAAATATTTTTCTACCATATTACAGATACTGTTGTATTGCAAACTGTATGTGGTGGAGAAAGTAAGGAGGTGTTTGGTTTTGTCTTTACCGTTTTCTTGGGCATTAACCTCATCATTGCCAGTATTTCTATCTTGTAGTTGATAAGATCTATTGTATTTCTCTGCAATACTACGTGCTCGACAGATGACATGCCGTTTATAATGCCTAGCTGCCAATCTATTTTCTAAGTCTTGTACACTATTTCTATAGCTATCTAGTTCAGAGCAATTACGTCACGTTCTAATAAATTCTCCTATAGGGAGGTTGCGTGTGACGTGAGGGGGATGGCTACTTTTAGCGTGCAACAGGCCATTGTATGTCGCAGAATGTGTGGCCTGCAAAGTCCAATACATTGGTTCCAGTATAAGAAATTTGAAAGTCCGCATAGGAGAACATATTAGAGACTAAAGATTAAAAATGCATGTTCCGGTGTCCTGCAGAGATCTGTATCGGGCCTTTCTAAGCACTTTATTGATTGCCATGGTGGCAGCTTGGATACTTTATGTTTGAGTGCTATAGAAAGGGTTAATAATCCAAAGAGGGGAAGGAGATAGAGTGAGTCTTTTGAGATAACGTGAAGCTTTTTGGATCCTTAAATTTAACACCAGGTTTCCATATGGTTTAAATTATAAGAATGATTTATTCTATGTTTATTGATTTCATGATTTTGTTTCACATTTTTGTTCTTTCTGTATGTTTTATTTATATCATGTGAACAAGTCATGTGACTCCTCCATCCAGGTGGTTCCTACACCTGTGGGTATTTTCCCACAGGAGGCGTCACTCCTTGTAGTATGTACTTATACTCTGTAAATTATACTTACCTTTGCCATGATTAAGAGGTGCCTACCTCGCAACGCGTCGGCCTGTTTTTAAGTCTGTTATTTTTTATGATGCCTTAAAATAAAGATCAAATATTTTTACTGAAGAGCTGGAGACGATTTTTCTTCTTCTCTATATTGGACTATATGGGATACGGCCCGCAATATTAAGTCTTCCGTGTCCGAATCAGGAGAGCCATTTATACCATTGGAGCAAGTATGGTGAGCTGATTGATCAGGTGTGACTCTCACTGCTTTCCTAGAATCCTGTCAGAATCCTACTCCAAATGACATAAACCTACAGTACATATAAGAGAACCCTAATCTCTTTTATATGATGCTGACGGCCTAAATCAGATGATGGGTTTACTTTAAAGGTTTATCTGGGGAAAAAGAGCATCTATTGCCTGTCTTCAGTAAAAAACAAACTAACCCTGGACTAAATAGCATGAGGGTGAATGGTAAAATGTATGACATGATTAAGTCTCATCTACTGGAATCATTTAATGCTGTATACAATATGGGTACCAAACTGGACTGTACACGAGGCCTTATGAGATGCACTACTAAAGCCAAAATAGGATTCATACTGCTCATTATCGCCGTTTAATTCATTTATCAAAATCTACATTTGGGATACTTCCCAAACATTAACATGAGTAATGTATCTTCCATTACTCAAGTATAGCACAACAGGCTTTTGGCTCCTGGAAAATGTATTCACTGGTTAACCAGGTTTGGGCCATTAAAGGACAACTCCAGTGCTGATAAAAAAAAAAAGCTAAACTGAAGCTCCAGTTGGTGTCTTGGTGTCTTCATTTTTTCTTCACTTCCTGGTTTGGGCTTTCCCATGATGCACTTGGTCTCCTGTGATGTCTAATTGACTCTGTAGAACTGTTAGATGGCTTACATCTTGCTCAGCAAATCAGAGCTAAGCAACCTCAGTCATCTGACAAAGGGAGGCTGGCCTAACAGGGCTTAAACCAGTTTCCCTCTTGGTGATGTCATTGTTACAAAATGGCTGCTACAGAAAAGCCTGGAGTCAACAGTCATTAGGTAAGAATAAGTTTACTTCACTTCCTGGTGGGAGGTTGAGGGGGAAAAAGATAGGTAAGAGGGGCAGATAGGCGATTGAAGCATATTACAAAGTTATATAAGTTTGTAATGTTTTTCAATTACTGGGGAAAAGCTTTTCTCCGGAGTTGTCCTTTAAAGGGGGATTCCCGTCTCAACTAATATAGTTATACTTGTAGGTCTCATCAAGTTAAATATTTTTGCAAATACAATCAGGCTATTCTTCACCTCCCATTGCCGACAGCTCATTATCAAGGTTACCAACCGCCACTTTATATTATATAGCTATAATATACATACACAGAGATATAATACATTTGCCTTTGTTCACACATAATATATCCGTCAGTCAGTCTTTTTTCAACCAAAACCAGGGGTGAGTTAAAACTGCAGAACCTGTGCAAATCTTTCCATTGTAATTTTGCCATGTTAGTTCTAGTTTGGTTGGAAAAAGACTGATGGAAATACTATGTATGAACATAGCACAACAGTGGCATAGCTACCATGAAGAACCATGCAACTGCTATGGGGCCTGTGTGGTAAAGGGGCTCAGTGAAGTGTGGTCTGCCACTGATTGCACCTCCTTCCCCCAAGCTGTGACTGGCAGCGGCACCAGCACATAAATGTTGTGGCTTTGCATTGTCTCTTGACACATATAAAGCCTTTGACTCTAGTGTGAGTACAAGCAAACACTAGTGACTAACACAGACTACACAGTTATTTTGTCATTGTATATACACTATAGTGCTCATACTGTGTATTATAACATTTTTAAAGTGTTGGCCCATAACAGCATATTAAACCTGTAATAGGGGCATTAACCCTTAAGGGATGTAATAGTAATCCCCTACAGTATGTAATCTGATGAGAACATTCTATTTTATCTGCCATTATAGACATGTTTCCCATTCACTGTTACTCATGTTAAACAGATACAAGTTGTTTTTCATACCCCTCCATAGGTTTTGGCACTAGGAAGTACATTATAATTACCATATAAGATCACATTCTATAACTTACCCCCAAATGTAAGAAGAGGCATAAGCATCAGAATAATCCAGGTACATGACATTTTCTTTCCTCTGAATGCCATGGTGGAAGACTCCTATTCTCCTGCTATCTGTACTCAAGGGAACACAGCTAGTCCAAGGTTCATTGTTTAAATATTTGGATATGGGGGAAGGGACAGGCTTGAACGGATTGGATAGACAGCCATGACAAATCAATGCTGGAGTGTGCTGTTTAGATAAGACTTTAGTTTTTTTAACTAGGTGTAGCTAGCTGATGATTGGGTTTCTGTACCTATACATTCAATGTGCATTCCAATAAGGGAATGGTTAAGGTTGGGGGCACATGCTGTGGCACAGGGTGGTGGTGTGTCGTGTCACCGTGAACTGGGTGAATTTGCAGGAAGTACAGGTGGACTATAGAAAAATCATGTGCTTCACCTGTTTTTACATGGAGCTGTGGTAAAAAGCACACGTTTATTGCATGGTTTTCAGGCTTGACGTGTGAACCCAACCTTAGTGCTCCTAATCTAGTGTTTTAGTAATAATGACCTTGTGGCCAATTGGTCTGTAATCCGGGTAACGACGTCCATTATATCATATGAAGAGACATTGTAACAACATAACCTTAGACAGAAATCTAAGTCTCCCTTAAGCTTGATGTCCCAAGGTCCCTAAAAGTAAAGAAGTCTTCGGCACTCTTGTTTTAGATGGTTTAGTGATGTACACACACAGTGTGATTAACACCTACAGATCCTCCTCTACACAGGCTGCAGCAACATTGAGAAAGGAGGCCCTGGCAGCAGCAAACCTCCCTCCAGTCGCAACTCCATATCCCTATTTTATACTATTGCATTATACTAGAAATGTGAACTTTCTGGTCTAGTAAAGTATATCACTAAAGCATTTAAAACAAGAGTCCTCCGGACTATATATTCTACAGAGTGGAAGCTCTTCCAAATAGCACCTTGGAATATACCTAATTGTGCACCCCTAAGGTCCTTAAATGGCATCTTAACCTACTGATAGATCCTAATTGGGGACATAAAGCGGTTCATGAGATTTTTTGTATATGGTGCTCTAATTCCCCCACTGTATGCATAAGGAGTAATAGTTTTATTAATATGCGAATTAGCCTGTTTGCTGCATCAGGGGAAGTCACCAACTTCTCTAGCACTGGCCCCAATGAATACTATACTGTCCCCCTGCAGCCACAGTCACTTCAGATGGGCAAATGTGCTAAATAGCATATTAATAAAGTTTTTATTAAATACTAACTGCACACTGGATGACTACAGTAACGGTCTTGTGTATGTCTTTGTATTTTCCCCTGTTAATTAAATTATATATACTGTAACTGCACTTTCAGGTGACTTTTCAGAACAAGTGGTCATGAGGGAGGATACATTTGTGGCCAATATAGAACATATGACATTTTTCACCAGTGTCCCAGTCTGCGGGCTCCATCTGGAAGTTGTCCTGAGCTAGTAGGTGGAGACTAGCTGCTTTAAGGACTCCGCCACACTGCACAGGCACAAAAAATCAGATCCTGCTTCTCTTTATCTCTATGGCACACTCTCAAAAACAGAAGCAAAATGATGGACATAAAGCACAACAAAAGCAGTGTTAGCACTGTGATGAGGTATCACATGCTGCAGTCTCTGGGGGACATTTATTAAGTCCGACGTTTTTTACACCAGACTTAAAAATGTCCCTGCATCTCTGGCGCTATAGAGATTTATGTAGAGGCGTACTGCCTCTACATAAATCCTGTGTGCGTCGGTGCGCATGGCAGAAAACCTACGCCACCCGAAAGGTGGAGTAGGTTTTCGGCGTATCTTTTGCTGAAGCAAAAGATAAATCGCGTGGACTCTGAGTCCGCGCCCCCCCGTCCCGCCCCCTCCACACCCCCACCCCGCCCCCTCCACACCCCCACCCCGCCAGTGGAAAGTGCCGATATGCGATTATTCGCAAATCGGCCATTTGCGAATAAAATAATACGCACTTTCCACCGATATGCACCTTAATACATGTCTCCCTCTGTGTCTTCTGTCTTCGCCTCCCTTTGCAGCTAATGCCTCTTCCTCCTTCACAGCATGTTACTAATCCTTTAGTGAGCTGATCGTCTTTTACGTCAGTCAGAATGGACTTTTTGCAGGTTTTCAGATTTACTTGTACGATTGAATTATGCAAAATTTATTCACAGTGCAGTGATCCTACAATGTGATATAGACTGTGATGTACGTTTTAAATATTTTTATTTATTTATTTTTTATTTAACAGTTCAATAATTCACAAAGAAGTTCTGAAATATTTTTATTTTTTTACCACAGTGAAATACAGCAGGTGTTCCTGAAATGTACTCAATGAACCTTCATACATACAATATTTCATATTTTGTACTCAAATGTACATTAGCAGAATAAAAAGAAGCAGATGAGATGTAGTCTGTAAAGTGCAGTGACAAGTACTTAGAAATCACAGGCAAATATTAACATAGTTCCCGCGAAAAGGGGCTATTTTAGCACAAATGTCGTCACAATATTATTGAGGAACAGTCAAATATTTTACAAATTATTTACAAATAACTTACAATGTATGAGAAGTCCACATCTGTACAGATTTCTACTCTTTACCACTGACTAAAAAAAAGTATATAACATCATCAAATTTGGGGGCAGTAAGAGATTGTCACTTGGCCCTGATTTGCTTCTCTGTTTGTATATACTTCAACACTAAGGTGTCCGCTATACATATGACCCCTTAGGAGTAACGGATAATGAAGGACTTTGTCAGTATTGGTAGCAGGAGCCAAAAGTGTTTCCCTAAAATATTCTAGATGTCCAAGAATGTGAAAGATTTATACAAGAAAAGATAAAAAATACTAATATTGGCCATAACAATAGAAATACCTACAAATAAGTCTACACACCACTTTATGACTGGCAGCAGTCCTTTGGCCAACAGCTACCGGAGCTGATGGGTGGCTAGTAGGCACATTTTACTGCATATCTCTGGATAGACTAGAGAACTAGACGCTGACTGGCCAGCTTAGAACAGGTATAAAAAAATCAAAGCATTTGTAGAACACATACTGAGGTAGTTGCATTGCTTAGGAGACCTTCCATGTAAAGTGTTAGCTCTGGGGATGTATACAAAGCACACCATTTAATGTCCTTTATTACATTTGATCATGTATTATTATTCCTTGGATCAGAACAAGCTGCAACTAATGGAAGCCTACGGGGGAGATTTATCAAACATGGTGTAAAGTGAAACTGGCTCAGTTGCCCCTAGCAACCAATCAGATTCCACTTTTCATTCCTCACAGACTCTTTGGAAAATGAAAGGTGGAATATGATTGGTTGCTAGGGGCAACTGAGCCAGTTTCACTTTACACCATGTTTGATAAATCTCTCCCTATATGTCTTGAAACTATGCAACTTGATGATTTAAAGGATTTTAAAGCCAATTACAGGTAGATTTCCTCACATGTTCTACATCGCTTTTTAGATTTAAAGAAAAACTGACAGCACGGCCATTACATTTCCCCTATTAAATGAGCGGGGTGCATAGATACCTTTATCTTTGTTGACTGATCCAGCACGTTTGTAAAAGCTGATCTTTATTTCGTGGCAAAAGTGTCACAGAGGCGGCTTTGTGACATTGTTTGTGCCTGCCCCGCTTACAGACTACAGCTCCGTCATTACGCACCCCCGACTCTCAGCTTGACAGCCAGCTTATCTTCCGCAACATTCTAATACTGAAGATGAGGCAGCTGTCAATCATTCTCAGAGGAGGCGAGGGCAGCGCGATGATGGATCCGTGGTCCAAGAGTGGGGTGGGCACAAACAATGTCACAAAACAAAGATAAGATATTTACATACCGCTCACTTAATGGGTAACTGGAGACTGGCAGCACTGGTATATGCATATCCATGCTGTCAGTTTTCCCTAAATACATAAAATTACAGGGTAACAAAAGCAAACATATCTCACTGGCTTTTGTCTTGCCTTGCCATGGATAATTGTTTTTTTCATTCATTGGCAAGGTTACTTTACTTTTCTATCTACTAAGGTCCTAAAGCAACAGCTCACCACTAGAGTGGACTGTGTATGAAATATATTGACCATGTGCATTTGTATCATTCAGAAAGGAAATTTAAAGTGTAAATCTAATTTCAGAAAACTTTTGACACACGAACATGTTAAACATTTTCATTGGGGGGGGTCCTGGGTGCTGAGACCCCCTGTGAGGAGAAGTGCTGAATAACGTGAAATTATAAGTACAATTTAAACCATATTACATTTCATATTTGATAAAATATTTGAAAATTCTGGAAGTGAAACTGAATGACAGATACTAGTGATTAGGTCTTTACCTTTTGGATGATAGACTAGTGTTTGTCTTTTATTTCATGACATTGGAGCTTCAAATTATAAGATGTAAAGCATCTCAATATATTTTAATAAGTCATGTCAGGTTCATATATTTTCTTTTACACTTGTATAGAAAATAAGAATATTTCCTGTACATATATAAAAATAAAGTTTGATTTCAAGGCAATAAACACATATTGCTCCTAGGACATTTTTGGACTCTTCTATCTTCTTGACTAGATAACAGTATATATTAGTCTTAGTAGTGTGTATAACTTAAATGAACACTGGATAATGCAGACAACTTACAGAAATGGCACAATACATTATGTCACAAAATATAAGGGAGGGTTATTAAGGCATGTGTGTAATGTGTAATGTCACACATTTCTGTGCAAGACTTATTTGTGCAAGAAATTACAACTATTTTACATCACACTGCCCAGTTTCTTAAAAATGTTGGCATGGCATAGTATAATGCCCCCCCAATAGCGCAACAATTACTGTGTAATGTATGGACTACCAAAGATATGAGAAAGTATAATTTGAAGTAAATTCCCCTATAATGTTCAGAAAGTAATGAGGGGGGGGGGGGGGGGGGGGGGGAGGGGCTTAAAGATGAGTGTTAGACCCGGAGCTGGTACTTGCATCTAGCAGACATTATAGCAAATTCTGTGACATATATGATTGAGATGGGGATACCTCTTTAAGGCTTTACTGAGACATTTTGTTTTTGCAGCATTACAAGAAACATGGAAAAACTGCATGTAATAATACAGCCAAAGGCTCAGGTATATGGCTGTACCATGTCCAAGGAATTTGTGCAGCAAGTCATGTTATCTCCCTAGTAAAAGTCCCCATACGCCTTTAATAGTTCAGATGTCAGTTATCTCTCTCCCGTCCTCCCAATGTACAAGAACATGCAGCACGGGTGAGCATTTCTGTGTTCTCTATGGTGAGGGGTGAGCCGTAGCCAGACAGCTCTGACTGCGGCTTATCTCTCCAAAAACAAAGGGGTCATGCAGTGATTCTCCATCACACCCAACCCCTATAGGGACGGAAGAGTCCCATACACCCTATACTGGGATCCGAACCCGCTGCAAGAGGTTTGTATGGACAACGAAAATAGGTGTATGGGGACCTTAAGGTGCTGTAATGCCTCTATGTGGTCTTTTACAGGCTCAGTCAGGTACAACCCATTGCTTGCTTCTAAGAGAGGATACCACCATACATATGAACTTTTATGGAACTGTCCATAATTTCATGAAAATCAGTGGCCTAGGAAAGTACAAAAGGAGGTTTTATGTAGCCATACAATAACCATGTATATAAGCTCTTAAAGCTAGACTAAAACAGATCAATTAATGAAATACGGTCTGCTATTATCCAAATGGTGACAGCAACTTGCTGACAGTGGTCCAGGCAAAATGTTCCCAGGTAATATATGTAAAGTAAAAATGTAGACAAATAAGCATGCAAATGAAATTACAACGACCAACAACGTTGTATTTTTTCTTACAAATTAAGGTGCTGAATAAAGAAATCAGTGACTGAGCCGCCTTTAAGGGTTATTCTCATTATATCTCCTATCTGGAGATCTGTGGATGGTCGACAATCTGATCTGACAGTCAATAAATCTGACAGTCAGATCCTCACCAATCTGCAGGTTAATGTGATGAAATGATAATACCCCTTTAAATGGTATACGGTTTGTACATGTTCTTTATACAAATGTGAAATTTTCCTATAAGATGACAGTAGTGTTCTATGAAAAGGAATAGAAACAGACAAGTGTAAACAAGCTCAGCAGGAGACAATTGGATGACAGGAGTGGTCTGCCCCTTTAGCAATGAACACAACCAGTTGGTAAAAAATGACTATAAACTGTGCATTGTACTTACATTCTGAAATCTACCATAGTCCCTGCTGCTCGTTCCTGTTGCATCCTCGGAAACTATCATGGTATTATATTATATCTATTTATCTATGAGGTATTATACTGCTAGGTCACATCCCCCCCAATAGCAGTAGTCTCTGGTGATGAATTCACTAAGAGGAACAAGGTGTCTGATGCATGTATGTGCCATCCTTATTGACAAAATATGCAACTGAGGCCTGCTGCTTATTGAGGACGCAGCCATTGCAGGGTAAAATTGGCAGAGACTGGCAGTGGTAGTCAGAGAAAGGATCAGGAGGGACAACCTCTTTAGGCAGGACACAGTGATCTGTTATCTGTAGTCATAGAATACTGAACCTGTACACATCTACCGTAGGTTCACAAATTCACAGAATTTTTATGTGCATTTTTAACAACTAGCAGGGATGAACCTTGGAGGTTAGAGAGGGATATTGCAAAACCTAATCTTTTTGTATAACCACTTTCGGCAATCTCTTCTATTCTTATAGATATATTCATTTATATCCTTTATATTCTATTTCTCTATACAAATATAAAAGTGCTGATCAGTGAATCATTATTTCCTGTACACCAGTAAAAATATCACCTATGAATAATAGAAAATAATTTGCCTACCCCGGGATGGCTGCGTTCACTCTCTACTGGCTAACCATATCAGCTTTTTAACTGCTAATTCACACCGACCACTAAACACAGTGACGTGAACTACAAATGCTTGGCCTGACAAGTGGAAAAATAATTTTGTATCAAATTGTCATGCTGTGAAAAACTTGACTTGGTTTTCTTACAAACTGCCACAAGATGGTGTCAGAAAAAAGGTGTGAAAGAAAAGAAAGTCTATTGAGACTGGTATTTACAGTACATCCGGCTGCAGGGAACTACAAAAACTAGTAGAGACACCATTTGAAAACATACCATGGAACAATATGGATGGCACCATTGCCCAGTAAGTCCTAGAGAGGTCATAAAACGTTCCACAGTATGGGTGAAATGCTGACGGAATAAACACTGTTTATAGATTTGTAAACTGGATGAAGTGCGGTGTTAAGACTTGGGTCTCTGGCACAAGACATTAGTGAACACCATTCTGCCCGGTTCTTTCCCCATAGGCCCTCTAGACGAACATGAAATTGACTGAGGCAAGAATATTGCCTTTTCTACTTCCATCCTGTTCTTCTCACTTGGCCTGAAGTCTGGGATAGCCTGGCCACGACACATCCGATTTGTGCACACACAGTTCACGTTCAGCTCTTGATATCAGAAAAGCTGGTGCAACTTGCATTGTAGCTTTCACTGCAGCTCGATGAGGTGCTTAAGGTGCTAGAAGCAGTTCCTGATTCTATACAGAGAAAAACAAGAACATTATCACTGCATGTCCAATAATCCGCTGCAAACAGGAACAGGCTGCAGGCTATCATCCTACCAGAGCTGCTGAGTGAATGCACTGACTTGGAAGCCCCAATGAGTATCATCAGGTTGCTGGCAGGCACTAATCCCTCTTTGTTGGTGCTCAGATTTTTTACAAACCTGGAATACATTAAACAATGGATAAACACAATCATGGATTTTAACAGATAAAACAAGTAGCATTAATAGCTATATCTCAGAACTAAGGTTGATTTATTAAAGTGGTTACTCAACGCTACACAAAAAAAAAATAATCCACCACCAAAGTACAAGCATGCTGATACCTGATCACAGCCATGCCAGAATTGCTGCCATCACTCTGCTTCACTTTGCAATGCCATATCACTATGCTATGTATATTCTTATTGACATTAGGGGAGGCTTAGTATTGCCACTTTATCACCCCTTACTGCTGCCCATTAATGAAAATATACTACACGACACAAGAAAGTTATACTACACAATATCCCTCCGAAATACCCTTTAAATTTAATCACTGTACCACTCCTAATATTTCTTGGTTTGACTGGTTATTTGAATATATACAACACTGATAAATGTATTAGTTATTTGTAGAAATGAGAAAAATCTACAGAAATCATGGTCCGATTCTTTCAAAGAGAACAGTGATTGAACAGTGGTAGTGCAGAAGCAGAGACTCCTCTCAAAAACAGGAGTTCCTGCTACTGTACAGTACATGGAGCAGCTGTAGAAATTTGCTAGGTGAATGCAGAGTGCCCTGCTCAGCTAATGTAATTGTGAGTATATCTGGCAATATATACAGCTTCACCACTTGTCTACAGACCAGTCAGTATACAGGAGTAGGAAACACTAATGATGTAGGGCACCACAGAAAGTGCATACAGGACTCCTGTACATTTCATGGTGCTGTGCACTATTAACATAAAGGGCCACAGATACAGTATCTAGGTGATTTACCTACAAAGTTGTAGATTCAGACAAATGCTAATTTTGGGGGGGAAAATTTGGAATTTATTTGATTAGTTTCAAATTGATTAGCTTATCTTTAGTTATTTGCTTAATTCATATTTTGGTTTTGGTGTGGTAAGAACTCAACCTGATACGAGTGCACTACTTGGTTAGCACCTGTGTACCGGATAAATTCGTGCGAAGTGGTAGGCTCTCTAGTAATCACCCTTTGTGTAAAAGGACTACATTAAGTATGATTAATTTAACATTTATATCCTTTACTTGTGTAGAAAAAAATTAATAAAACAAAGTTATAAATAGATTATATGCACATTGCACATTGACAAGCAGTATATAGCAATAAACTTAGTGTTATAAATTGTTAAAAACATGAAAAATAAAAAATTATGAAAAATAAAATATTATATTATTAACGTAGAAGTCTTGTGGTGAATACTGTATATATACTATATATATATATATATATATATATACAGTATTCACCACAAGACTTTCTACATTAATATAAGATTTTATTTTTCATAATTTTTTATTATTAACGTAGAAAGTCTTGTGGTGAATACTGTATATAAACTGAAAGTCTTGTGGTGAATACTGTAATAAACAGTCTGTTGTAGGCCAGCTCACCTGCCGTGGTATTGCCCTTGGTGCACGGTAAGACCCGGAGCCAGGGTCACAGCATACAAAAAAGGAAAAGTCCAGCACCAAAATGGCAAATCCCATAAAGCTTAGTCTTTATTGTAATTCTTCACATCAGGTACAGTCAATAAATAAAAGTTTACGCGTTTCAGCGCTTCTCGCGCCTTGTTCGCAACTTAAACACACTGGATGCAAACCCCATATCTCTATTTAACCCCTTAGCGACCCATGACGTATCTAATACGTCATGGCGCCGCGGGGGGTGTTCAGAGCGGGGTCCCGCCGGGACCCCGCTCTGAACGGCGCTGATCCCGGCTGACACGTGCAGCCGGGCAGTGCCTCTGTTAGCCGGCGCGGGTCCCGTTGCCGCGCCGGCTAATTAAGCACTTCAATGCAGCTGTCAAACCTGACAGCTGCATTGAAGGGCTTCAGACATCACATCCCTGGTGTCTAGTGGGTCGGATCTCCCCCCCGCGATACGATCACGGGGGGGAGATCCGTTCTTCTGCCCGTGCCGGGCCTCAGTGTCGGAATGACGCTGATCCCGGCTCGGCAATAGATTGCTATGGCCTGCAGCAGGCCATAGCAATCTATGACCGATCTCATGGATCTTTGCTGTGTATATACACAGCAATGATCTCTATGAGAGATCATTGCTGTGTATATACAAGCCCCCCAGGGGGGCTTCTAGTGTATGTAAAAAAAAAGAAGTAAAAAAGTGTTTTTATTAATAAAAAATCCCCTCCCCTAATAAAAGTCCAAATCACCCCCCTTTTCCCTTTTTATAAATATAAATTAATAAATAAATAAACATATTTAGTATCGCCGCGCGCGTAATCGCCCGAACTATTAATTAATCACATTCCTGATCTCGTACGGTAAACGGCGTCAGCGCAAAAAAATCCCAAAGTGCAAAATTGCGCATTTTTGGTCGCATCAAATCCAGAAAAAATGTAATAAAAAGCGATCAAAAAGTCGTATATGCGCAATCAAGGTACCGGTAGAAAGAACGCATCATGGCGCAAAAACTGACACCTCACACAGCCCCATAGACCAAAGGATAAAAGCGCTATAAGCCTGGGAATGGAGCGATTTTAAGTGACATATATTTGTTAACAATGGTTTGAATTTTTTACAGGCCATCCGATACAATATAAGTTATACATGTTATATATCATAGTAATCGTAACGACTTGAGGAACATGCATAACAAGTCAGTTTTACCATAGGGCGAACGGCGTAAATGCAAAACTCCCCGAAATCAAAACAAATTAGTTTTTTTTTCAATTTGACAGCACAAATGATTTTTTTCCGGTTTCACAACATATTTTATGGAAAAATTATGCCTGTAATTGCAAAGTACAATTGGTTTCGCAAAAAATAAGCGCTCATATACGTCTCTAGGTGAAAAAATGCAAGCGCTATGGACTTTTAAACATAAAATGGAAAAAGCAAAAGCGCAAAAACGAAAATTGGCTTGGACCTTAAGGGGTTAAGGATAGAGATATGGAGTTTGCATCCAGTGTGTTTCAGTTGTGAACAAGGCGCGAGAAGCGCTGAAACGCGTAAACTTTTTTATTCACTGTACCTGATGTGAAGAATTACAATAAAGACTAAGCTTTATGGGATTTGCCATTTTGGTGCTGGACTTTTCCTTATATATATATATATATATATATATATATATATATATATATATATATACACATACACAGTATATATACAATATTAACCACAAGACTTCTACGTTATTTTTCATGTTTTTAACAATTTATAACACTATATATTGCTATATACTGCTTGTCAATGTGCAACGTGCATATAATCTATTTATAACTTTGTTTTATTCATTTTTTCTACACAAGTAAAGGATATAAATGTTAAATTAATCATACTTAATTCATATTTTATTTATCAAAGTTTAAATGTAAATTTGTCAACATATACCGCACAACCAACCATAGTAAGCTGTGTTTGAGTTTCCATTTAGTATATTACATTTAGTATATTACATGTGTTGCCATATCTATTCATTTTGAGTGTGGCTGGATCAGCACCAGTGTACACATTACACATAGACTGCGAGCTATGCTACATTTCTTTTGAAATTTCACATTTAGCAATTAAAGGTCATTTACTTTACTTTATATGCATGAAAAAATCAATGTCACAAGTATCTGACTGAATTATGGTCAGGACAAATACATGAAACACTCAGAACAGTCCGTACCACGTTCCGTCCTCTTCTTCACGTATCAGCTGAACTACGTCTCCACTTTTCACCGGAAGGTCCTCTGACCCACGCTTTTCACAGTCAGCTACAATGGTATATTTACCTGGACTCTGAAATCACACAAACCATATTTCACAAGTAGTTCTCAAACACATGTAAGGCAAAACTAAAACATATATATGTTATAAGAATTTTAGATAGTGTGTAAATAAGAATTCTACAGATTACATCCATTTTGCAGCTACTTTAATACACTGTAGATTTTCTACACACTAATCTACTGCAGAAAATGTGCAGTGTCTATTGACAGTGTGAACCTACCCATTGACACACTGGAATGTTTCCTATATTCTAGAGCATTTTATAGGGGGATGCAGGTTTTAACATGACATTTAACAGCACTACAAAAACATGGCCACTTTATCCCCTCTCGTCTCCAGATTGGGTGGGGATTGGGACTCAGTTCCATTGAAGTAAATGGAGCTTAATTGCAAACCACACCTGAACTGGAGACAAGAGAGGGGGGAAAGTGTCCATGTTTTGTAGCGCCGGATAGCCCCTTTAATGTAGTAAGTGTGGGCTTCTATGGCGTTTACCAGCTTTTTCTCTGCAGTTTCTGTTGCTTCATCCTCTGCATCTGAAGAGTTCATCGGATCTTCTCCACTGGACCATCCATCGTTGTTCTCTTCTGAAGCATCTAGTGACTGGGATGTCCGATTCCAGCCTAACAATAAGTAAATCAAACCGATAACACACAGACTCAAGACAATATGCTGTCTTTTTAAAGAGATGACCTGATTGCAAAATTCAGCGTAAAAGTGTTTTTGTCTATTCAACCTGGCCAATATTCAGGAACAAAGTGGCACATTATTAGCTAGTGGTTGGCAAATCTATTTGTAATGCATATATCTGTAGTAGTAAATCCACACTCCATGCTATTAGGAATATGTATACGTTTCATGTATGTCATTTATAAGCCATGCCTCCTATAGTTCCTAGAGCCACAAGAAGATTAAAAAGCAGACTGTGTGTGCTACATAGATAAGTCATGAAAGGAAAGACACACATCCACTGCAAACTCCTTATACCTCTTCGACGCATGTCTGCTGAGGTCAGGTGAGATGTACTAAGCCATTTGGACTTCGTCAGAGTAAGAACTGAAGCCATATCTGTGAAAGAGCTTGTGATAAGTTCTCTAATCCTAAAAGCACTATTGAATGTGAATGTTAGGTTACTGTATGTTACTGAATTTTACTAAGCACTTAATTTTACTAAGCACCTACAAAGCTACAGGAGTTTTTAATTTGAGAAATATGATGATCCAATCCTACATCAATTGGGAACAAATATTATTAACACAAAACAGGTTAAAAAATATAAACATACAACCACTCATGTATCTATCAGTAACTTATATTGGTAATAATTCTTCGGAGGAAGAAAGTTCCTATGCGACATATACACTTGGTGCATGGCGTAATGGCAGTCTGAAAAATGAGACATTGAATCACTCTACCTCTTAAACCAAATGGAGTTGGGTCACTCTTTACTTCGTGGCGTTTAGTTTTTTTGTCGGGGCTGGTAGGAGAAGCTGCAGAAGGACGAACAGGAAAAAACATAGAAACACAGGTAGTGAAGATCCAGAGAGGATGGAATGATAAATGAGTACAGTTCATACCTTTGAGTTATTGTGGGATGCAGTTTGCTTTTTAGATTTCTGTTACACATGTGTACAATAGAGGCATATGCTATTCTTCATGCTGCCCATTTTATGCTGTGTTTCTTGCCTGTAGAATATTAATATTGTAGATGCCCTAACTTAAAGAGCACCATTTGGTGACAATACACTCTATTTGTTATCATATGTATCAGAATATCAATTATACCTATTTTGATTCCGAACTGACAAAAGGTCTAGATATTTAGAAACTCAAATTCTCATTATTCTCATGACATATGAATACTATTTTTCATCTATGTACTTGGCATGAAGACATCCAAGACCTCGGAAGATGCAGTGGATGCAAGTTTAATGAATACCCATTTAAATGTTTGGATTCCAACAAAATAACAGCCACATCTCAAGTCTAGTTTTGGTAAAAGTCTAGTTTTGGTAAAAATACAAAAACAACTACTTTTCTAGGTACTGAAGTTTGGAATTTTGAAGACTGTCAAAAGACTAGCACATAATGTATCATAGGTGTCCCAATGAAAAAAAGGTTATTATACGGGGGACCTATACTGTATAGTATATCAACTAGGATTCAGTCACCACCATAAGAAAGCAGCATAAGAAAGTGACAAAAGCTTTGATTTAAGCATTGTATCTGTTATACATTCGAGTTATGTACTTTTTGAGAACTTTACACTTTATTAGTTGCACCACTTACATTGAGCGGAAGCGGAAATCCTCAGTATTCATGAGTTGTGGACTCTCCCTGCTTCAAGCCACTTTCTTCCCATTGCTATGCATAAGGAGTAAATCAGTGGCTGGAGGGTTAGCACAGTAAGGGTCCTATTCCACGGGCCGAGCAGGGCCTGATAAACTATGTAAACGAGCACCGATCTGCTAGATCGGTGCTCGTTTACTGGGCCTATTCCACGGCCTGACAATCGTTAGCGAGGGCTGCAGGGACATCATTACCGATGTCCTTGCAGCCCTTGTTTCATACATTACCTTTCCAGGCGCAGGTCTTCTCCTTCTCCCGATCCCGCACGGCAGCATCAGCTTCGGAGCGGCCTGACTGAACTGACAAAACGCTCAGCCAATCACTGGCCCCGATCCTGGCCAGTGATTGGCTGAGCGCTCTGTCAGCTGAGACAGGCCGCTCCGAAGCTGCTGCGGCGCGGGACCGGGAGAATACCTGCGCTTGGACAGGTAATGTATGAGGTTTTGAAATCGACCGATGATTTTAGGTTTGAACCTAAATGAACTATCAGCCGATGACACGATTATCGGCTGATCGTTCTCTCTATTCCCAGAGCGATAATCGCCCAAATCGGGCCGATTCGGCCGATTATCGCTCCATGGAATAGGCCCCTAAGTACTGCTACTAAAAAAAGTGTAAATTTCTAAAAAGGACTACATAATATTAACATAAAACAATCACAACAATTAGATTATGTCTGTCATTTCCTTATTCTGCCATCAGAGAGGGGGACCATATATGCCCAGAAAATTCTCTGTTGGGAATGAGGACCAGTCCCCCATTCTGAAGATGAATGGAGCTCCTACTCACAGTCCCACTGGTTTTTGCAAGGTGGATCTACTAGAAAGTCTTTAGTTGCAAAATTCCAGCCACCAGGGACATTTGTGTATTTTTATAGATTTTCTTATGTAGCGGTTATAAAGATTTATATGAACATTGCTTCCATTAAAATACATGTGTAAAGGTTCCCTTTTCCTTCTTCCACAGTAAGCAGAGTAAATATACTAGAAGCTGCAAATGCTTACAGAAGGCTTGAGAAGATATAGGGCTCCTACTAGCAGTGAAATGAAGGCAAAAACATAATGTAGGTTGGACAATATAGGAGTCAGCACAGATTTTCTCAGGTGTTAAAGGGGTAGTGCACCCCAAATTTTTTTCTTTCAAATCAACTGCTGCCATGAAGTGCCAGAGATTTGTAATTTACTTCTATTAAAAAATCTCAAGTCTTCCAGTACTTATCAGCTGCTGTATGCCCAGCAGGAAGTGGTATTATTTCCAGTCTGGAGAGCAGGAGAGGTTTTCTATGGGGATTTGCTCCTTCTCTGGACAGTTCCTGACATGGACAGAGGAGGCAACAGAGAGCACTGTGTCAGACAGGAAAGAAAACACCACTTCCTGCTGGACACACAGCAGCTGATAAGTACTGGAAGGCTTGAGATTTTTTAATAGAAGTAAATTACAAATCTCTGGCACTTCATGGCAGCAGTTGATTTGAAAGAAATTTTTTTTGGTGCACTACCCCTTTAAGTCTGCAAACTAAGACTATGGCCATCTCCTTTATGCTCTTCACAGTGGTGCAGCTAGAAAACATTCCAGAAAAACTCAAAGGCTACAACACATATTTGTTTAGTACATGAAATTGTTAATACAGTGGGTTTGACGTTAAAAAGTGAAAGGTCCTTTAAACATTAGTATTTTATTAGTAACATTTAAAAGAAAGAAAAAAATACTGGACTGAACAAACTTATCCTATTTAGAATATTTTGGGGGAATTTAGGTATGTCTTCTTAAAGCTCCATTGTTCATTATAGTATCTTTTGCATGTTACGCTAGTTATAGCTATTGAATCTTTCTAAATAGAAAAGCATATAGATTCTCATGAAGTCAATGATAGGAACATCTACAGCTGCAAAGCGGTGCAATAAATATAGAGAAAGTAGGAGTTTTGCATCAAGCTGAACAAGAACAGAACTTTCCAACAAGACCCTAAGCACACAGCTGAGACAACACAGGAGTGGACTAGGGACATCTCTGTAAATGTCCTTGAGTGGCCCAGCCGAGCATTGACCTGAACCCGGCTGAACATCTCTTGAGAGACCTGACAGAGCTATAGAAAAGAAAAAGATCATACCAAAAAACACTGGAGTCTGTAATCGCTGCCAAAGGTGCTTCAACTAAGTACTAAGTAAAGGGACCGAATACTTATTTCAATGCAATATTTTAGTTTCTCCATTTTTCATAAATTAACAAAGATTTCAAACATTCTATTTTCACTATGTCATTATGGAGTATTAAAGGAGAAGTCCCACCAAGGTGAAAACATGCAGAAAGGCGGGGGTGGGGGGGGGGGGGGGGGGGGGTAAGGGGTGTGGGAAAATAATAAACAATGTAAACTTACCTATCCTCGTGCGCCATAGCACAGCTCTGCAATCTCATTGACAGCCACCGGTGTCCTGCAGCTCTTCTAGCTGCAACGTCATGTACCCAGCTGAGTGATTGCTCGCTCAACCAATCAGTGACTAGGGCAGGACACTGCCCCATTGACTGACTGGTTGAATAGGCAATCACTCACATGGGCCCTGATTTTGCAGCTTGAAAAGCTGGATACGTGACATACCCAGTTGCCAGCTGAAGATGACAGCCAGTGGCCATCAGCGAGACCCAAGAGTGGTGCAACAGAGGTGGGGTGACTTTACTTGTTTATTTTCTCGCACCCCCTGCCTGCCATTTTTCAATTTCTTGGGACTTCCTCTGTAAAGTGACACTGTCGCCCTCTTTTTGCATTTTAACTTACACAGGTGTAAAAGGTAAATTTAGCAGTTTTCAAACCTTATTTTATATCATACGTCATGCTGCTTGTTCAAGTAAGAAGTAATCTTTTATCAACTGCAGATTGTGCTAAGTGGGCGGCAACAGCGCCACACGGTCCCACCCCTCCATAATGTCATAGGCACATAGGCTCATGCCCCCTCACCGACTATTGGAACAGACTGGCCTAAAGGTTTAGGCCCGACCCCTCTAGGTCATCCCATACCAATGGGCGTCGAGGGGTGGGTCATATGTGCCGATGATGTCACAGAGGGGTGGGGCCAATAGTGGCGTTGTTGGTGGGGTGCTGCCCTGCCCACTTAGCACAATCTGCAGTTAATAAAAGATAATTTTTTTCAATTTTTGAAAACTGCTAAATTTACCTGTTACACCTGTGTAGAGAAGTCAGAATGCAAAAATGGGGTGACAGTGTCACTTTAAGAACTGAATCACAGGGAAAGCTTCTTCAAACCTAAACACTCTGCATTTAATTCCTGGCTGCTGGAGAAGTTGGGTACTGCCTTTGGGAGTTCTGGATAACTTGAATACTGCCATAGGCTGCATCCAAGTTTTCCAGGCAGTCCTCAGGCTGTTTCCACCTACTTTAGATGCAGGGAGTTAAATGCTGATCGTTTGCATTCTTTAAGACCATGCTGTTCATTATCTGATATACTGTATTAGTGGATGAAGTAAGAAGAAATATTAAGCAGAGTCAAGGATAGTATGGTTAGTGCATAGCATCTAACTGGCCTTAGATTACCTTTCTGAGTTTTGAGGTTAGGAAAACCCTGCAAAGTGAAGCGCTTTTTTGAAACTGCAGAAGATTCTGAGGTAGGGCTAGTTACTGTGCCATCTAGAAAGGAGAGAGACACAGGAGACAAGAGAAATAGAGCCATGTGGAATTCACATATGCACATGCAGCAGTAGGGAGAGCAGCAGATACATAAGGCACCAAAGCACAGCCATTAGATTGGAGTTTATTATAGGGTGCTAGAAGGTTGTATCTACATTTCATCTCATATATCACATTTATGTTTTTTTCATTCTTGTTATAAAAAGGACATAAACCATAGAAAACTTTACTCACCTTTACCTTTCTCAAGGTACTTTGGTAATGTTACTAAGGAGGATTCAGGGTTTATTAAAGGCTCAGTTTTCCTTTCCTCCAGTTTTTTGACCTTTCCAGACTTACTTCTTAAAGGACTGAAAAAATGGGTTGGAAAACTTAAGTAGTTAGCTGATGCAATGGTAATCTTAGCCCTGCATGAACTTGTTTTCAAGTACTTACCTGGTACTAGATGGAGTAGGTAATGGAGAACTGTTGGTCTGCTCCACTGGCTTGTGTTGACTGGCTTCTGCAAATGTATAACCGGTATAAGTTATTTTTAGGGAACTACAAAACACAAGCATGAGAACTGGCATACTATGTTCTCCTTGTTTAAACTAAGCCATGGTCAGGCATGTGCTTTGCCACTCCATACAAATTCATGGGCCAGATAAAGACAGCAAAATAAAGTGCTCGGCTATCTTCCTCTGGCTCATAGACTTGAATACAGCAACAGAGGAACATGAGAAAACATAGTTTCATTTACACAGGGAGACAAGGGGCCCTGATCTCATGAGTGGTGGGGGACCCGGCAGTTGGACCCCAACTAGTTAGACCCTCATTCCCTATCCACAGAATGAGAGATGTTTAATTTTCTGTAATATAAGACCCCTTTTCACCCTTATGTGTTATCTGACACGTCTAAACATATCACTACAGTCTTTCTTTATCCGATACAAAATTAAAAAATTGTGTATTTTTTAAACTTTTCAAACTACATAATATGACTTTCACTCATTAAAAAAACATTGTCACCAAGTCAGGATATTGAACCCTTATCAAAGACTAAGCCTCATTCCATCAATAAACCCCATATTTGTAGCTCATTTGATCTCTTCCATTACATTCATTTGATCTCTTCCATTTACATCACATTTTGGGGATAAGTAACCGATATATATGCCTGAATACTTTAAAAGAAAGTTGCAGACTATACGTCTTTGGACCCCTCTCACATGACCAATGCTTCTTTGCCGAGCACAGTCAATCATGCGGCCATTTCATTTCCGCATAGTTTGCAGCACATTCTAGTTACATGGGAAGATGTGCGGCTGAGTTTACACCACAGTATCTGTCGGAAACCTTTTTGAAAGTATTCTGATGTATACTTACAATGTAGCCTAAAAAGTTGAGTGAATGGGGCCCTGGGAGCACATCTGTTTGCATACTGAACAGGATCCCTAATTCATTATGTAAAACAATGGCAAGTGATACAAATATAAAATATCCATATCAATGAATCAATAACTGCAGAACTTGGCAAAGCTGAGAAAGGGGAGGACCCTGAAATATTGTGCCTAGGTCACTTCCTTCCTATGGGTACAGGGTGAAATATATTTGATGTCTTTGTGATTCTGTGAATTTACTCTTTTTGCAAAAATATAAGAATATTTGCTGGCAAGCTGCACACGTGTCCTATTTTCTATCTCTTGGATGAGTCTGTAGCTTGGGCTAGCACCTAGCTTTGTTGGACACTGCTCATTAAGTGTGTTGATTGAGGTTTGGGTTGTAAAAACTTTTTGTAAAGCAATTTGAGGCCAACTGAGGACATGAGCCTATGTAAAGAGAGGTGCTATGACATATACGTTCACTCAAAAAGGAGATCAAATAACATATATAGAATACACAATTACCTCTACAAGCCTGAAGCTGACTAGTCAGAACTTTTCTGATTTCATTTACCCAGGTGGCTTTTATTTCAGATGTTGGTGCCTGTAAGAAGATAGAGTTTTCTAGCAGGTGTCTTAGTTGAAATGGTAGACTAACTTGTATAAGAGAATACCTTTTTTGTTATAATGTTCTTCTTCTCTACATAAATGTTACAAATTTGGATTCCCACATATAGTATAGAGCACATAGATGTTTTACGCTGAATTTCAAATTCGGTTTTTACATTTTGACTATAGGATATTATGTGCAGATTTATGGGGTAAAATGATTTAATATAAATATAATTATAGTCAAATTTAATAAGTAAAAAACTGTACTTTGCTTTCCTTTCCACATTATGAAATATAGTACAAAAATCATACTATGTACAGTCACCATAACATGCTTCTTGTGTATTCCCATAAGAAATAACAGACTACATGTAAATCATGTTAGTTTAATGTTATCTTAACAAATCAACATTACCTGCACAATATATACTTCTTCTCTTGCATTGTACCAGATTTCAAATTTCCTATTGTCCCCTTTTACATACTCAGTAATTCCAACAGATGCCATCTGGCCAAAACAAAAATAAGATTCTGTTATAAATTCTAAATAGTATTTACACACCTCTTTGTACAACTTAATCAGGGGTGAGCAATTAATTTTCCCATGGGGCCACATGAGAAATAAAATGGTCTCAAAGGGGCTGGTGCGCATATCCCCACCCCCCCTCTGGGCCCTTACAGCATCTCAGTGTGGCTCTTGCCGACTCCAATAGCACTGCCCCACGCCTGGTGGTACATGCTGCCCTTATGTTTACCTGGCCCAGCGTAGTCCCTCAGTTTTTGTTCTCCTGGCTCTCTGGCACATGAGTGATGTCACTTGTGCGCCAGTGAGCATGGAGAGAGAACACCGAGGGTCTATACCAGGAAGAGTGAGGGGGAGTGTGTGCGTTTTGGGGTGGGGTGGGTGGTTAGAGCAGGGACCCATACACCCACGTACACTCTAAACAGTACGTTTTGTAGCCCCATGAATCCTGCACAGCATAAAAATAACATACAGAGTGCGGCTGACACTATGAGCTTATTATTGATTCAGCAGCACAGACGCTCTGATGCAGGCCGGTCAGAGTTAGTCAGTTGGCTGGATGTGTCCCCCGATGGGGGGGGGTGCACTCATACACGGGGTACAGGCTGGGGAACACTGACGGGGTACAGGCTGAGGAACACTGACGGGGTACAGGTTGGGGAAGACTGACAGGTCACTGTCACCAGGAGACAAGGAGCAGTGACACTGCTACACTCCAGAACTGGGGTCAATGTAAACCCTTACTGCTCCCTACATGTCATAGGGATCTGCTGGAACTAAGAATTCCCTGAACACCTACACAATTTAAAGCGGGCTTCCATCTTTAAAGGTAGGGCTTCCTAGTGCACATGGTGCACAGGATAGGGAGACACCAATGCCAGGACCACCAAACTGATGCCACGTCCCTAGCCTGCACACAGAACCCCCCCCCCCCCAGCTCAGTAACCCCGGCACTCAGCACTCATTGTGCCCGGTTTGTGGCACCTCAGGTAAATAAACACCAGCGACAGAAGACCGGAAAGTGCAGCTCCGCCCCGGGGTGGAATGTGTGAGGCGGGGGGCTGGATGGGCGATCTCCGCGGGCGGTGGTGTAATGTGCCATGGGCGGCCAGACGGGGGGGGGGGTTGGCGGTCCTCAGGCCGGCTATCCTGTGTGACGGGGGGGGGGGGGATTGCTGCGGGCGGCCGGGGGAGCACAGAGTGGGGGGAAATGGGGTTACACACTGGGGGGGCTGCTTTTAAAGAGGGATACAGTGATCATCATCAGCAGCAGCTGTCACTGTTTCAGTGTCCTCCCTCACTTCAGTGGACTGAGTAAGGGTGCGTTTACATAGAGAGATTTAACTGACAGACTTTTGAGCCAAAGCCAGGAACAGATTATAAAAAGGGAACAGGTCATAAAGGAAAGACTGAGATTTCTGAAATCCATTCCTGGATTTGGCTTCAAAAATCTGTCAGATAAATCTCTCTGTGTAAAAGCACCCTTAGAATCGCTAACCCAGTCCATTAAAGAGAGGGAGGACACGTGTTTCTGACTCCGAGGGTGGGGGCCAGGCATAGCCGGCTCCAGGTTTTTGTGGGCCCTTGGGCGAGAGAGCCTCAGCGGGCCCCTATGTATAGCACACCTCGGGGCACACCTACCAAATAAAGTTTGACAAAATACCGAAAAAACCCCCCGTAATTCAGTAACTCACAGGTGACGTCTTCTTTGATCTGAGGCGATTGCTCTCCGTTTCCTCTCCATCTGGCCCAGACCTCCATGATGATTTCATCCAGCTACAATTCATCTCTTCAGAACCTGTCAGACAGACATGTTCGGCTTCGCACATTTCCAGCCACTTCCTTCCCTTTTTCCCACCCATAGGCTCCTATACAGTAGTAACTCCACTGTTTGGTGTCATGTGCAGTAAAGTAAGGAGGTTTGTGGGTCCCGTGCTGTGCCCCCCATATAGTAATAATGTCCTAATGCTGTGCCCCCCATATAGTAATAATGTCCCAATGCTGTGCCCCCCATATAGTAATAATGCCCTCTGCCCCCATAGAAATGCCCCCTGCTCTGCCCCATAGTAATGCCCCCTGCTCTGCCCCATAGAAATGCCCCCTGCTCTGCCCCCATAGAAATGCCCCCTGCTCTGCCCCATAGTAATGCCCCCTGCTCTGCCCCATAGTAATGCCCCCTGCTCTGCCCCATAGTAATGCCCCCTGCTCTGCCCCATAGAAATGCCCCCTGCTCTCCCTCAGCACAAGAAAATAAAAAAATAAAACATACTCACTAATCCGGGCGGGGGACGGGTCCTCTTCTCCCTTGTGTGCGCCTTGTGGATCCACCAGCAGGCGTGATGACGTCATCGCTCTGCGCCTGTTGGTGAGAGCGCATCCATGCTAGAATGGACTAGAATGGAGGTGCTAGAAGGAGGTCGTCCCCCTGGAGTCTGTGTTCTAGCTTCTTCACCATAGAGAATGGAGTTACAATAAGAGACATTACATGAAGTATACCAGGGGGAACTACAACTCCCAGCATGTCCAGCCTGTTATTATGGGAGATCAGAGGACATTACAGAAGGAGATATAATAGGACTACAACTCCCAGCGTGTCCAGCCTGTTATTATGGGAGATCAAAGGACATTACAGGAGGAGATATGAGGAGAACTACAACTCCCAGCATGGACAGCATGTTACTATGGGAGATCAGAGGCCATTACAGGAAGAGATATGAGGAGAACTACAACTCCCAGCATGGACAGCCTGTTACTATGGGAGATCAGAGGCCATTATAGGAGGAGATATGAGAACTACAACTCCCAGCATGGACAGCCTGTTATTATGGGAGATCAGAGGACATTACAGGAGGAGGTATAAGAGAAGGACTAAAACTCTCAGCATACAGAGGGAAGGTATAAGTGAGCCCCGCCCCCTCATGTCACATGACAATGATCACAGGTCCTTCATCCATATGCAGCCTCTCCCGTTCTCAGCCCCGCCCCCTTATGACGTCACCACAGGTCCTTCCCCAGTGCAGCAAACACGGCAGGTCCTTCCCCAGCCCTCCCCTGGACTTGGGGTCGGCAGCACCCGCTCTCGCGGGGGTCGGTGATGCGGCGGGCGTCTGTCTCACTGCTTGGGCAAGTGTCGGGGGCCCCTTGGGCGGCCGTGGGCCCCGGCATTTGCCCGAGTATGCCGGGTTCTGACGCCGGCCCTGGGGCCAGGAGCAGGGAGTGTGTCGGGTTGGACTGAGATTTGATGATTCTATGCATTTGGTGGGGGTGAATGCACCTAGATAACAGCAAAACTGTGCAGAATCCATAATAACTTTATATTGGAAAGATGGAAAACTATAGGTGGGCAATGAATTAATGCAAAAAATAATTTTGGGGGGAATACCCCTTTAAGGATAGGTTCACACTGCATTTTTGCAATCCGCTTTTTTCATCCATTTTTTGCAAAAAACGGCTGAAAATCGGATGGAAAAAGCGGATGCATTTGTGTGCATCCTTTTTGATCCGTTTTTCCATTGACTTCCATTGTAAAAAAAACGGTTCAAAACGGATCCTTTTTTTTTTTTTAACGGACACAAAAGTATTGTCAGCTATGTTTTTGGACCCGTTTTTTTTACAATGGAAGTCAATGGAAAAACTGATCAAAATGGATGCCCACAAATGCATCCGTTTTATTCATCGTAAAGAACGGATTGCAAAAGCGCAGTGTGAAGCTAGCCTAAGCTGGTATTCTACTATTTTACAATTCTTCAGTACACAATAAGAGAGTAATGAATCAGGGGCTTTATATGCCACTATTTATATGCCTTTGTTCAAATTAACACTATGGTTTCTGTTAATATTTAAGCCATAACTGCTTTTTGGATGCCATTTTTTTGGGAAGGTCCTAAAAACTCCTAAAAGGTTCTGAATGACTTATAATGGGGCCCATCAGGTTTTGGGTTTCTGTTTTTGGAGAGCAAGAAAAACTGCTACAGAGAAAAAAAGCAAGTGAAACCTGAAGAAATAGTTGTAGCAGTGTGAACGGAGCTTTTATGCTCTCTGTTTTTTGTAAAGGACATTAATGGTTAATAAGTAATCCACTGTGAGATGGGGAAAGATTACTGCTAACAGTGAGGCAATCATTGTAGGGTGACGGTAAAGTGCTTTTAATCGACTTACATTCAAGGAATGTTTGAAGCTATAGGAAGGCGCCTTCTCATATCCCTCCCCATTCTCTTCTCTCTTCTTGCAGAACAGTACAGCCTTCTCATGCAGGAACAAATGCCTCTGCATGGGTTTAAACCTTGCCAGGTCCTTTACTTTGGAATGTCCCTTTTTATGTTCTGTCCAAACATTAAAGGACCCTTGCATCAAAAGTTTACCAAGATCATTCAGGTTTCCCTGGAATGGAGAATACATAATAATGGTAATCAAAACTGTAACAGGAATGTGTGTTGGACAGAATACACTATAATGCTTAAAAGGAAAAGGTTTCTTGCCCTGATAGGCAGGGCAATCCAGAGACGAGGGTCAGTAAAGTGTGAGCTACCCATTACTATCTCCATGAGCTAAAATATCCTCAATAGCTACACTTCTACAAAGATCCTCTTTCTGGGCCATTTATTTCACTGATCACATTTGTGTTGTGCTGTGCACTGTGGTAAACTAAGAAAATTATTGAATTAAAATTGGGTTTCCTTGGGATGTCTACTCTTTTCTCATTGAAATAAAAATTTAAATAATGTAAAATGTATAATGAAAATAAAAAAACAAAACAAAAAAACTAAGTGGCTATGAAGGCTTAGAAAATATACACCTACCTTCTTGGAAAAACAGCAACAGCCATTTTACAGGTTGTGAGTGGTATTAAAATTCAGCTCCATTCTCTTTAAAACAACTGAGCTTTAAAACCATGCCACACAAACTGGAGAGAAGAGTGGTGCTGTTTCTGGAAGAAGGTAGTCATGTTCTTCTAAGCCTGGATAACCCATAGAAACAATTCTATAATCCATGACTAGATATTCATGGCCTAGTCTGATGATAGGCCATCAATGTAAAAGTCCTTTGATAAACAAACACAATAACATACCATAGGAGTGAGCTATAGATGTCCGAGACCATACATTTATGCAAGTTAAAAAGTGGCACCAATGAAAATAACCACCTACTTCATATCCAGTAATAGCTATTTGGTGCATGGAGTCGTTGACAGCTTTGAGAATGCCAAGAATAGATGCCAAAGCTTCCTGCAAATCTTCAGCACCTTCACAGTTCTTACTGTACTTCAACATTTCCTATGTAGAACACACAATTAATGATAGATATTTTTAAGTGATTGCAGGATTTTTCCTTCGAAAATATCTGGCTCTGTAGTTCAGTTTCTCCTGTGCTCTCGTCTAATCCATGGTTTTTGGCATAAGCATGTCATATCAGTTCTTCAACAGAGCGGTGAGAGGCTATGCTGATCACCACAGGAACAAGAAGCTCCAGCATAGTCACCAACTGACTACTACACCTGTTTGTATGTGTGGATTTAATGGAATTTGCCTATTTTTATACAAATAGATATTAAAGCCTTAAGCCGCAATTACACAGGGCCATCAGAGGGAGCAAGTGAGCGCTGACCTGTCAGGTAAGTGCTCACTTGCTCCGCATTTCCTGCTCGTTGCCGGCGCTATGACATGCACCGACAGCAAGCAGTAAGTGCAGAGGGGCCGTGGAGAGATGCAGGGGGGCTCTAGATTGTCCAGGCAGTCTATTGGAGATAGCAGCGGTCTGCTGTCGCCACTACTACACGGAACGCCAGCAGCACATTATTGCTATTGTTGTGTTTCATGTTTCAACATGTTTGAAGTCATTAAAATACAACGATCAGCCGACATGGTGCGTGTCAGCTGATCATTGTCTTTTGTGCCTGCCATGTATGTGCTTTATGCAGCTGTGCTTGAGGCATGGCTATATAGCAGGGGTCCTCAACTGGCGGACCACAGTCTGAACGCGGACCGCAGAGGCCAGCTGTCCAGACCCCTGCTGCAGCTTACTATACCTGTATACTGAGCTGTGCTGCTCCCCATTCCCGATGCTGGACTTTGCACAGTAACTATGAGCGCTCTTACTACTGGGGGAGTGGACAGGGGGAGTGAACAGAGGGACTATATACTACTGGGGGAGTGGACAGGGGGACTATATACTACTGGGGGAGTGCACAGAGGGATTATATACTACTGGGGGAGCACACAGGGGGGCTATATACTACTGGGGAGCACACAGTACTATATACTACTGGGAGAGAGCACAAGGGGACTATATACTACTGGGGGAGCGCACAGGGGGCTATATATTACTGGGGGAGTGCACAGGGGGACTATATACTACTGGGGGAGCACAAAGGGGGGCTATATACTAGTGGGGGAGCACACGGTACTATATACTACTGGGAGAGAGCACAAGGGGACTATATACTACTGGGGGAGCACACATGGCGGCTATATACCACTGGGGGAGTGCACAGGGGGACTATATACTACTGGGGAGCGCAAAGGGGGACTATATAAGGGCTGGTGAGAGACAAAAAATGCCAGTTTTCCCTCTAATAAGCACCAGTTCTGTATGTAAATAGTTCAACAACGTTTGTGAGAAGTTAACAAAACAACACGTTTACTACTGATGTTCAGTTCGGACCTTCACATGACAATAAACCCCGGTAAGTGGACCTTCACTGAAGGTTGTTGAGTACCCCTGCTATATAGATTGCCTGTCAGCATTATGCCCTGTGACCAGCTTAACAGATTACAAGTCTATATGTATGTATGTATGTATGTATGTATGTATGTATGTATATATATATATATATATATATATATATATAAACATTATCTAAACAAACATACATATTTTGTATTGCCATGTCCATAACAACACTAACACATAACAAAATTATACTATTATTTATCCTGTATGGTAATATGGTAATATGTTAAATATGGTTAATATGCCTCACCCCAAAAATAATAAAATGTTATTTTTACTGCATGGTAAATAGTGTATTTTTTAAGACGCACAGGTAGCATGAAAATGATGAGACCATGCAGTTCCTGGCTAAGTCCGCCACAGTGGGAGCTGCTCTTTCTTAATGAGTCTGGCTAATAGAGGGATCATAAGCATGGGAATCCCTTTATAATATGTCTATATGCCCTAGCAGTGCCTATGGATATTTGTTGTTTTGTTGAGACAAACTCAAAATGATTTCTTTTGCACTAGAAAATTCAGTGTTACATTTATAATGTGTGCAATGACTAACGATACCTTTAAAAGCAATTGGTACTTTGTTATCCTCTGAACTGGTTTCAGTAGGTAGGAATCCAGGCTTAGCTTGTGATCCAGTTTCCTTTGACATTCCTACAAAATTCAGTATTTTAGTTAAACTGATCCATTAGATTACTTGCTGCATATATATATATATATATATATATATATATATATATATATATATATATATATATATACACAGTCTTACACAGTTACCTGAAAAAAGGCAGCATCAGAGCACTGGCGCCACAGACTCTCTGAGCGGGGCTTGTTCTGGCAGTACTTTTCATATATCTGGAAATCTTCCATCTAGGTTTGTTTGGAACCAACAACATAAATTCACTATTAAGTAATTCAGCCATAAACATAAGTGATCTACATATTCTGTCTTTGTTACATAGCAAGAAGTCTTTGTGTAACCATTATACATACCCTTTCTAGAAAACACCTCCCTACTAGCTCGGGAAAATCAATGTAGGTCTCCAACTCTCTTAAGAATATTCTAAAAAAAAACAACATAAACCCAAACATTTGATTAATAAACCTGTCACTTTTTACATATTAAAAGTATGTCATAAAATTGTATATCGCAAAAAAAAAAAAAAATCTATATCCTCTCAGATATGTCATTTATCTTCTGTTGCTGCTCTTAGGTTCTTCTCCATTCAGGAGACACCACATATATATTCATTTCTCCTTCATTTAAAATTTCTAGTGTGATTTTGGTCTGGATAACTGCTTATATTCTTGCAAAGATTTTTCCACTCTTATTACCACGGAAGAATCCCTACAACTATCACATCCCTTCTGCAAGGGTAATATCTCTTGCTGTCTTCCAGAAAACCCATGCGTGGGTTATAATGAAGCTTAAAGCGACTCTGTACCCACAATCTGACCCCCCAAACCACTTGTACCTTCAGATAGCTGCTTTTAATCCCAGATCTGTCCTGGGGTCCATTTGGCAGGGGATTCAGTTATTGTCATAAAAACAACTTTTAATCCGACAGTGCTGTATCTAACGGCCGGGGCTTACATTTGTATATGCATTAGACTGGCACACCCTCTCTGTCCTTCCATCCCACCCTCCTCATCATTAGGAATGCTCCAGGCAGATTGCTTCCTATTCCCCACCTGTGTGTATAATGAACATGGGCTGGATCGTTCATACACCTGTGCAAAGCTCAAACAGCAGTAAATGTTCCTGGATCATTCCTAATGATGAGGAGGGTGGGGAGGAAGGACGGAGAGGTGGTGCCAGCCTAATGCATATACAAATGTAAGCCCCGGCCGTTAGACACAGCGCTGCAGGATTAAAAGTTGTTTTTATGACAATAACTGCATCCCCTGCCGAACGGACCCCAGGACAGATCTTGGATTAAAAGCAGCTATCAGAAGGTACAAGTGGTTTGGGGTGGGGGGGCATAGTGTGGGTACAGAGTCGCTTTAATCCTTTTGGGAATATACTCTTCTGGGGGAAGGACCACTTTGCCTCCTTGTAGTGTTTGAAGTGTTTATTGTTCTTATGTAATTATATAGCTTTGTGGATACATGTATTGATTGTAAGCAAATGGTTGATGCTCCAGTTCCATATTCTTTTGCATTTTATGTACTAAGCCCAGTCCAATCAGTTGCTTCTCCCAGACAGTCTTACAAGAATGCAACATGTTTTCCTAACTTTACTTATATATAACCAGAAATGCAACAAACTTTTGTTTGGCCTTTATATTATAGCATCCTATGAAAAATTAGAGGCAAAAAAAAATCACCTGTTATGAAAGTGGTAAATTTCTTCCATGTTTCCAAACAACACATCCTTTTTGTTTAGAAGAACTGGAGTAAGGAGATGCATGGCTAAGGGATTCTCCATCTCGGCAGCATAACCCTACAGACATAAGAAGCCAAACATTAATTAACTACTGCATTGAGTGTAAGAAGGGAAGAGTCAGTGTACATCTGAAGATTAATAGTTGGCTCCAGAGACAAACACTACATACACTTTATGAGCGAGTTAGTGCTGTAAACACATTTTTTTTTTAAATGTTGTAGCTAAAGTATATTATATGCATATTATACTATTCTCAAATAAAATAAAAATACATTACAGACATTTACTTTAACTTTTCTTAAAGATTTTTTTGTATAAAGGCACATTTTTTGAAAATTTTGTGGAAATTCCTTACTGCAGTCCCTGGATCATTATCCAAAACACTGACAGTCAATAAAATTTCTAAGAAATACAAGATCTGGGTTTTATTAACTTCATTCATTGTATTATTGATATAATAATAGAATTATAGAGCATGACAAGGATAAGAACTCTTATAAGAATACTTTATTATAAAACATCATACCTCGAGCACAGATAGAAGCTCTTCCACATACACTCTTTCTGTCTCTAGGAGTTCGTTCATAACATGCCTTGAAACAAAAGAAAAAGTTACAAGATCTTTTTATTGGATTGTATAGCCCAGATAGAGTCCTCTAAACACCTTATAAGTATATAAACTAACAGATGTATTTAATACAAAACCAACATATGTAGTAGTTTAAAAAGGAGTGCACACAGTAAAAACCATCATACAACAGTATATGCTACGTACCTTCGTAGTACTGCTAAGTTTTCTTCATCTTCCATCATGGAAGAACTCCTAACTTGACCATCTACTTCAGTCTACAAGAAAAATACATGGCAATTTAATACAATTCTGCAAGAATAGGAGGCCCATCAAACACATTGAAGATGACCTGTCAACTGCCTTGACCTGTCCTTTATAATAAATACTTGCATTCACTATGAAACAACAAATGCATGGGATGTTTTTATCAACTGTGGAGAACTATACATTCTATTCTCTAAGGGCCCTATTCCACGGGACGATTATTGTTCGCATAATCGTTAACGATAAACGATCCATACAACCGCTATTGCGAAAGACCTAAAATCGTTCACCCATTTACATGAAACGATAATCGTTACTTATGATCGTTCTTGTGGTCGTCTTGTCGTCGCTATTGTGTTCGTCACTACTGTGAACGACTGAACAACGTCTTATTCAATGCGAACGATTTGCGAATGAGCAACAATAAAAATAGGTCCAGGTTTTATTAAACGATCAACGATTTCTCGTTCGGTCGGTAATCGTTAATTGCTATTCAACCAAACGATTATCGCTTCGATTTGAACGATTTGAATGATAATCGTCCCGTGGAATAGGGCCTTTTTTTTTTTTTTTTTTTTTTTTTTTGTAGAGTCCATCCGAACCCGAACGATCGGCATTTGATTAGCAGTGGCTGCTGAACTTGGATAAAGCTCTAAGGTTGTCTGGAAAACATGGATACAGCCAATGACTATATCCATGATTTCCACATAGCCTTAGGGCTTTATCCAACTTCAGCAGCCACCGCTAATCAAATGCCGAAAGTTCGGGTTCGGATCGACTCGAGCATGCTCCAGGTTCGCTTATCTCTAGCCCTTAGTTATTCCTCCTAGAAATTTATAACTACATTGTCAACTGGGTGTTTCCATTCCCCTATCCTCAAAGGAGTGTGCCTCTACATAGTCTGATAATGTTTGCACTTACTGGGCAGGGTCACGTTAGGAACAGACTACCTTGCTGTCATATATACCTAGATACTCAAAAAGAGAAACACCACACAGCAAGCTTCAGGGAAAATGCTCCAGAATTGTCTGAAGTGCTGACGAGATGAAGCTTTTTAAATCAAAATGTAACACACCTTGGCTCTTCGATAGTTCATTCTTCTGTGAAGAACATTTTCTGCACTACCTCGGTGTTCAGAGGCTCTCTGGAGAACTAGAGGGGGGGGGGGAACTATTGTCAATTACTTTGTTACACTATAGTATATCTTTTGCATATGTTAAAAGATAGGATAACGATCAAATGAATGAATGAAAGTAAAACTGACCTGGAGAAGAACTAGGGGACTTGGTATATGCTTCTGGCCTAGGAGCTACAGGCTGCACGGGCCGAGTTTGTTTGGCTGCCAGTTTCCGCAAGCTTCCTTTCCTCTTCTCAAACATCTCTTGCATACTCTGCTGCTTCTGGAACACTTTGTTGACATGTTCCTGTTGTGTAAAATAAAAAATAAATTTAGATTTATATCAGAATTTACAATTTCAAAGAAACTGCTCGAATAAATAAAATACCAAAAACTTGCCTGTAGTTCTGGAGTGAGAATCCCTTCATACTGGGTAAGAACACTTGACAAATCTTTAAGAGAGTTCTCTGTGCCACTTTCAAGGAACTTTTCAATCTCTTGCAGTGCAGATTCCGCTCCATCCTGAGACTGGAACTTATCCACAGGTTGAGAAGCCAACAGGAATATGCCCTCATCACACCACTCCATGGTCTAAAAAACATAGGTAAAATCATAAGGAAATACTACAAGTACTCTACATTTCCTAGTCATCCAAACACAGAGCTGAGGCAAATACAGGACTGTTCAGCTACTATTAGGTATTGCTTGCCTCTACTGTGATTGCAGCTACTCTACCTATGACACCAGTAGTTGATGCATATGGAACAGCAATGCCATTTTAATTTAGGCTACGATCACTCACAGCAAATCAAATACAGAAAAAATACAACCGTAAAATAGGTATAAAATACTGCCATATTTCCAATCTAATAATGTGCTACATTAAAGTATATGAAAAATAACACTTTGTAGACATATCATAAAAACTTTAAAGTAGCACTTTATTAGATTGAAAATATGGCTGTATTTTATACCTATTTTACTGTTGCATTTTACTGTGTGTGACTATAGCTGCAATTGGGAATTACAATTAACCATTGTTTTACAGATCTTGATAGTAACCATGTAGCAAAATAAAGAAAGCATTACAGGAACAATGAAGAAGAAATATAAGATATAGGCAATTATATAAACTAAATGGACAGATTAGCAAAAGGACAGTAAGGCTATATGCACACATAGTTCTGAATTAGTGTTAATTAGGGCTATTTTGCTGTGAATTAAAGAGTTTGCTGTAAAAAATCTCTAATGTGAACATAACCTAAATGCAATAGTTGGAAAGACAAAGGTGGGTAATATCAGGAATACAGATGGTAAGATTTGTGGAGGTGTCCTTCACAGCGAGAAAAAGGGGAGTAGACACCAAAAGACAGAAAATTGGTGCAAATAAAAATGTATAAATACGTTGTAAGCACACTAGCAATATCCTTACTGTCATTTAATAACTAGTTCTATAAGCTGCTATAGAAAATGTGCAAGGTAAAAAGCATATGATTGCCATTTATCACTAACCTTCTCCAGACGCCTGTGAAGTTCTAGAGACTTATGAAGCAGCTCCCGCCTTTCCTGGATATTACTACTGATGTCACCGCATAGATGATGAAGCTCATTGCACTTTGGGAGGATGGAGTCCACAGCATAGTGGTTATTTAAGATGAGATGGTCACCCTCCCTTGCTAAGACTTGTGCCATTTGTATATTTTCCTAATGAGAAAAGAGAATTCCTTTTTTTTACAGGCTGGAATAGCTGCAAGAGTATAAATACACAACAATATGTAAAATTGATTATGATTAAGCCTAAAATTTTATCAACCATATAAAAGGACAAATACTTTGGCAAGACAAAACTACGTACGGCATAATTATCCTGCACATATGGTTATAGTTTTATTTGGCTGTGTTTTTTCCATAACCATAGCAATAATGCTGCTATCTTTTATAAGAAATAGTTTTTTTTTGCTGCGGTTTTAGGAATATTGCCACAAGAAATGTAATGCAACTGTGCCACAGGAGAACAGCCTAAAGCGGGCATAAACAACAATAAAAGCATGTGCACACCCGGGAGGAGGCTGACTCCTCTGCTATGGCACACACTGCCTGTGCTGTAAGATGGCCAAATACAGGCACCATAATGGTGAGGAAGCTTACCTGTGCCCTTTCCTCAAATGTGCAAAGATCCTTTAATATGTGTTCCACATGGGAGCAGCTGTTCCCCACATCACTGAATGTTGATAACCTCTCATAAACACTGTCCAGGGTTGCCTTGATCTAAGTGTAAAAAATATTTAAAAAATTACACATACATTTTTACAAGGCCAACAGAGAATATATCGAAGATGTTTTTTTACCAATTTATTCAGATTATCTACCTCACCTCTCGAAATTTTGTCTCAAAATGTCGCAGTTGTAGGCACTGTTCAAGCTTTAGTTGATGCTTTGTCCAAAACTCATCAAAGGCTGTTTCTGTTTCATTTAGTTGATTAATAAGTCTACAGAAAGAGGAATACAAGACCTCTATAATGCAAGAATACACACAGAGCAAAATCACAAATGCCTCTAACATCAGCCAGTTTACCAAGTTGTAACTCTGTAAGGGGCCCTTACCAACTGTACACCATTTAGAATTCTTGTCTTATTTTATGGGGGACAGGGGCTTTGGTTCCCCTGTGATACAAAGTCATAAAAACACTATAGACAGAAATGCTGCATGCTCGGGTCTGCTAATCCAATGCTGCATGCTCAGATCTGCTAATTCAATGCCCAAGCATTCTCGAGTTGCGCTTATCTCTAGTAGAGTTCTTACATGAGTACAAATACATTTCTGAACACATTCCCCAGAATTAAACAGATGAAAAAGAAAACAGACTAAAAAAAAAAGAAAACCAAAAACACCAAACACCAAAATGGGTGGATTCAGGATTCCACAACTAGCTGCTGACGTTTGGTAATGTATCTGGTCTGTCATGTGACCATCTGATGACGTTCCTTTAATATCACTGATGTCATTTCCTTTTTGGACAGCTGTTAATGATCAGTGAAGTAACGTCTTATGATGTGGGGTGGTGAGTCATCATTTCTCTTGCTAATCAGTCACAGTGTTGTTGGCAATGATCAGTTAGATGTGATATGATTGGCTCATGTGTTGGCTTTGTTTGGGGTGGAGCCAAAGCATATTTATTGGTACCAACATATAAAAGGCAGCTAATAGTGAGGACCAGTGATTGCCTGTTTCTCCTGATGAAGTTGGTTAGGCAGTGAAATATGTAGAGGGGGGCTCTATCATTGTGATTTTATCAGCAATACATCCAGTGTGTTTATAATAAGCTAGGATTCTGAAGACATTGCTTGGCACTAATTATATTATACCTGTTAGGGAATTATTCACATCAATAATTAGCACTGGATGTATTGTGGTTTTAACAATTTTTTGCATCCATTGTTTTGTTATATTAAGACAATAATATATAAAGGTTACATTTTATGAAAAGAGGGTAGGGTTTGATTAAAAGGGGTATTGTACCCCGGGCCTTTTTGGCTTGTGGGTTTAGTAAATACCACTTCCTGTAGGACATACAGCAGCTGATAAGTACTGGAAGACTTGAGATTTTAAAATAGAAGTAAATTACAAATATAAATATAACTTTCTTAAACCAGTTGATTTTGAAGAAAAAGATTTTCGTTGGAGTACCCCTTTAATTAACTTTTCTAACCCATCCACCACAATAAGGACCCTGACATTAAACGGACTCAACTCTCTTGAGCCTTAAGACTACAAAATGTACCCTGTTATTCAGGATTCCATTTTCATGTATGGTAAATATACCAATAATGCACTTCTAAGTGGCTAAACACAAGGGGTGACTAGATGTGTAAATGCTCATCTTCTTAATAGCAGAAGCTACCCCCCCCCTTACACTTACACACAACCAGTAACTAATCCTCTATTCACACTACCATCATGGCTTGAGTCATAAATGGAAAACATAATTCCCTGTGGAAGCTGTTATACAATGGACACTATTGATGTTCAGTGGACCCCAAAACTTCTGATGGGGTCCACCAAGTTCTTTTATTTTGATAGGAAAAAAGCATTTAAAAAGCATGACAGCCTTCCCAATGTGTAACCTTAACCTAAATACTTTTCATGCTGCCCCCCACGTTTAAATGAGGGCTGTGCTCCAAATACGGCCCCGAGAATATTGAGCCTGATATTATTTTAAGCTAAAGCCTGGGTTTTAAAATACCAAGATCTAGCCCTTACCTTTAGCAAGCAACTAAAGGCGTGCCATAATACGTATGTTCTTAACACTGAAAAAGGTTAAACCATTTAAGTGAATGTTTTAATTTTCATACAGTACTATACAAAATGCCTCTTTAAATAGTAGACCTTAACTACAGGCCCCTAAAGATCACAGCCCCATCATATGGTTCTTGCTCAAGTAAGGAAGCTATGGGGAAACCTAATTCACTTGCTGTACAACAGGGGGGCAAAAATAGGTAGGATTAGAGAAATATGGTTGATTACTTCCAAACATGGAGTTTACTAATCTTGTACTTTCACAGCAGAGGAACTCTTCTTAGCATCACACCATACAATGACATCTATACAAAGAGTGTCACAATAACGTCATGCATAAAAACATAATGAGTGTATATACAAATCTGAATGTCCACACCTTTCTACTGTAGTTTGGTTATCCTGTTGGTCCTGGTTCATCCTATATTCAGGGTCCTCTCGAAGAGGCTGTCTGATCCGTTCCAAGATATCATGTCCCTGCTTTAATGCTAACCCCAGATCATCCTGCATCAAATAAACATGACCATCTATTGAATTAATACAAGTCATATGGCCTTAGAAAGGAGTATTGTCAAGGTTCAGCAAAGACTTGCAAAGACTTTAAAGAGTATCTGTCAATAAAAACATCTTTTGACACGTCATCAGACATGTCAAAAGTTATTGATCACAGCAGTCTTGTGGCAGCCGCTATGGAAATACAATCAGAGAGAATGACACGGCCGCCATGCTCTTTCCCCAGCTGTATCTCCTGATCACAGCTGATCTCATCAGAACTTTTGGCATGCCTGATGACACGTCAAAAGGTATTTTGTATGACAGGTACTTTTAAATATATATATTTAGAAATATAAATTTGTTATATGTTGCTGGAGCCACTATAAAAACAAAACAAAGAAAGGCATACTCACCTACCTAGGTGCCCTGCAGCTCCCCTTGTGACATCATCTGGTCCCCCTCTAATCACTCTCCTTCCTACTTCAGAGACAGACTTGTCTCATCAGTGATGGCATACTTAGCCAATCTCTGATTGAGATGAGACATCACTGCAGCCAGTGAGCTGCTATTGACCTAAGTAGGTGAGTATACCTTTTTTTTAATAGTGGGTCCCAGCAAGATATAAAGATTTTACATGCCCAGTACATACCTGTTAGACCACCAAACTTATTTCTATATTTTATAGAAATTTATAGAAATAAGAGCAAAGATTTTACTTGTAACATATTACTCCATCTTCTAGGGACACCTGACTTGTGAAAACTTTTACATGTTGTTACAAACATAATTATAGAATGTATCAAATATACTCGCCTTCATTTTATCTTTCTTTTCTGTGTGCACAGCTAAGAGAGAACTGGTGGTAGTCACATCATTGGGCAACTCTGTCTCAGCTAATTCTGTCCCAAAGGACTGTAGGGTCTGTGCTGTCTGCTTCACCATCAGGGCAAAGCTTTCTATAGCCTATGGGAACAAAGACATGGTAAATGTCAATGCAAGAATATATGATTCAGAAAACACTAAATACTACACCAAAATATCCCGCAATGTGTACAACAGTAGCTGCATGTAGTCCCAGAAAAAGAAATGTTATAAGGACTCACTGTGCGATGTAAGAGCCAGTTTTTATGACAATAATCCAATGTGCCACCAAGGTCTTGTGTCAGCTGTGACTTGTCAATATAGTTCTGTAATTCTGCTGCTGAATTCAGCATTATGATCTGCATACACAAGGGAAATACACTTTTTAAAAGAATGTTGGTGTGTCATACATAAATGGGTTTTTTACCTTCTGCAAACTCCAAATTCACAGTTGGTGCTTATAAGGTAAAGTATATGTGTCTTACATGTGTCTCTGTGTACTATACAACCATCTGCTAGGAGACTAATTTGTAACAGACAGGAACATACTGAGCATCCATGTACTCTAAAGGAGGAGTAAGGCAAAGCTGTGCCAAAGAAAAGGTATGTAAATCCTTAAACAGTGCATAGCCATCTGATGAGAAATAATATGGTATTGCTGTTGACGTTAACTGGACTTCTCTCAAGTTTTCTTTTACCACTTGGCTAATATATGTGCACACCCCATTACATAGATGGGTTTCCCATGTCAGCTACACCTATTATAACAATTGCTTCAAATGAAGCATGCAACAATTTCTACAAAAATATTACAATTAAGCCAGAGTTTTCCAACATGGCCCTGTCATAGGCTGTCATCCTTGCAAATCATGTTTGGCCAACTGTAAAATATACATAAGGAACCACCAATCGAATTCAAAGATTCAGAATAATGATATCAGCTGCTACCTATGTCGGAACACAATTCACTATACTGAAAGTGGTAGTCTAATTTTTATAGTGAATGCCCAGGGCACATTCCAGATCCTGTATGGATACTCTGCAAGAAGTCTATGCTTCCAAAGACATATAAAGTCTTATCACTTATTTATTACATACTTAATAATAAAACTATGCATTATTTCACTACTATTCTGGGACCTTCTTCAGACATAATAAAAAACCCAGCACCCTGTGTTTTCTACTTCATAATGGCGCTCAAAAGAGTGTATAAAACATACTATGCTTGATGGAGATCACAGAACAGCCTATGATGATATAATTGGGCAAATAAAATATAAGGGCAAAAAGGCTTTAAAAATGTTTAACTACATGGTTCTCCTGTACTTGTCACTTACCGGTACCTTCATTTTAAAGTCATCTTTGTTGAATTTGAATGCAATGTCTGACAAGGTTCGCTGTAATAATCCTGAGGGCCGCAAAAGAATAACAAGCTGCAGGTTCCCTGGGAATGATGCCTACAAGAAACAAGATGAACCCTGAATACAGGAATAAAATAACATAAAACATAATGCATGATGTAATGCTTTCCACTGCCCTATTTGCTTTTCACGAAGTCACGTGATGTGACGATACGCGTAGGGTCTGAAGTCCGGAGCCCTATTCCAGAGTCCTGGGTGATATACTATGCAATAGATATTTTTTCAGCTATTGACGCTCTGAATTTAGGGTGCCACAGCACATGGTCACTTTTTGGATAGGTTGATGAATTTTTTCACTGATTATTATACTTAGTATTTATTTATTCATGTATTTATAAGAGCACGTGCACTTTAGTAGATATTCACTATAAGTGTCAATGTCTGAGACATATTTGGTTATACAATATACAGGATCTGGAGCCAATATTGTTTTTCGGGCTGCGGTGGGAGCGACATATATATTTTCATGCGTGTTCCCAGTTATGGTTCACCTTTATTGGGTTTTTAGGTGTTTTTAAGTGTTTGTCCATTTGCTTTGTTTGTCATTGTATTTTTTGATAATAAAGATGCTGAGATATTGATTCATTTGTCATACGTTTGTGGGTGCGCCATATACTGGGCCTATATATAGTATGTTTTATTTGCTTTTCATGTCATCTATTCACTAGTAGTGTTGAACGGACCTGTCAAATTGTTTGGGTTAGGCAACATTTTTCTAACCCGATCATTCGGCATTTGATTTCCCACGGCTGCAGAAGTTGGATGCCCCTCTAGTGTTGCCCAAAGGCTGTATCCATGTTTTCCAGTACTCCCTAGAGTGGCATCCAACTTCTGCAGCCCTGTGGAATCAAATGGCAAGCGTTCAAGTTTGGAATATGTTGCCTAACCCAAACAATTTGACAAATCTATTCAACACTAGTAGTAAATAGATCAGTAGATGACGGAGAATCATATGCAGAGCGTTCAGGTTTGGAGAGCGTTGCTGAACCTGAACTGTTTGAATGGTCTGCGCAACACTATTCACTACTATCTGAATGCAAGTCTTAAAAGAACCCAGTGGGAATTTCAACCTTGCAGAAATTTACAGTATAATACAAGTGGAGGGAGCTTTTGTTTGTTTTTTTAGCTCCATTCACATCTACTACAAAAAAAAATCTGCATGGAGATCAGGGATTGCTATGTTTTTTCAAATATATAATATCATGGCATGGATTTCAACTTGTCACCGGAACAATGAATCAGATATGCTGGAGTCTAACACGTTAAGTAAATCCTTCCTATATCCAACATGGGCCATTGGAGGAAAATTGTGAGGACCCATACTGTGCACTGGAGTACTGGCTATCTAACATGCACGATCGGCTTTAATACTATAGGTTTCCCTGGTATTTTACTGACCCCAAAGGCAATCAGCTTTTTTTTTTTATAGGTGCACTAATGTGTATGTCGGCACTCCAGTTACTAAATATGCAACCACGGGCTTAGCCATCGGGGGTGCTCTGCTGTAGTCACAATTCAAAAATCAAAACAGAGAGAGTCAGTAGCGGCACTCACCCATAGGTTCTAGATGCTTTATTTCAAAGGCAGGTAACAGACGAATACAGTGCAATCCACAGGAAGAGCTACGAATCGTTTCACGCTACACACGCTTCAACAGGCTTTCTTTATAGTAGTGACTTTCAAGTAAAAATGGGTATGCTGTCCTCATACTACGACAATCTTTTGTGGGTTTTATTTTCAACTTTCTTTTATTTCAATTTTATACTATATTATATAAACCATGTGTGGTACAACATATCTATATATAATGCGGTTCAGGGAAGAAAAAGAGTGCTGCACCTCACACCTATGGCTGATACTAGTGCCCCTAGGCTAAATAAAAAACACATCAGAATTTTGTGTATGAATTGATCAAGCCATACTGCCCCATGTACCTCGTGCCGGTATCTGATACACATGGGTCCCTACACTAAGTCCACACCGTGCCAGTCAGTGGCGACCAACCCCGCAGGCACGCACAGTCAGGGAACGGGGGCCATGGGACGGCCCTGCGACCCCCATGTCACAGGACCAGACCCAAAAACACCACACCAGAACCCGGCCAGCACCGCCGGCGGAGAAGGTCGCCCCCAAACAGCACAAGTCTGGATGAGGTGTTGCACTCACCATAGCTGCGGCAAACAGAATGGGAAAAAAAAATCTATATATCTATATATAAAATGCCTATCCACACTCACCCAAAGGGTTAAAAAAGTATATTGTAAATAAATGGGGAAAGAATTTTTTTTTTCTCATTACAGTTAGAGGGTCAACTATTCCTATTATTTATGATAGATCTTGCAGCCAGGGAAAAAGCTTTGTGCACAGTATTAAAGGAGATTTTTAAAAAAACATCAGGTGGGAATATAATAAACAATCACTACTTACTGCTCTCCATGCCTCTGCTAGCTTACTGCTCCGGGACACCCGCCAGGCTCCGGGAATGACTTCAGCTGGAATGGAATCAGTGACTAGGGTGGTACACCTAGGCAGCCACTGATTGTCCTAATGGGGCAGTCCATGAGCCGGGTCAGTTTTTCCCCCCGAATCGTGTCGAAATCGGAAGTCGGGGGGGGGGGGGGGGGGAAGGGGGGGATTCCTTCTGGTGGGGGTCCAGGAGCCTGTGATGCGGTGAAGCAGAGGCACAGGGACAGGTAAGTAGTAATTATTAATTATGTAATTAATATGTAGTAATTATTATAACAATGAAGGCAATAGGGGTCCATATGGGAAAAGGCACTCTTATCCACGTGCAAGGCATGGAGAGGTTTTAATTTGCTAAAAATTAATTCATGTATAAAAATGTTAAGATGCAGTCAGCATGTTTCTGCTTGGGCCCATGCTATCTCACAGGTCTGTGCAGGCAATAGAAGTGATAGCAGCTTTAATTTTACTTTCTTCCCAAAACCCCAGGTGCTTAAGTGATCCCCATCAGCTGCATTTATCTTGTTTACCATTAAACAAGCGTGGTCTAACAGTTTGGGTAACATCAGAGCAAAAACAGTGGCACTTCTAATTAAAACGTAAACTTACTTAAAGCAACTCTGTACCCACAATCTGACCCCGCCAAACAACTTGTACCTTCGGATAGCTGCTTTTAATCCAAGATCTGTCCTGGGGTCCGTTCGGCAGGTGATGCAGTTATTGTCCTAAAAAACAACTTTTAAACTTGCAGCCCTGTGCCCATGGGAGGCAACCTGCCTGGAGCATTCCTAATGATGATGAGGGTGGGGAGGAGGGACAGAGAGGTTGTGCCAGCCTAATGCATACACAATCTAAGCCCCGACGGTTGGGCATGGGGCTGCCAGTTTAAAAGTTGTTTGTTAGGAAAATAACTGCATCACCTGCCGAATGGACCCCAGGAAAGATCTTGGATTAAAAGCTGCTATCCAAAGGTACAAGTGGTTTGGGGGGTCAGATTGTGGGTACAGAGTCGCTTTAATGTGTATCTGTCAGCTGGAAGTTTGGGTCTCCATGGACACGAACACACAATGAGACCGTAACATTGCGACGCCCATTCTGATCTGATGGGGGTTGCTGACATGTACACTTTAAGCCTCAAAAAAAAAAGTAGGTTGGGGGTATAGCTCTCAGGACAGTCAGGGCCACAGCTGTTTTCCTGCATTTATTGCTTTTAGTAACGGGGCAGTGTTGAGGGACCTAGGCATTGAGAGCACATAGCCTGCTACCCAGAAAACAGCTCTGTATAGCTCTGTTTCTATTTATAGAGCTCAGATTCCCCTGCTTCCTGGCATTGGTTCCACTACCTGAACTGGGTTGGTTTACAGTGAGCTTCTCCTATTGATGGCTGCAAGCCTCCAGAGAAATAGAACATTCTTTTAGGTCTCTAAAAACTTCACAAAAAGGCAGCAATAACCCTAGTGTACCCTAGATACAGATTCAGAATACCTTGGTATTCTACAAGATGGTAATTCACTTGCTCTCAAAAGGAGTTGCTGGTCCACCAGTAATGATTAGCTTATGGTGACATTTGCCACAATGACATAGGAATCAAAGGCATACTTACTATAGAGGCAGACCATATGGCTGCTATGGGGCCCTAGGAGAGAGTGGGCTCAACTGTGGATAATCCCATTCTTTTTGCTTCAGATAGGAAACTGTGCAGGATTCCTTTCGACAGGGAACTGTATTATCAGCAAAAAGGGATGGGGTATTGATCTAACGATCATGGAAAGCATAAAGGGATAAACTCCAGACGTTTCTGTTTTAAGATGGTAAAAACAGACCCTATGCTAGGGGACCAACTTTGATTTTAGCTGTGCGGTTCCCTTTCTGTTAGGAATGTAACATCCCATGGCAGCAACTTGATGGTGTGGCCATTTTGGTTGCTAGGGGTCCTTTTTACACGGCCCGATATGGGGCTGTGTATGGACCCAAATAAGCGCCCATCAGCAAAATTGGCACTTGGTTCCAGTGTCTTTATAAGGCACAATTAATTGTGTGGGCATTTAAAGTGTCACTGTTGTTATAACGTTCAAAATGTAAATCAACAGTAGATGTGATATCAAGCAAGTTTGCAATTTACATTATTTTTTGTTGTTATCATGCAGTAAAACAGAGCTATACTTACCAGAAATCCAGGTTAAGTCTCCTGAAGGCAGATTTTTAGTCTTGTGCTGGTTGGAAAAAAAAGAGACTAAACACTTGAAGTCTGAACTGTACCAAGTGTCACGATTCAATGTGTCCGTCATACAAATGACTGCCTTCTCTATGAGTGCAGATGACCTGGGAAACATGGGACTTCATGTGTTTAGACTCTTTGCAAAAAAAAAAAAAGAGTGCTGTGTTTTCCATAATAATAATAATAATAATATGAACGTAAATTGCTAACTGTTGATTTAGGTTTTAAAAGTTATAAAAACAGTGACACTTTAAATACATTATTATTGGCCACACACTGGAATTTAGTGGACTGGTGGTAAAAAGTCTGCAAGTAGTTAAAAACAAATACTTTTTTAACAGCTAATGGTCATACACAACATGGCAGGTAGTTACACAATGATGTACGATATGGAGGGTGGGGAAAATGTATAAAAAAAAACAATACACCCGCTACAAACGCCAAATGCCTGACAGAAACTAGTCCAGAGATTATCCAGAGCTGGACTACCGGAACACTCTTCTATGTTACAGACTAGTAAAGCTGCTGTCTGTGGATATCTGCCAACCTGGAATTACAATGGTTTCATGGCCTTAGGCCTAGTAGAATTTATCTTTTGGGATGACATCTACGTTTAAAAGGCAAAATCAATTTTTATCCTATGCAGACAATTATACCTAAAGGTCAGGCTATCTTGCCTAGTGTAATAATGCATACTTAAAGTACAGTCCATTTTGTAAAACCTGTTTTCATATACCCTTTTAGGGAATTCTGAGTTATGTAATATTTCCCACAGATTACAGCTGATCGTGGGAGGCCCCAAAAAATAGCTTTTTGTGATCTGCATAGTGTCACGGGTGACTGTCCAAAGTGGAAAACTCTTTTACATTGGTCATTACACAGGTATTGCCAAATAACTAGCAAGAAAGAAGAATACAATCTATACAATCCTTGTGTCCCCCTGACCATGGACTCTGTATCTGCCCTTAGCTCCCAACTTGTTTAGATATTTGGGTAGTCACTTTAAGTTTAAGTCTAATGTCTAGGTCTACATTTTTGTGCAGTAAATACAAACATGTTAGCTCTCCTATGATATAGATTATTAGTATATAATTATTAGGTATAGCAGGTTAGGTGTTTGTTTTGCAAACAGATCTACAGCACAGCATCCATGATGGGTATGTGGATCACTATTATGTAGGCCTCAGAATCTTTGGTTTCTACAGCATTGCAATGTTCTATCTATAAATACAATAATTTACTATATGTAGTTACAAGAACACATTAAGTTAATAATTAATGTAGATTTTACGGTTATTCTTCACACTCTAATTAGTGATTGCGACCTGTTTATTCCATCAAATTTCATGCATTGCTTTCGATTACATGTGTCACAAGAGTCATTTTTTTCTTTACCAATAGCAGATCACATGACCGTTATGGCAGTGCAGGCCTCTACAACTGAAGAATAGTGACACCTTATGATAGGAAATGCAGTAAGAATACATTTGGATAGATAAAGAATGGTGACCTTAGATGTTGTACAATGCCCTATAAACAGGAGAACAGCATAGTATTTTTTCTGTTATAAAGAGACTTACTGCAATCCTTAGTATTGATGCTTTTACAGATGTCCATTTGTCCAGCCTTCGGTCGATGACTAGGATGAAGCCAATTCCTGCATCTTGTAAACTAGGTGTAAAAATAGGAACAGGGAGCTGCAGTTATTATTATTCCACGTGCAGATGCTGCCTCCTAACTATGGTGCAGTTTTTTAACCCCCTCTTCTCCGAGCTGAAACAAATATTTACAATGAAAGACAAGCAGCGGATTTTGCCCAGAATCAATGTCACCTTCCCATACAGGGTCCACATAACAGGTTTCATGAGACCCATGCAATGTCGCTTATTCCATTTTGGTTCAGTCTGCTGCAGCTTGCGTGCTTTTAAATTCCCTCCTCACTGCAACTGCAAATGGTCTTAGGGAAGAGCCACCTCTCATCCTTAAAAGCAAATCTTGCATATCCATACAGCTGCATCAATTAAACAGGCCATACAATCCAGCAATTGGTTCCCGGGAATCCACCTTGTTTAAGCATCCGTTCACTTGCAGGTTAAATCTATTCACATGATGACGGTTCCAGCTTAATCATAGCAGCGTAACACATTTGGTTAGTGAGGGGATGCTCATCTCCGAAGAAAAGCCTCCTCATTGCTGGCTGACGAAATGACCTTTGTTTTTTCTCCTTTCTGCTCTGTTTAGCTGCATATGCTCTAGACAAGAGTATACATGGACATATAGCTAGCTGCTTCCAATCGTGGATGTCAGAGCAGGGAAATTGTGCAGTGCCAGCATCTGACTGGGGGTTGGGGCCAATCACAGCAGCTTGCAAGAATGAAAAGGCAAAAGCTTAAAGACTGACAAGAATAGCTAATAACCAGCACACTATGTGAGTGCTGGATTGCATCTTGGGAAGTGTTTCAAAATCAAACTGATGGACAGTAATTTTAACTATAGAGGGAGTCCCTCAAACTTATGCTGAGCAAATAGGAGATCACAAATTAAATGAGATTAAAAAAAAAAGAGGATATTTATATCTGATGTGCCAAAAAACCTGACAAATGTATTTCATGAGATTTGAACAGGAAGCTAAAAAAGCAAGTCATGATTGCAGCTTGTTGAATGTACAATTTACATAGGACAATTGTTGGGAATGAACAGCTGCACGAATGTACTTTATCGTCCTTGAGACCATTCACTTCTATAACTGTCAGCAGCCCTTATTTACACAGAATAAAGTGCTACCGATAATTTTCCTCTGATACAGACAATAAAGCATTTGCTTGTTTGTTGACTGACCACTGGGCCTTTTACATGGGGCTTTTATTGGGAATGCATATTCTGTTTGGCTGATATTCACCCAAGGTAAAAGGGCCTATTCTCAAAGCGTTAAACACAACTGATATCTTCATCTGACCTTTCTTTTTATTAAATGATTATGTTCTAGGCTCCAAGCTATATTGAGTTTATAGAGTTACAAAGTTGATAAAGTTAAGTTAAAGGACAACTCCAGGCAAAATGTATTTTTAATATGGTATCACATAAGGAAATTTAGACAAATTTCTAATATACACTAATTATGGGAAATGCACATAAAAAGTTATTTCCCTCAATTTAGTAGATCAGGCAGACTTCAATTTTCCAAAAAAAACGGTGACGTCACGAATCAAATAAGGGCTGGGTGTAATTCCTATGAAGCATCCAGCAGGGGGCGCAGTGTATAGAGAAATTCCATAGTAAGAATAACTATATCACAAGTGCCAGCAGCCCCATCCACGGCACATAGGATGGGGCTGCTGGCACTTGTGGTGCAGCTGCCCCCGTGCCAGCAGCCCCCCCAGTAAACACCTCCACCACTGGTCTGAGGTCTGCTGTCACGCGCGGGGGGGGGGATGCTGGCACTTGTAGTGCGGTTGCCCCCCCTACATCAGCAGACCTCAGACCAGTGACCCCCCAGGACCCCATAGCTTACCCCAGCACACCCCCTTTCACCGGCTGCCCCCCGATCCACACACAGAGGAGATGCATATCCTTGGGGGGGCGCTGGTCTGAGGTCTGCTGTCGGGGGGGGGGGGAGCACTACAAGTGCCAGCAGCCCCGTCCTATGCGCTGTGGACAGGGCTGCTGGCACTTCTGATGGGGGAGGTTTGGGTTTTTTTCAGGGTGGGTGGGCGGCTGGTCTGAGGTCTACTGTCCAGGGGGGCAGCCGCACTACAAGTGCCAGCAGCCCCGTCCTATGCGCCGTGGACGGGGCTGTTGGCACTTGTGATGGGGGTAGTTTTGGGGTCTTTAGGTGGTAGGGGTGTTCACTGAGGGGCTGCTGGCACGGGGGCAGCTGCACCAAAAGTGCCAGCAGCCCCGTCCTATGTGCCGTGGATGGGGCTGCTGGCACTTGTGATATAGGTATTCTTACTATGGAATTTCTCCATACACTGCGCCCCCTGCTGGACGCTTCATAGGAATTACACCCAGCCCTACTTTGATTCGTGACGTTGCGGTATTTTAGGAAAATTGAAGTCTGCCTGATCTACTAAACTTAGGGAAATAGCACTTTATGTGCATTTCCCATAATTAGTATATTAGAAATTTGTCCAACTTTCTTTATGTGATAACATATTAAAAAATACATTTTGTCTGAACTTCTCCTTTAAAAGACAAGAGTCCATCAAGTCACTCCTTTCATGGCAGGTGCAAACTACCCAATATTATGTAAAAAAAAATCCTTTATGACTTCAAGAATAGCAATTAAAATAAATCCCTGGATCAACATTCTAGCTCTATAAGTTCAGTAACTATAGTTTGTAATATGATATTTTTCAAGGAAGGCATCCAGACTTGTTGAATCAACCATTACAACATCATGTGGTGGAAAATTCCATAGTCTAACTGCTCTTACAGTAATGAATCCACGTCTGTGAAGATGGTGAAACCTCCTTCCTGTAAGATATGGAGGATGCCCCCTTATTACTATTACAGACCTAGGCATAAAAAAAAAAATAGAAAGATCTTTGTAGTGTCCATTTATATTCACTGCGATCAGATTGCCTCTAAGTAGTCTTTTTTCCAAACTAAATAACCCCTAAGTAACACAAAGGCTGTACGTACTATGTTCAGTTTAAAAAATTATAGAAAGGTTTATTGAGAAATGCACAGGTTATTGATATACTTTATTCCTTCCTTGGGCCAGCACTGTCATCATAGTCATCATAGCTATTGGCACATTGGTATAACGTGGTTTTAAACTACCTACTAATACTCCTATCATTTGATCTGCACCAGTACTACTAAAGCTTGCTGCACCAGCGCCTATGCACCCGAATCCTTGCTACTTGTGGACCTCCACTGGTATTACCTGCTTTACTCACAGTCTGCTCTGGGGGACCAGAGAGTCGTGAAGGCAGCAAACCGCTTAATCTACTTGCGCCCAGTGTTGCCGTGCTCGTAGCACGACCGCATCAGGTGAGTGTACGATTCTCTCACCACCTGTACCCCCTCTTTGTCAGTTTGCGGATTACACTTTGTGCGCCCTGTGGTACCTCTCCTTCTTTTCTTTGTAATTTTCTGGGTTGACACACACAATGCCCAAGTGACTACAAGGTGAGTCTTTCTCCTACCCCCTCTTTACCCTGTGGTCTACGGTATCACACAAGGTGCCGCCTCTTGCCTATTCTTTTCTTCATTCCCTTAATGACCTTGGTTTGCCTCCTCTGCACCTGCTATAATTCAACCATGTCCTTCTTATATGCAGGTGACAGTAGCGTAACTACTATAAAGGCAGACCACGTCACTGCTATGGTGCCCTTGCACGAAGGGGACCCACAGGCCCTAACTGTGTGCACTCAGGATGAACACTCATTTAATTTAATTTCTGCGGCTCTCTGACTAACAAAGCAAGAAGCCAGGGGCTTCCTGCCCTGCCAGTCTCGCTTGGCACCTCCAGCCACAAGAGGCCACCTAATACACATACCTACCTGGCCTGGTGAAGTCCCCTGACGTTTGTTCACCAAGCTTCTGTCTGGGGAGAACAAAGGAATGCTGGGGGACTGCGCCGGGCCAGGTGTGTGTGCGTGTGTGGGGAGGGAGACCATACAGGATTCATGGGGCCCCCATACAGTTTTTTGCTAAGGGGTCCCATGAATCCTTGATACGGCCCTGGCAGGTGCCCAAGCCAAACTATGTACTTATCTGTAGCATCTAAGTCTCATCATTTTACTTGCCTTCACAGCTGCTGCCTGACATTGCCCACTAACACCAACCAATACTCTGAAGCCCTTTTCTGGGGCCAGCTTACCCAGTGTATTACAGTGCTTCCTCAAGATACAATGGTCTCAGATTACTTGTTTTCATCATACAGTACAATGGTCCCTTTTGGATCATTATAACTTGAAACCATACTCGAATACAATGCTAGACTGTCAAGATCTGCAAAATGTGTCAATTAGAGATGAGCGAACCTCGAGCATGCTCAAGTCGATCCGAACCTGAACTTTCGGCATTTGATTAGCGGTGGCTGCTGAAGTTGGATAAAGCTCTAAGGCTATGTGGAAAACATGGATATAGTCATTGGCTATATCCTTGTTTTCCAGACAACCTTAGAGCTTTATCCAACTTCAGCAGCCCCCGCTAATCAAATACCAAACATTCGGGTTCGGATCGACTCAAACCCGAACCCGGTTTGCTCATCTCTAGTGTCAATGGATAGAAGATCCAGCCAATCAGATTTGGAATCTGACCAGTAAAACTCCAGTATTACTGAAGCACATGCACTGATCGGCTGTCTCTACAGTAGAGTGTAGTACCGCATGTTCTATACTACTCTTTACCTGTGCCGGGAGGAGCTGATCCTTTGGATACCAATGAAGGCAGCTCATTTGCAGCTCCAGCAACTCTTTCTGACTTTTGTATGCAACAAGTGGTTTTAGATGTATTAGCCATCTGTTCATTTTTCTTTAATCTTATTTTCTTTCTTTTTTTTTCAGTTGACATTTTCAGAACCAATTACCAGTTTTTAATTTGTGTTTTGATCTCAATATACAATATTTACAACTTACAATCGTCATCCTGGAACAAAATAATATTATAACCATGGTAATATTTAAAAATATAACCTTATATTGCCACATTAAACTGTGTCCATACCTATAGTTTTCACAAATCCTTTCCCCTAGTGCTACAATATGTTATCCTCCTCTGCAATAATTACCTTACAACGCTTAGTGTCATCTGCAAATATTACATTTCCACTGTCATCCCTCTAACAATGTTAACAATAAACATATTAAAAAGAAGAGGGCCTAATACTGACCCTTGTGTTACCCCACTAGTAACCCAATGTGAATATGTACCATCAATAACCACCAGTGCAATAATCGACCGAATAAGGCCGATACAGCCCATTATCGCTCTGTGTAATAGAGAGAACGCGTCGGGCGTGCATGGCTATTACATAGCCGACAGCTGATGATTGTAGTATAAAATAATAAAGTATTAACTTACCTTACCACTTTCCCAGGTGTCCTCCGAGGCCTCCCCACTGTCTGCAGCTTTGCCTTCTGTTCCAGTGTTTGCCCTGAAAGGCCACGACCGCTCAGCCAATCACTGGCCAAAACAGGGTGCCAGCTGCTCAGCCAATAACTGGCCACGGCCTGTCTGAGCGGCTGCAACCTGTCAATGCAGAGACTGGAACAGGAGGCAGAGCTGCAGACACCGGGGAAGGCCTCCAAGGACGGCCTCCGAGGACACCAGGAAACGTGGCAAGGTAAGTTAATACTTTATTATTTTACACTAAAGGCTAACGATGTCCGTGCAGCCCTTGCTGCCCAATAGTCTGCCTGTATAATAGCTCAGTAAACGAGTGCTGACCTAGCAGATCAGCGTTCGTTTACAGTTTATTATCGGGCCGTCTAATAGGACCCTAAAACAGTTACCCTTTAACACGTTTCTCCTAGTGCCAGTATTCCTATCTTAAAAACCGACCTTTCTTCAGTTTATCAGAAAAACAATAGTACATGACAGATTGGCATCCCAAACAGTAAACACATTTTACCAATATACTGTACATATATGATATTATACTTAACTTGGCACCCCATTTGCTATGTGTCCATGCTGGGGAACACACCCTGTCGTTCTAGAATCTTCCTTTATCGTGATACTTAATTACAAAAACTTGTGGAAGGGCGTCATCTGTACCCAGTGCTTTGTGTGTTTTTGTATTTTTAAGGCAACACTCCACTTTTTGCTGAAATAATCAGTGATATCGGAGACAACAGGAAAGTTATATTATCTAAATACTGTAGAGAAGGCATTTAATAAATTAGCCTTTTCCTCATCCCCCTCATCACAGTTTTATTTACCCACAATGGCTTACATCTGTCTCTTAATATGGTAATATGAATATGTTATTAATACCCAAAGGGTTAGTTACTGGTGTGCAAACAATAAACCCTTGGCCCTCCCTAGAATGGCCAGGACTTTGTATTGTATTTCTGGATGAAATAGACCATAGCTTAGTATAAACCAGAGCTCAGAGGGTGTCATTCTTGTGATGTATTATCACCTTTAACATTAGACCTAATCAACTAGCAGGAAGCTCTGGAAACCCATCCCAAGGACTTAGGGGATAAAAAACATAACTTGAACAATATTCTCTAAAGAATCCATAGCTTTTCCTAGATTGTTTTAACCCTTTTAACTTCTGGAGTGCAATGTGTGTGTTTAGTACCCATCGGCTTAGAGGGTAGTGGATGGTGGTAGAAGGTTTCGTACCTGGGGAATGTGGACTGTGTTGGTAGTAAGGGATTAACCAGTGGCGTAGCTACCATAGAGGCAGGGAAGGCGGTAGCTATGGGGCCCGTGGAGGGAAGATAAGAGCCTCCTGTGTCCTTTTGCTTAACCCCTTATGTACTGAAGTGTGTAAATGACCCAGTGTTCTCTTACATGCTGCAACACAAAAAAAAGGGTTAATAATTAGCTCTCTGCCTCACTACTCTGATAACCTCTGACCTCTGTTCTCAGAGGTCAGGGGTTATCAGTGAAGGAGAGAGATAATTGTCTTCTGTGTTAACCCTTTGTGTTGCAGCATGTAGGAGAACACTGGGTCACTTACACACTGCAGTAAATAAAGGGTTAAGCAAAAGGTAGTCTGCTCCTGCACCTATGTATATAACCATGAGGCTCCTAATACGCTGTTATAGTTAAATACAGTGGATGGACAGAACAAGCAGACATTGGCTTTCTCCTCTGCCAGTCACTGTTGTGGCATTCTGCCTCTAGCCACAACAGATTTTTTTTTTTACCACATCACCGAATATATATATATATATATATATATATATATATATATATATATATTTATATTTATTATTGTGAGTAGGGGGGCCCCATACAGTTTTTTGCTATGGGGCCCCATGAATCCTAGCTATGCCCCTGGGCAGTTGCCCCCGTCACTTGCTATGAAGATGTGTATATGACAGCGCTATGTTTTAGAAGGAGAAGCTACCCACTTCCTCCATTACTGGAATCACCATGTCAGGATAAAAAAAAAAATTAAAAGACAGATTTATCTAAACTACTTATGGAGAAAAGCGGAATAGTTTCCTATGTCACTTAGCCTGGCTCTGAGACCCTTTGGAAAATGAGAGTAAAAATGAGGGCAACAGTTACCCATCAGTCATTACTCTCAAAGGCAAAGATTCAATCAAGCACAGTGAGATATATGGGGTTCTCCCACAATGGCTGACTGCCCTAGAGGGAAGGTAAGAACCTCATGGGTAACCAGTTAACAAAAAAAAGCAGCTCCCATGGCAGCTCATCCAGCAACAAGAATGGCCAAAAAAAGCAGCAACTACTGGCACTGCCAAAGGTTTTTGCAGCTAGTTCCATGTTGAGTAGCTGACCACCAGGCCACGGTCCTCTTAGGTAGGGGGCACATTTATCATTATATGCCCTGGTACATGTCACGGAAAAGGCACAGATTCTTACCTTTTCTATGGCGTAAGTCCCATTCACCGGACAGGCAGGTGGGGGGCGGCAAGGTGGGGAACAGGCATGGCCTCCAAACACCTACGTTATTATGGTTTACTCCTGCAAACAGGCGTAAACCATGCCGAGATTTACACCTGCTCTAGAGCAGGTGTAGTTTTCGGCGCAGGTCCTGTCCGCTTTACTAAGAGGTGTGTGCCTCTAAGTCTATTCGGCCAGATACATAGGGGTGGAGCTTTATTGATGAATGTCCCCCACAGTATGTACACAAAATAGGACAAAATCCTCAAGAAAACTGCACAGCAATAGCTGAATGTAATGTAATCAATATGACTATGGAGATAGCGTGTTCTCACTTATTCAGATGAAACCCTCTAGTCTAGTAGGACATGCAGGAAAGCCTACAAAAGCTGTGTATCTGTACACGAAACAGCCCATTAAGAACTTAATAACCTTTACACTTGCTTTGATGCTGTGAACACCGTCCCCAGGCTGGAATGGATCAGTAGCTGAGAGCTGGCCAGAGACCTTAGATTATAACTAGGGATCAGAGACCACCTATTTGTAATGTCCTTTTGTTTCTTCTTTATACCCTGTAACACCACCAGTTCTAATGTGGCATACCCAATGGCAAAAAACTAGACCTGACCATACTGTATATAAGATATTCCGGCTGTAGGTTTACAGAGCTATGTGTTCATATTTTGTTAGAGTAACCGAGATGATAAAACTAGTCTTACTTTTTAATAGCTACTAAAAAAAAAAAAAATCATTCTATGACTGAATTCTAGTTGCCGGGTCCCTGAGGGGTAATGTTTCTATTAAAGTCTTCCCTTGAAGAAATGCTGGGGATATTCTGTCTCTGCAGCAAGAGCTGTCACATGTGATCTCAACAAGTGGAGGACTAGAATGCCTGCAGTGAGACCTCAAAGTGACGCTCTGTTATACAGCATGACACACTGCTGCAGCCAAATCCACCGCTCTCATGCCCTTTTAATGCCACTTTTACATATGAGCATATAGTCTATGTACATATTTACACCACCCATAATAAATACATAGCAATGCATACATCTTACTAGTACTAAGATACACCATGCATGTTATTCAGTGCACATAGAAAAACAATATAAACATAAAACGTTTTATAGCTGTAATTCAGGGGCCCTATTCCACCTGACGATTATCGTTCAGATTATCGTTAAATCGTTCGAATCTAAACGATAATCGTTCGGTTGAAATGCAGTAACGATTAACGACCGAACGAGAAATCGTTGATCGCTTTATAAGACCTGGACCTATTTTTATCGTTGCTCGTTCGCAAAACGTTCGCAAATCGTTCGCATTGAATAAGACATCGTTCGGTCGTTCGCAATAGATACGAACGCAATAGCGAATAAATACGGAAGAAGAAACGATCGCAATTACGATCATAAGTAACGATTATCGTTCCATGGAAATGAGTGAACGTTTTCAGGTCTTTCGCAATAGCGGTCGTTTGAGATCGTTAATCGTTAACGATTATGCTAACGATAATCGTCCGGTGGAATAGGGCCCTAAGTCACTGGCCCTTCTTTATAGTATTGTGACTATGGACAAAGACACCATCTGCATGGAGTCTGCACAATCTTTCAATGCTCATGGAATTCTCTGCAAGGTCCTGCCAAACATTTTCTGTTCCGGAAATAAGTGGTGAAGACACCCCCCCCCCCCCTACCCGTGAAGCACCAAAGCCGGGACCGCCCAGGACCTCAACGGCGCTGCTCTGCCCATTCATGATGGGAGTTGTAGTTTTGCAGCCTGTGGCTCTCCAGGTTGCAGAACTACAACCCCCATCATGTCATATTAGCAGTACATAATAGGGGTTGTAGTTCTGCAACAAATTTGAGGATGACACAGTATAGGAGGGGGAGCCAGCAGCACAGTAGAACTACATCTTCCATCATGGTGTGTGGACTACAACTCTTAGCATGGTGTATAGGGTAGGCAGTAGAACTACATCTCCCAGCATGCTGTGCGGGACTACATGACATAATGGGAGTTGTAGTTCTGCAACAGATAAGAGGATGGTACAGGACATGAGGGGGACACAGCACACAAGGGGGAGACGGACAGTGGCATGATACACAAGGGGGAGGTGGTGGCACGGTACACAAAGGGGAAGTGGTGGCACAGTACACTAGGGGCGATGTTGGTACATGTGAAGTATGTGGAAAGTATTTGTTCATATTGAAAAACTTCTTTTTTTTTTTCCTCATCAGGAAACCCTGAAAGCATTTCCTGGTGGTTTCCTGGAGGTAAAAACTAATTATTTTCAGAAAATACTGAAGCCTTTTGGGGTCTCTTAATCAGGATTTTCAGAAAGTATAGGGGAAATATGAAGGGGAGATATATAAATAAATAAATATATATATACAGTGGGGAAAAAAAGTATTTAGTCAGTCACCAATAGTGCAAGTTCCACCACTTAAAAAAAGGAGAGAGGCCTGTTATTGACACCATATGTAGACCTCAACTATGGGAGACAAAATGAGAAAACAAATCCAGAAAATCACATTGTCTGATTTTGTAAGAATTTATTTGCAAATTATGGTGGAAAATAAGTATTTGGTCAGTAACAAAATTTCATCTCAATACTTTGTTATATATCCTTTGTTGGCAATGACAGAGGTCAAACGTTTTCTGTAAGTTTTCACAAGGTTGGCACACACTGTTGTTGGTATGTTGGCCCATTCCTCCACGCAGATCTCCTCTAGAGCAGTGATGTTTTGGGGCTGTCGCTTGGCAACACGGACTTTCAACTCCCTCCAAAGGTTTTCTATAGGGTTGAGATCTGGAGACTGGCTAGGCCACTCAAGGACCTTGTAATGCTTCTTACAAAGCCCACTCCTTCGTTGCCCTGGCGGTGTGCTTTGGATCATTGCCATGTTGAAAGACCCAGCCACGTTTCATCTTCAATGCCCTTGCTGATGGAAGGAGGTTTGCACTCAAAATCTCACGATACATGGCCCCATTCATTCTTTCATGTACCCGGATCAGTCGTCCTGGCCCCTTTGCAGAGAAACAGCCCCAAAGTATGATGTTTCCACCCCCATACTTTACAGTAGGTATGGTGTTTGATGGATGCAACTCAGTATTCTTTTTCCTCCAAACACGACATGTTGTGTTTCTACCAAACAGTTCCACTTTGGTTTCATCAGACCATAGGACATTCTCCCAATACTCTTCTGGATCATTCAAATGCTCTTTAGCAAACTTCAGATGGGCTTGGACATGTACTAGCTTAAGCAGTGGGACACGTCTGGCACTGAAGGATCTGAGTCCCTGGCGGCATAGTGTGTTACTGATGGTAGGCTTTGTTACATTGGTCCCAGCTCTCTGCAGTTCATTCACTAGGTCCCCCCGCGTGGTTCTGGGATTTTTGCTCACCATTCTTGTGATCATTTTGACCCCACGGGGTGAGATTTTGCGTGGAGCCCCAGATCGAGGGAGATTATCAGTGGTCTTGTATGTTTTTTATTTTCTAATTATTGCTCCCCAGTTGATTTCTTCACTCCAAGCTGGTTGCCTATTGCAGATTCAGTCTTCCCAGCCTGGTGCAGGGCTACAACTTTGTTTTTGGTGTCCTTTGACAGCTCTTTGGTCTTCACCATAGTGAAGTTTGGAGTCTGACTGTTTGAGGGTGTGCACAGGTGTCTTTTTATACTGATAACAAGTTTAAACAGGTGCCATTACTATAGGTAATGAGTGGAGGAAAGAGGAGACTCTTAAAGAAGAAGTTACAGGTCTGTGTGAGCCAGATATCTTGATTGTTTGTAGGTGACCAAATACTTATTTTCCACCATAATTTGCAAATAAATTCTTACAAAATCAGACAATGTGATTTTCGGGATTTGTTTTCTCATTTTGTCTCCCATAGTTGAGGTCTACCTATGATGTAAATTACAGACGCCTCTCATCTTTTTAAGTGGGAGAACTTGAACTATTGGTAACTGACTAAATACTTTTTTTCCCCACTGTGTGTGTGTGTGTGTGTGTGTGTGTGTGTGTGTGTGTGTGTGTGTGTGTGTGTGTGTGTGTGTGTGTATATATATATATATATATATATATATATATATATATATATATATATATATATATATATATATATATATATATATATATGTTGTGCAAAAACAGCAGTGTGCAGAAACTTCAAAAGCATCAGGAGAATTGTTGCCAGGCTTTGCACACATCATCACGCAAAAATTTAAAAAGTAAAAATAAAACACAGATATACTGTACAAAATACAGTACAACAGCACCTGGAGCACAAGAGGTATCGGGATGGTAAGTATGTCAGTGTGGTACACCCATCTTTTTATATATAAAAAGTTTTTTTTTCTTTTTTAACTTAACTTTTTAACTTAACTTAACTTAACTTAACTAAGGAAGCATACTCCTTTAAAAATTTAGGCAGAATTCTTGCCAGCTACCTTCTCTAATATCAGAACAAAAAGCAGTGTAGTTAATAACTGAGGGCATTTATTCTTCCTTATTTATATGAGCTGCTCTATAATATGATTTGCCTTAACATAAAAGGCTTCATGGACTGGGTCCAAGACTGAATCTGGGAGTACCATTGCATTCTGTATCTTGCCATCTGTAAGGTCTCTACACATAAGTATATAAAACACCAGGAGGTTTTGCAACAGAATATCTTTGATGGCTCAACAACCCTAGTAATGGTGCCAGCAGACATTTTTATGCAAGAATAAAGCTCTCTTGGTGTTCAAGGCCGGCTTCCATCCTCACACCAGTGCAGCATAAGAGATGTTAGATGGACAATGACCATTAACTTGCTTCTACCTCCCCATTCCCCACAAATTTAGTTTCTTTTTACTGCACATATTTTCCATTTCTACACCTATTTGTCCCACACATTGCCACCTTAAAGGGGAACTCCGGATAAGAAAAACTTGTTTTCTATTAAAAGTACATTAAAAGTTATATAGATGTATTACTGTATCTGTGCGGTTCTGCCACACTGGTAGCTGATAGAAATCCAGGAAGTGAAGAAAATGGCCTCTGTGCCAATTCACATTATCTCCTGCTCCCATTGCTCTTCCCCCTTAGGAGACAAATCTTCCATGCCTCTGTCTCACATTGTGTGTGTTTGCTGAGCACAGAATGATGATGCAGACAGGGGGCAGGGTGTGATGTCACAGGAGGCTTGGCTGGATTCCCCAATCCCCTGAGTGATCCACCATCTCGGAATGGCCAGAAGTAGCTGCTGCACAAATTTTGCTGATTGTGATGGGTGGGGGACTGTGATGATCAGCTGAGGGCAGTGGCGGATTATGATGTGGGCGGTTTGGGCGGCTGCCCGGGGCCCAAGGCTCCAGGGGGCCCATGCGGCGCTGCCCACATTAAGATATAATATAGCAGCGCCAGCAGCACATCACTTTCAGGGCCCTGGGGTTGCTGGGACCGGAACATGGGGGCTGGGGGAGGCAAGGCTGCCTGGCAGTGGGACCGGACCGGACAATGATTATGGGGGAAGGCTGCATAGGGGGGCCAGAATGATGGCCATATGTTAAGGGCAACAGAAAACCAGGTGGCAAGATGTTAATGGGGGGAGGGCACAGCAAAGGACCAGGTGAGGTGGCAAGATGTTTATTGGGGAGGGCACAGCAGGGGACCAGGTGAGGTGGCAATATTATTGGGGGGTAGCAGCAAGGGACCAGACATTATGTTTATTGGGGCCAGCAGGGAGGGGAGGCAGGCAGTGTTTATTGGGGACAGGGGGGCACAATGTTTAATGGGAACAGCAAGGGAGGACCAGCCAATTTTTTGTGGGGGCAGCAGGTAACCAGGAAATGTTTATTGGGGCAATAGAGGCTTTCTATTATGGAGTCAGCAAGGGGGCTATTATAGTGGGTGCAGGAAGCAGCAGCCTAGGGGCCATCTTTTATATGTAACATCAGCACAGGGGTCCATCCATTACTGAGGAGGCAAGGAAGAGGTCTAATAATCAGGGCTGTGGAGTCGGTAAGCCGCAGCTCCGACTCCAACCCCGACTCCGACTCCTGAATTTTATCAGGACCGAATCCCGACTCCTGCTCCTTCATAAATGCCTGGTCAGATACCAGGGAGTTATTTATCACAGTGGCCCAGCAGCTTCTCCCTAATGTCCTACATGATCATGGGGCGACCTCTGAGGGAATAAGGAAAGATATAAAGCAGCTTCTCCTGTGTGCAGTGGATGCAGCCAGTCTCCAACCTCAATGCCCACTACTCAGAACTAGACTAGATGGAGCTGGTGGTCTTTTCCTGCTGACAATCTTCTATGTTTCTAACTATTCACCATACACAAAGAAACACTGCTAACAATGCCAGGTTCCTGTAATATAGAGGTCAGCCATAGTGATAGAGAGAGGGGGTCAAACATAGGTAAATAGAGGGCTTACTATGGGGACATGCCATAGCACACACACACACACACAGCCTGCTGCAGCCATAGTACACACACACAGCCTGCTGCAGCCATAGCACACACAGACTGCTGCAGCCATAGAACACACACACACACACACAGCCAGCTGCAGCCATAGCATACATACACACAGCCTGCTGCAGCACACACACACACAGCCTGCTGCAGCCATAGCACACACATACACACAAACACACACAGCCTGCTGAAGCCATAGCACACACACAGCCTGCTGGGGTGGACAGGGGGCAGGTTGGGTGGAAAGCCCGGGGCCCAGGGTACATTTAATCCGCCACTGGCTGAGGGAAAGCATTCCATTCTGGGAACTGCTCAACCAGGTATAGTTGCACTATAAAGGAAAATGTTTTTCCAGCCCTTGAATCCTAAAAAAACGTATCTTTGATAGCAATCCATAATATAAAAGCCACAGAGTGCGTTCTTGCCGATTTGCTAGATGTGTTTCAGTTTCCTTATAACCTTTATTACAAGGATACAAGGTAGCCGAGATGCATGCTGAAATTTTTTTTTCCTTTTTGATGCTTATTTCCCTGGTTGTCCCTGGGTTAAGTTTCTTGCATATCCAACCAGACCTCATGAATTCAAGGTAAAATGATTACATTATGAATTTTTAACGGCACATCCATGGTTGCAGCGGTTTGCACTTTGTTTATAACTGCTAGTTGCACTGTGGATGTGTTTGCCCTGTGACAGACACCATTCCTGACCTTCACCAATGGCTATAACATTGCTCATTACACATTGTAACCTACAGTAATAGCAGCAGCCCTGAGGCAATGATGAATTGCCTATACAGTGAAAACTTGGATTACAAGGAATGTGCTTGTAATCCAAATTATATATCAAGGCTAATTTTTCCATGAAAAATTATTAAAAAAGCAGATGATTCATTCCACAAAGAATGTGTTCTATATTAATAAAGAACACTGTATCAGTAAAGAAGGGGTTAACCAGTCAACTCTCCCTCCACACACAACTCCCTCCCAGCTGGTGCTGGTACCAGCTGGTACTAGTGCGGCTGCCTGGAGTAGCTATAGGTCCAGGAGTTAATTCAGGGGTCAGATGGAAGTAGCGGAGAGGTGAACAGGTACCGGATGAGAGTAGGAAGGCGTCCGCTCACTGGCAGTTGATCAGGTAGGCTTTGGCTTAAAATGAGAGTGCTTTCTGCTCAGTACAGTATTAGGATAGGGACACAGAGGTGCTTGTATTATGAAATCTAGCTAGTTTACAAAGTCACAATTTTCTTTTTAGCGTGTTAGCTTTTATTTTAGCTTGTTAGCTTGTCTTGCAAAGTGCTCTCAAAACCAAGTTACTTGTAGTCCAAAGTTTCACTGTACATAGAAACTTTAAGGGAAACTAACAGCAGGTCAGAAGACTCTATCCTGCTATTGTGGTGTCCCACTAGGGGTGTTACTGTTACATACACCCTTCACAAAAGTCTGTACTTTTTGTGGTCTTATTATGATGAAAGTTGTATTAAGAGTTGGCCACTAGATGTCGCTGTATAATGTGTATATATATCACCTCTCCTCTCTGTCCTTCTATTTCACTCTTTTGACCCAATCACAGTGCACCCTACACGCTGTAAATGAGGTTAGTCCCATGGGTGGGGGAGGAGCAAGAATCTTCTGTTCGGGGCAGTGTGGAGAAAGGACGCAAACTAGACAGCTCTCCACAGCAGTCCTATCTGGGCCTTGGCCCTCTGCCAGGTCCCAAAATAGTCAGTCTTAGCCAGTACCCCGCATGGGTAGGATGCAGGACAGTACAATGTTACCAACCTTCTCACAAGTACCTATACAAAGCAATATGCAGTGTTAAGCCTCTCAGGAGAGGGCTAGCCAAAAGATAACCTAAACCCACAACGTGGACAAGGAGAAGTCACAGAGCAGGACAGTATCCACTATAGAGCCAAAGAGCTAGGAACCGGTCCAGACAGAGCAAAGCTGCGATAAGCCCATGAACTCCATCTCGCGGCGCAGGGTGTCAGCAGGGAACCCTAAGCATTCCGCTCAATCCAGGTAACAAGGTCTGGGACCTGTGTCACCCATTAGTACGGTTCGGCCCACGCTAGTGGGCATAAGGTGGTGTGAAGACTGAAGTCAAAGGTCAATACACAGGAACAGGTTCTCTTCTTCTTATTATTCTTCTTCTAAGTATTCCACCTTATCCTCCAACATCCCTGGCTGAGCACATTACTACATGGGTTGAGACTCTCACGATATCCTCCTCTCTGCTACTCTACCTCAACACAACTCTAACAACACAACTATCTCCTACACTGCACTTATCCTACAGATTTGGTCGTCCTATGCTTAAGTATTTATTGGAACTTTGTCAAGTGTATGTCAGAGACCATCTGTATTGCCTGTTGCACCTTTACAAGTAGTAAACTAACTCAACGTTACTCCAAGAGTCTTTGGTTATTCATCACCACCTACACAGCATACACACCGCAACCTTGGGACACTTCCCCTTTCTGTGGGTGGCGGGTCCTGCTCTCCGGGAGGGTAATTATACCGCAGAGCAGGGCAGCCCAGCCTGGAGGAGGGGAGTTTAATTTTATCTCTATGAGGTACACAGGGAGCTGCTGTCAGTATATATATTGAGCGCAGTTACTAATACTGTACACTGACCTATTTTACTATAAAGTGGCCAACCCTTTTAAATCTTCAGTCTCATTATTAGGTAAATAAGGCAGTTTGGTGTACTGGGGTTGGAAATACAGGGGGCTGCACTGAACCACCCCTTCTGCCTCTTATCCCACACTCTACAGTGATGAGCACAAGAGTGATGTCACTGCTAAGTGCTGCCTCAATATTCACAAGGCAGATGAAGGGCAGATAGGACAGATCTGTGCCCCATCCCCTGAATACTAAAGCACCTAATTTATACATTACTTGGACTAAAGATTTAACTAAACCAGTGCTGGGGATGAACGTAAAAAACTACCTTTATTATTTGCATACCATGCTGTAAATGTAACAACATGTTACATTAATAAATTGTGCCCTGCCATTGGCACTCTAGGAGGTGCCACCTAACCCTAATGTCAGTCCTATAGGGAGGGGAAAAATGACTTTAATGTGGTGCTTCTTCAGAGGAAAAAAAATCCAAAATGGTTATCCAAATCTGCCATTCCCTGATTGCTTACCGAGTCGGTGGCACCACTGGATAGATATGAATAAAAACATTCAGAACGCACCTTTGCTGCCTGTATCTGCATTTTATTTTAAAGGAAAAAGCTCTTTATTTGAGAAATGAATAGTGTCAAGGAGGCAGGCCCTATCGTTCCCTGGGTCCTAGCACAGCTATGCCTCATTGAGCTGCAAGCACAGTGATCAGCCCTGATTAGGCAAAGGGGCAGGCATACAACACAGGCAGAACAGCGCTTGGACCCAGGGAGCCATACGCCCACCTCAGTGACATTCATTTACAGCATAAATTAAAGGGGTACTCTGGGCTGGGGTTATTTTTAAGGTATGACTGGGGAAGGGATGGAAATAGAGGCCGCCGGTCACTTACCTGGTTCCAGCACCGGGTCCTGGATCAGGCCGCCCCGTTCTTCCATCCTGCAGCCGCTTCCTGGTCTGAGCTGCGGCTTGAGACGTGACGTCTCAAGGCAGCTCAGCCATTCAGCGTACATAGCGGAGTCCCGCCTCGGTCGCTGAATAGCTGAGCTGCCTTGATCTGGGACCCGGCGCTGGAATCGGGGAGGTAAGTGAACGGCAGCCTCTATTTTCACCCCTTCCCCGGCCAAACCCTAAAAATAACCCCAGCCCGGAGTTCCTCTTTAAGGCTTTTTTTTTTTTTTTTTTTTCAAGGAAAATAACAAAACAGACACACTTAGCAAAGATATGCTCTGTGTCTTCCTTCATATCAATCCAGTGGTGACACCAGCTCAGTAAGCAGTCAGGGAGCGACAGATTTCCTTTAACAGTGGTGATCTGTCCAAGGATATGACTGGTACACCCACTGTACAAGGAGGTGAAAGTCTCAATGCACTACTGAGTATAACCATTATGTCCTGGAACTATTAATCATGGCAACAACAGGCTTGAGAAAAGGGATACAGGGAAAATGGAAGGGTGTAGCGTTACATGGCTGCACTATTTGTTCTGGTTTGGCTCTTTAACAAGGGCAAACAATCCATTTGTTTTCTGATGTTAATCGGTCCCACGCCCTGCAAAATAACATAGAAGAAGCTAATACTGACTGCAGGGAAAACATGACAATAGCTGATTCAGTCACCTATACTGTGTGCAGATGAAAGTATAACCTGAATGTATGACCACAATGTGTGGGCCTCTCATTATACTCCAGCAGAGCACATTCATACCTGGGAACACTGGTTAAATATGTCAGGACATTCTGGAACTCAGTCTCTGGGATCTCACTGAAGGCTGGATATTCCGGAAACGTGATGACCGGACAGCCATTTTCACCCCTTCCACCTATAAAGACAATGAATTTTGTGAATAACAGGGGTATTCATAAGGGTGGGGTCACAGGTGCTAGAAATGTAAAAAAAATATATATATATCATCCACACAATAAAGAACAAATAAGCACAAAACACACTGCTGGCAATTGACCTAATGTTTGAACATAAAATACACAGGATGTCAACTGTCAAAATCCACAATTAATCTACAGGGCTTGTGGATTTGCTGCAGAAACATATCCCTGGATGTTAATGCCTACATTTTATGTTTGATATCTTGTTTAGCATAGATATTATTTCTGGAAATGTCTAAACTTAGGCTGCATTCACACATCCATTTCAAGATCCGTGGATGAAGTCCACTATCTACCTCCGTGATCCGTGAAACTGATCCGTTTTGCAACAGTGTCCGTGTTTCTTCAAGCTTTTTAAATTACACTGATTACATCACATGTGTGTTTTTCAGGGATTGCACAGATGTCAGATCCGTGCAATCCATGATAAACATGGATCATAGACTTCTATGGGGGAACCTGTGCCATGATCTCGTCTGAGTTATGACCTATTTCCTATTTTTTCATGGAACAGATTGCGGATCTGTAAAAAAACACAACGTGTGAATAGCCCAATTGAAAGCTATAAAAATGTCCATGATCACAAATCCGTGGTCACGGACAACTTCACAGAACGGGTCAATGCAGCCTTAGTAAAGGGGTAGTTCAGCCCAAAAAAATTCTTTCAAATCAGCTGGTGCACAAAGTGCCAGACATTTGTAATTTACTTCTATTAAAAAAATGTCAAGTCGTCCAGTACTTATCAGCTGCTGTATGTCCTGCAGGAAGTGGTGTACTCTTTTCAGTCTTACAGAGTGCTCTCTGCTGACACCTCTGTCCATGAGAGGAACTGACCACAGCAGTAGCAAATACCTATAGAAAGCCTCTCCTGCTCTCTAGACTGGAATGAATATCATTTCCTGCAGGACATACAGCAGCTGAAAAGTACTGGAAGACAGTTGTTTTTATTAAATAAAAGTAATTACAAATCTCAGGCACCAGTTCATTTAAAAGAAAAAATATTTTGCTGAACTACCTCTTGAATCATTATTAGGTATATGGCCAGTATGGAAACGAAATGCCATAACATAAAATGCTATTTATCCAAGAGGATCTACTTCTAGATATTCGGGGTAAAAAAAAGATCTATTAATGTCTATCTCCTATGTTCTCCATGTTAGTGCTGCTATCTCTTGTCTCACTGTGTGAATTAGTTCTGATACAATGAGGTGTTCTATTATATGTACCTATGTATTACAATGCAACCATCACCGCAGTCTGTAGAGAGGACAGTGCTGAATGTATAATTCACAGTCTTGTTACTAGCAGACACTAGATGGCAGCTTAGGACTGTGCAGCAGATATTGTTATAACAAGAATCCGCCATCAACATGCAGTGACCAATATTAAAAGCCAGAATATATACAGAACACTAAATGTCATTTAACAGCTTAATATTAAAGGTAATATATCATCTAGATTTTTTTGGACTGATTAGAGGCAGGTACTAAAACATGTTTTTGTATTTTTTTTGTATAGCATTATGAGGTCTGCCATCTTATCTGAGTTATTGTAACAGAATTTAGAGATATACTTTAAAGCAAGCCACAAGGACTATAGGCAAGAATAGACCCAGCCTGTCCTATTCAGATAAATAACAAAGGCTTCTGAGCATGCTCAGTGATCTTTATAGGGGTCATTCTACAGGGCAGGAGGTCCAGAGTTGTGAGCAATGGCTATTGTGTGTACCTATATTATCTGTATACTGGAGGGCACTGAAGGGAAATCATCTGTACAGAATAGGAAGCCTTAGCTTCGTTTTAGCCCTAGTGGCCAGAGTTAAGACTGCAAGATTTTAGGATTTAAAACAGGGATGGGGAACCTTCGGCCCTCTAGGTGTTACAAAACTACAATTCCCTTCATGCTTGGACAGCCAAAGCTTTAGATTTAGCTTTGACTGTCCAGGCATGATGGGAATTGTAGTTTTGCAACACCTGGAGGGCCGAAGGTTCCCCATCCCTGTTTTAAAATATAGATAGTAAACTGCAAAATGGGTCAAAGTAGCACATGTTGTGTTTAACATAGTTGTGCATTTTATACAGAAATGTGAACAGCTCCATATACTAGCATTAGTTCTATATTACATTCCACACTCCTGTGTAAGAACTCCAAAGAGAATCAATATAGGAAAAGAATAGCACCATGTGTAAATACTCTACTGTAAGGGGAGTAACCATGTAACACTTAAAGGAGAAAGTACTAAAAGTCAAAAATCTCTCAGTTGTACCTGCAGCAGCCTCAGCCTTATTGGTCCTATATTATGACAACTCTGTTTGTTTTTCTATTATTAAAACATAAATCTGCTTGTCCTATAATGTGACTAGTTCACACAGGAACACATGTGGTTTTTGATGCATAATACATATATTGAATCCGGGAAAGTCCTTTCAAGGACAGCACATATCTGCAAGACACTTAAAGGGGGAGATTTATCAAACAAGGTGTAAAGTGAAACTGGCTCAGTTGCCCCTGGCAACCAATCAGATTCCATCTTTCATTCCTCACAGACACTTTGGAAAATGAAAGGTGGGATCTGATTGGTTGCTAGGGGCAACTGAGCCAGTTTCATTTTATACCATGTTTGATAAATCTCCCCCTTAATTGTGAATTTTTAGATTTACAATATGTAAGGCTGGGTTCAGACTGCATTTTTACAGTCTGTTTTTTTCATATGTTTTATGCAAAAAATGGATGAAAAAACGGATGAATTTGTGTGCATCCGTTTTGATCCTTCTTTTCCACTGACCTCCATCACAAAAAAGGTTCAAAAAAAGGTATAAAAACGCATCCTTTTTTAGCATACACAAAAATGTAGTCAACCAAATTTTTTGTGTACTTTACAAAAAATGTATGCGATTTGATCCTTTTTATGATTCATGTTTTTATAATGAGAGTCAATGGAAAAAAAGGATTAAAATGGATGCACACAAATGCATCCGTTTTTTTTTTTGCATAGAACAGACTGCTAAAAAGCAGTGTGAACCCAGCTTAAAGGGGTTATCCAGCCCTACAAAAACATGGCCACTTTTCCCCCCCACTGTTGTCTCCAGTTCAGGGGCAGTTTGCAATTAAGCTCCATTAACTTCAATGGAACTGAGTTTCAAAACCGCACCCAAACTGGAGACAACAGTAGGGGGAAAGTGGCCATGTTTTTGTAGCGCTGGATAACCCCTTTAAGGTATGTGACTCCCTGTAAACTACTTACTGTGCTACAGACACTCATAAATAAACCTTATTTAAATATGGTGACGTGAACTTGTGTATTGAAGAAGGCATAAAAAAAACAAAAAAAAAACTGGCTGTAACTTGGGTAAACACCCATAGATCTGTCACCAGTGTCTGGAAAATAAAGCGTGAACAGGGTAAAGTTGACAAGTTTACTTAGTTACACAGTGACACATATCCTGCTTCAGTGTGTAAAATTTATAGACACATGTTCATAAACTGCTGGAAACCTACAAAAGCCAATATAATGCATACAGCCTGTGCAAAAATATACTGACGTGTGAATAAAGCCTTAGAACCCACAGAATGGTCCTGTCCAGCAGTACAGAGACTCTCTGCAGGTAGAGCCAAAATAAGCAGCACAATCCACATGCATGCAGATTCTTCACTGTGGATCTCACCCCTATACACAGAAAGTAGTGAAACCAATTACAAATCCAAAATCTACAGAAAATTCTGCTGTTTTAAATGTGGATCAAACGAAGGGAAAATGTCATGGCAAATGAATGGCAACAACTGCATTTATCATCTTTGTTTTTATACTCCCTTAATTCTGCCCCCCCCTAAACACTGACTGTCATAGTCACAGGCCCCTAGGTGACAGCAAGTTACAGTACTTCAAGCCAATGCAATATACTCGCTTTTCATCCTTTGCAACCATGGTCAAACTATACTTGTCTGTCTCTCTAGAAAGGACACAATGCAACTGGAATAGCAACGTTTTAGTCTATCATTGAACATGACAACCCCCAAAATACATACACTGTTCACAAGAATAGCCTTTGAGGGAGAATGACAGAAGTGTATTTAGGCCTAATGTTCGGATTTCAAGGACCACAGTACTGCTGCATACAGGTAATCACGCATGGGCTATATGTAAGTACAGTAAAACTCCTAAACTATTAATCCAGTACCTTGATCTGGAAATCCCACTTACCCAACACACTGTACAAAATAGTCTCATGCTGGATTTACAGAAAGTGACCTGGTAGGATTGTGGAGATCAGGACTGCAGTGGTCATAGGACTGTGGTACAGATCAATAAGATTATGCAAGAAGATACTGTATGCACATATACACTGGTGTGTATATATAAATATATATTCACAACAGGCACACATGAGATAGAAAACAGAGTTGTTCATATAAATTATATATAAGACATGTCATGACACAGACTGCTGTGATGTGGTTGATTCTCTCACCTGACAAGTATGCAAACTGCTTCTTCAGCTGATCTTCAATATCAGCTGCACACATTGGGAAGGTATCCTGATGCATGATGTCATCTGGAAAATAGCAAGAAAATACAGGCATTAAATAAAATACAGTAAATCAATGTTTTAAATTCCAATTCCAACTACAGCATGACAACCACAGCAAAACTGCTTACACTTCATGAATGCATCAATTTGGCTGCACTTTATTTGTATAGTTTAAGTGAAACCCCACAAATGTACAAATAACAAGACACATCCACCATGACTTGTTATTTGCAAGTGCAATTTGCTATTTCACACACGACCATTTTAGTAACTTTAATTTGCCGGAACTAATTTCCGAGCCGACACCCAGTCTGTCAAAACTATTTATTTATAACAAGACGTGTTAACTCTGAGATCTTCTGATCTGTCCGCGGCTGACAATCTGAGATCGTTTCTGTATTCATTAAAAAGTTACTTAAACGATACATTTGCACAATGTCTGAAAATGACAAACTGGCAAGTAATAATTGCTGCAACATACTGCACACCAAAATACACAGCCTCACCCAATAGCAGTAACATAATACTAGCCATAAAATATTTTATGTTGTTGTTGAACAAATTTACAAGCCAGGGTTATAAAATAAGGTATACTCACCTGTTTTCTACTTGCTGCACCTTGCATTACTGTTTATATCCCGACATGACATGTCTTCAGTACTAAAGTATTGGCATGCCATGGCCCCCTTCTGCCAATCAGTGCTAATCGGACCACTCAGGCCAGTGATTGGCAGCTGGGTGAACTGGGGGAATGCATCCTTACATAAACTTGTAAGACTCTGCTCAGCATTAGGAGTATTCAGATTATAAAATTTAGGACTGTGGAATTTAAAGTCTGACAGTAGACTTGGCACCTGTTTATAGCTTTCTGTGTGATGTATGAGACTTACGGTGCGTTTACACAGGCAGATTTATCTGACAGATCTTTGAAGACAAAACCAGGAACAGACTATAAACAGGGAACAGGTCATAAAGGAAAGACTGAGATTTCTTCTCTTCTCAGATCCATTCCTGGCTTTGGCTTCCAAAATCTGTCAGATAAATCTGCCTGTGTAAACACTCCTATAGACTACAAACAGTAAAACAACAAATTAAAACATCAGCCTCATAATTCTATTTTATTTTTTTGTGTAGGCACAGGGAATTGGACTCATTAAATAAATTCTATATCACATTTACGTGTTTAAGATCATGTGCTCTTTGTTGGTATGGTGCCGACATGCAAGATAACGGCTGATCAGCAGTTTGGCAGAATGGCTGCAGCGGCACCTATACACAGGGAACAGTGCTGGCAGCGGAGATTCAGGGATGATGTATCAGGGAAACCAGCGGTGAGTGGCAAAGACCAGGAGCTGTTAGAAACACAGTGGAAGGGGGAATCAGGGCAGGAGAGTATGCTTGAGTTTTTATTTTCATAGCACCCTAACTCACTTTTAAAAATAAATAAATGGAATTCTTTTGCTTCTGTTGTCCTAATGGTCCCGACCTCAAGGAACCTTCACTTGCCCTCTTACAAAACATGTGTCATCTTGAATTGTTAATAAAAGGAGAAGTCCAGCAAAAATGTTTATTAAAGTATTGTATTGCCCCCAAAAGTTATACAAATCACCAATATACACTTATTACAGGAAATGCTTATAAAGTGTTTTTTTCCCTGCACTTACTACTGCATCAAGGCTTCACTTCCTGGATAAAATGGTGACGACCCAACTACCAGAGCAGTGCGGGCTGTGGCTGCTGGAGAGGATGATGCCACAGCACGCACTGCTCTGGGAGTCGGGTCATGAGCAGCCGGACAAGCAGATACAAGTCAAAAGTAGCCGGACAAACAGATACAATATGCATTGGAGCTACACAGATTTTACAGCAGTCAAAGGATAGAAATTTATTTTGATGAAGACTAAAGAAAGACTAAGGGTGCTATTACACGACCCGATCATAAACTGTAAACGAGTGCCTTCCTGCTAGATCGGTGCTTGTTTACTGAGCAATTACACAGGACGATTAGGCAACAAGGGCTGCACGGACATTGTTAGCAATGTCCGTGCAGCCCTTGCCTTTAGTGTAAAAAATAAAGTGTTAACTTACCTTCCCATGTTCCCCGGTGCCCTCAGGCTTCCCTGGTCTCTACAGCTCTTACTTCTGTTCTGGTCTCTGCACAGGCCGCCGGCCGCAGCCTGTCTCGGCCAGTAACTGGCTGAGCGGCTGCAGCGTGTCAGTGCAGAGACCAGAACAGAAGGCAGAGCTACAGAGACCAGGAAAGCCTGAGGACACGGGGGAACGTGGGAAGGTAAGTTAATACTTTATTATTTTATACTACAATCATCAGCTGTCAGCTATGTAGCAATAGACGCCCATTGCCTGATGATTCATCTCATCAGCTGATCGTTGTCTCTATTACACAGAACGATAATTGGCCGATTACCGCTCTGTGTAATAGGGCCCTAAAACGTTGCTTACTTCTGCATTTAGGAAGCAAACGAACAGCAAAAAAAGAATCAGTGCAAAGAAGCCCATATACTTATTTCCTTTTAGCAAAAAAACCCACTTCTTTTGTATGTTACAAACCATCATTTTAGATTAAATGAAATAATAGGAATTTTGCATTTTAATGGCATTTAGGAGGTCAAAACAATGAATGTGTCAGCAGATAACATAAAATCCTAAAGAATTCAGTTTGCTTAGTGCTCACATTATGTGTTATGTAAGATGACCCTGTGGCCATCACATCTGCCTATCTTTAGAAAATCGCTGCAGTATATATGGCGAATGGCTGAATAAAATGTAGGAATGCCTCAGACAAAATAAACATCTCATGCAAAATGAAATAAAAATGCAAAGGGTTACTATTCTCATTATTATTGCTATTCTGATATAAAAAGGGACATTGTAATTCATGATCTCCCCCCCCCCCCCCAACAAGCTTGGCAAGGCAAGTATACAATACAGGACTTTATAAAAATAAAAAAAGATTATTAACATCTCAAGAATTTTTATACATCCAGACATTAGTTATTAGTAAATCCAATCACAATGATCAAATATGCTACAGATACATATCTGTGATCCTGGACCACCGCTGATTACACAATATTACTCCCATAGCTTCCTTCATACATCGCTTTTTGGGGGAAGGGGGGAACATCATGAATATTTTAAACATGTTTTTTTTCAGGCTGTAACAATTCTAGCCAACCATACTATGCATAATGCATGTTGCATTAAAAAAAAACAAAACAAAAAAAACAGACACAACAAACACTTAAACAATAAGGAAAAACACTGGGGAAAAAAAGCAAAGGGAAAAGAAGAACAAACTTAATGGGGGGAATGTGCACTTATCTTTAGGCTACAAACCCACTTGACGGGTCTGCAGCGAGTCCCCTTGCTGCGTATTTGCAGCGAGACTCGCTGCAGATCCCGGCCCTATACTTTTAATGGCAGAAAAACACGCAGCAGGGATGTACATCCCTGCTGCGTGTTTGTCTTTAGCCCACCCCATTAACCCCGAGCTGATACTTCACCTGATCCAGGCTCCGGCGGTTCCCGATGTCTTCAGCAAGCCAGAGCGGGGACCAGGTGAAGTATATGCTCCAGCCAGCCGCCCGCAGCCCCTTTAACACCTCCCGCAGCCCCGGCCGCCTGATCGCCCCCCGCGGCACCGATCGCTCGCACGCCCCCCCGCAGCCCCGATCGCTCGCACGCCCCCCTGCAGCCCCGGCCGCCCGATCGCCCCCCCCCGATGGGGGCTGCAGGGGGGCGATCAGTGCTGACGGGGGGCGATCGAGCGGCCGGGGCTGCAGGGGGGCGATCGGTGCTGCCAGGGGGCGATCGAGCGGCCGGGGCTGCAGGGGGGCGATTGGGGGGGCGTGCAAGCGATCTGTGCTGCGGGGGGGGGGGGGCGTGTGATCGGTGCTGCGGGGGGGCGATCGGGCGGCCGGGGCTGCGGGCGGCTGGCTGGAGCATATACTTCACCTGGTCCCCGCTCCGGCTTGCTGAAGACATCTGGAACCACCGGAGTCGGGATCAGGTGAAGTATCAGCTCCGGTGGGGTTAATGGGGTGGGCTGCAGACAAACTCGCAGCAGGGATGTACATCCCTGCTGCGTGTTTGTCTGCCATTAAAAGTATAGGGCCGGGATCTGCAGCGAGTCTCGCTGCAAATACGCAGCAAGGGGACTTGCTGCAGACCCGCCAAGTGGGTTTGTAGCCTTAGGTATATAGTTGGATTTTTTTCACAGATTCTATTTATGAACCCTGTATTGGACAGGCAAATATTTTTTAGATGCAACTTTTTTTTTAATCTGCCTGTTATGAATATTCACCCAAAATGCATAATCTGGGCTTTGCGCCCAATTTACCATTTGTGACTTTTTAAAAAGTTGCAAAATCTGGTGCATTCCTACATGTAGTCAGTACCCGGTAACTCATTTACTATGAAAGTGTGACTTTTCCATAAACCACACACAATATATTGAAACAAAATAAACTGCAGTACCGTCCAGGATGATCTTCTCTGATCCCGGACGGGTCATGTATCGGCCAGTGTCTCACGCCATGTGAACATGGCCTAACAGTACACATTTCACAGAGTAGATAAATCTTTACACAGACTTTAGTGCTTGACCTTTTGTGCTTGAGGAGGTGCTTGAAAAGAAATAAAAGAGGTAGTTGTTGCAGTGCTTGTAGGGTATAGTGGAGTACAGTAGAGTAGCGTAGAGGAGTTGGCCAGAGGAGCCCCAACCCAGTGTAGCAATGTACTGTGCCGGAACCTGAAGACATCCTAGTAGTGAAGAATTACTTGTACTTGCGCATAGACTTTGGTCTGACCACCTTCTGCCCCTTGGTATCGCCGAACCCGTCCCAGTAGGGTAGTACAAGCCCCAGCTGTGGTTATATGGGTGTAGCTAGGTGTCCGAGGTGTCCCAGTTACCTGCACTGCGCTATAGGATACGCAGACCTTATTTACGGTGACTTTGTCCTATCGAGGCTAGTTCCTCTGTACTCAGGATACTGCCCTGCTCTGTTCTGACGGGTTCTGGTGTGAGTCAGGGTATCCCTTGGTTACCTCTCCCTTTAACCCTTAGGCGACCCTGGATGTACCCGTACGTCCAGGGCCGTCTCCCCGCGTTCAGAGCGGGGCCGCGCTCTGAACCGCCGTGATCCCGGGTGCCGCATGTAGCCCGCTACTCGGAGGCAGCTGTCAAAGATGGCAGCTGCCTCCGATTACTGGCTGCAGATGATCGGTGGTGGTATAGTGGGGAGATCGCTCCTCCGAGACGTTGTCCCGGAGGAGCGATCTCTGTACCTAATGCCGGCCGGGGACTGCAGCAGCCAAAAGCAAACGAGTGCCGATCTCATTGATCTTTGCTGTATAACTATACAGCAAAGATCTCAATGAGAGATCTGAGTGCATATGCTTCTAGTATATGTGTAAAAGTAAAAATAAAAGTGATGTTATAAGTAAAAAGCCCCCTCCCCTAATAAAAGTCAGAATCACCCCCCTTTTCCCATGTTATAAATAAAAATAAACAAGTAAATAAATAAACAAACATGTTTGGTATTGCCGCGTCCATAGTCGCCCGAACTATTAATTTATCACATTCCTGATCTCTCACGGTAAACAGCGTAAGCGCAAAAAAATCCCAAAGTGCAAAATTGCGCATTTTTGGTCGCATCAAATCCAGAAAAATCGATCAAAAAAGTCGCATATGCGCAATCAAGGTACCGATAGTACAGATCATGGCGCAAAAAATGACACCTCACACAGCCCCATAGACCAAAGGATAAAAACGCTATAAGTATGGGAATAGAGCGATTTTAAGGAACGTATATTTGTTAACAATGGTTTGAATTTTTTACAGGCCATAAGATACAATAAAAGTTATAGATGTTATATATCTTTTTATTTGTAACGACTTGAGGAACATAAGTCAATTTTACCCCAGGGCGAACGGCGTAAAAACACAAACCCCCCAAATAAAAGAAATGCGTTTTTTTTTTTTATTTCACCACACTTTGAATTTTTTTCTGGTTTCGCAGTGTAATTTATGCAAAAATTCAGCCTGTCATTGCAAAGTACAATTAGTGACGCAAAAAATAAGGGCTCATGTGGGTCTGTAGGTGGAAAAATGCAAGTGCTATGGCCTTTTAAACACAAGGAGGAAAAAACGAAAATGCAAAAATTGAAATTGGCCGGTTCCTCTAAGGGTTAAGGTGCTTAGCACTGCAGGAACTGTTGGTCTCTAACTGCATCTGTACACTTCCGTGACTAGACTGAACTGAATTGCACACTTCCTCCGCTAACTCCTCCTTCAGGGGTGAGTGTGTGTGGAGAGCAGGGAAAGGCAGAAAGAGAGAAAGCACCTTCTATTGGTCAGCAACAAACATATGGTATAACAAACATTAACCCATAACTTCCTGCAGCTATGCAAAGTAGGGTTAACCACTTTATTTCTCTATAGCTGAACAGTGAACCTCAAAGTATGTTTAGGATATCCTGGCTTGCGGCTAACACTGGTAGAGTGTGGTTAAACAACAGAGACTTTATGCAGCCCCCTAACATGAAGGGAGGAGACATCTATTCTGTATATTCTACAAAAGCGGCCTGCACACTAGAATGCTCTAAATAAGATAGATGCAATGGTTTATGGAAAGTCATAAGAATAACATTCCTGTCACAAATATACAGTGACAGCAGTCCCCTGTTATTACATAGTCTCCTCTGACAGTGAAGGCAGCAATACACACTTATTTTTATCACTTGATGTTTTCTTCTTGTCAACGCAAGGCAATGCTCTACATCTGTGCCATATGTTTACAACAAGTCTCCTCCTGCACGCGCTAATCTGTCATGTGACCCAATGACTAAGCATGGCCCACATTTATCTGCCTGAAATCAAAGATTTTGGGTTTTACACATAGCAACCAATCACAGCTCAGCTTTCATTTTACCAGAGCTCCTTGATATATGAAAGCTCTCTCCCTATGACTTTACATTTATTCACATTGAATCTCATTTACAGAATGGATGACCAAACACTCGCATGGTCTGAAACTTGCACCGTCTGGTTTTTCCCATGAGAAAGCAATTGGTTTCATTTTACCAGAGCTATGAAAGCTAAGCTCTGATTGGCTGCTGTGGGGAAAAAAACAGATAGATTTGATTTGATTGATAAATCTGGGCCAATGTTCTCTAAATACAGAACATATCAAAGACTGCCTTCAGTCCCCGCACATTACCCATACACTGGAAAAAGTAGTTACAGAATGGCATTTACTCAACCTCTTCCTGCAGTGTAAGGCCCCATTCACATCATGTTTGATATAAGCACAAAAAAATATCCACTGTGGGGGACCTTAAAGGGATTGGCCATCCTACAGCTGTTTAGTAAATGAAGTATTGCTGAAAATGCTAAACATATATGCTCTATAATAAAGCTCCACCCCCTCGTCCCTGCTGTCGGCTGGATGGCTCCTCCATCTATAAGATGGCTTCTGTTGCAGGGGCATGGGACTAGTGCACGTGACTCTGCTTCCTCCATGTGCATTCACCTGTTTCCTGGACACAGTGAGGGGAACCCATCTACCTCTTTAAGGAGGGCGGGAACTGTCCAGAACAGAAGAGCCTTTCTTTGGGGATTCCCATAGAAAACCTCTCCTGCTCTGGACAGTTCCTGTCTCGGCCAGAGATGTCAGCAGAGAGCACTGTGTCAGACTGGAAATAAAACAACATTTCCTGCATGACATATAGGAGCTAATAAGTATGGGAAGACGTGAGATTTTTTTTATAAAAGTAAATTACAAATCAATATAACTTTCTGACAATAGTTAATTTGAAACAAAAAGATTTTCACTGGACAACCCCTTTGTGTGAAGGAGCATAGGATATTTACAAGTACAGAAACATTACATATTACATATTACATAGATTGCATAAGGAGCGTAGTAAATACACACAAACTCTTTATTGCTGTCACTGAAAATGACCACAAAGATCAGAAATTATTATATATTGACAGAGCCGGACTTTGACTAAAAAGTAGCCCTAGCACTCAAACACAACACAGTCAATTTAGTCAATTTAAATAACTGCATGCAGAGCTGTAGTACTGATTTCTAGTGCTTCCATGGGCAATGTTAGGATCCTAAAACTCAGGGGCAAGGACCCCAAGGCATATGTCCCTCTCCCCCACATATATAGAAAATAATAAATACATACATATAATTATCAATATCAATTAAATACACTAGACCAAATACTATCTCAATACTGTTATTGAACAAAATACTTAACACAAAAACCAATATTACTAAATAAACCAGTATAACTATAACACCCTTCAGATCCTACAGTAAATACAGTACAATTAAATGGAAAAAGCTCAAATCAAATGATGTCCCAGACCACCAAAATGACTTAATTAAGCAACAACTTTCACATAGACTGTTCTCTTTTTGCATAGACTGCTTTATACATCCCCATCTTTCTCACAGACTGCTCCCATGGCCCCTCCTCTCTCACAGACTACTCAACATGCCCCATACTCTCTCACAGGCTGATGGACATTGTCCACCCTCACATTTTTAAATTACATTTTTCTATCAGTAACTTGATTGCGCATATACGACTTTTTGATCAACATCCCAACGTCCCGGAGGAGCGATCCACCCCACTAGACACCAGGAAAGTGCTGGATCCGGTAATCGGATGCAGCTGTCATCTTTGACAGCTGCATCTGATTACTGTATTAGGGGGCACAGCAATCGGACCGTACCTGCTAATACCTGCGGCCCCGGGCTACAAGCGGCACCCAGGACCGCGGCGGTTCAGAGCGGGGTCGCTGTGCAGACCCGTTCTGAACACCTCTCGGGGACATATGACGTACAGGTACGTCATATGTCCCTAAGAGGTTAAACAGACTGCTTTACAAGGTCCCCTTCTTAGACATAATGCTCCCATCTGCTACAGACTGCTCTCACTGGTTCACTCCCACAAAGACTGCTCACCCAACCACACATACTACTCCCAGTGACATTCTATGTCACACTATCTTTCAGTCCATGTATAGCAGAAAGCTAAACTGTTCAGTTTTTTTTCCCTCCCTCCAATGATCATAGAGATCAGTGCAGGGAAGGGATAAAGGGGACTGTGCAATTGCATTGGAACAGCCACACAGTTCTCTGTATAACTGCGCAGAGGGCTTTATCAGTACTCCACCTGATCACTAAGGCTGCAACATAGGAGGTTTTATTTTGTAAGAATAGCTTACTTTTATATTCTATTTTGTACTGTGTCCCTTGATGTTTTCTAACATCAACAGCTAGTAAGGCATCATTCAATGCACTGGTTATGGGAACATGTATGTTCAATTCTAAATACCATTTTACAGTTTATATATAGATATAACCTACTGAAATATAAATATAGCAAGTACATTCCCAAGGCTGCTAATGGAACGCATTATAATGCTTGCTGGCAGGCTAATACATAGCAGCTTAACCGAGCTCTTATAATGCAGTGGTATAATTAGTTTTTCCAAAATCTGATTACTATATAAAGATATTGAACAAGCAGAAAATGTCAGCTGTAAAAGCTCTAGAGTAAAGCTCTAGTGTGTAATACGGATGGATTCTCAAGATTAGTAAAAACAAACCGTATTTACTGTTTTATGTTAATTAATTCTTTATGTTAATGGGGTACTCTGGAAAAAAAACTGTTTTCAGAACAGCTGGTGTAAGAAAGTTATACAGATTTGTAAATGAATTCCATTGAGAAATCTTAAAGGGAACCAATCACGCCGAAATTGCCCCCATTGATAAGGAAGCGTGCTGGTACATCAGCCAGCACGCTTCCCAAACATCCCCCTGTCCCCTCTGTCCCCTCTTTTGTTAGCCCGTAATCTTACTTTTGCGATGTCCCGCGCCGTATGCTAATCAGCCCTAAGTAGTCCGGGTGGGCTGAACTAGTCAAGGTGGGCTGTACTAGTCACGGGCCTGGGCGCTGTAATCACGCCCAGAGGGGCGTGATTCAAAGACCTTCGCTCCACCGACGTCATCTCTGGCCCGCGTTCACGTCGGCGGCGCGCCGCGTCTTTCGCATGCCGCGCATGCGCAGTACGGCGGGAGAAGACGCTGACGTACTGCGCGTGCGCGGCGTGCGGAAGACGTTAGCGGCGCTTGCGTTCCAACGCCGACGTCTTCCGCACGCCGCGCACGCACAGTACGTCAGCGTCTTCTCCCGCCGTACTGCGCATGCGCGGCATGCGAAAGACGCGGCGCGCCGCCGACGTGAACGCGGGCCAGAGATGACGTCGGTGGAGCGAAGGTCTTTGAATCACGCCCCTCTGGGCGTGATTACAGCGCCCAGGCCCGTGACTAGTACAGCCCACCTTGACTAGTTCAGCCCACCCGGACTACTTAGGGCTGATTAGCATACGGCGCGGGACATCACAAAAGTAAGATTACGGGCTAACAAAAGAGGGGACGGAGGGGACAGGGGGATGTTTGGGAAGCGTGCTGGCTGATGTACCAGCACGCTTCCTTATCAATGGGGGCAATTTCGGCGTGATTGGTTCCCTTTAAGCCTTCCCGTACTTATCAGCTGCCATATGCCCTGCAGGGATGCATTCTTTCCAGTCATGGTGCTCTCTGCTGCCACCTCTGTCCCTGACAGGAACTGTCCAGAGTAGTAGAAAATCCCCATAGAAAACCTTTGGTGCTTTGGGCAGTTTCTGTCACAGACAGAGGTGGCAGCAGAGAACACCATATCAGACTGGTGGGAATACACCACTTCACCATAAAGTAGCTAATAAGTACAAGAAGAATAAGACTTTTAAATGGAAGTCATTTACAAATCTGAGTAACATTCTGATACCAACTGATTTGAATTTTTTTTCCAGTAGACTACCATTTTAAAGAGAAACTGTGCAGCCTTGTTAAAAAAACAAACAAAAAAAAACAACTTTCAAACAATGCAAGGTTCTTATCCATGTTCCCCCCTGACACTCTTTATGTGCTTTTACGGTAGTCCTGCTCTTCTGATGCAGTTCTCTGCCTGCTCCGTCTCTCTTGCTGTCCCTCTTCCCATGCACTGCTATCAGACTACATTTCCCAGTGGTCTTTGCAGTACAGTCAGAATGTCCTGTTTGTCCAACCCCCATACCCCCCCCCCTCCTGCACATACACTGCCCCTCCCAGAGGTGGCTCGGACTCCTCTGTCAGAGATGCTGCCTAATGGCTTATTCTTCAGCTCCTCTGTCTCCCCTTCCTCAATGAGAATCTGAGCTTTTTTCTATATAGACCAATGGGAATACAGAGACCTCTGCTTTTACCGCATGGTAGCTTCGTGGTTAGTACTTTAGCCTTGCAGTGCTGCCATACTCCAAAAAACATACTAAGGTTAGATTGGGAGCTTTACTGGGGACAGGTCTGATGTGACAATTTCTGTATAGCGCTGTGGAATACATTGGCACTTTATAAATGAGAGAAATAAGTAAAAGGTAAGAGAATAATAAAAAATGGAATTCAAAAGGGTTGATAGCCTTTAAATGCCACCATATGTACTTAAAGAGGATGTACCACCAGGTACATCCTCTTTAAGCTGAACCCACAGATCGAACGGCGCCGTCACGGGGAAGCCCTTAGAATGAATGGAGCCGCGTCATACAGGGGAGGGAACTCCCTCCCACTGGGGGCGGCCTGGCCGGCCTCCAGTGCTTGAGCACCGGTTGGTTCCGGTGCATAGTACGGCGCCATGCACGGGAACCGGGCCGCGGTCCGTTTTTCCCCATGATGGCGCCGTTCGATCTGTGGGTTCAGCTTAAAGAGGATGTACCTGGTGGTACATCCTCTTTAAGGTGTTTCCCTTATAGTAAGTAAAGGTATATTGTTAGGATAGACAACATCTAATCAGTGGGAGCCTGACCACTGGGATCCCCAGAAAATGAAAGGGCTATAGCTCAATCCATGTGAAAAGTGATATGTCACAATATGAAATACTGTATACTAAAGTACTGTAAAAGTATATGTAACAGACTGCAAACATTCGGCAAAGTAAAGTTTGGGAAAAAGGGCTATTTTCTCTTTATTCAGTCTGGCAGTGGTAACTGGAAAACAGCTTGCACAAAATTTACATATCAAGACTGGCAGTCCTAGAAAACGAACAACCATCTGGCATAAGAGAGCGCAGACAGCAGCTCCCATTAGTCCTTCTGCCTTTCTGAAAACTATGTTTGTAGATCCATATTGACTATTCAAATAAAGGTATAAATGTATAATATTTACTAAAGGATATATACTGTACACTATACATACACACACATGCATGGGCATAACTACCACCAAGCAATAGCGACCGCCAGATCAGGAGCCCGGTGGGCCACTCCTGCCATGCTCTTCATTATATGCAGCACCTGGTGGCTGGGCGGGCCTTTAGGCTGCTGCAAATGTTCCCTTGACATAAGCTCCTGTGTTAAAGGTTATGACTACACTTTGACTACAGGTTTGTGGTCAGTCGTGTGTGTGTGGGATCAAGAGTGTGCTATAGGGCCCAGCCATTTCTAGTTACGCTCCTGCACACATTCCAAAGGAACACTGTCTGGCTATAGCTATCTAGTAACCACCCTACTGTATCCATTAACAGTATTTACTCTAGCAAAAATAAAAAAAGAATAGATGCTGTTTTGAAGACAAAGGGTGGTCTACACCAAATAGTTAGATTCTCTTGTGTTCATTTATTTTGCAATTTAATTGATATAAAAAAAACCTTAGTACATTTATCTGTTGAAGACTCTCACGTTGCAGCATTTTTTCCTCACCTGCCTAGAACACTTTTGCACACTGCTGTATATACATGTAAAGATACATATTTGTGTAGTGTGTATATGTCTATATACTGCAACTTGACACCACACACATATTAGAGTAGAAGCCTGTTAGGTTTTAAATAGTAACAACGTCCTCTAAAGCTAACAAACATTTTACAAGGGAAAAAATAATAGACATTTGTTTGGCTGACATTGTTATAGGGAGTACAGTGTGGCTGGCACTCTCTTTATACAGGGTTTCTATTTAAAGCATACCCTGTTGTTATATCTAATGCAAACAAAAAACAAAAGTTAGCTCTGGTGAGCAGAAGGCTTCAGGTATTTGCTCTCCGGGCAACCCCTTAAAGTGGGTATTACAATGGAGTGCCGAACAAAGAAACAAGTCACTCCCATTTTCCTAATAGATAAGGGTTACACTTTTGAAACTCCAATCAGACATTTAAACAGGAATAACTAAGCAGATTGATATCTATCGTCATGGGATAGGATTCAGTATAAGCTGTAACATGTCAAAATCCCTGCTTATTCTGTGTTAAGGAGTCCAGTGGGCGGTGTCTTTCAATAGATTTTATTTCAATCAATAAATTACAAGTTATACTGAATCTTTTCCCATTAAGATATATATCAATCCTCTCAGCTCCTTCTGGTCTATAACAAGATGACAATAGCTAGACAGCATTTTTATGGTGAGGGGTTCCCTTTAATAATCTGACAGAGACAAAACTCTGTGCACATATACAGTCAAATTCAATGTGCATCTGAATATTCACAGCACAAATCTAATGTTAGCGGATTTCTTACCTAATGTAAATCAGCTATGTCAGGGCTTGGAATGCACAGTTATAGAGTTATTGTATGTAGACACTATGGAGCATTGTTTCCAACTGGCATTGTGCTGTTTTTCCAATGCTAGGAGGAAGATACTTGTCACATCACTGTTTGCACCTGGACCGTGATATCTGTGTATGGAAGAAAACGTTTCTGGCTTGGAAAGATGGCATGCGGTCCGTTCGGCAGGGGATGCAGTTATTGTCATAAAAACAACATTTAATCCGGTAGTGCTGTGTCTAACGGCCGGGGCTTACATTTGTATATGCATTAGGCTGGCACCACCTCTCTGTCCTTCCTCTCCACCCTCCTCATCATTAGGAATGCTCCAGGCAGATTGCTTCCTATTCCCCACCTGTGTGCATAATGAACATGGGCTGGATCTTTAAGACACCTGTGCAAAGCTCAAACAGCAGTAAATGTTCCTGGACCATTCCTAATGATGAGGAGGGTGGGGAGGAAGGACGGAGAGGTGGTGCCAGCCTAATACACATACAAATGTAAGCCCCAGCCGTTAGACACAGCGCTGCAGGATTAAAAGTTGTTTTTAGGAGAATAACTGCATCACCTGCCGAACGGACCCCAGGACAGATCTTGGATTAAAAGCAGCTATCCGAAGGTACAAGTGGTTTGGGGGAGGGGGGTCAGATTGTGGGTACAGAGTCACTTTAAGGCTGGGTTCACACGCTGTAACTGTGCGGCTGTTTTTTTTATGCGGCTGTAAATGTGCGGGTGAAACTCCGGCCGTGGGAAAAAATAGACATGCGGCTCAAAACATACGGTCATTTACTTGGAAATCTGGTTCAACTAAAAATAAGAAATAAAATGTTAAGAAAGTGATGGAAACACCTCTGGATGCATCTGGGAAAGCAGGGAAACAGTTTACATGAATTGCTATTACCGGGGTTTGCGATCCTCTGCACTATAGCCGATGTCTCTCATGGTTAATATATTGAATTAATAAAACACATTTTCTGTCTAATAAAGTCCCTTTTATTGTTCAATAATTAAATGTAAACGATTCCATCATTTTGCAATTAAATATACTGTTAAAATAAATATATATATAAATAAATGTATATTTATATATATATTTATTTTTTGACAGTATATTTAATTGCACAACGATGGATTCGTTAGAATTAAATTATTGAACAAAGAAACTGTATTTATTTCAACGAAAATGTGTTTTATTAATTAAATATTAATTAGTACAGGAAGCTCTATAAGCCGTTAATTCATATTCCCGGCAATAGAGCATTCTGTACTAATCATCACTTTACTTTAATGAAAACATCAAATGTTTCTTCTAATTATGTTATCACAATAGCATTATTAGAAGAAACATTTAGAATTATATGTGCGCTCAGCTGATTGGCTGTTCGGCTGAGCGCACATATAATTAGCAGGTCCGCAGTACAGTGACTTCATTGTGCTGCGGACCAGCGAAGAGGACACATCGGGACATCGGATGGTGAGTATAGAGCTCTCCCCACCCCCTCCCCGGCACTGCACCCCTCCCAGCAAGGAAGGGGGGTCAGTTAACCCCTTCCTTGCTGGGATGGGTGCAGTCTGACATCAGTCTGGCCCCCAGGGGGTTTAGGGGGATGCAATACATCCTCCCTTAACCCCTTGGGGGCCAGACTGTAAGCAGCAATCTGTAAAGATGCTGCATACTGTAAGGAGCACAACACCGCTCACAATGATGGGTGTTGTGCTCCTGTTTGTGTGTTTTTTTGTGTGTTTCTCCCTTTTTGTTTTTCAGATATCGGTATCCTGGGGATTACGTCGGATTCCATGGACTACGTCGATGACCAGCGGTTGTTCTTTGAATTTTTTTAATAAAATGGTCAATGAGGGGTGTGGGGGTGTTTTTATTTGAATAAAAAAATATTTTAAACTTGTGTCTTGTCTTTATTTCTTTACTTTATAGACTTAGTAGTGGAAGCCGTCTAATAGACGGAATCCATTACTAAGTTGGGGCCTAGTGTTAGCCGGTATAAAATGGCTAACACTAACCCCCTATTATTACCCCAGTACCCAATGCCACCAGGGGTACTGGGAAGAGCCGGGTGCCAGTGGTCCCGGAGTGTCAATATTGGCGCTCCTGGACCGGGCGGCAGCAGGCTGGTAAGATTTAGGCTGGGGAGGGCCTAAACCAATGGCTCTTCCCACCCTGGTGTTACCAGGCTGCTGTCGTTTGGTTTTTAACCCGGCTGGTTATAAAAATAGGGGGGACCCTATGCGTTTTTTTTTTATTATTTATTTATTTAAAAAAAAAAAACGCATAGGGTCCCCCCTATTTTTATAACCAGCCGGGTTAAAAACCAAACGACAGCAGCCTGGTAACACCAGGGTGGGAAGAGCCATTGGTTTAGGCCCTCCCCAGCCTAAATCTTACCAGCCTGCTGCCGCCCGGTCCAGGAGCGCCAATTTTGACGCTCCGGGACCACTGGCACCCGGCTCTTCCCAGTACCCCTGGTGGCATTGGGTACTGGGGTAATAATGGGGGGTTAGTGTTAGCCATTTTATACCGGCTAACACTAGGCCCCAACTTAGTAATGGATTCCGTCTATTAGACGGCTTCCACTACTAAGTCTATAAAGTAAAGAAATAAAGACAAGACACAAGTTTAAAATATTTTTTTATTCAAATAAAAACACCCCCACACCCCTCATTGACCATTTTATTAAAAAAATTCAAAGAACAACCGCTGGTCATCGATGTAGTCCATGGAATCCGACGTAATCCCTAGGATACCGATATCTGAAAAACAAAAAGGGAGAAACACACAAAAAACACACAAACAGGAGCACAACACCCATCATTGTGAGCGGTGTTGTGCTCCTTACAGTATGCAGCATCTTTACAGATCGCTGCCTACAGTCTGACCCCCAAGGGGTTAAGGGAGGATGTATTGCATCCCCCTTAACCCCCTGGGGGCCAGACTGATGTCAGACTGCACCCATCCCAGCAAGGAAGGGGTTAACTGACCCCCCCTTCCTTGCTGGGAGGGGTGCAGTGCTGGGGAGGGGGTGGGGAGAGCTCTATACTCACCCCGATGTGTCCTCTTCGCTGGTCCGCAGCACAATGAAGTGACTGTGCTGCGGACCGGCTCATTATATGTGCGCTCAGCCGAACAGCCAATCAGCTGAGCGCACATATAATTCTAAATGTTTCTTCTAATAATGCTATTGTCATAACATAATTAGAAGAAACATTTGATGTTTTAATTAAAGTAAAGTGATGATTAGTACAGAATGCTCTATTGCCGGGAATATGAATTACCGGCTTATAGAGCTTCCTGTACTAATTAATATTTAATGAATAAAACACATTTTCGTGGAAATAAATTCAGTTTCGTTGGTCAATAATTTAATTCTAACGAATCCATCATTGTGCAATTCAATATACTGTCAAAAAATAAATATATAGATAAATATACATTTATTTATATATCTATTTTTTTTAACAGTATATTTAATTGCAAAATGATGGATTCGTTAGAAATAAATTATTGACCAACGAAAGTGTCTTGATTACAAAGAAAATGTGTTTTAGTAATTTAATATATTAACTATTAGAGGCATCGGCATTCGGCATCATTGCCGGCTATTTTTGAAGTACTCCGTACGGACCGCCTGTCAATCCTCGGCCGCATGTTCAGCCGCAAACAATGGTCTTGTTCATTTTTTACGGGTCCGTTTACGATAGGGCCGTAGATAAAGACATAGTGTGCACTGTGCAGCCGCATATCCTATACTTCCAAGCATACACACGAACCACCAAAAATACCGCCGCACAATTACAGCCGCAAATACAGCCGCACTGTTACAACGTGTGAATAAAAGGTAAAGGAGTAAATGAGGTTCAAGAGGAAGTGTTTTTAGGAAACAACTGAACTCAAGAACAAGAGGTTAGTTGGGCGAAAGATCAGCAGCAACGTGAGAAAATGTTACTTTACGGAATGAGTAGTAGATGCTTTGAGGAAACTTTTAGCAGATGTAGTTAGTAAATCTACAATAGCCTGCCTGATGTATACATGTATCTATCCTAAGATAATAAAAAGAGAAATACTTATAGGGCAGACTAGATGGACCCAGTGGTCTTTTTTTACTGACAATCTTCTATGTTTGTATACTTCTATATAAAGCCCACACAAAGAGCACGTTAAATCACATCTGCGTGTTATTATCGGGTTAATCAAGGCAGTGAAAGAGTTGAAAATTATAGTTTATCATACCAATTATCTAACTTTTTTGTACTTCAACAGATATACCCACCGACTTAGAATTGGAGGCAGCATGCCGGTGAATGTTCACCTGCCTTAATGCAGCTAGTCACATGTTGAGAGGCCTGCAACTTGAGCTTGCAGAAATGCAGGCAATGCTGGCAAGGCGACACCAAAGCCAGAGTTAAAAAATTTTAAAACTTTTCTTAAAAATTATTTTTTTTATTGTTCATAAAAATCTCATTTATGTATTCAGTGTTTGTCTTTATTTTTTCCATTCCTTTTTATCATCGACCTTGCTGCATATTTTTCTCACATGCCCAAATCATCCAAGCACATGTTAATAATTATTTAATCCTACAGTACCAGTTGGAGGGCTGTAGGTATAGAGGATTCTAATAATGCACAGTTCACAGTTGAGCTTATAGGAATAGAGCTGTAATAACTAAACAAATGCACGTACACAAATGAGATGTACGTTTGATTACTGTATAAGAAATGTCTCCTATTTCATATTTTTCCTGATGGACAGAGGGCATTTTTCAGCTTATAGGAATACAGCTGTAATCACAAAACAAATGCATGTACACAAATGAGAAGTATGTTTAAATAATGTATAACAGATGTGAGCAGACCAAAATACACTTTTGGGCACTATGTAGGAATTGGCAAATCCAAATGAAGCCTGCAATCCCAAAGATACGTATTGCTGTGGCTGCAATGGTGTCTATGGACAGAAAAATGATTGTTGCAAATATGCTAGTGTAACATTGATGAACACCCCATTAATCTCTTTAATCTCACTACCTATCTGTGAGATAGCTGTCTGTACAGAAAAGTAAGGAGACAACGGCGCCCAGAACACAGCACAGTGACTACTCAAAATGGCTGCATGCAGTCAGATGATACACTGCGATAGCAGTCTGTACAGCACAGTAACTCAGTGAGTGAGTGAGGAGACAATGGCGCCCAGAACGCAGCACAGTGATTAATAGAAATGGCAGAATGCAGGCACACGATGGTACACTGAGATTGCAGTCCATAAAGGACGCTGAATGAAGAGCAAATGGCGCCCAGAACGCGGCAGTGTTTTTTATGTGACATGGTCATGTGATTTTAGCAGCCAATGAGACCCCAATGACGTTTATGCTCTGCACTGATTGGCTGGCAAAAAAGGCGAACGCTAACTCAAATGAACAGTAAAATGTTTGGTTTGGTTTGAGAAAATCGAGATGTTCGACTCGAACTTAACTTTTCTCACACAGTTCGATCAACACTAGTTCTGTATCACCTGTATGACCTATAAATATATATATATTCACACATGATGTATTGCAATGGCAATCTTCAAACTAGAAAAAAAAACAAGAGCAAGTCCTCAGGTAAAAAACGAACCTGCTTATCTGCAGCATCTACTCCATGGTGTGCAGATTACATATAATAGCCTACTAACTGGAGCTTGAAAGCTGAATTATAAAGCATTGGACGCTAAGTACCTGGTAGGCTGAATTACCATGTTGTATTTTACAAAGAACATTTTCTTTTGCATATGAATGTGAGCACAGCTGCCGTCTTTAACCTTACGTCTGCTTCTATGAATCACACCTCTCAACATCCTACAAACCATAATGGTTCAGGAAAAAAAATCAACACTAGCATTTTGCTCCCATCAAGCAAAACACATTACTAATATGTGACGGGAGTAAAGAAAGGAGTACACGTTCTTCAAGATGGTCAAATTAGAATCATAACCATTTCCCACAGCATGTGCAGACTCCTACACAAAGTAGAAGAAATGAACTGAAACATGCAATGGTGGATGTCAGGCAATATTGACTCATGGCTGCCTGGTCACTTAAGATTACATGATAACACACACACACACACACATATACATATATATAATATATATATATATATATATATATATATATGCGCACTGGACCCCTGCTGGGATTCTCAATCTCTACCCCCTTGCTATGTCATGACTAGAGATGATTGAACAGGGCCGAGGTTCAGGTTCAGGCTGTATCCCTGTTTTCAAGGCGGTACCCCGGGCTGTCTCCACCTTCCCCACGGAACGGGAAGGCAGCTGGAGTCAAATGCCGATGGTTTGGGTTCGTACGAACCTGAACTTCGGCCCTGTTCGATCATCTCTAGTATGGATGGTCCGAAACTGCAGAGGTTCGGGTTCATATGAACCCGAACGCTCGGCATCAGATTCCCGCTGTCTGCCCGCTCCGTGGAGCAGGTGGATACAGCGGGAGAACCGCCTGGAAAACTGGGATACAGCCTATGGCTATGGCTGTATCCCAGTTTTCCAGGCGGTCCTCCTGGAGCGGGCAGACAGCGAGAATCATTACCAAGAGTACGGGTTCGTACGAACCCGAACCGAACTCTGTTCGGACCATCCCTAATCTCTTGTCATGACTCAGCTGACGGATGCTCCTCTCAGCCAGTCAGTGACTGTCACTGATTAGCTAATTCCCCCTTTCCCACTGAGTTGAGACGTACTATCAAAGGAGAGAAGATGACATCCAGTGGGGTCCAGGAGCCCAGCGAGGGCATAGGGAAGCAAATCTTTTCATTATAATTTTGCCCTGTCAGTTCCATTTCTAATTTTGGTTAAAAAATTACTGAACAAAAGACTGATGGAAATAACAAATAGCCTTAAGGTGACACAGGGACATGTCAAAAGTTTTTATTGGTTGGGTCTGAGTGCTCAGACAGGAAGTGTCAGGGGAAAGATGTACTTCTCTATATGTCTCACTGCTTGCTGAATAAGATGGGCTCCATAGATGTAAACTAATGTCTGGCCCCTGCAGCTAGATGGGGAGAGAAGCACTTAGTGATTGTGGGGGTCTGTGCATCCATACGATGACCATGATCAAAAAAGTCTTAATGGCATGTCAGTTTTTTTTCAACATCTCTCTCCAGATCTGGTCAAGTTGTGATGGATCTCATTGGTTTGAAGTCCATTGTGATTGGCTGTGTATATGTGCTATTTGGTTTAAGGCCCCCTCCCCTTTCTCTGGATGAAATAGACAAAGTTCTCTCCATTTCCATGTGTTGTCACTTCCCCATACTAGTTCCAGCCTAGATAGTCTGTTTCTATAGTTACAATAATATTTTCAGGAAGAACCTAGTAAAAATGTCAGATATTACACTATATTGACACCACACCTACACTACAGTATATCAGTGATCAAAAACAAACAGAGAAAAAAACCTATAATCCTATATCTATTTTCAGAGCAGCTACTGTGCTTGGTGTTATCTCTAAACACAGGGAAAGTGACATCTTGAGTGGTAGAAATAAATAAATAAAAAACAAACTAAGATATTTACATGTTTTGGACTAAATGAGCTCAATATAAACTATGATTAAATGAGTTTTCTAGGCCTTAATAAAATTCCCTTATGGCTGGGACCAACAAGAAAAAAGACAAAACAAAAACTTGTACTTGTACTTGTTGGCAGCAAGTTTATGGGTAAGTAAAGGTTTTCAGTTTGGTGTAGGAAACTCTGAAAGAAGCACATGCACTACCACTATGTCATGCCGTCTGTTTTCACTACCATGCAGCGTCACCTGTCATCAGCCACTATCTTAAATTTCAGATTTCAAACTGCATCCTCTCCCTTTCACATCTGGTCTTAAAGAAGTCAGAGCAAAAAAAATCTGAACGGACAGGGGCTGTAAGGAACATAAACAACCTATACTTACTGGTCCCCGTCCCTTTGCAGCACCGCCGCCCACTTCTGGACCCCCGCCCGGGATGACAGTCAGTGACTAGGGCAGAACACTGCTGCAGAGACTGACTGGCTGAATGGGCTATCTCCCATAACTTTCTGCTACGTCGTCAAGTAGTAAATAATGGAGAGAAGATGACATCTGGGGGGTCTGGGAGCTACATGATGCAGCGCTGCAAGGGCACTGGGACCAGTAAGTATACAGTAGGTTGTTTATTATGTCTCCCCCCCCATTCCCTGCCAGACCTATAATTATGAATTTGGGCAGACTTCTTAAATCCCATGATGCACCAGCACAGCATCATCTCAAGGGCAGCTAGAGCCAGTGCCATCTATGTCTGCTGGGAAAGCACTGTAATAATCATATCTATATATCTGCAAATAATATATTCTTTATTCTTGAATATCTTCTAAATAGTCAGGGAGCAGGACTGGATCCCCTCATGTGGAATCAAGGAAGGCTGTATGAGCTATGCTGAACTTGATAAAACTGAAAAACACCACTCATCATTTCTCAATATATTAATATCTGTTGTGAAGTAAAGCCCCTTATCTCTATGTTTATTGGCTATATTAATAGATGACCTCAGTGGCAATAGATGACCTCAGTGGCAAGTTGTTGTCTACTTTTCTTTTGCACTAGTTACAGCCTATGTGTTCTAAAGATAAAATGCTTAATTCAGTGATGCCCAGATTATCTCAAGTAGGGGACAGCGCTCATCCAAGGGTATACAAGAAAAAAAAAGGGGGGGGGGGGGAAAGGAGGGGGGGGGGGGGGAAAGGAAGAGGAAAGGGACTTACCCAGTGTATGTGGGTATGGGGAATCCCACTACACCAGTATCCAAGAACACAATGTATCCCCGATCTCTGTTATATGTAACATCCACAAGGAGGGCGCTCAGCAATACCCGAGAAGGAGAGTCCACCCCGGTATATATATGGAAGAGATATGCTTCTATAGTCCCCATCTCTGAGCGCTGCATTTTTTGTATTTTATTCTCGCCCAGATTATCTGGTATATTAATGCTCCATAGTCATTTTATATGTTTTATTGTAGCCTTAAACAAACACAAGATGCGGCAAGCCTTGAGATATTTTTACACGGAATGCAAAAACCAGGCATAAGAGTTATATAATAGTGCGCTTAAGGGCTTAGATAAGTAATGAGGACTCTAAGCTCTGGGCAATTATATGATCTTAAAGTGGTCTTGCCACTTGGAATTAGCATTACTGCATTACAAATGATGTCACTTATTCCATCATGTTTTGTACATTAATTTTCACTGTTGCTTAATACATGGTCCAACATGTGGCCGTGCAAGGACGCAAACTAGAATTGATCAGCAAGATTACTGTGACTTTACACGGCACAATAATCAAGCGGCCGGGCCACACAAATGCTCCTTATATTGTTTGTGCAGCCATGGTTTGCATATACTGTACAGCAAACATTTGCATTTATCCATGCTATAAGTCTCCAGATCACACAAGCAATGAAAATATACTTACTGCGCTGCTGTGTGACCTGGCATCCCACTCTCTGACTCTCCCGTCCTGCTTTCTGGCTGTCACTGCCTCATCTGGCTATCAATCATTCTGAAGGTGACCACCTGAAGGTACTGCCAGTAGCTAAACAGCAGGAAAGAAGAGCTGAACAGTGGGATGCTGGATATCACAGCAGTGCACTAGGTATGTATGCACTGTGTGGGGCATCGAGAAACTGACAGCACGGATATATGAATAGCTGCGCTGTCAATTTCCCTTTGCTATAAGCCTGGTCCTGGTATGAGAGCCCTGCATCACCTTATTCCGAACCCACCAAATAAAGGTGTATGGGCAAAAATAAGGCCCCTTAGTGACTGCCATAAAAAGGCATATTGGCAGTTACTAAGGGGCTGAATATGTTAAATAGCTAAAAAAAGGTTCAGGAGGAAAGTGTTTTTATTTAAAAAATTAGGTTGGGGGGGGGGGGGGAGGATCAGAAGCAACGTGAGAAAATATAACTTTACTGAAAGAGTAGTAGATGCCTGGAACAAACTTTCAGCAGGTAAATCTACAGTACACAAATGTAAACCTGCCTGGGATAAACATATATCTATCTATCCTGAGATAATAATAAAGGAAATAATATAAGGACAGACTAGATGGACCAGGTGGTCTTTCCCTGCTGACAACCTTTTATGTTGCTATGAAAACAACTAAAAGTGTCAGACACTTTCCAAAGGAATACATTTCTAATCAGCAAGTGGGAAACACAAACAATCCTCATCATCACAGCCATCAGGCCGCTCAAGGAAACAGATTAGTGGACAATGGAGGTAATGGAAAGTTATTTGTAAAGGAACAAGTGATGCAAAGTAACATGAACACAACATGGAAGGCATGAGAGAGTGGATAAGGTCACACACTTTCTGGAGCAGAGGAAATAACATAATAAAAGGCACCTTTTATATGTATGCATATGGATTCTTGCTGTCATGTGTCTCTCAAACTATTCAATAATGCTCTGTCAAACATTTCTACTTCTTAAGTAGCGATTATCGTAAAAAAAAAAAATTGTGATTATCTGTCAGTGTAATAACACCCAATGATCAATGAACGATGAATAAAAATTCATTAATTTTTGTCTTTCAACATGTACCAAACATTACAGAGACCATTGTTTAAAACATGTTATAATCCCTGATGATCTTTGTCTTCAGTGGTGATAACTGGCTAGTGTATACATGTCCTTTGGTACTAGGGAGAGATCATTTCTCTGCTATAGTACACAATCTGATAAGGATAGTTTGACTTTGCTTTGGTCTATGCAGAGAATTTCCTGCTGCTAACAACCAATACAAGGTGACAATTAATATTTCTATATACATGAGAGTCAGGCAGTCACTTTTAGGTGACACAGGGCTATAAGACCCTCATGCTTAGTATAGTTGGCGCATGGTTCCTCATGTAAGACAAGGTTGTTCTCTTTAATCCATAGGACCTGGAGCCTAGATCTGGAGTCTCTTTTCTGATGTCCATTTTGCTCATTATACTTGCACAAGTTACCCATTATTTTTCTCTTATGTGTCCTATAAGATCAATGGCTCTACACCCCATTTCTCTTCCTCATAATCTCATGTCTGGATGTAAAGATACCTATACACCTTCAAAAGGTGTCAACCTCTCCCATTCACCCCAAATGTTAATGTGTTGCGAACCAGGAGGCAAGAGGCAGCTCTGGCTAATGTATAAATGTAAAAAAAATAAAATAAAATAAAATACAAGGCTTATCAATTGTGCAGGCAGGACTGATGGATTGTTTGTGCAGCCCTTTCCTGCAGTCATCCCCTTATTAGATGAGAAGATGTAGAGGTTATGAGATGTTTTTAGACAGCAATTGATTGCTAGACCTTTGTTTAGTTGGTGGCTGGCTGCTGGCCCTAATACACAGGGTGACAGTGGCCTGTTTGACTAGTAGTTGCCCTGTGTAATAGGGCCCTTGGTCTTCCTTTAGGTCTAGGCTTTTGCACAGTAGCAAATCAGTACAGGCAGAGCTGCACTGTAAAGCATGAGGGAGAGAGAGAACTACATCCTATGGTCCTGATGAAACAGACTGATTTCAGATGACATCAGACTTATTACTATTTACCACCATTACTATCAGGGCTACTGGTCGTAATGGAAGCTATGCAGCTAGGACAGATCCTGATTCACCAGACTGATCCAACTAACTGGAATGAAGTGCACCAAGGTCCAGTATCTATAACAGCAATAACAACGCTGCAGTCTGCAATATTCTTACTGTTACAATTACAGGAACTAGGAAAGGACCCCCACACCTAATGTATATGTGAATTCAGTATAAGCTACACAGTAGATCATAGCTTTGCGGACACACTGTACATGCAAATACTCAATACAAAAATAAAGATAAGCTTGCAGCTATTTTGGGAATATGGAAAAGAAAAATCAATACAAGCATTATATTAAAGGGAGGCCATGACTAATTACTGTGTATTGATAGCAAAAGCAGGTCAAACTAACAGGAGACGCATGTCTGTAGATGGAGAGCAGCTACACAGGAGGACGTAAGATGTCTATACACTGCACAACATCCCATTAATGTTAAACAGAACAGTGTAATACTTCACTTCCCTGTGGTGGTGCAGAAAAATAAAAACTGCTGCCGGAGTTCTGCTCCTGGCTTAATGCTGAGACTCCTCTCCTCCCCTTTGCCTCCTATATAGTTAGCTAGATATACAGAGCATCAGTCAAGCATGCACATGGCTCACTCCATACAAATCCTTAGGAGAAAATTATACAGTCTAACATTTATTACCTATTACATGAACTACTTCAGAAGTGTTTTCTGGGGCCTACTTTTATTGATAAATGTGTAGGGTCTGTGCATACTTTTTGCACGTATGAACATGATTTCTATAAATTCCATCTATGCTGCAAATTTTCCCCACGCGTCTGTCCGATATGTAACAGTGTTGTTATCATACTTTTGTGACATTTTTCAGCGGCTATATACTAAATAAAGCCCTCGATGTACTGAGTAAAGCCCTTGTCTGCCATGTACAGTGGTGTCAGTTAGTCAGCTAGCCTCTGCCATTGCTATGCATGACTGTTTACGCTGCAAACCATTATGTTCACATATACTGTCTCTCATCAGTTTGTGGTACTTCAGAGCTGCAGTCACGTGTTCACTTATAGTCAGCAGAATTCCCATTGACACAATTTTTGTTTAGTATTCGCATCTCCATTAATTTTAATTGTTTAATGCTTTTCTGTCCATCCCTGCAGACATAGGGGCACATTCATTAAAATTGTCTGTTGAATTTTAAATAGCTACTGTCATGGCCTGGGTCCAACCCCCCACCCCCCACCCCAGTGTTTGTTAGTGGTGGGAGAAGTGCCTGGTTAAGTGCTTCATTGCCCAGCTCATCACCTTTTCCATCTAAGAAACCATTCACACACTATGGAATCGGCACTGAAATTCTATGCGGAAACCGCCCTGCAAGGACTCCTGAATCCTGCCTTCTATCTGTTTGAATGGGAGGGCTTGCACGCCTCTCCACTCAAAGAATTGAGGCCTTCACATGGAATTTCAGTGCCGATTCTGTAGTGTGAATGGGCCCTTACTGCAGGAGATGTTCCCCATTGTAAGCATATGGAGCCTGTCTTCAGTAATGAGAAGACGACCACAGTGACCCAGGGGGCAATAGTATGTTTATACAGAGAGATTTATCCGACAGATTTTTGAAGTGAAAGCCACAAATGGATTTCAAAAGAGGAGAAATCTCAGTCTTTCCTTGATGTCTTTTTCTACGTTTAGGGTGCCTTCACACCTACCGGATCCGCAGTGGATCTCACTTCTGCGGATTCGCAGCGAGATCAGCTGCGGATCCAGTATCATTCACCCCTATGATAGCACATACTCGCTGTGAATATGTGCTTTAACTCCCCCCCCCCGCTGTCCACAGCTGAGCGGGACCGGAGCCGGGAACCTCACTGCAGCCGCGCCGCAGGGCAGGTACTGTATATGCTCTCGGCGGCTGGCTGCAGAATGCGGCCGGGGATGGGGGATGCGGCGGGGCTGTGGACAGTGAGGAGTCAAAGCACATATTCACAGCGGGATGTCAATCCCGCTGCGAGTATGTGCTATCATAGGGGTGAATGGTACCGGATCTGCGGATCCGGTAGGTGTGAAGGCAACCCTATAGTCTGTTCCTGGCTTTGGCTTAAAAAAAAATCATAACCATAAAGTTCTTATCCAAGCACTTTTCTTGCCTCTCTCTGACAATTGGTGAGGTTCAGAATACCCAGACCCCAGGTGTCATAAGTTTTTTTGTAAGTGACAGGGACACTTTAAGTCATGCCCCTTGTGCAGAAGCCATGTTCATTGTACAAAAAACATGTCTCTTTATCAGAGCAGAGGAGAAGGGTCTAAAACACATACTAAATGTGCTCAGCATGTGCACCAGCTCTTTGTGGTGTAGTTTCAATAGCAAATCTGCCCCATTGTTTAGGTTGAAACAGACCTTTTTTTTTTTTTTAACAAAACAGCCCACACGGTAACACTTGTATCGGCCACCCTGGAAACTACCGGTTAAATGCTATGAAATAACATAGTAGTGAAACACAATTATTTCAGTGATCTAAGACTGTCAACAAACTGCTTTTTCCTTACCATAAATGCAGTTAGGAATAACACTTTACATTGGTCAAATAATCTGTCTTTAGCCAGCATAGGTTAGATGTCACATATTAGAGGATATAAGAAAACATATGAGGCCAAGAAAACTGAAACAGGAGCTAAAGGATGCAGAACGGAGCAGGAGGCTTATACTCCTTTGTTCTAGCTCTCAGTGGGGGTCTCAGCACTTGGACCCCTACCAACCAAAACATAGAGCAGTGTCACAAGTTTCGTAAAATGGCAGTAACCCTTTAGAGACCATTTTAGAGTACACTACATTTAGTGAAGTAAACCAACTTGTGATTATTTCTGTATCATAAGGAACCTTTCCATCATTTGGGGATAAATCTTCATAGGCGCATGGAGAGCACTCAGTGTGATCATTGCTGAACAAAACTTTTATACAAGCCATGACTATTATAGTAAAATGATTATAAATACAATATAACTAGAGATGAGCGAACCTCAAGCATGCTCGAGTCCATCCGAACCCGAACGATCAGCATTTGATTAGCGGTAGCTGCTGAAGTTGGATAAAGCCCTAAGGCTATGTGGAAAACATGGATATAGTCATTGGCTGTATCCATGTTTTCCAGACAACCTTAGAGCTTTATCCAAGTTCAGCAGCCCCAGCTAATCAAATACCGAACGTTCAGGTTCGGATGGACTCAAACACGATTGGTTCATCTCTAAATATAACCTTTCCTGCAATACACCAATGTATTCCATAGTCAATTATAGTAAGCAACAAACAATGAAACAAATATGTACTGACAATGAAAATAAAGAAGAGGGATTTTATTCAATGTGTATGTTTATGCTTATTACAACAGCTACTCTTGTGTACAAAATGCATACCTTGAGCCTTATACACATGGCAGAGTTATATGTGCTTCCATGCCATTAAAGAGTATCTGTCTTTAGAAAAATGTTTTAAAAACTTTTGACATGTCGCAGAGATAGAAAGAGTAGAAGAGTCCTATAGCATCGTGTTATCAATGAATTAAAAGGGTTATCCAGCTCTACACAAACATGGCCACTTTTCCCTGTACTGTTGTCTCCAGTAGGGGGAAAGTGGCCATGTTTTTGTAGCGCTGGATAACCACTTTAATCTCTGTACCAGAACAGGGGAATAAACCTTCATTGATTATAATACCAATGCTACACAACTCTTATACCTTCTATGTCAAGTACCCACATCTGGAATTGTGGGTTTTCCAGCGTGCATCCACCCACTAGAATGACCATATTGGACCAAGTTCCCTGGTGCTGTGGGAACTGCTAGATCGTCGCTCGTTTACTGGACCTATTACATGGCCCGACATCGTTACCGATGCCCTTGCTTAACTATAAACATTACCTATCCACGTTCCAGGGCTGCTGCTGCGGTCTGCTTCTCCACGGGTCCCGCGCGCTCTAACTTCAGAGTGGCCTGTCAGCTGACAGGCCGCTCAGCCAATCACAGGCCGTGACAGCAGCAGCCTGTGATTGGCAGGGCGGCCTGTCAGCTGACAGGCCACTCTGAAGTTAGAGCGTGCAGGACCCGGGGAGAAGACCGCAGCAGCAGCCCTGGAACATGGATAGGTAATGTATATCGTCAGTTGCCGGCCGCACACCGCTATTACACGTAGCGGTGCGCGGTCGGCGCCCGACGAAAATAGGTCAGAACCAATATCAACGATCAGCCGAATATTGTTGTAATTGGCTGATCGTTGTATTTATGATATGGACCGATTCGGCCGATTATCGTTCCGTGTAATAGTACCCTAAGGGCCCTATTCCACCGGATGATTATAGTTTGCATAATCGTTAACGATCTCAAACGAACGCTATTGCGAAAGACCTGAAAACGTTCAGTCATTTCCATGGAACGATAATCGTTACTTATGATCGTAATTGTGATCGTTTTTTTCTTCGCTATTTATTTGCTATTGCATTCGTATCTATTGCGAACGACCGAACGATGTCTTATTCAATGCAAATGATTTGCAAATGTTTTGCAAACGGGCAACGATAAAAATAGGTCCAGGTCTTATAAAGCGATCAACAATTTCTCGTTCGGTCGTTAATCGTTAACTGCATTTCAATCGAACGATTATCGTTTAGATTCGAACGATTTAACTATAATCTCAACGATAATCATCCGGTGGAATAGGGCCCTAAGTCTATAGAGCCATCCAGCCATCACACATACACAGAGCATGAAGAGAAACACACAGCAGTGTGGTCGTTTTCTGGCTCATTCTACTGATCGGTTGCGGTCTGAACACTCAGACCCCCGCCTTTCAAAACTTTTGACACATCTCTGTGACATGTTAAAAGTCGTTTTTTTTTAAACTTACAGGTATGCTTTAAGTTGTAGACACTCCTTGTGCTGTCATATGAGCTCCATCCAGCGCCATATTACCACCATATTATTTGTCCCTAGAATCAGTCTGCCATATGTAATCTGATAGGACTTCCTATGTCTTTTTATGAAACTAAAGGCATCAGGGTGCAATGTAGCCTTTGATTCTTCCAGCTGACTTTCATTCAAGCAGGGTCAGGTATGAGAAGGGGGATGAGGAGATGTTAGAGGCCTCAGCATTTTAGGAGCTTGGGAAAGCCTCATTGCACAGGAGAATAGATACATTTCCTATGCTATGAAATCACAGGCGGATAAATAAAAAGGTACTACAATATGTGCCTCCTTGATCTAACAGCTATCGAACAGTGTCAGCAGTTTGAAATGTTTGCAGCTGACAGACTCAGTTTAACTTTATAGACACAGGAGATACAGAACAACATTAATGTATATCATATTTACATATACAATGTATAATTCATGGCCTACATAGGGAAATACTAATACCAAAAACAAAGCAAAATCACTATTAATGTCTTTGGCTATCACAATATTATTGTTGTCTTCAGGCATTGCTTATTGGCATTGGCATTAAAGGTTTGGTTGGCACCTAAAGCCATTTTGTTTAATTTCAGAAACTTCCCAGCAAACTCGGAATGTAGCAATGATAATCATCAATGGCATGGGGTCAATAACACTTAGCACCATGACCAGTACCATATCACTGTCTTTTGACTCCACTGTGATAATAGTGTCACTAGCAGTTGTCATTTGGGTTATGGTCATATACCAGGTACTATCTTCATTAGCAGCACTTTCATATGGAATATGTCCCTCTGAAATATTGTACTTGGCTGTATTTGACTGTAAATTGCTAAAAATCTCAGAAATCTTTCTCCTTGTGAAGACCTAGTTGGTACAGGGATATTTGTATGCAATGTGCCTTGGCAAAAATGTGGAAAATAGCTCTCCTGTAGAAGAAAGAAAATTCCCTCTTTACTGGAGATGAGCAAGCTAACAGTAAGTTTGGATTTGCACAAACCTGATTGCTCGGCACTTAAATCCCGCTCCCTGGAGAAGATGGATGCAGCCCTAGGACTGCCTGGAAAACATGGATACAGTCTATTGCGTGAACCCAAACTGTAAGTTCGCTCATCTCTAGTAGTTACACAATAAGCCAATGTCCAAGCCATAACAGAGTCCTGAGACAGGACTAGAGAAGAGCCTGAACCAGGGACACCCATAAGTAGACAGCATTGTTTTGGAGTTGTCATTCCCTATCCGTACAAAATAGGCTTCTAGTTAGTTGACAAATGCAAAAAAAAGTAACAGATATTGGAATTACACAATGCAATGGAAGCTAAAGTTCTCACCAATTTATTCAACACAGTTTGTCTAATAGTTAATATGATCCAACACCAGTTAATATTTGGATATGACACATGAGATAGAGAAGGCTGGAGGCCGCTGTTATTAAGCTCATCCTGGGATACTATATGCAGTGTGAAAGGTAAAATAATACAGTTCACAGGTAACCTAAGATTTTCCTCATTTAGTGAAGATTCCTAAAATCTTGGTAGGTTATATCCCACCCTGAGGACAGACATGAGGAGCATGTCATAAAAGGCATTATAACACACAAACTGGAGAGAGTGGAACGGCTGCACATCCCATCTATGGCTGATACTAATGCCGCTAGGCCTATATTAAAAATTAACACCAGAGTGTCTGTATATGAATTGATCAAGCCATATTGCCCCGTGTACCACCGCGCAGGTCCTCTGGTCCACACGGGTCCCTACACTAACTCCACACCGTGTCGGTCAGCGACCGCCAACCCCGCAAAGCGTGCACATGCAGGGAAGGGAGGCCATGGAACGGCCCTGCAACCCCAATGTCACAGGACCAGACCCAAAAAGCCCCACCAAAACCCAGCCAGCACCACCGGCGGGGAAGGCTGCCCCCAAAGACACAAGTATGGATATGGTATTACACTTACCATTGCTGCTCTCACAGAATGGGGAAGACAAAAGGTCCAGACATGTGAGCACAGACATATCCTGCTAATTTTGGTCATGTGGGTCTTATAAAGGAGTGCTAGCTGTTCAGAGAGGGAGAACTGTGAAACACGAACTGGAGAGAATGGAACGGCTGCACATCCCATAAACCCCATGCATTCAGCATTAAAGGGGTTATCCAGCTCTAAAAAAACATGGCCACTTTTCCCCCGCTCTTGTCTCCAGATTGGGTGGGGTTTGAAACTTAGTTCCATTGAAGTAAATGGAGCTTAATTGCAAACCACACCTGAACTAGAGACAAGAGTGGGGCAAAAGTGGCCATGTTTTTGTAGCGCTGGATAACCCCTTTAAAGCCAGCATGAAATCAACATGTAAGTGTGTAGCGATAATAAACTCCTGCTGCACAGCCCCACCTCCTAATCTCTTCTGCCCAGCCGCGGCATCTCTTCTGCTCGTCCGCAGCGTCATCACGTGATCAGCGCCGGGATCACCAGTGCCGTCAGTAGGAGGTCGGGAAATAGCATAGGAGGCGTATCAGCATGAGGAGAAGCTGGCACGTCACGGAGGGGGGAGGAGAGGGATGTGAATAACTGGAGCAGACTCAGCCTCCTGTGCTTGAGCACAGGTCATTAGCATATTACTTTATCGACGGTTTTAACAGCAACCGGACAATGGATTGAAAAAAGCTCCGCATCACTGGGTTATACATTACAGCGCATACACGGTGGTATGTATATTTCAATATAAGCTGTTTGGTGGTACATCCTCTTTAACCCCCCGCCACCGGAGCGTATACTTCATCTGCTCCCCGCTCCGGCTTTCTTCGGGGCTCCCGGCGTCTTCACGTCCCGTTCAGCCAATCAGTACGCTGTGGCAGGGCAGCACACTGATTGGCCGAGCGGGCCTGCCGGGAACCCCCAAAGCAAGCCGGAGTGGGAAGCAGGTGAAGTATACTCGGGCTGCTGACAAACTCCACATGTCCATCCTGCTGCGAGTTTGTGTGCCCAGAGTGTACGGGGCAGGGATCCGCAGAGAGAAATCTGCTGCAGATCCACCCAGTATGTTTGTACCCTTAAAGGGAATCTGTCAGGTTTCTACCAGGTACAGAGCTGCAGACAGGTGTGGCACTTCAGATTCCAAGGTAAATGCTACAAGCAGATAGCAGATAGAGGAACTTTTGAGGAAAAACACAGTTTTATAACTTTGCAAATGGCCATCAGCAAAGACAAAAGCATCACTTGTTTTATCTCCTTACCACCTACACCTATCGGCCTGTGTCTGCAGCTCTGTACCTGTTACGGACCGGACAGATTCTGTTTAAAGACAATAGTGATGGTGGGGGTCTTATATCAGGGCTTAGAATATTACCTGCCACAGGCACTAAAAATCCTAGTACTAGTAATTCAGTACATACAGTAGTTTTAAAATGGTAAGGAACCCATAGTTATATAGTATAGGGTATATATAACAAGCTGATCGGTGAGGATTTGATTGCTGGAACCACCACCAATTTTGAGAAAGTAGGTAAAATATCCCCCTAATGAATGAAGGGATGTTGGAAATAATCCATTAAAGGAGAACTCCAGAGATTTTTATACTTTTGAAATTCACTTCTTTTTATAAATCTCCACCCTTCCAGTCCTTATCTGCTGCTGTATGTCCTGCAGGAAGTGGTGTCTTCTTCTCAGTCTGACACTGTGCTCCCTGTCACAGACTGAGGTAGCAGCGGAGAGCAGGGTGTCAGGCTGAAAAGAAGACAGCATTTCCTGCAAAGCATACAGCAGCTAATGAGTAATGCAAGGCTGGATATTTTATTTTATAATACAAGAAAATTACCAATTGATTTGATTTGATTTTGATTTGAAAGAATTTATTTTTGCCAGAGTACACCTTTAAGTTATAATACAATAAGTAGTAATACTGGCTGAAGATACACCATTTGCAGGAGTAGGAGTGTCCAAGAAACTACCTTTGTGCACACTCAGCTGTGGCAAACATATCAACTTTCATCTATTAATCCGCTTCACAAAAGCAGCTCAGGTGTTAAAATACCAGCACTTCAGGCTGTAATACACACACCTCTGCAGAGATCTGACAAACACTATGGGGTAGCACCAACTAACTAGAGAAAGTACTCTGTGTGTGGAAGAGCAGGATCAATATTTGTGCAAACCCAGGATAAAGATAGCATACAGATGACATCAACATGAGCACAAAATGGTAACCTCTAAGGTTAGTGCAACACTGGGACGCAGTACTTGGAGCCCACAGGATTGCATACAACTGTAGCTGTAGCTCAATAGTTAAAACTGAGCAAATAGTGCCACAAAACGCTAGCCCAGGCCTAAATCTACCCACACACAGAGCCATCTTTCATCAGGATCATTGAAACTAAGATGGAAATTATTGTATACCTGAATGTCCACAAAGAAGAGTTTTCAATCTCACAATGCATCACCCCTATCTCATAGTTAACCAATATCTGATGTTTGATAGGGGGAAAGGTGGTAATGGACTAAAAGGTAAAGAGTATTTTCCAATAACATACATTTCACTAAATCAGATCATGCTAAAATAGGACATCATTTAATTGGTATTGAAAATGCATTGTCCAAGCGTTTCATTCACTTATTGTTGAAACTGCATTGTCCAAATGTTTCCAGCTTAGCAGGCCCCATGTCGCCATGGACAGGGGGGCTACTAAGAAAATGCACTCATGGTGGTCACATCCACCCGCGGCATTTGTTGGTCACACATGCGCTGTCCCTGTATAGTATCCCTTCTGTAAATGTGCAGAGAAGTTGTGGGAGAGTATCGGCACATCAAGGTAAATGTACAGCCCGCCCACATTTTCTAGACACAGCCCAGAAGTATAAAGATGGACGAACTGAAATTGTTACATTATAAAAATATCTTACCCATATAAAAAAAAAAATGTATCCTGCAAGTGGTGACAGTAACAGCTAATCTGTTAGTGGAAAACCCTTTAAGTCAAGTTTACATCATCAGATCAATTTGTAGCATTCATTTTGGTCAATTCATGTATCGCCAGCTTAACTGAGCTAAGACTGATGCAGAATACACAGAAACAACAGGTCAACCTGAAAGAGTTAACAAAAATAGGAAAAAACAACACACCTGTCCTTCTCTTGAGAAGCAGCCATAGTTCAGAGATGTCCTTACACAGCAAGGAGATGAGGCTTAATGTCATGTTGATCCAGACAGACTTCCTATATGGTCTCCTCTACAAAGTGACCTATTTCTCTGCAAGTTGGTCTGAAAAGTACAAAGAGAGCACCAAACTCTGCCTTTCAGTAGAAGCCAAGCAGTGAGGATACAATACCTTTCTTCAAATTACACGCAAAGCTAGTATGTTTTTCAGCTGGGCTGGCGTGACAGTCTGACAAGGTACAGCACCTTCCTTTCTGTCCACAATAGATAGTTGTAAAGAAGGCTGAAGCCTCCCCGGGCGTCATACCTCAGCACCGGTGACAGATACGCATCTGCTAAATGTTGCTGAGCCTCAAGCAGTGTTTTTAAGACAATTTCCTTACAACTTTGTTAAAAAGCCTCTTACCAATGGCCGTCAGAAACCTCCCTAGAGGGGCCCTTCATTTACTAACTATCGACCTCACAAGTAAAGCCATTCCTCTACCCTAAGGAAATATTCGGTAAAATAGACAGCTGTCCTCTCTGGTGAACTCTGACATCAGATGCACAGATACTGTAGAGAGATTCTATGTTTTAAACACATAAAGTCATAAAATGCTTGCATGGCATGAATGGACATGGGCCGCTGTAACTAATAATTGACAAAGGAGTTTAATGCACGTGGTTAATACCAGACAGGCCATCCGTCAGCAATGGCATAGACTTAATAATTGATATGTGGGATTACACTACTGCTGCTTTACCACTTGTAGGTTGTCTCGCTTTATAAGATGATTGCTCCAAAATAGAAACTCATAAAGCTGTGGCTACTGGTAACTAAAATACTTCACAATGTCACAATGTTACCTATGCTCTCATCTGAAACAAAAGCAGTTATCTATAAAATATTTATAGGAATCATGAAAAAGGGACAAATCTAGGCCAAGAAAGGCCCTTACCCTACAGTCCCTACCTACTGATATGTCCCTATAACGCATGGGGCGCTTAAGATGAAGGTACATTTCTTACCTTCATCCTCGGCATCCAGGGCTTATTAGTGCACTGATAACATGGATTAAGGGTGCCTTTACACATGACTGATTCCCAGCAGATTCCTGTGATGTCGGGAGACCGCCCCGTTAACCCCCGGCTGGCCGGAGTATATACATTACCTGCTCCTGGATCCAGCTTACTTCGGTGGTTCCCGGCTGCATGTCCCGCTCAGCCAATCAGTGTGCTGCGTTGGAGCGGTCTCCCGACATACTGCGAGTATGTCTGCCCATAGACTTTACAGGGCAGGGAACCACAGCATATCTCACTGCAAATTCGCAGCGAGAAATCTGCTGCGGATCCGTCATGTGTGAAGGCACCCTAAAGGGGTTATCCAGCGCTACAAAAACATGTCTACTTTCTTCCAGAGACAGCACCACTCTTATGGTACTTTTACACAGAGCGATAATTCGCCCGATCGCATGATTAACTATTCCGAATGAACAATGTGTTTTTCATAACGATCAGCATTTAGACGGCACAATATATCGTACGGAAAAATCGTTTTGCGATCATTTAAGCCTATCTCACACATAGGTTACATCGTTGAAAGACTGTTTACACGGAACGATCTGTGAATTTTTTGCGAACGACCAACAACGATTTGAGAACTTGTTGAAAGATCAAAATGTACAATTTCTCGCTTGTCGCTTGATTGTTCGCTGTGTTTACACAGAACGATTATCGCTCAAATGCGATCGTTATCGTGCAAATTCGAACGATAATCGTTCCGTGTAAAAGGACCATTAGTGTGTCTCCAGTTTAAGTGCAGGTTTTATAACTTAGTGAATAGAGCTTAAATGCAAACTACACCTGAACTGGAGACAAGAGTTGTGCTGTCTCTGGAAGAAAGGGGCCATGTTTTTGTAGCGCTGGATAACCCCTTTAAACTACAAACTCCATGAAAATGGCACCAAGGATGAAGGTAAGAAACATCCCATGCTGATATTTCCCATGCGCTATAGGGACATATCAGCAAATCAAAACAGGCAAGCAGGCCTTCACAGCGCTGCTCCGTGTCTCGCTGACAGACTCAGAATGTAATTTTTAACTGGAATCTGGATATGTCATGTACTAGGCTCTTCCAGTTGCACCATCACGGCCCAGCTGAGTAGTTAGTGACTGGGGTGCTGTCTTGCCTGAGTCACCGATTGGCTAAGCAGGCAATCTCTCAGCTGGCCACTGTGATAAATTTAGCAAACGCTCATTCATCGGCTGATTGAATCTTTTGTGTAGCCATATAAAATTATTGATAACTGGCTGCACATCTACTTGTCTGAATAGAGACGGTGCTGCCAATAACAATGGATTCAAATGGCCGTGCAAGTAATATAAATAATAGTAAAATATAAATAGTAGTTCATTGCCCGCTATCTCTTTCCCCATTAACTTCTATAAAGAGCAGCCACTGGGCAAGTGTTGCACTAAAAAAGCAACTCATGTGTATTTCCGCACTACAGAGTTTTCTGGTTATTTTATAGCTTTGCTCTTTACATATCATCTAACTTTAGTGCATTTTAAATAAAGTACAAAAAACAAATCCAGAATAGTATCATGTATTTTATCTTAAGAGACATCACACCTTATAATAAACTGACTAAAATAATTGCAGATAGCATCCCAACTGTGCCAGCTCTCGGGTGCAGAAGGCCCCTCTAACATCAGCTGAATTCATTGGGAAGACACTTCTTACAGTCTGTCACAATGCAGTCCTACATCACAGTAGAAACCACTATGAATGTTTCATGACAGTGCTGAGGAATTGGTGCATGAACATCCCGGGCTGTATTACCCCCTTCTTTGCTCAGAGAGATGCCTTGGACCAGTTGACTCAATCACTAAAAACGTTTTTGGCCTCGCTGGAAGAAACTTGGGCAGCATCTCTATTTAAAGCCTAAGAAACATGACAAAGCTAATGCACATGAAAATCTGCATCAAAGTGTAGAGGTTAGGCTCTTTATACACCATGTTAGTGGTGTCTGTTTAGTGTACATGTAAGTATATCTTCTATCGCATAAGCCAAATGTATTGATAGACCCCAAACACCTGATTGAGGCCAAAGAGGTGTAATTTTGTCCTCCAAGTAAAAAAGTATACAGAATGGTATGTATACCCCACAAACAGGAAAAAATGCAGTATGGAAATACTCCATACAAGCAGACAGTTATGCTTTTTATGTGAAGCTATATTATGATGACCTGGCTCAAGAGGACCAAGGTTCTGACAAAACATTGGGGGAATTTTATCAAGGGCTTTTGGGCTAAGTTTTATTTTGCCTGTTTTGAGTACTCACCCAAAAATTAGCAAAATCCAGAATTTGCGCCCAATTTATCATTTGCAACTTTTTAAAAAGTCACAAAAACTGGTGCAGGCTTACGTCTGGTCAGTACCAGGTGAATTTGTTTGTGACTTTTTTGCAACTTTTTACATAGAAGCATTTACTATGGCAGTGCGACTTTTCCATAAATCACACACAATATATTGGAAAAAAAAAAACAAACAAAAAAAAACACCAACCCACATTAGAATAGTCGCACACATTACGCTCCTACGGGTGCCTTGACACAGAGAGATTTATCTGACAAATTTTTGAAGCCAAAACCAAGAACAGACTATAAACAGGAAAAAGGTCATAAAGAAAAGACTGAGATTTCTCCTCTCTAAAATCCATTCCGGGCTTTGGCTTCAAAAATCTGTCAGATAAATGTCTGTGTAAAGGCACCCTGAGTATATGTACCCCAATGAGCTCCAAAGCTTCAGCAGACATCATCTTAAATGGATTTGGAGCCATTCACTTGCTGAATGGCTAGTATTATAGGCTGATCATACACAACCTTTTGAAATGTATTAGGGATATGGCATGTGTGCCACCTGCATGAATTAGTAGGGAATGAAAATTAGACACGCTTAATGGTAGGTCACATGGTCACACACGCAGTAATGTAATGAAAATGCAATGTTAATGCATCATTTAATTGTAGTAATTGATGGTTTCGTTATTAATCATTTCATTGCTGTCCAGCGGTCCTTAAAGTGACTCTGTACCCACAATCTGACCCCCCCAAACAGCTTGTACCTTCGGATAGCTGCTTTTAATGTAATATCTGTCCTGGGGTCCGTTCGGCAGGTGATGCAGTTATTGCGCTAAAAAAACAACTTTTAAACTTGCAGCCCTGTGGCAAACTGGCATGGCCTAAAGTGACTATGTATAAGGCTGGCACACCCTCTCTGTTCCTCCTCCCCGCCCTCTTCATCATTAGGAATGCTCCTATTCATCAGCTGTGTGAATACTGCACATGGGCTGGATAGTTAAGGCACCTGTGCGGTGTTCACTGGAGAGGAAAAGGAAAAATCCTGCCAGTGGCATTCCTAATGATGAGGAGGAACAGAGGGGTGGTGCAAGGTTAGGGCACAGATACTCTAGGCCACGGCAGTTTGGCTCAGGTCTGCAAGTTTAAAGTTGTTTTTTAGGACAATAACTGCATCACCTGCCGAACAGACCCCAGGACAGATCTTGGATTAAAAGCAGCTAACCGAAGGTACAAGTGGTTTGGGGGGGGGGGGGGCAGATTGTGGGTAAAAATTCGCTTTAATTGCGTTAACACAATGAAACTCCACCGAATATGGAAATCCCATTAGGCTATGTTCACACATAGCATGTAATTAGCGCTATTTTGCTGCAAACTGCTTGATTTGCTGTAAAATAGCGCTAATTAAACACTACACACCCACTGCTGAATGTCACAAGTTATAGTGCTTTTACACAGAGAGAGATTTATCTGACAGATCTTTGAAGCCAAAGCCAGGAACAGGCTATAAACAGATAACAGCTCATAAAGGAAAGACTGGAATTGATCCTCTTTCCAATCCACTCCTGGTTTTGGCTTCAAATATCTGTCAGATAAATCTCTCTGTGTAAAAACACCATTAGAAACTGAATTTGACACTGGTCCTAAGCATTTTTAGCTCCACATCTCATCAACTCCTGTAATCTGGAGTCCATTGCCCTGTGAATCTGCTAGTAGACTACAGACAACCATTTACACTAAGCACCTCATGTAGTATGTGACATTTACATTAGAAGCATAATAATAACAGTCACTGTATAGCTGGCCTTCATAAATAAGCTGGACCTATATAATCCATACGCTATACTAACCGCTGCATATTTATTTCATTTTCAGTCTATGCAAAAGTTAATATGGTTAAATGTTATGCACATTAATGGCAAACAGCTCGTTGTAAGCCAGCCTGCCCTCCTGATTCCCAGGGAACACAGCAAAGCATGAGATCACATGCAACTACTGCAGGAAAACAGCCTGCCACTTAACCTGACTGCTGAAAGACAGCTCTGCCATGTTACCCTTACCTGCATTACATCAGGACCACACCGAGCTGCCTCAGGTCTGGAAAAATTATAGCTATTAAACTGTACTCCAAAGCCAGGGAGAACATCTGCACACATCGCATATCTGCTGAATGTCACAAGTTAGAAACTGAAAGAAGTTACAACTGAATGTACATCACATGATACGGGGCTGTCCTACATATAGTATCTTTTACAGATTCTACATAACTAAGGCCCTATTACACGGAGCGATTATCACTTAGAGAACAATCAGCCGACAAAGTGATCATCGGCTGATCATTTCTTTAGGTCCAGACCTTAGAGATGTGCGCCCAAAGGTTTATGTGTAATAATGATACGTGTAATAATTAACTGGCCTTACCATGTTCCCCGGTGTCTACCTTCTCTGCACTGACAGGCTGCCAGCCACTCGGCCAATCACAGACCGAGATAGGCCACTTAGCCAATCACAGGCTGAGACAGGCCGTGGCCTGTGATTGGCTAAGCAGCTGGTAGCCTGTAAGTGCAGAGAAGGCAGAGTTTCAGATCTAGCAGATTGGCACTTGTTTAACCCCTTAAGGTCAACGCCAATTTTCGTTTTTGCTCTTTTGCTTTTTCCATTTTATGTTTAAAAGTCCATAGCGCTTGCATTTTTTCACCTAGAGACTTATATGAGCGCTTATTTTTTGCGAAACCAATTGTACTTTGCAATGACAGGCATTATTTTTTCATAAAATATGCTGCGAAACCGGAAAACAATCATTTGCGCTGTCAAATTGAAAAAAAAAAAAAGAACGTTTTTATTTCGAGGAGTTTTGTATTTACGCTGTTTGCCCTATGGTAAAACTGACTTGTTATGCATGTTCCTCAAGTTGTTACGATTACGATATGTAACATGTATAACTTTTATTTTATGTGATGGCTTTTAAAAAATTCAAACCATTGTTAACAAATATATGTTCCTTAAAATCGCTCCATTCCCAGGCTTATAGCGCTTTTATCCTTTGGTCTATGGGGCTGTGTGAGGTGTCATTTTTTGCGCCATGATGCGTTCTTTCTATAGGTACCTTGATTGCGCATATACGACTTTTTGATCGCTTTTTATTACATTTTTTTCTGGATTTGATGCGACCAAAAATGCGCAATTTTGCATTTTGGGATATTTTTTCCGCTGACGCCGTTTACCGTGCAAGATCAGGAATGTGATTAATTAATAGTTCAGGCGATTACGTGCGCGGCGATACCAAATATATTTATTTATTAATTTATATTTATAAAATGGGAAAAGGGGGGTGATTTGGACTTTTATTAGGGGAGGGGATTTTTTATTAATAAAAACACTTTTTTACTTTTTTTTTTTTTACATGAACTAGAAGTCCCCCTGGGGGACTTGTATATATACAGCACTGATCTCTCATAGAGATCAATGCTGTGTATATACACAGCAAAGATCGATCAGATCTGTGATAGATTGCTTTGGCCTGCTGCAGGCCACAGCAATCTATTGCCGAGCCGGGATCAGCGTCATTGCGACGAATGCAGAAGCCCGCGGGGGGGGGGGGGGGGGGGGGAGATCCGTCCCACTAGACACCAGGGATGTGAGTAATAAAGCACTTCAATGCAGCTGTCAGGTTTGACAGCTGCATTGAAGTGCTTAATTAGTCGGCGCGGCAACGGGACCCGCGCCGGCTAATAGAGGCACTGCCCGGCTGCAGATTGCGCCCACATCCCAATTCCTCAGAAATGAAGATCATCCAGCTGGTACTGCAGTATTGGCAGGGATGATCTTCTCTGACAATGACCTCCAGCGAGGAACCATAAGGCGGGGTCACTGTGACCACCACTACATGGTTGTGGGGAGTTTTTATTAAAGGGGATTAATATGCGGAGGAAATACCTGGTGGAGGGAGGGGGAGAGTCAGGGAGAGGAGGGGGTGGGGATCATAAGTATAAAAGGGAAGGTAACCTTGTCAAAAGCCGGACAAATTTTTCAGATCCCACCCACCCACCCTACTGTTTTGTTGTATGGTTCATTGCAATTGCAATTGTCATTGTTGATCCAGGGTTTTATTCTGATTGCCATTTTGTCCAGAAGGAATTTTCTCCCTGTAAAGGGGCAAATTGCCATCGGCCTCATGAAAGTTTTTTGCTTTCCTCTGGATCAACACAGTAGGATTATACTGTAGGTTGAACTTGATGGACTATTTTCCATCTTATCAACTATGTTACTATTATGTGACGTGGAAATCGCGATCCTTCATCCAAGGTTATTACGGGTGCATTAGAGGCCCCTTGGCAGGGACAGTTCTGCTTTGCGGTAGCGCTGCTGTCAAGGGGGGAGGGGCTGTCTAGCATACTACCCTCAGGAATGGACTTTCTAAGTTTTCTGGATAAAGGGTTGTGATTTGTGTTGGGCCTCCCCGTTTGTACTTTAATGTCTCGAATAAAATGCAGCCTACGCTGCAATACTTTCCGCCAAAGTATGTTGTGTTTGTATTCTTCTGAGTTTGTATTGTATAGGTTCTTGGATTATTGTAGGAGTGGGGTTAGCAGGGGTTAGCAGTGGGGTTCCCCCCTTACAACAGATACTGTGGGATCTGGCAAATCCAATGTGCCGTCATTGGGCTGGAAAAGTGAATTCCCAGAGTGGCCGTTTAGCACATCCTGATAGCAGGAGTCATATACTTTATTTATTGGCTACCATTATATTTGTGACTATAGATTAACATTAGCACAGTATTATAGATTACAACACAGATACAATAAAGATTTAAACTACGCTCATATGAAAACGGTCTAAGTCCACTACAAACTACAGAGCAATGCTAGTAAATAAGGTTATACCAAACCCCAAACACATGCAGCAGAAACAATCTGCCTATTAGTACCACATATAGAGTCCATATAACACACAGAAGGCTATTAGATGATTTGCAAAGCAGACTTTTTGTGATGTTTACATCCTCAAAATATGTGTATTTTAGGCAGGTAAATAGCTGACAAGAAGTAACTTGCACTTCATTTTATGTCTATAATTACTGTGGATGTAAAATCTGACACTTTACAATTGAATTTAAAAGGAATTCAGTAGGGAATCCAAAACAATAAAAAAAAAACAATCAATCTCCCAGTATTTGGATGTTTGTTGAGACATAAATGACTTATAGTTGGACTGTGGCACATCAAAAAAGGCCCAAATACAGTGTGTACACATAGCCGTACAGGTTACCTTCATTGTGACTAAATCATGTAAGGAGTTATAACTGGAGCATGTGAAAGGTGTAGACAACGTATTGCAATGTGGAAATGGAAGGGCACTATTACAAAGAATGCTCTTCTACCTATAAACAGATCTGGTTTTGCCTGTCGGCCTATAGCAGGGGAGAATATTCTGACTCAAGTCATTTATATTCTGCATTGGTGTGACATTACAGTTGTATCTAGCGCAATATCTCACAACAAACACAAGGACATTTGTTCTTGGCTCTTGAAAATGTTCCAAGTTGATAAACCTGGTGTACTGAGCATTACGACCAATGTTATAACCTCCTGATAATGCCTAGTGGTTGTGTAGACAGGAATAATACTAGCTATAAATATCATTACAATTATTTATTCTTCATAACATGTTCCAGGTGTCTCCTCATTTACCATCTGAGATCTTGTAGCAATGACCTTTCTGCATCACAGTAAATTTCTTTTCAAAGTGAATAATCTATCCTTTGAGTTAATCCTGTTTAAACCTGGGGAGATTAGAGATAAATACATTTGTTATAGGAATTTATATAATTGCTAGTTAACTGCAGAGCTTTGGTCACATGAAACACTATCTGCGTAAGGTTGGTGTTATCCACAGTGGCAATTCTGTGGCACGTTTTTCAAGCGGATTGAAGGGAAATGGTAAATATAAAGTTGATCAATAGTGGTTGCTCTTTTAGTTACATAATAAAGAATGACAATAAGCTATAAACATAAAACAAATAGGATAAAAAAAAAAAAAATTCAGACATTAAGAGTTGCCTTTAAGCTTCGTCATACCATAGATTGATATCTCCGCAATAGTACATAATATCCAAGTAACGTCAGTGATCCAAATATCCAAATAAAGTCAGTGGTCCAATATCAAAACTGAAAGCGGACTAGTGGCGGTTGACAAAAATGACAAGCACATACTCTTGGTCTAACACATGTATAACATGGAACGCCTTATGTGCCCTCAGGTGAAAAGTCTATCATGTGAACATAAATCCGCTGCACGGTAGTTTCCCCATGTTCTAACACTTGTAAGGTTACTTCTCTCTAGAACATATGGAAATGGATTTGTTTCGTTGCTAAGCTACTTTAAAGTTTTCCTCCTGCAGAGGCACTCTAGGGTTAGGTATAAATACTTAAAATACTTGTAATGCTCCACTCTACAAATATAGAGAGTTGTGGTCACTAAAGAGCCCTACCTGTATCCTATGTATATATTGGAGCAGATAAAAGGAGCATAATCAGGGGCTTAGGGGAGAAGACGAAGGCTGATAAAGACTGCATCAGAGAAATGCTTCTATGACAGACTGAAAGCAAAGCTGTACAACACAAACTTATTTTTTTTAATTAAAACCCCACGAAAAAGTGTTTTGTACCATAATAAGTACAAAGCAAGAATAAAAGATATTTTTTTCAAAAGGTGTCCTTGGCCAAAAAAAAGTTTAGGTAAATTTGTTAGATAGTCAGACTAGGGTTACCTGATAGCCCAGTGCAATAAACAACGTTTTCACGCTAGCAATGGAAACACACCACTTCCATGGCTTAGAGTTGTTTGCACTTTAGCTGTCACTTTGAAACATAGCTGAACTGACAGAATGACAGGGCACGATGACGCAGCATGAGACAGGATTAACACTGTGTTCTGTGGCAGATTACTCCCAAACATGGACCAGCATTAATTGGATACTGTAATGTAGTTACCTAAAAGGGCTGGCGCAAGAGCAAGCACAATCCTTTACCCTCCATACTAAGCAGCTTACATTTTTTTAACCAACAAAACAAAATTACAAATCAAGCCTGACTCTGTTTATGCATACAATGCGCATTGACAGGATACTATCGTGTAAAATTTTGTAACATGTTGATTTAAAACTGTAACAACAAAACCATGAAATGACTTAAAAAAAACATCATCATACAGGAATAATGGCTATGCCACTCAATACCTATGACCTGGCACCATATAGCTCTATCTTGTTATGCAGATTTCTTCACATACACATAAAACCAATGAAAAAGCATCCATGTAAACTCCCAGGCTGAGTTCCGGGTTACTGTTAGTCTTCTGCGGTTATGTCATCACTCTACCTTTGATGTATGAGCACGCTGGTATTTTCTCAGGTAAGAAAACCTGTTTCACATCCTTTTCCGTAATTTCCAGGAACTTCACAGTAGAGAGGTTTTCACAGATGGATGCTCCCAGAGTACAAGCATCAATCTACCCTGAGTACTTACACTGTACAGGTTGGCAGCAGTGATGTGGCAGTACTCTGCTAATGGCACTGACAGGCAGACTGAACGGGTCACTAATTAAGAGGCTGGGCATACAAACACTTCATCTTGGCAAATGCTGGAACGTGCACCTGCCTTTTCTGTGTTGAAGGTTGTTACAGAGACATGGTTAACTCCTTCCTGCTTGACTTTATCCAGGCTATGAGAATGACTGTAAGACTATAGTATACATACTTGATTATCAAATATATAAGGTTAGTGAGCTTCCTAATTCTGTGCTTCTGTTATCTGCATCAAGTTTTGTCACATTCACAGTTTTTACATAGTAGATTGTATCAATCAAATACTAGGTACTCATAATTTCTAGTTTAAGGCTATGTTCACACAACAGATCTTTTGCATAAATCACGGCCGTTGACGCAATTTGCAACAACGGTTGTGATTAATGCAGAAGATTCCTTGTATTTGAATGAATGGAATCCAGGCAGGAGTGTATACACATAGTATACGCTCTGGCCTGGATCCCTAGCGGCCGAACTGAAAACCAACATGTCAGTTTTGTACAGGTCACACAATGGAGAGTGCAGCTCCGACCACAATCTCTATTGTGTTCAACGGTGAATTGTGATGCGGGTGCACACGGATGCGCTCGCATCCCAATTCAATAGAATTGAAGTTTATAAACTTCACTGACACCGACCTAAAGGTCTAAGGGTAGAGCTACACAGCCACTGGTTGCTCAGTGGTTAGTACAGTTTCCCTTTACACTTGACCCAAATACCACCTAGGATAACATCTGTTTTATGTTCTCCCTGGGTTTGCTCAAATAAGCTGATAGGTCAGATTGCAGATTAGATGGGGACAATCTAAATAACAAGCAGAAGCTCTGTACAGAGGTGTGGATTAGAGTATTTATGGAATTTCACACAGTTAAAAATCTGGTCATAAGATTTTTGTCTGCAGATCCTTTATATAGGGGAAGGCTTGCAATACTAAAGTCTCCAAGGTCCTGTGGACCATGGGTGCTGCTGGTGTAGCCAACAAGACTGCTTTTATCTCCTGCTCATTCTGGACTGCTAATTCCCAGCTTGTAATGATTTTTAATTGCACATCTTTAAATTTAAAAAAAAGTCAGGCATTCGGATAAGCGTACCTTAGGATTAGCCTATTAATCTAAATTTCTAGACATTAATAGGGACTGTTTTGCATTCAGTTGTTTTTTCTTTTAGAAAAGACCAGGCTAGGTAATAAAAAAACCTGATCAACATTTCCTGGTCCCATTCTTGACAAACAGTAAATGCCCGCTTAGCCCTTTACTGGCGACAGTGGTGACCTGCCCAGCCTGCAATTGGCTGCACCTGCATTTTCTTGTGTCAGGATGCTGTGATCAGGGTGGAGCCGGGCACTGCCAGAATGACAGTGGTGGCTGCTTGCTTTCTACCCAGTCTGGCCCATATAAAAGTAACTAATGTCAGATGCCCTCTAACTTTTTTTTCTATAGTACAATAATGATTTTGAGCCTGCCATGTTTACATTACATGCCAAACCGTGTACAGTAGCCTACAATCCACAATGCCACTATAATTTGTACTTACGCTGCACAGAACAATCTAGGGTTATGCACATCTCAGACAGCCAGTGATATCTTTCCATCTCCTCAGTTGTGATCCTTACGTGATCCATTATGTCTCCAGTGTCATGCTTGATCCAAGATCCTTCTGCATTTTGTGCCTTCTTTCCCACACACAGCTTTCTATACCAATAAGGCAAACACGCACCGCTTTGTCATGTGAACTTTGTACCTCAAACAGAACAGGTCGAAACCATCTGTCTTCTGAAATTCACTTTTTGCTCCAGCAACTTTGTATCTTACAGTAATTATCCTGTAAGTAGCCTTTCCCGCCCCTCTATTATTTACTTACAGTAGGTGTGTGCCGTGAAAAGCTATTGAAGCATCGGATCTCAGGGCAGAACAGGTGGAAAGCTCACTACTGTACAGTCGTTTCCTATAAGATATGAGCAGCAAGTTTACATCTTAAACCTGTTTGACAAGCCTCCTAACCTGTCTTGGTCAGATGTCAACCCTATATAGCAGAGGAGACTGTCTATGTCCGCACACTGCACAGCAGAATCCTCTATGGATGAAGATTTAGAGAATGAGAAATTGGCTGAACATATTGTAAAGAGGTGTTCTGCCCTATACATGCAGGATTTGTATTACAGCAAGTACACTAAGAATAATGGGTGAATACTGTATGTAGTCCTTTTAAAATGATACTTTGATTCAGATTCTGAATCATGTTTTAGACTCCTCCAATCTTTATGATTATCTTTACATTAATGGGTATATAATAGGACATATCTAAAGGTCAAAGTTCATGATATACAGTATAAACTCAGAACATTTAAGTAGGTACTGTTTTGTATCTGATATTTTTGATACAGGAGTGAAAAGCAGAGCAGGAACATAGAAAAGATCGTGGTTAGAGATGAACTGGAGCACGCTTGAGTCCAATCGTTCGGCATTTGAATACCAGTGGTTGAAGAAGTTGGATGTAGCCCTAGGGAGTTATGGAAAACATGGATACAGCCTTATGGCTGCATCCAACTTCTTCAGCCACCCATATTCAAATGTCAAATAACTGGACTTCAGCATGCTTGAGCTGTAATCATGGTGTATTACACAGGTGCTATTGCAGCGGTAACTTGCCTAAGGGCACCACTCTCTGGCATAGTATTATGGGGCCCAATGGGGCACTTTCCTTTTGATGTTATTACTTTGTCAGCATTACTATTTGGCCTACATGTCTTCATTGCCTCTATGGTGGGAAATGCGACACCATTTTGTCGCTACTGTCTGGCCACAATGTGGGGACTTCTCAGATTGTAGGGAACTTTAAAACTACTTTAGGGTACGTTCACACGTATCGGATCCGCCGCAAGACCCGCTGCGGATCCTTGCCCTGTACGCCCTATGGGCATACAAATTCACGTTAACCCCCTGGCCGCTGGAGCCTATACGTCACCTGGTCCCCGCTCCAGCTTGCTTCGGGGGTTCCGGGCACGTCCCGCTCGGCCAATCAGTGCGCTGCTCCACCGCAGCGCACTGATTGGCTGAGCGGGACGTGAAGACACCAGGAGCCCCGAAGCAAGACGGAGCGGGAACCAGGTGAAGTATAGGCTCCAGCGGCCGGGGGGTTAACGGGGCGGGCTGCGGTCAAACTCACAGCGGGATGTGCATCCTGCTGCGAGTTTGTCTGCCCATAGACTGTACAAGGCAGGGATCCGCAGAGGATCTCGCTGCGAAGTGAGAAATCCGCTGCGGATCCGGTACGTGTAAAGTACCCTTAATGAGCTATTAAAGGGAAATTAACTGTTGGTTGCGAAAATTCTTACCTGCTATGTTCTCATAGTGCTGGGGACACTGAGACCACCCTCAATGCACAGATCCGCCACACTGAAGGGACTCTCCTTATAAATATTTATCAGATGCTCATCACTGCAGAATGCTGCTTCAATATTCATGAGGGGGAAGCTAGCGGGCAGGCGAGATCAGTGCACTGAGGGTGGTAGTTCTGTCTGCAGTGCACTAAACCACCTAATTTACATATTAATTAAACAGAAGATTTGACTATGGAGCTGAGGATGAAGGTAAGAAAATTCTCTCCAATTTCAGTGCCCTGTGTCCAGATAGTGCCTTGAGGTCCCGAGCCCATTTTTGAAATCTGACTATAACCTATCCTAGAAAATGGCAAGAGTCTGCAGCACACCGGAGTAAAGGTGAATAGTGTTTATTCCATCAACAGGTACAGGATACCTTGTGGCTCCTACCTTGCTCTATAACCTATCCTAGCAATTCTGAGACTGTTTTCTCATGACATATTGTACTTTAGGTTAGTGGTAAATTATGGCAGACATGTGAAAAATGCTCACATTTACATTCTACGGTCACCATGCGGGTTTATTTATGTGATAATTTTAATGGCATAGTCATTACGCACGTGGCAATACTAAACATGTGTACTTTTTTTATGTTTTTTTTTCCACATTAATTATTGCATTGGGGGCTATTTTGTGTGTTTTGAACTTTATTTATATTTTTATTTGTGTGTGTTGTTTTTACTTTCTCACCATGAGGACTTCACTATAGGGATTGCCTGATGACAGGCGATTACAGTGCAGTACTGATCTGCATTGCACTGTAACCTGCCTGTCATAGGCATTGCTTGAGACTTAGCCTTAGGACTGAGCCTCATGAGCTTCCATAGCTATGACACAGGAGGCCTCAGGGAAGCAGGGATGCAGGATGGCATGGGCGCAGCTCCTGTGCCTGTTTCATTCCAAGACCTAAGTGTACATCCTCGAGTGTAAAAAGTTACAGCTATGCCCTCAGTCCTAAAGGTGAAACTTTTGCCACTGACAGTGTACAGATAGTAGGCAAAAAAACACATTATCCAGAGAGTCTACAGTACAGTATATTGGTGTCCATGCTGTAAAGACTTGCCTTGACTAGGTTTACATCACATTAGTAGTCTCAATTTAAAGTATACACAGAGAAAAGCTCCTAACATATATGTTTAATAGAGACCATGATGAACACCATTCAAAATAATCCATCACCTACAGGCTGTTATAGCATTTGTAATATATGTTAAATCAGCCATAGATTTTTATGGTATCCATAAAATGCCCATGATATTTAAATCTAATGGATTCTTTTAAGGGAAGCCACACAGTGGCATCCAACAACCATAGGCTACCATGTGCACGAACAAAACAAAAAATATATATAGTACAGCTACACATTGACCTATGAGAAGAAAAGGACAGGTCTTCTGGCCTACTTTGAGCCAGTGCAACATGTATGTCAGGAGTTTTGTCAATGTAAACACTAAACTAAAATAAGTTTAAATTAAAGCGACTCTGTACCCACAATCTGCCCCCCCCCCCCCAAACCGCTTGTACCTTCGGATAGCTGCTTTTAATCCAAGATCTGTACTGGGGTTCCTTTCGGCAGGTGATGCAGTTATTGTCCCAAAGAACAACTTTTAAACTTGCAGTCCTGTGTCCAACGGCCGTGGCCTAGTATGTGTGCCCTAACTTTGCACCACCCCTCCGTCCCTCCTTATCATTAGGAATGCCACTGCCAGGATATTTCCTATTCCTTTCGCAGTGAAGACTGCACAGGTGCATCAACCATCCAGCCCATGTGCAGTATTCACACAGCTGATGAATAGTAGAAAATCTGCCTGGGGCATTCCTGATGATGAGGAGGGCAGGAAGGAGGGATGGAGAGGTTGTGCCAGCCTAATGCATAGTCATTATAGGCCACGGCAGTTTGGCACACGGCTGCAAGTGTAAAAGTAGATTTTTAGGACAATAACTGCATCACCTGCTGAACAGACCCCATGACAGATCTTGGATTAAAAGCAACTATCCAAAAGGTACAAGCGGTTTGTACCACTTGTACAAAATAAGTTTCTGAAACAATGAAGAATAAAGGGTGGAAACTATTTGAGACTATGACTACAAAGACTTTCCTATAAATATACAATCCATTTTCACCGATTTCATTTTGATTGATTTGTTCAATTTTTGAATAAGTCAGAATGGTAGATGGAATCAGTCTAATAATACGTCCAGCACATGTTCCTAAATCCTCAAAGGAAAGCAAAATGGAACTTATTGCTGTTCTGATTTCAGCCCTTCTGTTTTTCACATACTTCCTAAATACTGGACATGGATCCAAATACTTTTATAACTTTCGGTTGAATTCAACATATTTTAAGACTTGTCATTAAGTGGTCTACCAGGCAAAGACTGAGCCTTCCTTTGTGACTATATGTCAACGGTTTGCTATCACAATACTGTCACCCAAAGCTTTTTCACAATTCTATAGTGTAAGGTCATAAGTGGCCTTTCTCTGTACTGTTGTAAAATCTGATACCTGTACATCACTAGATACAGAAGCATCCTAATGATATGCATTTCCAACAATACAATAAATCTAATCGCATCTAACAGTAGCTTTCGGTCACAGAGCCTAAAGCCAAACACTAATAAGTACTGTAAAAATGACAAAATACAATATGTCAATTACTCTGCAGTGTAAGGATTGTATTCTACTAACATTACCATGGTACTGACAATACAATACCAAGTTGACATCTGGTAGCCAAGTACACAAACTTTGATGTAAGGTTAAAGGTACACATCCACAAATATTAAGGATTCCTGGAGATGAACAATGAAAGTATTAGCTCACCAGAAGTTGCTTGACTGGAGTTCATTCTCCCCCCTCTCCTAGGAAGTAAGCGGCGCATTGTAAAAGACACACTGCGATGGAATTGCGTGACCCTGGATGAGAACCTAGGGCCATGGCCTTCGGTCTTCTCTCTTAATCTATGCAACGACATGAGTGGTTCTTGGATTACAAGGTCATGTTATCACAAAGTAAAAGGATGAATGTCTTCCCTAGTATAGAAGTAAACCAATTTGATGTTCTGTAAAAAATTAAAAAAAAAAATAATAATTTCCACTGTTGAGTATACAGGTGAACTCCTCTTAAGATATCAAATCTCCTGTGCAACAGAAGTGACTTTAAGTGGTTTCATCTTCATTAACTTAATACATAAAATCCAATGAGAAAAGGATGCAGAATATTTTCTTCAGCTTTTTGCAATCATCGCAGTCCCAATAAAAAAGCAAGCTTCTAAGTGTCTTCCTGTGCATAGATGTGTAGGTTCCGTATTCAGAGAACTTCATGCACAAAGCGAGCAGTCAGAAGTCCAATACTCATCACACTCCCTTTTGTGTCATACCATGGTTTCTATCCTATTACTGGAGGCTATGACACACTCCAAAACATCTCAATGGGGAGATAAAACCACTTATTCTGCAAATAAATAATCCCGGAAGAAAGAAAAGCTGCTGCTAAACTTCCACATGTATTTTGCAAGATGCAGTAGGACGACAGCAGGGGAGAACGTAAATGTAAAAAAAAAAAAAGTTCCCAAAGAGCTTCCAGAAAACAGCAACGCCTGGAAGGAAGGGAGGGAAATGATTCTCTGTGTTCTTAAACATCACAATGAAGACTACTGCTGCCTTGGTTTGTTTTAAGAAAGACAAAAGGGGGAAAATGATTGTTTCAGATTTTTTTTTGGCAAGAGCAGCTATTTCCACCGTTCTGTGCAGCCTTGCCCTCCACAATGAGGGGTCTAAGTAACCTCACACCACCAAGAGAATGAGGCTGTAACCTGGCCGGGTGCATGAACTGGTTAACAGGTCTTCATTGAAGACACCTGCCTAATCCCTAGAGAGCTTATTACGAATGACACTCCATTTCCTAGGTGACATGGTTACAGAAATAGACTGTTTATCACATTAGCTGGCAGTGGAAAAAGATGGCAATCATTAAAAGAAAACTGTGATCAAGCCATATATATGTTATTTCACATATGTGTAAATGTGTAAGGATGTTCTTGCTAACAGCACCATACGTTTCATACATTTCCTATGTACAGTTATATGTGTACTGCTGAAGCTAAATATTCAGGCTCACTGCCAAGAAAAAAAAAAAACAGGAGACATGTTTCTAATGTACTCAGAATGCAGCTCAATGCAGAGGCCTGGATGACCCAGAAAGCCCTTTATAGAAAGACATTCCTCAGAACTGATGTCATGGCTGGTAAGATAAATACACCATTTACCTTGCATTTTTAACGCTATAAATTACACCCTGAACTACTCTGAACCAAAGGCGTACTCAGAAATTTTACTTGGAGGGGAAGTCTGAGGTCACATAGACTGATAAGTTAAGCTTTCTATCTAATGTATTAGACTGGTTTTGGGTGCAAATAAAAAGGATGCCAGCAATTTCATTATCACATTTATAGGCTAGCTTTTATTTCCATGTAATATGTCAGGCCAGGCTCATGGTGACAGTTTGAGTGAGTCTAGTCGTCTAGTCTGGGGTATTCTACTGGTAGTTCCTGGGTGAGTTCCTGAGAAGACCAGCACATAAGACAGGGTTCCTGAAGGAGTCCTTTCCACGGATTGGTCCTGTGGCCAGCGGCTGAGTGAACTAAGACTGTAAGCCAAAGGGATAAACTACTGCTTGCCCAGTCCTAAGGAAAGGTATGGTGGTGGGCTCTCCCCAGTTGTGCAAGTCTGCAGCAGATCAGCAGCAGATCCGCAGCAGATTGGATCTAAATAACTGAACACAGCATCAAATCTGCTGCGGATCCGGTGTGTGTGAAGGCACCCTTAAAGGAAATCTGTCAGCCCCCTACCTAGCCCCCTACCTAGTAAGGAACTGACTCATTCCTTTTACAAGATCAGGTAAAGAAAAAAAAAGAAAAAAAGAAAAAGCTCACAGCTGTAATTAATGGTCCGACAGAGGATAATATTTCTACAGCACAACAAACCACAGCAGCTCATCTATCTAATAAAGAGGTTTTTCTACCTAAATGGAGAATTTACAGCCACTTGGAATCTCTTCCGAGGTTCATCGCACCATCAGTGTCTAAACGTTGTGAGCTCATTCTGCAGAATAAGGTCAATATTTCATAATCACAGCTATTTACTTAGGTATAAGAAGATGGGTAGGGGGCAAGAATACAAAAAAAAGTTAAGTTATTGAGTGGTCTCCTGACATCCATATCCTAGAATATAAGGTTATAAGTCTTCTGCCCCCGCACATCAACAAGCAATTTCATTAATTATAATCTGATGTTGCAAAAACAGGATGGCGGGTAAAGTGGATTTACTTGGTTGAAAGCATAATAAATACTAATGGTGTGTATACACAGAGGGAGATTTATCTGACAGATTTTTGCAGCCAAAGCCAGGAATGGATTAGAACAGAGGAAAAATTTCAGTCTGTTCTCTGTTTATAGTCTGTTCCTGGCCTTAGCATTAATAATCTGTCATTTGTGTTAACTCCTGATCTGCTCTTTATATTAGGACACAATCCCCACACTCAGGAGAAGTTAAGAAAGTGAAGAAAAACTGCTGGCTGACAAGGATGAGTGAAGAAACTGTAATTAACAGAAAATATGATAAATGGGCACTAGCTGTAAGTGCCTGGCATGTTACTCGGGAAAACTATTGGTTATCAGACAGAAGTATGTTTCCATAGGCATGTATACCGTGGTCATAATTTTTTATATATATAATATATAGTGGTGCCCTGGATTATGTGCATTATTCATTCCGGGACTTTGCTTGTAATCCGAACCGCTCTTAAACCAAAGCAAATTTTCCCATAAGAAATCACTGAAATGCAGACAATTGGTTCCACACCCCAAAAATAATGAATTTTTATTCTGAATAACATGTAGAACAGGTGAAACAAACAATGATAAACAGCTGAATATGTGATATTATAAGTTACTGTACAGTATAACAATCAGCATGTGGAGTATAATGTATAGTAAGGGCATAAACCTGAAAACACTGCAGCAGTTTGTAGATACAGGATAGAGCTGCAGATCCTCATAATGCAGTAGCGTAGTACAACAGGCTAGAATAGAGAAGCAGGGCTGTCAAAGGTCTGGGTGGTCACATGACAGCAATGGGAAAGGGGCGTGTGCTCAGCATGGACCAATCAGGACGTGAGAATCACAGGAGCTGTGCAGGAGGACAGTGACAGAAACTCCTGTATATAGCACTGTGAATGGCTGAGTGTGAGTGCAGGCACATTATAGCAGCAGTGTGTATAGCTGAGTGTGAGTGCAGGCACTTTATAGCAGGAATGGAGAGGATTAGAAACACAAGGAATGACAGAGACTGCAGGACAGATGTGGGCGCAGTATAGCAGCACTCTCTGTCTGGGGAGAGAGGGGTTACAGATAAGAACAGATTACCTCCACAGTCCTCTCCCCTGATGCAAGCACCAGCCTGAAGTGGATCTGCTATGATTTGGAAGGTGAGGGAGACTTCCTGGGTCAGAGTACAGTGCTGTAGACCACACTATGCAGACCATGCACCTCCCCTGCTCACCCTCCTACCCAGTACAGGAAACTCTTAAACCAAGTCACAATTTTGAAAAACTGTGAGCTCTTCATGCAAAATGCTCTCAATACAAGTTACTCTTAAACCAAGGCACTACTGTATTTATATTAGAACATGCCTTAGATATGATTTACCTGATTGACAACACAGAGAAGCATGCATTCAAAGAGTGTATTCCTCCTGCCAATTAGGGAAGCGCAGTAAGCATGCCTATGTGATCAGGAGTGAAAATACAGATACAATAAACAGCTATAAATCCCAATCTAAAATCAAGAGTTCAGAGGAAACTTTCATCTCTGCTGTTTAAAGCGAATGTACCATTTTGCTTGCTAAAAATTTTTTTATACTACCTGGTCGATGCTGGCGCTTAGATCCCGGTGGTGTGGTCTGCACCAGTTTCTCGTTCTGCAATTTAGCCCGCTCTATGCAATGGATGTGGGTCAACATACATCTGGGATATCTCCTCCCCTGGATTACAATCCTCCATCAGAATCATGTCTGGCGGCGTCAACAAGGGGAGGGGATATTAGTGAATAGAGGGAGCTGGGCCCACCTCTAGTGCATAGAGCAGACTGGCGCAGATGGCAGGAACCGGGCGGCGATTTGAAAATGGCTACCGGGATCTACAAAAAAGTGTTTTCAGTAAATGAAGTGGTACATTTGCTTTAAAGCTGGGTTCACATCAAGATTGCAATTCTTCTGAGTAAGCTGTTGAAAGGACAGCCTGTTTGGCGAACTGCTGAGAGCAAGCTTGCAGGCTGCTCACCCTCTATTCAGTTGTGTTAGCATTCTTACAACTCTGATACAATTAAAAAGCTGGATGCTGTCAGGAACAAGGGCTCGCTTTGCTCTCTGTCCTGCCACTAGATACCACTTCTGTCATGTGGGACAGTACTATTAGCTCTGCCTGCCCATAGAAGATGTACAGAGGAAGGACTAAGGGACTATTAAATATAGATCCCAAAGCATTAAATAATAAAAACATATTTGGTATCATCATAACCATATAAACCTGAACAATAAATGTATAAGATCAATTACGATGTTTGGTATAGGTCATAAAATAATAAACAAAACTGCACTCAAACTGCTTTTTTATGCATGTTTGAAAAAATAAAAATGAATATACACTAAATGGCAAAATATATTTTAAAATAAATGTTACATATAAAGTACAACTCATTCTACAAAAAAAGCTGAAGAAAAACAGACCAGATTCCTTCAGCTCACGTTAAAAGATATTTCTTTTTATTTCTCAATTCATTAAAAAAGTAGCCAACCTTCTCCACAATTTTGCTCTACAAAAAAAGCTGCTTGACTTCAAAGAGGAAAAATAATAAAAATTGTTCAGGTCTTCAAACCCAAAACTGACTAGTGGTGACTGCTTAGGCTTATTTCGATGTAAATCCATAGTATACAAACAAAACGTAAAATAAATACTCCCTTGTGGCCTCACTCTTCTGTGCACAAAAGTAGAAAAATTATGCATTTATTACATCAATAATACAATCTGTCTTACATATTATATCAAGTGGAATGCGTACAATAATAAATGCCCACCTATCAAAATGACGACTGGGCCCATGAAGAGGAATCCCAGCTCAAGTTGCCAATGGGTGGCAGAACCTCAGACTCTTTTCAGCACCACATTTGCTGTATATGATGGTAAAGCTCCTGGCACATACAGCAAATGTATTCCCAATCACTTAACAGAGGACAGAAAAGTATCCTTTTGGCCTCTGGTTGGGTGGTGTTTAGAGGGGTCTGTGTTTTTCTGATGGATGAAATAGCTCTAAACTTCACTAATTCATAGAGCAGAATCCTGTAAATAATTCTGTTCTACATGGTATACATATTTTTAACAAATGAGTCTATATACGACTGATGCTACTACAAAGTATAATCCGTCATGGCTTTACAGAAGAGGTAAACTTTTAGAGTCCACTGACATTTATATCCATCAGACACCACAAACAATAGTGTGAAACGAGGTGGTTAGATTATGTTCACATTTCCATTTGTGGTGCTCCACCAGCAGTTTTGTTTCTTATTCAGGATCTAAGTGGACAAAAAATTACTGCATGCAGTTAAGTCAACATGATTTTTCAGGAGTCTGTCTGAATCAGTGCCTGTTATTGAATGGACTGCTTGGCCCTGTTCTGTGGAGCCAAACACTGAACAGAGTGTCGGCCCTCCTCACCACAATAGATTCTGTATGGGCCCCCATCTTTTAATAGGGGGAGTACATAGAAGAGAACATCTTACAAAACTTGTAGTTCTAAGGGCTAATGCTCACATCCGCAGAATTCAGTCTGTGCTCAAACTGTGTTCTGTGGACTGGCCCTCGAGCTCCCAGCATCATTAATTATGATGTCTGGAGCTCTGGTACTGTTTAAAAATTCCCACTAATGTACTGACACAGCAGTGTGGCAATTTTTCCCCTTTGCCAGTCCTTCCCTCTGTGCCTATCCTCCCCTATCTGTGCCAGCCTTCCTTGTTGGCCACAGTAAGCAGCTCGTGGCCTCTGGTGTCCATGGCTACCATTGGGGCCGGCAGTGCAAAGAGGGACCAAGACACAACCAAAGACACATCCCTAACAGCACCCACAACCTAAGACCTAACCACACCCAAACACTTCTCCCACAATAATAGGGCAGCACAACACTGATTTTCTTACAGCATTTTCTTCCCTCTATGCCAGTCCTCCCCTCTCTGTGCCAGTCTTCCTCTCTGCCAGCCCTCCGTAAGCAGCCAGGACACAGGAGGCCTAAGGCCTAGCGCCGATGGTGAACAGAGGTAGAATTCTCCCTCTGCACGTGCTGACTGCAGCATTTATAGAGTTACCTGTCAGCATCAGAGCGCGACTCCAGTGCTGACAATTGCGGTGGGCCCCACTGACTGTGTCATCCAAGACTGTTAATTAATGTTGTTACGGCTATATTAATTATTACAGTGCAGCATTGGGGGGGGGGGGGTCACTAACAGCCAGGGTCAGTCTGTGCTGGGTGTTCCAGTGGCAGGCTAGTGTGGCTCCCCGTACAACAACACAAGGCCAACTCCCAGCAACTCCCACTAAGTTAAACCAACATCAGTATTCACTTTCAGACACTATGTGGGATTTTCATATACATTGGCAAAGAGTACTTGGCTTTAAAGACACCACAACATCTTCAGGGACCACCAAGACACCAGATAGCATTATCATTGACTTGATCATCTTAAATATCATACACCTTTTTCCTTGACTTAGTAGACATGTAGGAATCCCATACAAACCTACTGCATGACAACCACAACCCTTCTCACACACGTTGACCCAGTGTAGGGATAGGCATCCTGCATAGGAATGCCCACACTGAGGATTGACATAGTGGTCAGGCAGGATGTCACAGGATTCACTATTTTTCAATACCCTTTCCACTTGTAAGTAAATTACAATAAATAAAAACTAAGTTTGACTATACTTGGTGTTGTACTGCAATTTCTCTCTGTAGGTTTAAATAGGCTTCATTCGAGAGGTAAGAACATTCAGTCTGCTTGTCTGATGTGCCTCAGTGGTTATTCATCGTGTCTCAGGTAACAGATATGCAGCGATCGAAGAATGTATATTCATATAACTGCTTTCAAACATTTGTGGTGGTTTGTTTAGCGGGTTGTGATGTATACCCTGTCTATGGAGATGTTTCATGCCTACAGCAGAGTTGTGATCGGGCCATAGTAACAGTGGATGATCCGTGAGAGTTATCCACAGGTCCACAAAGCATACTAATCTGATGACTACACTAAACAACTGTCCTTTTGACCTTGTAATAAATGACACATGCCACATATACTTAACCTAGTTCTTTATACCACAACTGAGTGACATAATTGTGTTTCATACCTGCATTGTTAAAAGCTAGGTTTTAACATGCATAGTGTCCTATTGGAGTTCTTCTTCCTTAGTTTAATTTGCGAATGTTCTACTGTAGATGCATTTTCTACAATTAGAAACCCAAGGCCAGTGTTTTACTTGGAAGACCAACAGAAAAAATCTGTAATCACAGTAAAGAATTCACCTAGCTGAGAGGAATATGGAGCGCAGCACATCCAAGAGTGTGGGCACCAGATGGAACACTGGTTGGAGAAGCAGTCCTCCAACCTCTGCCTTGAAACTGGAACAATGTGGATCTCAGGACTTGAAGACGACCCCCTCAGCATGGACAGGCTGGTTCCCTCAGGTGGTAGACGCACCTCTGGTGTGCTTAGCAAGGCATGCTAAATGATGACACTGGCTCTGTATACTGCAGGGTCAGCATACACAGGAACACTGGAACTACACTAGGCAACTACTGAGCACATGGCAATCTCCACCCTTTTTATTCTACAGGGAGAGGGCTCCCATTGGTATAGAAGAGCCTTCGGTAACCTGAGACTGAGGGATTGGACCGAACAGATGGGAAGACTTCGAGCACGTCTGTGATAGGCTCGTAGGCAGGTGAGGATGCTGACAAACCACCACTCAAACAGGTGGCAAAGGCAAAAATGTGCAATCATGTACACAGTTATTCCTTAATGTCTTGCAACATGTGCTTGTTGTAAGTGAATAGAACATATATAAATACACAGACAAATGCAGTTTACATACTCTTCATCCACAGGACACCCTCAAGTCTGGGGTTGGCAAAGTCTCCAAAAGCTCTCTTACACAGGTCAATCATCAGGCTTTTAAGTATGCTTAGGAACACTCATTTATGATAAGTGGCACATGTAAAAAGGCCAGCGATCAGCCAACAAATGAGTTGCCATTTAAATTATCGCTATCGATACAGATGACGTGTGGCTGACAGTGGTGAATTAAGTGGGCCATCTGACTGATCAGGCCTTGTGACAGCTCGGCAAATGCTTGCTGATCACTGAGACTGGCGCTCTTCATCTACAGCTCATTGACCATCCTAAAGCCTTTTGACCATTAGAACATAAAACTAAGTAGGGTTTCAATTTAATTTTTATGTATTCTAAATTTGTTTTTCTGAATCTAAAATTAAAATACTGTAAAGAACATGTTGCAGTTTGTTCCATTGAGGGTGTATACTCTACAGTAGGTGCGGAACCCAGTCCTTGTAACGCCCGGAGTAGTGGATCCACTGGACCGGGACCAGCGATGGCACAAACCTCACCAGGGAGCGGAGTCTAAGGGGCCGCTGGTTTTCACCAGAGCCCGCCGCAAGGCGGGATGGACTTGCTGCGGCAGGCGACCCCCAGGTCGCTACCCCTGGCTTGGTTGCTGGTGACGGCAGGCGAGGCGTGACAGGAGCAGGTACTGACAATGGCGTGTAAGCGTACCGCAGGTGACAGGCTGAACACAGGAACAGCAGAGAGACGGGAAGCAGGAACCAGGGACTAGGAGTAGGGACTGGGTAGCGGACAGGAATCAGGAACAAGGACTAGGGACCAGGTAGCGGACAGGTATTAGGAACAACAGGGAGCTGGGCCAAACGCTATGGGAAGCATGTAGGGGCTCCAACACAGGGAACAGGGCAAGCTGGGATTTATAGGGGAGTGATTAGGTGCAACTACCAATTAGGAGCGCACTGCCCCTTTAAATCTGAGACAGCCGGCGCGCGCGCGCCCTAGGAGGCGGGGACGCGCGCGCCGGCCGGCACAGCGGGAGACAGGAGCGTGGAGAGGTGAGGCGCCCCCCGGGGCCGAGGTGATAGCAGCGCCGGGTCCCCGACTATGGACACCGGCTGCTGCATGGGGCAGGAAGCGGTCGCGGCGGCGGCCCGGAACGCGGGACGCCGCCGCGGCTGTGACAGTACCCCCCCCCCTTTGGCCTCCCCCTCTTTCTTGCCTGCAGATGGCACAGGAAGCCACAAAGTCTTTGACATCTTGAAACAAACTGGACCACCAGTAGTGGCGAGAGATCCGTTGGCCGGTCTTACGGACTCCAGGGTGCCCGGCCTCCAACGAGGAATGACCCCACTTCAAAATACCTCTTCGAAGCGCAGGGTGAACATGAGTCTTTCCGGGGGGTACTCTCCGAAGCGAGGAGGTGACGACTGGTGCTAGGCGATCAGGCGGTAAAACATGGCAAGGGACTGTGGGTCTGTGGACGAGGACCTTCTGTAAGTTCTCCCGGTGGTGAGAGGACCCGACCTTAGTCTTGGGTACGGAGAGAGGGTACACCTCGGCAGAGAAGGCATCCGCCGAGTCTTGGTCTTCTGCCGGTAGGTCAGATAGAGGCTTGGCTGGGACAGGAAACGACATAGTACACTTGGTCTGAGGTGACCTGAGACACTGGTTGGAACAGTCCTGACCCCAACTGAGAATCTCCCCGGTTCTCCAGTCCAGTTGAGGGGCATGTTCTTGCAGCCACGGGAGTCCCAGGAGGACCGCGGGGGAAGAATGGGGCAGGACGTAGAAGGATATCTCTTCTTGATGTAAGGGACCCACCTGGAGGACTAAAGGTGCGGTCTGGTAGTACACACGGTCGGTAAGAATTTCGCCTGTGACCGAGGAGATAGTCAGGGGCCTGGCTAGTCGGGTCACGGGTAGCCGCCATCTTTGGACCAATGTTGCCGCAATAAAACTGCCTGCTGACCCAGAATCGAGGAAGGCAGTAGTCTGATGATTACGTCCTGAGAGAGTCCGGATGGAAACTGGCATAGACAGACTTGGAATGGTGGCATTCACACCTAGGGACACCTGTCCCACCGGACCTAGGTGCGAGCATTCTCCGGATGTTTGGGGACGTAGGGGACATCCCAGCCGGAAGTGATCGGAACCACCGCAATAGAGACAGAGATTCTGCTCCAGGCGCCGGATTCTTTCATCAGGCGTCAGGTGAGCCCGTTCCACCTGCATAGGAATCTCAGGAGAGGGTTGGGACATCGAAAGGTCAGGATTCTGGAAAACCGGCGCCAGCTGGGGATGGCGACGGGAACGGGTTAGTAAATGTTCATGCCGAACCTCCTCCTCCCTCTCCGAAAAACGAGTATCAACTCGGGTGGCCAGTAGAATGAGTTCGTTCAGGGAGGTAGGCAGGTCTCGGGCAGCGAGCACGTCTCTCACACGACTAGACAGGCCCTTCTTGAAGGTGGCCAATAGGGCGGCCTCGTTCCAGTCCAATTCGGCTGCCAGGGTGCGGAACTGGATGGCGTAGTCACCAACAGAGGAGCTGCCTTGAGAGAGGTTGAGGAGAGCAGTCTCGGCTGAAGAAGCACGGGCAGGTTCCTCAAAGACGGAGCGAAACTCGAATAGGAAGGCCCGGAGATTGGCAGCAACTGGATCATCACGGTCCCACAGTGGCGTGGCCCAGGCCAGGGCTCTACCCTCTAATAGGCTGATGATGAAAGCCACTTTAGAGCGCTCGGTGGAAAACTGACTACTCAAAAGTCAAGAATCCTCTGCACAACTTAGAGTCCCCAGAGTACTTGCTTGGGAGGGCCAGTCGGAGTGAAGAAGAAGCGTCAGGAGGTGGTGTGCGCTGGGCAGTAGTCTGCTGCTGTAAGGCGGCAGTGAGTTGCTGGATCTGCTGTGACTGTTTCTGGATTTGTTGCGCCTGCTGAGTGACCACTCTGTCGACGTCACGGAGATCGGGCACCTCGCCGGGATCCATGGTTGGAGCCTACTGTAACGCCCGGAGTAGTGGATCCACTGGACCGGGACCAGCGATGGCACAAACCTCACCAGGGAGCGGAGTCTAAGGGGCCGCTGGTTTTCACCAGAGCCCGCCGCAAGGCGGGATGGACTTGCTGCGGCAGGCGACCCCCAGGTCGCTACCCCTGGCTTGGTTGCTGGTGACGGCAGGCGAGGCGTGACAGGAGCAGGTACTGACAATGGCGTGTAAGCGTACCGCAGGTGACAGGCTGAACACAGGAACAGCAGAGAGACGGGAAGCAGGAACCAGGGACTAGGAGTAGGGACTGGGTAGCGGACAGGAATCAGGAACAAGGACTAGGGACCAGGTAGCGGACAGGTATTAGGAACAACAGGGAGCTGGGCCAAACGCTATGGGAAGCATGTAGGGGCTCCAACACAGGGAACAGGGCAAGCTGGGATTTATAGGGGAGTGATTAGGTGCAACTACCAATTAGGAGCGCACTGCCCCTTTAAATCTGAGACAGCCGGCGCGCGCGCGCCCTAGGAGGCGGGGACGCGCGCGCCGGCCGGCACAGCGGGAGACAGGAGCGGGGAGAGGTGAGGCGCCCCCCGGGGCCGAGGTGATAGCAGCGCCGGGTCCCCGACTATGGACACCGGCTGCTGCATGGGGCAGGAAGCGGTCGCGGCGGCGGCCCCGAACGCGGGACGCCGCCGCGGCTGTGACAGTCCTATAATATGCAACAACCTTGCAAGACTAGATGCTACCAACAATCTACAATAGGTAGAAAAAGTGTTCTAAAAAACTCAATTTAATCAAGTAATCTGCTAAAATTGTCTGTAGAATAGATGAAATATTTAGCAGAGCTGCCTCTGCCGGATGTAAACAATCTATTTGTAGCACAACATAATGAGTACAAGTACGCACTTCCTCTGAAGTGGATATAGAAGAACTTCCTGAAGCTCATTCTGCAATCTCCCATTCAGGAAACAGGTTAGTGTAGGTAGTCCTTTCTGATCATTACCTTTCCATGTCCCAGGAAATCAAAGTACAGAACAGTTTAGATTTTGTTTAATTTCCTTTAATTGTGAGTAATCAGTGGAAAATACTCAATGAAAATGAGGCTGTAATGTCTAAGATGGTCTCTGGCTATGAGGGAAAGCTTGTCACAAATTTCTCTAATTTGTTCTATACCTCTAAATACAAAGTCTTATTTTTTTTTAAATTAAATGCTTTTACATTTTTGTATTGATTTTTCAAAAAAACACGTACCAACTATTCACTCCCACCAGAGGTGTTTCCATCCCACCCTCTTAACTAGGAATGCAGAACAGAAATGCATGTGTACATAACAATGAGCAGTCACTCATAAGTCTCTTCCTTACATCTCCGCTGCTCCCATAGGCTTCATTCTATGTTTTGTCAGATTGCACCGACCGCCCAAAGAATGAGCAGTGGAGATGCACGCGGCAGCCAGCGGAGTCTGCGGAAGGTGTTCCGTTTAGATTTCGTAGTGTGCACATACCCTTACTCAAGGATAGCTTCAGCACTAAGTATCTCCTTTTATTGACAATCCTCAACTGGGCCTATACTCTTCTATCATTTATCTTTACTTTTGACAGGGTATTTCATTAAAGGAGTACTCTTTTTTTTTTTTTTTTTTTTTTAACCAACTGGTGTCAGATGGTGCTATACAGATAAATCTTCCAGTATTTATCAGCTGCTGTATGTCTTGCAGGAAGTGGTGTATTCTTTCTAGTACAGTGACACAGACCCTTTTCATGAGTAGGTAAACCCCTTACAGAAAACCTCCTTTAAAATGTAACTTTTATTCAATCAAATTAAATATATATTAACCGAGATGAAAAATGTGCCTTTACTATCTGGCACATGTGCAGTGTTCAGACGGATGATGATTAGAAGAAATACTGCCTGGGGTGTTCCTAAAGATAAGGAGGGCAGGGAGGGGGGATCGAGAGCCTAGGGCATAGACACTCAAGGCCATGCCAATTTGACACAGGGCTGGCAGTTTAAAAGTTGTTTTTTAGGATAATAACTGCATCACCTGCCGAACAGACCACAGGACAGATCTTTGATTTAAAGCAACTATCCAAAGGTACAAGCAGTTTGAGGGGCATATTGTGGGTACAGAGTCGCTTTAAGGACCATGCACACAACGTGGGTATAAGGCCTAAGTAGGACAATATATCTTTGGCTATTCAACAGTTCAGAATTACCACTTCCATTAAAGGGGTTATCCAGCGCTGCAAAAACATGGCCCCTTTACCCCGCTCTTGTCTCCAGATTGGGTGGGGTTTGAAACTCAGTTCCATTGAAGTAAATGGAGCTTAATTGCAAACCACACCTGACCTGAAGACTAGAGCAGGGCAAAAGTGGCCATGTTTTTGTAGCGCTGGATAACCCCTTTAATGATTGGTATGTTGGCTTTGGTGCCATTTTACATTCCAGAGATACATAGAGGGAACTTAAAACATTACACACACCACCACTAGGTTTTGGTGAAGGTGGCTCCAGTGTGAGTGGCCCAAAAATACAGATGTCTTAAAAAAAAAAAAAAGAATTTCAGAAATTAGCAGTCAATTCCAAATTAATATCCAATATCCCGCAGCTCTGGTCCCCTGGTCCCAGCCGCTTCTGGGAGTGGGGACCTGTGACGTGACGTGTGTGGCCTGCTCAGCCAGTCAGCAGCCATGGTGGGACCCTCCTACGGCCGCTCACTGGCTGAGCAGGCCTGACACGACACTTCCTAGGTCCCCACCCAGGAGTATAAAGGACAGAGGAACAGGAGCTGTGGGACACCAGTACCAGCAATGGAGCGGGGAAGGCGAGAGCATGTTACTTCTTTCATCCTACCGCTCCATGGCACTCTGCCACAAATCACCCCAGCCCACAGTTCTCCTTTACATTTTCCATGCCACATACATTTCACTACTAACTATACCTTGGTTTTGTCTTGGCTTTTGGGAACAAAAGCATCTGCTTTGCCTACTACCCTTGGTAGTTCTGCCCATGGCTTCTGGAATTATGTATATGTACATGGGACCCAAGGGATCCCATGACAATAGGGCTCTCAATAGCCAGCCCGGCCCCCCTGCACTCACCACATCATCGCTGACATCATGCCCCCCCCTGGGCGCAATAGATCGGACCCTGGATCCCACCTGATGTCGGCACCACTCTCCCTTCCTCTAGACCCCTCTGATTTCCCTAGGCTGCCCGAAGCACCCGCCACCGCTCTCCTCCCTTCCGGATCTCACCTCGCACATTGCTCTCTTCAGCAGAGCGATCCCCCATCAGGCGCTGTGATGACATCATTGCACCTGCTGGGGGATCCCTCTGGCGGCCGACAGGCTGGAGAGAAGAGAGCCAGAAGACAGGAAGACCGGCTCCCTGTCTGCAGGATTAGGTGAGTATAATGTTTTGTGTGTGTGTGTGTGTGTGTGTGTTTTGGGGCAATGCAGGGGGACACTATTACTATGGGGGCACAATAGGGACATTATTATTATATGAAGGGGACAATAGGGGTATTATTACTATATGGACGACACAGCAGGGGGCAATATTACTATATGGAGGGCACAGCAGGAGGCATTATTACTATATGCGGGCACATCAGGGGAGATTATTACTATATGGAGGGCACAGCAGGAGGCATTATTACTATATGGGAGCACAATAGGGGCATTATTAATATATGAAGGCACAGCAGGGGGTATTATTGCTATATGGAGGAATTAGCATAGGGCATTACTACTATATGGAGGCACAGCAGGGGACATTATTACTATATGGGGGCACAGCAGGGGACACTATTCGTATATGGGTATAGAAGGAGGACTTATTACTATATGGAGGGCACAGCAGGGGGCATTATTACTATATATAGGCAGAGCAGGGGCATTATTCTTATAGAGGGGAACAGTAGGAGGCATTACTACTATATGGAGGGCACAGCAGGGGGCATTATCACTAAATGAGGGCACAGCAGGGGGGCATTATACCTATATAGGGCACAGTAGGGGGCATTATTACTATGTGGAGGCACAGCAGGGGCATTATTACTAAATGGAGGGTACAGAAGGAAACATTATTCCTATATGGGGGACCAGCAGGGAACATTATTCCTATAGAAAGGGGGTAGCAGGATCCTAGATCGCCCACGTTATCCGAGTGGGTAACTTTGGTAAATACTGTTGTGTCCTATGAGAATTTGGTATTTAAACAAAGGGGGTGCCCTGCCAAACTCCAAAAAGTATGGGGAATGTGGTGTAAACACTCGGCTACTAATTATTCCGCGAATGGCTTTACTTGCCTTAGGGATACCTTGTCTGCCTCTAATTCTTAGTCTTATGTATATTTAGGATGTTTACTTTTACTTTTCTTTCCTCTTTTATGTACTGATAAGATTTTCTTATTTCAACGGTGAGTTGCGGAGTTCTTTAGCTCATTTTTTTTTGTGTTCTTGGGTATGTACTGACCTTGCTTTATGTTGATGTTTCTGTAGTATGCTTCTTGCCTCGTAACTAGAATTGGATCATAACTTGGACTATACTTTTGCGGAACCTTCTTGTATTCATGTCTTCCTGTATGCGAACATATATCCTGTATGTATTTACGATGCCTGATACTTTTAATAAACGAGTTTAAAAAAAGAAAGAAAGGGGGTAGCAGGGGGTATTATTCTTATATGGGGGCACAGCAGGGGGCATTATTACTATATGGGGGCACAGCAGGGGACATTATTCTTATATAGGGGAACAGTAGGAGGCATTACTACTATATGGAGGGCACAGCAGGGGGCATTATTACTAAATGGAGTGCACAGCAGGGGGCATTATTACTAAATGGGGGACCAGCAGGGGACATTATTCTTATATGAAGGGTGTAGCAGGGGGTATTATTCTTATATGGGGCACAGCAGGGGATTCTACATACGGGACAACCTAGATACCTACTGACTTTACCAAACAGCGGAATTACTACTAAGATGATTGTCTGGCAGGTTCTAAAGAGACAAATTGTAGCTGCAAGAAATTAACATGAAAGTCTAGGCCAAATGGAGAGGAAAAGGAAAGTGATGCCTCAAATCAAAGAAGACGTCACCTGTGAGTCACTGAATGATGTTTTTGTAAACAGTAGAACATTATTTGGTAGGGGTACAACACTGCTCTATACACACACTACTTGCTAGTAACCCGAATCTTGAGAAAAGCCCCCCTTGTTTCCCCAGGGCTGAACTGAGAGAGGTGTGGGGGGGGGGGGGCTTTTATCAAGATTTGCCCTGTAGCCAAAATGACCTAGAAGCTGTCTATAGATGGGTATTATCTCCCTAGTCTATTCCTGGCTTTGGCTTCAACAATCTGTCAGCTAATCTGTCAGACATCTGAACCCATAAGAAATATAGCATGGAGCAATGGCAACGGATCGCTGCTCTCAACATCGTTTGTCTTTCAACATGTTGAAAGACAATAAAAGACAATGATCAGCCGACATCGATCATGTCGGCCGATCATTTTATTTTATTACGGGAAGCGAAATCGTCTGTATTTGCTGATAATCGGCCAAATATGGCCGATAATCGCTTTGTGTAATAGGGCCTTAAGACTCCTTGTTGGAGTGAAACACGTGTGTTTACACAAAGAGATTTGACAGATTTTTGAAGCCAAAGCCAGGAATGGATTTGAGAAGAGGAGAAATCCTAGCCTTTCCTTATAAACTGTTCTCTGCTTATAGTCTCTTATAGTTTCTGGCTTTGGCTTTAAAATCTGTCAGATAAATCTCTGTGTAAACTTGAACATTACTTGAAGGAAAAGGTATTAATGGTGCGTTCACACCTACAGGATCTGCAGCTGATTTTCTGCAGCAGATTTCAGTTAAATAACTGAACACAGCATCAGATTTGATGCTGTGTTCAGTTATTTAACTGAAATCTGCTGCAGAAAATCAGCTGCAGATCCTGTAGGTGTGAACGCACCCTAAAGAGGTATTTTGCTTCCATAGGATTGAATATATGTCCCATGAATATTAAATGGGTACTGTCATTAAAGGGAATCTATCAGCTGTAATTTGCAATCCAAACTGCTGGCGCACATGATACCTTTCTTATTTACAGCTGTGCTTTCAGTGTGTGGTAACATGCTTTTTTATTCTCTAGTGCAAAGAGCCAAAGAGAATTTTCCAAGCTCCTGAAAATCTGCAAGCGGAAATGCTTCCTCTCTCTCAGTCAGTACTTGATTGACCCCTAAAGGTCCCAAGCAGGTTTAGGTATAGTGGTTTTACAGCTTGCTGCCCTTCAGGAACCTGGGAAAGCCTCTTTGTACCAGAGAATAAACACATTTTTTTTACATTCTGGAAACACAGCTGGGTATAAGAAAGGTACCACGTGTCTCTTTGACCTAATAACTATTTAACAGTGTCAGCTGTTTGTAACATGAATAACAGCTGACAGATTCCCTTTAATAAAAACTACAGGAAAGCTTTCCTGTACCCAAACATGTCAATAAACTGGACTCATTCTTCATTATGAATGCTGTTGGAACTTTGCTTACATTTATTTTGCCTACACGAACGATTGTGGGCTGACCGGACTGGCATTACTGCACTTCTCCTAAGGTGCTATTGGAACACTTTCTCGCTTTTGTGGATGGCGATGACTGACAGATGGGAAGTGAAGCATGCTATTGTGAGCTTCTCTCCCTGATCAGTGAAAGCCCAACCAATCAAAACTTATGACATGTCCCAGTGACATGTTCTCCTGACCTGTTATTTGATCCTGACAGCGGCATAATGTAAATCTCTGGAGCTAACTAGGTTAAAAAAAGAAATAGAGCTGGAAGTAAATGCGCAACACACAGATTTTTCCTGGCTCGTTCTCCTGATAGGTCGCTGTTTGAACAATCAGCCCCCAAAACTTTTTTTTTCCCATGACCGTGCCCATTTAAATGAAGATTCTTGGTAATTACTGTATCAGTGTGGCCAAACAAACCACTGAATTTAGGGGACTTGCAGAGATCAAAGTTTTGCCCTAAAAATTGGCTCTTTGAACTTGATTGTAGGAATAAATTATAAGAAAGTTGGCCTAGTTATTTTCGTTCCAGATTCAAACTTGCAGGGAAAAAAATCTAATTCACATATGCTAGACCTTAATAGACATCTGAGGGTGTACATCCACAGAACAGAGAGTTTCACTACAGATGATAACCTCTTCATTGTCTTTGCTGGTGTGAGCAAAGGCTACAGGCTCTTTAGGCCATACGGTAAACAACAATGGGGACTGCTAACATAAGAGACTCAGAAAGCTGTGTGGAGACTTTGACCATTCAAGCTCCACTTGGGATTCTGAGAAGGAGGATATAAAATGCAGCTCTCTGATTTTGGAGGTAGCATCATTGCTCTGTATTACATTCGCAATGTTGAAGGAGGCCCCGTTAACATTTTGAGATCATTCTACTAGAACAAGATCAACTTTATGAGCAAATGTGAATTTATTACCGTTTGGAGTCTTAGAACATGACTTAAGATATAAGCCAAGCTGGAAATCTCTCAAGAAGGAAAGACTAACCACCAGCTGTTTGGAGATATATCACCAGTGAGGGTTGGTTCACACTACGGAATTTGCACAGATAAGTTCCTGCAGATTCCGTGGCTCGTACCCGTTCACGGTGGTGTGCATATCCGCCCGTGCCATAGACACCATTCTATGGCCGAGCTGATACAGCGTTCCGTCAAAGAAACTGACATGTCTATTCTTTCGGTGGAACGTGGAATCGGGCCGGCCATAGAATGGTGTCTATGGAACTAGCGGATAAGCCGTGAACGGGTATGAACCACGGAATCTGGCGGAACTTATCTGCACGGATTCCGTAGTCTGAACCCAATCTAATGTTCTAAAACTCCAAGTCAGATTAAAACACTGACTTGAAGAAAAAGCTACCAAAAGGTGGCATTAGAGAGCTTCTTTTTATATCCTTATTCCCAAAATCCCAAGTGGAGTGTGGATGGTCAAAGTCTCCACACATCTTTATGATGCTCTCCTCAAGGAAAATAATTATCCCTTTGGTCCCACAATGATCGGCCTCTCTGCAGCCAACCCTGCTCTGGACTGACGAGGGGCAATATCTCTGGGTTGCCAGGATGCAGATAAGCTACACCGAATGGGCTAACTTACATTCAAAACCCAGGCCAAATCTACAGACTCTAAAGCGCAAACTACAGGGAAAAAACAAAAGGGCAAAAACAAAACCACATCAAAATACTGTAAATAAAATGTGAATAATTCCTGATATTACATGGTGTACATTAGTAATCCTTTCAGATAGTAGTTTTCACATTAATTCTGTTGGTTCACGCATATGTGAAAGAAAATGACCATTTAATAGTTTATGATATTTATCATTCAATTCTTTTTTGTAGGTTAGAATAATATCTAGGTATTGCAGTTTTTATACTGTAACATGCTCATGGTGTACAGGAGAATGAAGTACCAACCATACACGTAATCACATGAAGATGCAGTTCTCCCTTTAACCTTCATATCACATGTGAAAAGCCATGTGTCAGCATATTATTTCCATAGTAACAGAACCATTATGCTAGAACGGTCATTCACATAGCCACCAAGTATTGTTATCATGCAATTGTGATGTATGGTGCCTTTAATTAACACTTTAAGATGCAGTGCCTATTCCACACTGGGCTCTTAAGCTTTCACACATGTGATATATGACTCAGACGTGAAACAGCACAGAGTGATTACCACTGCAGGAAAATGCTCAATACAGAACCAATGCATATACAACTAATGGTATGATGCCAGTTCTAAAATACTGAAGATATCAATGTGATGATGAAGTCCCCAATGACATTGACAGCATGCATGGTAATACACTCACAACTTGCAACAATTAAACTTATACCATATGAAGGGCACTCATGCAGGAAGGTGATAAACAGGGCCATGTGCACACATTTGTCCCTAGAAAGCTTGGTAAGCCATGCATGACATCCAACGTCCCCAAGCACCTTTGAAAGGACAGCGTGTTACTAACGGAACAAAAAGATTAAGATGAGACAGCTCCTCCTACCAGTATTTTGAAAAACCGCATTTAATCTCCGCATCAGTTCTTCTATGGCCATCTCAGCATATGTCGATGTTCACTTGCAAAAAGAGAAAAGATCCACAGAAAGCATTTTCTTCTGTCTGCTAAAGAAGCGGCTAAGCTACAGCAGAGCTCCCCAGCACTGCATTTCAATGAGCTCCAGGTCCTTGCCTGACACAAAAGGAGGTGGTAAGTGAGCACATTCTCCTCTCTCCTCTGCAATACACAGGCGACTCGTTCACGATTGGAGGCACCATCATGATGAGTCTTTATCACGTCAGGGTCACTAGAACTTCACACCAATATCTATTTATGACATGATGAAGCATTGTTTTCTTACATTTTACATACTGTACTATATAATATCAGAGACAACACACTAACCCCTTGCACAGGGCAGGTGCATTGCAGAAGGAACAATTCTATAGTATGATGGGATTTTTGACACATGTACTATAGTGTGAGCTTTACTGGCCTGGGTTTGGTGACACACAGGTTACTATATTAGGGAACGGTAAGCAACAGTTACCTGTAAAAAAAAAATCAAAAAAAAATCTAGATACTGCTGAAGGGGCAGCCTATAGTTTGCCAATAAATATTCCTATTTCACTAGTTTATATGGTTAACACAAGTATAAGCCAAGTCCATGTGGTCTTTCCTCCTCCTCTCCCAATGTGGTGTACATTACTTCCTCAGGGTGCGTTTACACAGACAGATTTATCTGACAGATTTTGGAAGCCAAAGCCAGGAATGGATTTGTAAAGAGGAGAAATCTCAGTCTTTCCTTTATGAACTGATCTCTGTTTATAGTCTGTTCCTGGCTTTGTCATTAAAAATCGGTCAAATAAATCTCTCTGTGTAAACGCACCATTAGTGATGGCCATTTGCTTACACAAATTACTACACAAGGAAAGGCATCACTTCAGGCTATTTTCACACACAGAGTAAAAAAAAACCCACAATAACAACAATTGTCTGTAATTTTGAGTGAACAGTTGGGCAAAAAAAAGCATTTTTTGCAAAAGCAGGTTGCAAATACTGAGTATGTTCATTATTTGGAAGGTCAAAATCAATTACGGTCATTATTCTGTACTATGTGTGCACTGTCAACCAATTTCCAATTGACTTCAATGGAGTGCGTTATTATAGAAAATATGCCCATATTTTTATCTCCAAATTACAGCCGTTTTTTAGTATTTTTTTACTGTGTGTGACCATAGCCTCACTGAGATGGGAGCAACAGTAGGACAGCATACCTCTATGGTGCATGGCTTTATATCAGTTCATTATGCAGTAAATGAAAATGCATTTTGTAATCAGAATAGGGGGAATTTAACCCCTTAATGATCAAGCCAATTTTTATTTTTGAACTTCAGTTTTTTCTTCCTCATGTTTAAAAGGCCGAAGCTCTTCATTTTTTCATCTACAGACGCATATAAGATGAGGTGAAATTGAAAAAAAAAAAAGCTATTTTTCAAATCTGGGGGTGTCTTTACGCTGTCCACCATGTGTTAAAATTGACATGTTATCTATATTCATCAAGTTATCTATAATTATCATTTTACTACTTTAGTAAGTAGTACTACTTTACAAATACATAAAGTTTAAAAAATTGTTCTATTCTTTTGGCCTATGGGGCTTTGTAATGGCTTATTTTTTTGCGCCATGATCTGTCCTTTTTATTGGCACCACACTTGCGTATATGTGACTTTTTGGTCACTTTTTATTGCATTTTGTTCTGGGATGTAATGTGACTAGGGATGGTCCGAACCCGCCGAGGTTCGGGTTCGGCTGAAACCGAACGCTCGGCATCGGATTACCGCTGTCTGCTCGCTCCGTGCAGCGGGTGGATACAGCGGGAGGACCACCTGGAAAACTGGGATACAGCCTATGGCTATGGCTGTATCCCAGTTTTCCAGGCGTTCCTCCCGCTGGATCCGCCCGCTGAACGGAGCGGGCAGACAGCGGTAATCATTGTGGATGGTTCGGGTTCGTATGAACTCCGTACGAATTCGGTTCGGACCATCCCTAAATGTGACCAAAAATCAACTTTTAAACTTTTATTATGGAATGAGATTTATTGACACAGTTGTGTTCAAACATTTGCATACCCCTGCAAAATTTTAGGTTTCTTGTCCTTTTTTCAGAGAATATGAATGATAACATTTTTATTTTCCCACTCATGGTTAGTGGTTGGGTGAAGCCATTTATTGTCAAACTACTGTGTTTTATCTTTTTAAATCATAAAGACAAGCAAAAAAATCCAAATGACCCTGATCAAAAGTTTACATACTCCAGTTTTTTATACCGTGTATTGTCCCCTCTAACATCCATGACAACTTGAAGTCTTTTGTGGTAGTTGTAGTTGTGCATGATGCTCTTTATTTTCTCAGATGGTAAAACTGCCCATTCTTCGTGGCAAAAAGCCTCCCGTTCCTGTAAAATCCTGGGCTGTATTGCATGAACAGTATGCTTGAACTCTCCCCAGGGTGGCTCAAAGATACTGAGGTCAGGAGACTGAGATGGCCATTCCAGAACCTTCACTTTGTTCTGATATCCAAGGAATTGATAATGACAGTCAGCAGTGTTCAAAACTGTGATCAACAAATGTAAAATCAGAAGCTCTGTAAAAACCAAACCACAGTAAGGTAGACCAACAAAAATTTCAGCCACAACTGTCAGGAAAATTGGGAAATCCACAAGTCAACTGCTGGGAGAGATGTTATAAAGGGAAACAACAGGATATCTGTCTGTCTTTCACATGAACTTTCTGCTACCCAGCCAGCGAATAGAGAAACTAAAGGCTGTAGAGACTGAGACTTCACTGGCAATATACTCATGGACTACAGTAAAAATATTGCAATGCCGACTGCAGGAATACAAATGTTGGATAGGTACAGTAGTTCAAAATGGTAAAAAATATACAGCATTTGTCATTTTAAAAAATGCAAGAACTGAAACCTGAGAACCCACATATACAGGATATCATAGGCTCTGTGAAGATATAGACAGAGTCTATGACATTGGCGAGAAATGAAGACTCTTACTGTTAGATTAAGCACAAAGGATTTACACATTGTCACACACCAATGATGTGAGTCCATCTAACTAAAGAGTAAAAGGACAAATACACAGAATTGTTCAGTTGCCTTCTAGAACAGACATGTCAAACTCTGGCCCGCGGTGCCATTATTTTTGGCCCGCCTAGGAAATCCGAGGATTCCCTAGAGCTGGCCTGCGGTGCTATTATTTTTGACCCTTTTAGTGCCGGGACACTATCACCCAGCAGTGTCCCGGCACCTATCCCTGCGGCGGCTCTGATCTCCCTCCCTCCAGCAACAGCAGCTCACCCGCGATGCATACTGTGTGGGTGATGCTGCTGGGGGAGGGAGAGAAGTCAGGGCCGTTCCTATCAGCCGGCGACCACGGGAGGCACCGGCACTGACATCCCCCGGACCCCGCTCAGCTCTCCATAGTACCCCGACTCCCCTTCCCTGCCGGAGCGCACTGTGAGGATAGCAGCAGCCCGCCCTCCTTCTGGCTCAGCATCGGATGATGGGTCCAGGGATGTAAAGTGCGGATGCTATGTGTCGATTGCGCCCATGGTGTCAGTGCGCTCCGGCAGGGAAGGGGAGCTGAGTGGGGTCTGGGGGATGTCAGTGCCGGCGCCTCCCATCTCCTCTCCACCCCCATCATCTCCTCTCTGCCCCCCATCATCTCATCTCTGCCCCCCATCATCTCATCTCTGCCCCCCTCCATCTCCTTCTCTCTACCCCCATCATCTCATCTCTGCCCCCCATCATCTCATCTCTTCCCCCCATCATCTCATCTCTGCCCCCCTCCATCTCCTCCTCTCTACCCCCATCATCTCATCTCTGCCCCCCATCATCTCATCTCTGCCCCCCTCCATCTCCTCCTCTCACCCCCATCATCTCCTCTCTACCCCCATTACCTCCTCTTTGCCCCCCCCATCATCCCCTCCTCTCTACCCCCATCATCTCCTCTCTACCTCCATCATCTCCTCTCTACCTCCATCATCTCCTCTCTACCCCTTCATCTCCTCTCTGCCCCATCATCTCCTCTCTACCTCCATCATCTCCTCTCTGCCCCCATCATCTCATCTCTACCCCCATAATCTCCTCTCTGCCCCCATCATCCCCTCCTCTCACCCCCATCATCTCCTATCTACCCCCATCATCTCCTCTCTGCCCCCATCATCTCCTCTCTGCCCCCATCATCCCCTCCTCTCACCCCCATCATCTCCTCTCTACCCCCATCATCTCATCTTTACCCCCATCATTTCCTCTCTACCCCCATCATCTCCTCTCTACCCCCATCATCTCCTCTCTGCCCCCACTACCTCCGCTCACCCCCAATCTCCTCTCTACCCCCAATCACCTCCTCACCCCATCATCTCCTCTCTACCCCCATAATCTCCTCTCTGCCCCAATCATCCCCTCCTTTTACCCCATCTCCTCTCTACCCCATCATCTCCTCTCTGCCCCCGCTACCTCTTCTCACCCCCATCGCCTCCTCTCACCCCATCGCCTCCTCTCACTCCATCATCTCCTCTCTGCCCCTCCACCTCCTCTCATCCCCATCACCTCCTCTTTTTTCCTCTCCCCCTTCACCTCCTCTATCCTCCTCTCTCCCCTGTCCTTCTCTCCCCTTTCACCTTCTCTCCCTTCCTCTCCCCTTTCACCTCCTCTCCCTTCCTCTCCCCCTTTTACCCCCTCTCTCTTCCTCTGCCTCTTCACCTCCTCTATCCCCCTCTTTCCTTCTTTTCCCCCTCAGACCTTACTCTCCCCTTGATCTCCTTGTGGCTTGGAGGCTGGAGAAGAGAGGAAGACCCGCTCCATGCCTGGATTAGGGGAGTATGATTTTTGTGTGTGTGTTGGGGCAGGAGGGGGAGGGAGTAGAATGGTGGGTATTACTATGGGGGCAGGTGGCAGGGGGCATTATTACTATATGGGGGGTCATGGAAGGGGATATTATTTTTAAATGAGGGATCCTAAATACGGGGACAACCCATACACCTACTCACTTTACAGCGCATGACACCCAACATGCCACTCTGGGTCAGGGTGTTCAGACCCCCACCGCTCATTAGATGGGAGAAGCATGCTGAATTTCACTCCCTGGCTCCATTTTATCTCTGTCTCACTGCAAGAGACCTTCTTTATGTACTGATTGATGGCCCCAGGCAGAAGGTTACGAAATGCACATCAGGGTGGTGGCGTCCTGGAGGAAGCTGACCATTATTAATTCTAGGTAACATTTGTACTCTGTCTCAAACAAGTGTGGGATGTAATGTCAAGCTAAGACAATTGTGGGTCCAACAACAAGATAAGTACAATTAATCTGCATTTGCACTTTATTCTTAATATTATAATGTAGACCCTATATTGATTCTGTATATGCAACATGTCCTAATTATGTACTCTTTTGGTGGGACTGTAGTAGTGTGACAATACAATACTAAGTATACAGTATCCCCCGGGACTGATACTGTCTATTAATGCATTGCTCTTTTTTTTAATACATTTTTATGTGAAATATGTTTATTAAAGATGAATTTGCTATAGAAACTCAGTATTAGTGTTTTTGTATTTTCCATATTTGTACCCGAGGTAGTGTTACAACTGGTGCACATATATAGCAATTGCTAAGAGATATTTAATTGTGCATATAGAAAAATTGGGGAATCAATCCCAATTAGATGGGAGAAGCGTGCAGCATTTCACTCCCTGAACAACACAAATAAGTACAGTGCCAAGAAAAACACTGGGCTACTGGGCTATTTGTCAACACACATAAAAGCACAAAGGGCCATGAGCCCAAAAAGAGCCCAGATTACCCTGTGTAAACAATATTTAAAACCTAACTTTTACTAGTAGAAAATAAAATAATATAAGTAACATGTGACAAAAGGGATTAAAACTCCTATACCACAGCCTGAATAGTACCAGACAGTGGTACTAGGTACAAATCCAAAGTTAGCTGCAGACTAACTAAAGAGTAGAGGTGGTGGTAACAGACATTTAAAACTTATGGTCCTTTTACACGGAACGATTATCATTTTCACGATAACGATCGCATTTGAGCGATAATTGGCTTGTGTAAACACAACAAACGATCAAGCGATGAGCGAGAAATCGTTCATCTTGGTCTTTCAACATGTTCTCAAATCATCGTTGGTCGTTCGCTGAAAATTCGCAGATCGCTTTGTGTAAAAAGTCTTTCACAGATTCACCCTGTTTGTGTAATGGGCTTAAGCGATCTTAAAACGATCGCAATAAAAAAAAATTTCAAACGAATTATCTCCTCGTCTAAACGCTGATCGTTATAAAAACAAAATCGTTGCCTCAAAATCGTTAAACGATCAAATTATTGCACATCTGCAAAGAGTTTTTTATGTTCTCTCCGTGTTTGCGTGGGTTTCCTCTGCGTACTCCGGTTTCCTCCCACACCCAAAAACAACCATTAATTATAAAAAAAATATATATATATTGCCTAGTGTAAAAGGACCATTAGACACTGCCACCACAACTAATTTCACTCTAAGAGAAGCATCTTCAGGTGTAGGGCGAATTAATTTCCACCTGTAACATTGCGGCTATGTGATCCAGCCTGTGTCAAGCTTGATAAAAGACTATTGCATGGTCAGCACCCTTCTGCAGGTTGATACAAATGTTAAAAAGGACTTGAATCCTGGTGGTGCTGTTGGTGTAGTGAACTTTGTACTTAGCCCTCTGGATAGGCCATCAATGCTTGATCAGAAGGGTGCTGACACCTGGCACATTTGCTGATCAGCTGTTTGGCAGAGCTGTGGCTCTGGCACATACTCAATGAACAAGGCTGGAAGCCGGGTTACTGCAGCACAGCTCTCATTCACTTCAATGCCGATAAGACATTGATTGCCGTGATGATAGGCTATCAATTTAAAAGTCCAGGAATACCACATTCCGGCATCATAATGCTTATCCAAAAATTTCCTAAATATTTAAATGGGTATTCTGGTGATAGAATTTTTTTTTATAACAGTGGATTGAGGGCACATTACAAAAAATAAATAAGGTGGCATACCCACCTGCCCACAGCTGGTGAGTATGCAGGTGACAAAGTAAACAAATAAACAAACTGGTCCAATTGTTATTTTTACAGTTAGTGTTTAGTGTTTAAACAGTAAAAATCTCAGACTGCAATACCAGGTATAGACCTTACTAACTATATAGCACTCTCCCTGATAATCAAATTGGCAGCAGCAGGGGTGCCACAGGCACCACTGTGATATCATTATATAAGTTCTGGAAAAGCATTTTAAAGCAAATGAATCACTAGAAATATTTCCATATATACCAATTGGTGCGGTTATGCACATTGGAACGGTGCAGTCTATTCCTCCTATTGCAACCCAGTTCCGAAGATCTCCTTTGGTTTGTATATATGTATACGTTTAGTTTGGTGCACTGGTGTTTGCGGTGCTTTTTAAATAGTTGTGCATGTAAGTACAGTAGTGCGAATATCTAAAAAAAGTTGTACCCTTAAACAGTTTAAGAGCTCCCGGCATCATGGTGAATGATTCCAGGAGCTTCAAAACTATTTTAAGGCTGGGTTCACACTATGTATATTTGAGGCTGTATTTGGTCCTCATGTCAGGTCCTCATAGCAACCAAAACCAGGAGTGGATTGAAAACACAGAAAGGATCTGTTCACACAATGTTGAAATTGAGTGGATGGCCGCCATATAACAGTAAATAACGGCCATTATTTCAATACCACAGCCGTTGTTTTAAAATAACAGCAAATATTTGCCATTAAATGGCGGCCATCCACTCAATTACAACATTATGTGAACAGAGCCTTTCTGTGTTTTCAATCCACTCCTGGTTTTGGTTGCTATACAGCCTCACAAATACAGCCTCAAATATACATAGTGTGAACCCAGCCTAAAGGTGCAATACAGTACCTAGTCCCCTGCTCAGTAAAAATCCGCTCAGCCAATCACTGGTTGCACGATTCAGAGATCATTGGGGGGAGTGCAGACAGGTAAGTATTACTACCTATTGCATTTTTACGTTAGAATTTTGGCATATTTTGTCCCTTGTAGGGATGTTTAAATGAAATATATAAAAATTTGAGATAAATTGCAGATATACCACCAGAGTTCTAATGTGTCTTGCAGAAACTTATTACATTAAATTTAGTGTTGGTTGAGGCTCTTACCACCTGGACCCACACCGATCAGAATTTATCACATCAAAAGTTTCTCCATCCTTAACTTCTCATAAAATAGTTTGTTATGTTGCCGTGATCTAATCTGATATATATATTATATGTCTTAACTTGTAAATATTAAACATGTAGATATTTATTCAACAATCACAGTTCACTCCTCTTATCTGCAAACTAAAGAAGCATTTAATGAATTCTGACATTTTTACCTTTGAGTTTACTAGATGAGGTTTGGGCAGCCAAGCATTTACAATCATTCTTGCTACTGTTACTGGCTGCCTTCACAAACAATATGTAAGAGGCTGCAGATGTGGACCTGCTGTGCTACCAAACTGATCTGACTTTGGGCCACACCAGAAGGCAAAGAGCCCTCGAAAAGCCCTTATCCCGCTCCAGGATGTGGAAGCTGTAGAGCAGGGTTTCTCAACCTGCGGTACGCGTACCACAGGGGGTACGCGCCGCAGGTTGAGGGGGTACGCAGGAGGTGTGCAAAAAAATTAGCACTGTTAATCAGCAGCGGAGGGCTGAGGCTGGGCAGAGGACATCCTCCACATCGGGCCGCCAGTGTAGAGTTGGTGGTGGTGGGGGGTCACTTGTCATCCTCATTGGCTCCCCAGCAGCTCTCCCATCCTTGGGCTCTTCTCCTTCCCCTGTCATCTTGTGGCACAGGCTGTCTGTGCCGCAAGATGATGTACCCCGCAGTGCTGCGTGTTGGCCTTGGTTATGTGACAGGATGGACACACTGCAGCTGAGGAGCACCCACTGTTCCCGGTGCCCCCGCTGTGACAGACAGCAGGAAAACAAGTCCAGGGGCAGAGAACAATGTGGATGATCCGGGTGGCCACCCAGAAGGAGCGATGGCCATCCGATCCGCCCACATTGTACCCCTATCCCGCAGCTGCACATCACTGGCTCTGCCTCTGAGTGATGAGATGTGCAGGGGCACACTGACAGGCAGCACCACGTCGCGGGCAGATATGTCCGCATTAGAGACATGGAGACACATGAAGAGTGCAGAAACATCAGGGAGTGTGTGTGAGGAAAGTTTTTTCTCCCATCTATTATCATGAGTATGGGGGCTTTCTACAGGGGGCCCCATGCCAATGGGGAAGGGGGGTATACACAGGGGCCATATGCTAATGGGGGCTATCTACAGGGGGCCATAGGTTAATGGGGGTATACACAGGGGGCCATAGGTTAATTGGGGATATACACAGAGAACCATAGGTTAATTGGGGGTATACATAGGGGGCCATATGCTAATGGTCGGTATACACAGGGCCATATGCTAATGGGGGTATACACAGGGGGCCATATGCTATTGTGGGTATACGCTAATGGGAAGTATACACAGGGGGCCATATTCTAATCTGGGGTATACACAGAGGGCCAAAGGTAATGGGGGGTATACACAGGGGACCATATGCTAATGGGGGTACACACAGGGGGCCATATGCTAACGGTTGGACATACAGAGGGGACTATATCCTGATGGAGATTTGGGGCATAGGAAAACCAATTGGGGAACAGAGGGGGCATATAAAAAGTATATGGGGCACATAGGGGGCATATACAAAGTATAGGGGGCACAAAAAAATATTGTATTTAGTGGTCTGCAGAATTGTGCGTGCAGCTCTTGCTGTGATCAGTCTGAATCAGCAGCAGATGATTTTTAAACAGGTTTAAAGACAGTACTCGGTCAGCTGATGAGCTCCTCTGCCTTGGCTGATCGCCGCTGTCTGTATTACACCGGACAATATCTGCCTTATTTGACCGATAATCTCTCTGTGTAATAAGGCCCCAGTGATGAATGTATTCAAAGCGGGATAACAGGGGAACAGCACAATGACAGGAGAAGGGACAGATCCTCTGTCATGTATTGTACTTGTGACTGCGTCTAATCACTGCTATATACTCTTCTATAATCTGCAGGGTGTAATACTCTGCAGCATCTGTGCACACCTGGTATGTGGTATCACTGCTGTATACTCTTCTATAGTCTGCAATAAAGTGTAATACTCTGCAGCATCTGTATACACCTGGTATAATACCACTGCTGTATACTCTTCTATAGTCTGAAGGGTGTAATATTCTGCAGCATCTGTGTACACCTGGTATCTGATAGCTATATATAATGGCTGTATTATTGATTATATTGGTCGTGTACACTTATTTTTCTTCTGTGATAACTCTGGGCTTTACATATGTAAGAGAATGGTGACATAGTAGAGCAAAAAAATATTCTGCTCAACACAGTTAATGCAATTAGTGGTGGTGGGAGATATATATGTGGGCTGGTGGGGTTTGTGTGCCAGGGCTGCTTTTCAGTCCCAGTCCAGCCCTGCCTGGCTGCAAATGGAAAATGTATACATCTACAAGGGGCCATGTATCTGCTTTCAAGTGGTTCTATATGGTTCCAGGGGGACATGTATGTGGCTACAAGGGGGATGTATATGGCTGGAAGGGGACATTTATCTGGCTACAGGGGGCATATCTTTTTAGGTGCCTATTTGACTGCAGGGGTCATACCTGGTGAGGGACATGTCTGGCAGCAGAGAGCATACCTGGCTAGGGGCATATCTGGCAGCAGGGGGCGTGCCTAGCTAGGGGCATATCGGGCTGCAGGGGGCATGTCTAGCTAGGGGCATATCGGGCTGCAGTGGGCATACCTTACTAGGGGCATATCGGGCTGCAGGGGGCCTATATGGCTGCATGGGGCATATATGGCTGCATGGGGCATATATGGCTGCAGGCGGCATACCTGGCATCAAGAGACATATCTGACTGCAGGGGCCATACCTAGCAGAAAGGGGCATATCCAGCTACAGACAGCATGTCTGGCTGCAAGGGGTATATCTGACTCCAGGGGACATATCTGGCTGCAAGGGGGCGTACCTGGCTTGGAGCATATCTGGCTGCAGGGGGCATATCTGGCTGAAAGAGGTATATGTGACTGCGGGGGCATACCTAGGTGAAAGTGACATATCTAGCTACAGGCATATCTGGATGTAGTTGGCATACTTGGTGTATATGTCATAGCTTGCTTAACGGGGGATAACTGGCTGCAAGAGCACCTAGTGACTGGGAACATACGTGGCTGCTTGGGCCTGTCTAAATGGGGCATATCTGGCTTCAGGAAGCATTGCATCTAGCTACAGGGTGGCCATTAGTACTGGACACAGGAACTATTTTTGGGAAGAGGGCATTATTACTAGAGTAGGCGGATTTATTATTGGAGAAGGGGACATTAATATTAGACATTACTACTGGCATTACTGGGTCCTACAGATCAGTCACATTGTTATGGGCGGTCTGATCAGAACCTTTGGCTGCAGTGTGTGATCTTGGCCTTATTTAGGCAACATTTTTAATGAATCCCCTCTTGGGGGTACTCGGCTGGAGCATCTCATTACATGGTACTTGACATGAAAAGATTGAGAAACACTGCTGTAGAGGATGCCAGGTCACTCCATAAGTGTGCTCCCAGTGTGGGTAGTGGCTAGTCACAAGAACTAGACAGCGCCAATGCGGGGCATTGCAGAACAGGCAGAATAAGCATAGTCAGCAAGAAGGGTTTTCCATGAGAGAATTGGTACCAGAGTTGTTTGAGGATCGGAGCAGGCAACTTCAGATTCAGGTCAGACAGTGTAAGTTGGCAACAGGAGACAGACTGCAAACAGTACACAAAGGGTCAGGCAGGCAAGCGTAATCTGAAGAATAGGCAAAATGCATAACAATGGAGTAGCAAACACAGGAACACAAGGCTCCAACAATGCTCAGGCAAGGAGAAACAGACAAAGCAACTCTAAATAGGTGCAGACGTAACAGGATTGGTGGAAGGCAGAAATAGGTAAGGGTACATTGCCAGTAAGCAGAGTAGACAGGACCAGGACAGTGCTAGCAGCAAGTCGCTTCTGGCGTTACACAGTAGCGTTAGCAGGACAAGCAAGACAAAAAGAACCTAAAGTGAATGTATCTTTTCCTGACAATAAAGATGAAAGTATAGTTACTGCATTTTGTTTCGCTAGATGTGCAGGCAAAGAAGACATGAGACATTTGTAAAACCATAAAACTGGCATTATAGGGGTATTCCCATCTCGAGATGTGATCCCCTACAATCTACAACCCGATAGTCGATAAACTTAATGGCAAGCTCAAAAACATTCAACTTTCAACTCACTTTTATGAGTTAAGATATAATATTGAAAATATCTGTATATATTATGTGCTGTAAACACTCCTGGTATTGTCCTGTAAATATTGTAACAGGACACTGCCTAGGATAATCCTGTGTGCATCAGTCAGTCACTTTACTTTCAGGTATGAAAAAGCAAAGCACCATAATAAAGAGAATTCATCACATCTAACATGTCATCTTCTGCATGAACAGTATGGGAAACGCTAAGCGGCGTGGACATCCTGCCCTTCTGTTATGTTTTCTGTAATGCATGCTATGCTGACACCTAGTGGAAAAATACTGCTAGGACATTTCAAACACTTTTTTAAATACCATAAAATACATAACAAAACTGGTGCCGAGCAAATTATTGACCTACAGTAGATGTAAGCCAGTCATAAGGTGGCATAAGGATAAGAAATGTGTCAAGTGAAAGGCTAGCCAGTTGTTATGATTACATTACATTTAGCCACATTTTTATATATGTCACAGAGAGAAAGAAATGGTGTGCACAGCACAATGTTCAATACATAAATAAGTGTAGCAAAGAAAAGCCAAGCACCAACTAAGAGTTAAAAACATTTAAAATGAGACCGCAGATTTTAGGGTTTTTTCCAGTATGTTTGGACCATCTGCGGTCCAATTATAAATGTTTTTAACTCTTTGTTGGTGGTAAATGTAATAAAGATCATTTGTATATTTTTCCGATTACTTGGTGGTATTGTGTACATAATCATTTATGTTATGTTCGCTTTTCTTTGCTACACATTTTCCTAAATGTAGCACAATTTCTGACTCCTAAATTCACTATAGAACAATCTCCCCCACTGTGTGAACAGAATTTTACATTTTTCCATTAACACTTACTAGGGGAGAGGGATAGGTTGCTGTAACTCACCGATTATAATCTGAACCGGTAACAATACTGCAATTAATTACCAGCACTGATCCTACAGCTGAGCAACCCCCAAGTGGTTGACATTGCGTGAAAGACTACAAGTAGAGGGAGCACTTTGGCAGTATACATACTGTACTTGCAACACTTTTTTTTAGTACATGTCTGTACATTATTATAGGGACAGCCATCTTTCCTGAGCTGCCTCCTTTAACAGCATTGAGATATATGCTTTCCAACAAGCCTTGTGGACGTTGCCACAACTGACTGAATACAACTCAGGTTTGTGACCTGTGGAGGGGTCATGGTGAAAGGGAGGAACAACAATACTGTGCATGGCCCGGATACAATCTTATCTATATACTGGTATCAGTAACCTTTCATTGAAACACACTCTTTGAAGTGTCAGTTTAGTATTAACCTTAAAGACTGATTGCAAATTTCAAGATTTCAGGATTTCACCACCCCCCCCCCCAAAAAAAAAAATGAAATAAAAAAACACAATTTAAAATATATAATTCCTGATGACACAATCCCTTTGAAGAAGGAGTTGCCACTTTTCAGTGATGGCTAGAAGCAGAACATACCTATTCTCCGTAGGGTGTGTCCCAGTGCAACTCCCCCCTCCCCCTCTTTATCCTCACTATTATAATATTGGCTTGACATGATTTTTGGGACAAGCATATTATCCGCCTATACGCCTGGAGGGATAATACAATATGCCTTCTTGCTTTATATGAAACAGTACTATGATTTGTCATCATAATGTTTTATTTCTTATAGAACTTCTGCAGTACCAGCGGCTTTACAGCAATACAGCCTATGTATTTGTTGTGATCAGGAAGCCTCCCATGCAGCTTAGGTCTAAGCCGAGAACAATTGTTGTTTGTGTCTGGTTCTTGTACCAGTCTGGGAAATCATTGTATGTGGTGGCAATGTTCTCAGATATAAATTGCCTGCTATCACAACGCTAAGCACTAAATGTCGCCCTTGCACTCTGAGTCTTACATCTATTAAATGTTAATACTAATACTCTACATGTGAATCTTCAGCTATTTCCTAGTTCCAATGTAAAAGAAGTCAGTTCTATCCTCTGCTATGAAGCCTACAGAGCTGGATTACGTTCTGTGTATTTATGATAGCGAGTTACTTATTTACAGCGGTGGCGCTGATGGGGAGCGCCCCAATGAAGTGCCCCTCACTTGTGCTAGTCTGAAAGAATGCAGTCTTCCTAGAAAGAAGCAGACTTACCTCGCTAAGCCTCTCTCTCCTTCTCAAGACTCAGCAGGCTTCTAAGCAAACTGAAGAATATTACCAGGAAGTTATGTGCCGTCAGTCAGATTTTTTTTTTTCTTCTTTACAAGATTGTTTTTAGAAACTAACGATTTCTCCTATAAAAAAAAAAAAACACAAATCGGAAAACACCCGCCCCATTTGTATCCAAAGAACGGAATATCTTCTGCTAAATCTGAAGCCTGCTCCTATTCATAAACTCTCGAGGAGCCTAATGCAGTGTGCTTTCAATGCGTTCATCACCATGGAAACCACTCGCTGCAAAGTATGTCCCAGTCACAGGGAATTTACATGATGGGACAAAAGTTAAAGGGAAAATCTCCTGCATTGAGATGACCTGTATCTGCTACCATAACAATACTGCCTTTATGATAGAATATATATATATATATACACCATGATGTACAAATGATTAGGCTGAGCAGTCATGGACAGAGCGGGCATGTTCAGCAGATTGTCAAGGCCATGTCTACAATAGGGTAACAGCTGAGGGGAACAGTTGGGAAATCCTACACCTGACCTAATATCTTCCATGTCACACGCAGTGTTGGCTCGCTGTTATCTCCTGCCCAACAGTGAAGCAGATAGCTACAAAGGAAGTGACATGATATTATATCACAGACGTCTTCAAGGGGGTCTGGAAGCAGCCAGTACATAATGTAATGCATCATAAGAATTCATGCAGCCAGATTAATAATAAGCCTCAACTCTTAGATTAAACAGTAAAACCCTCCAACTAACCTAAAGGCAGGCAGCTGGGGTGACGCCACATAGTCATGGGAGGTTACTGTGGAGCTTCTCTCTGGGAAATCTTTGTATGCTGCTCTGAAGCACAGCAGACAGGAATCAAAGCCATCCCACCACAGGCTGACAGCCTTGTCAGGGGCATAACTACCACTGTAGCAGCCATAGCGGCTGCTATGAGGCCTGCCGCATCAGGGGGCCCTGTGGCCTGCTCCTGCAATACACTGGGCCCCCTGAGCGGTCATCATTTGCAGCACCAGGTGGCTGAGCAGCCCTCCTGGGATCTGTAAATGTCCCTTTAACTGAAAGCACTCCTGACAAGCGCTTGCAGTTATGACTACACTTGACAGCTTAGGGGGCATTCACACGTCCACAAATTTACAGACGGGGAAGGTTAGTAATGGTTTCGTTCTCCGCCCGGCATAATGCGTCAATATCACGCCGGCAACGGGGAACTTTTTCAATCATCACGTCTCTGCCATTACAGTACTGTGTCAATTCAAAGAGTTTGCTATGGGGCCCGGCCATTTCTAGTTACACCCCTGAGCCTTGCTTACAAGCAACACAAAACCAATTTTACAGTATTATATGTCTATTATGTAATTCGCCAGGCTGACTTTAACACAACTCAGAACACAACATGTAATACCACACTATACATTAAGGCTATGTTCACACTGCGTATGATTCCGTCCGTAGTGTGAACCGCGAATATACGCACGTAGTTTTCAGGTTGATGCGTTCACTTGAAAGTATACGATATACGGCCGCACAATGCACACTACGTATGAGCTTACGGCTGGATCGTATACGGCGCCGTGAAAAATGAACAAGAACATTGTTTGAGGACGGAAATATTCCAACTCACGGCCGTGGATTTCCATGCGGTCTCGTACGAAGTACTTATTTCAGCCAAATTGAACTTGATTTTTCGATCCAAAAGGTTCTGTGTGGTTTACGGGGCTGGGCGAAGATTTCCAAGTAAATGACCTGCCTCAGATTGCTTCGAAACAAGCTAGGGAAGCATAACTGTACTACGGGCGTATGTTCGCGGTTTGTACGCATCCGGCAGCATGTCTATTTTTCCCACGCCCGTAGTTTTAGCCGCACATGTACTGTGGCGTACAATCTACGGACGGAATCATACGCAGTGTGAACATAGCCTAAATGTGCATTCTTTAATGTCAGACTAGTATGTTCCCAATAAATTTAATATACAGTGGTACCTCGGTTCTCAAATTGCTCAGTTTGCTTTGGTTCTCAAACTCTTGCTTGGTTCTCAAACACTTTTCGGGCACCCAGTCTTGAAGTACTCGGTATCTGAACATTTTTGGGAGCGTGGATGGTGGGTTGAACCTGGTGAGTTTAGCACTTGTGAGGCTTCACATACAGTACAGTACTGTATAAGACTGCTGGAGTGCATATACAGTACAGTAGTAGTACAGACAGTGCACCATCATCTCCCATCCTGTACTGTATAAGACTGCTGGAGTGCATATACAGTACAGTAGTAGTACAGACAGTGCACCATCATCTCCCATCCTGTACTGTATAAGACTGCTGGAGTGCATATGCAGTATCCCAGAACAGCCCTTCTCATGCTCATATTTTTATTATAACTAGTTCTGTTCTGGAAAGCTATGGTCCACTGCAAACTGCGTGTATTGTGTCCCCCTTCTCAGTATTCAGGTCTGCCATTTCAGTCATTTATTGCATGTGTATTCAGGTATCAGTGTCTAAAGGTATTATGTCGCCTCCTAGTGTTCAAGGATGGTACTTCTCATGTATATTCCTCTGTATATGCCTAATGGTGTGATGATGCAATGGCTGGATGTCACGTGACTGTGCCCTGCTTCCATGGTAACACCAATGGTCATCGAGCTTTTGGCTGGGGTTACCATGTGACTTCCTGTGCTACCTCAGTCTATTCCCTGCCACAGAGGGGGTAGGTTGTGAGTCGAGTCTTGTCCTCCACCATCAGGAGACAAGTTGTGCTTTTGTCCTCTCTCTCCCTGCTAAAGAGAGAGGCCTCTGTGTGCTCTGCTGCTCCAGTCCACTGGCTGTGTTCCTGTCTCAAGTCTCAAGATTCTCATCTGGGTGTCGATTCTTCAGTCATTCTTCAATTCCTTTCATCATCATCTCCTCAAATCATCAACAGCAAGTATTTCATTCAAGTCTCATTCCACCCAGCATCTCAGCTTCAGTTTCACTACTACTCCCATCATTCAGCACGCTACTCTCACAGCCTATTGCAGCATCACCCATTACTCTGCTTTATCCAAGATTGCCTTATTCCCGGTTGCATCCGGAGAGACTGTTACTACTAGTTACCACCGTTACAATAAATATACAACTACCGTTGTTTCTGAACCTTGGCATTGGTGTGTTCATTGGTGCCCTGACTAAGGACAACGAAGAATCGCACGCCCAGTATTCCCGCATGGTCAGGAGCCCGGTTTCCAGCTGTATCACCCTCGTGCCTACACCGTGACCACACTACATCCTACAGCTGCCCCGGTTCCTGCACCCTCACAACATCTGCACTGCGGAAGTGGCCCCCAGGGGCCAGGGCGTAGCACATATACAGTACAGTAGTAGTACAGTCAGTGCACCACCATCTCCCATCTGTTACAGTGCTGGGGCGGGGGGGGGGGGACTCTATACAGCAAAGGATGAGTGAGGAGTTAGTGACTACTGTCTTATAATTGCTGGTGTTGTTGAATGTTTCTTGTATATAATGTACTGTACAGTATATAGTGCATCCCTGTAATGTCCTGTACAGAATAGTTCTGTTCTGTACCGTAGAGATTAAACTGGGCACTTTTTAATGTAATAAGTAAGTATTGTAGGTAATTATTGGTGGGTGCTGGAACAAATTAAACACATTTACTCATTTACTTTATTTCCTATGGGAAAATACTGCTCGGTTCTCAAACTGCCTTCGAGACAGAGGTACCCCTATATATATTCACACACACAGAAAAAGTATTCATCTGGTAAAGGTCTAAATTCTGGGCTATTGACTACAAACCTGTAGAGGTCTCAACTCCCTCAGGTCACCTTAACGTGGTGAGTTGGTACATTCTGTTTTATCAAATGGTTTGGTAAGAACCCTTATTTTTTATAATAATTTGAAAAAATTTGAACTGGTTTTTATTGTATGTATGTATGTATGCTGGAGGGAGTATATGCTGTCCTGACACTTGCAGTTTGCTGCAGCATTTTTCTATTTTTGTCTGTATGTTAGCCACAGCAGCGTGCAAACTGCATAGTGTGAACAAGTGTTAATGGAGTGCTGTATGATGTATGGTTACCTATCCTTTCAAAATTAAATGCTGCCATCTGGTGGTATGCTGTTGAATTGGCAATTAGGAGAATAGAACAATACTGTTTATATGATTTACTTGCATTTTACATTTTTGAAAATTATAATATTTAAGTTTTATAAAATTATATACAACATACCAGTTTTAATGAACAGTCAAAAGAATAAAAATTTAATCTATGTTTTATTTTAATGAATCCCTGACAAATATTCATAGACACCGTATACCAAAAGTTAGGGATATTTGGCTCGCAGGTGAAGTTTATGGAAAACGTAAAATGTTCCCACTCCAGTGATGATATATCATGAAAGTAGGACATTTAACCCATAACCCTTGGAGTTTATTACATTTCTGTTGTAAATGGAATAAAGATCTGGGGAGTTTCCTGGCTATGGAGAACCAGTTTAATGCAAATTGCCATTATAAAAACCCAAGCAGCAAACTTTGTGAAAACTTAATTAGTGTCAGTCTCAAAAGTTTTGCCATGACAGTAGTATTTCTTGGCAGCCAGTCAGACAAAATAGATCTCTGTTCTGGCTTAAAGAAGACGTCCTGAGTGGACAGCCCCCTGTGATATCATATCCATGTACCCTAACAAACTATTTATGTTTTATAAAACCTCAGTGAGGCCATGCACCTGAAGTGAACAGGAACTGCCGTACCAGGCACAGCTGCCTATATGGATGAGCCACCGTGCTTGTGTAAGCAGTTATGTAAATGGTGAGCTCACAGTTGGGTTTATAAAGGATGTAAGATGTGTTGGACCTGCACCAATAAAACATTGAGGGCCCGTGAAAAAATAAAATAGGGAAAAAATTTCATAAATGTTCAGACATTTTTTTTAAATAGTGCTGCTGTATCAGTAATGTATGCAACGTCCTGAAGTCCTGCATTATGGGAATGATGGTTCTTATCAGTTTAGTGCTGATATCAGCCCTAATTTCTTGTCATCAATCACAACTTCCTCTGTAACTATTAGGTCTTCCATGGAGGAGAGAATGGCAGAGTGGAAGGGGTGGGTGGAATATTTTTGTCTAGTGCAAAATATCTCCTGTTGTATCACTGACATTCCCTATGTCACACTGTCTGAATTATACTGACCACTTCCCATCAATATGTTTGCCAAGAGGAAGTCCTGAGGTCAGAGCAGGCGGAAAAGCCTCATTTATACCAAGAGGGTTCCATTTCACTTATCAAACTAAAAGTACCTTGCCTGAAATGTGTTTAAAATGACATTTACAACATATTCTGGTCTTTACTGGGCGATGTAGGAGCCATTAAAATAAATACATATACAGGTTTAAATAATAAATATGTATTTCAGAGCCCTGCTTATACTTTTAAAACAAACTAGAAGACGCAGTGCCAGTATGAATAGGACATCAAATGCTCCTCAAATGGGCTTGATCTACATATCCCCAGGGAGGGGGGGATATCTTGACCCCCACTATCAAGTAAAAATACCATACAACTACACATACAATTAAAAAGAACTCTAAACTTTAAAGGGTTCTCTCCCCTGATGATCACAGTCAAGACCAGAGGGATAGATAGGTAATTGGTACTTGTACCTTTGTAGCCCAGCTGCCAATCATCATTACCAATTAGCTCAATAAATTGGTGTTTACTATGTGGTTAGGAAAGTATCAATGAATCAATTAAGAGCACTGAAGGCAGAACGGCACAGGAGGATCGCATAGGAGATCGCATCCTTACCGCAGGAGGGGTCTGATGATGCCGCAGGAGGGGGTCTGATGCCGCCGGAGGGGGTCTGATGCCGCCGGAGGGGGTCTGATGCCGCAGAGGGGGTCTGATGATGCAGGAGGGGGTCTGATGCCGCCGCAGAGGAGGTCTGATGATGCCGCAGAGGGGGTCTGATGCCGCCGCAGGAGGGGGTCTGATGCAGCCGCAGGAGGGGGTCTGATGCAGCCGCAGGAGGGGGTCTGATGCAGCCGCAGGAGGGGGTCTGATGCAGCCGCAGGTTCAGACTGAGGAATTCTCGCGGAAAATGTCCGCGGAATTCCGTCAGCTGTCCGCCCGGAGATCCGGAGAACTATAGATCCCAGCACTTCTATATACTGCTGTGCACAATAGGAGCATGAGTTATCCATATTTTTCTACGGAAATACGGATGCCAAACATGTTGCAATCCGCAAACAATCCGTAGACAATTGATGTCAATGAGAGCATCCGTGAAAAAATCTGGGTCCGCACCCGGTCCGCACTAGGACATGTCCTTTTTTTTTTACGGATTGATTTTCATCCATTTCTGCTACTGATCGTGTGAATAGCCCAATAGACTTCAATGTGCACTAACTCGGATACGGAAATACGGATCCGTAAATTACGGAACGTGTGAATAAGGCCTTAGTAACTTTTTTTGCTCAGAAGATAATAGCTCTCCCCATTAACAGTTTTCTAGCAGAGTATATGAAGATGAATTTCCTGAATAAGACCAAATGATTATTATGAATTACAATTATCAATGTAACAACACTGCATCTCCCTCTTCCTTCTAGTTATACCTCTAGCTATGCTGCAAAGCATCTTACTGCTTTCCTTATACCCTGGCTAAACTAGTGAGAATCATAGGCTTTCAGAAATCACTACCGCTACATGCTTGTCTTCAGGAATCCTGAATAACACAGAACTGCAAACACACTACTCACTGCAGTCCCCATTATTTTCACATATTTTCCAGTAAAATCATTTTCCATATTACAGACATCTGCAGAAACATCAACCCTATTGCACACGTTTATGTCATAGACAAACAGATAAACCTTAACACCCCCACCAAGCCTCTTTCCCCAGAACAAGTGAATGCTTGTAGAGCCAAAAGTTAGTGTTTCTAGTGATAGGGAGAGACAGCTGTTGGCCAAGTGAATGTCTGGCCGGCAGCTATGAAAGTTGCATAGGAACCTGAAAGAGGTTGGCCCCACCTTATCCCCACTGCTCATTTGTAATGATTTTCCCCCTACAACAAGTTAAAAATTTACACCAGCTGGTGTAGATCCTGGATAGGGCATGAGGGCAGTGATTCAGCAGAGACCAGTGTTCCTTCCCGTTTATGCGCCCTACGGTTATTAAAGATGGATGCAACCCTTTAGTCTGGATACAGTGCTAGCAAACTCTTGGCCATAACAAAGAATTCAGTATTTAATTTATGCAATTATCAGAAAAAAAGAGAGCTCAAAATGGGGGGGGGGGATTTAAATATAAGAGGTCAGGTTAATGCATGTACATTGATCTGGCATAGTTGCTATCCATTGTTGTTATGTCGAATCAAATAATGTATCAAGCAGCATTGTTTTTCCTTTTTCCAACTATGCCACTTGGTCCCTATTAGTGATAAGCGAATAGTGAGATATTCAAATATTCGATATTCGTACGAATATCACATGAATGATCGAATATTCGATCCCATTAAAGTCTATGGGAACAAGTATTCGATTAGTGAAAAACATCTATTTGACCAGTTGGAGGGTAAAACGGAAGCTGGGGGATTTGAACGCGTATCGAATATTTATCGAATATTCGCGGGATATTCCTACGAATATCGAATATCTCATTATTCGATCGAATATCTATTCAATAGAACAGTATTCGCTCATCACTAGTCTCTATGTTGGTCCAATGGCATTCCTTATTTTAGTCCATGGGGCACCTGATGATGCCAGATACATTGGACCCAGCTTGTTGCATCTATGACAGCTCCAGATCATCTTAATGTGTAAATGTGTACCTAGCCTAAGAAAGTCTTTTTCATTATACAATGATTACTCTTACTTACAGAAAACAATTTTGATCAATATCACTTATTTTAATCATAATTCTACTTGTGAATGGCTTAATAGTTCACCTTTAGAATACACATTTGTTTCAACTATTTGTTATATAGTAAGAGGTGATATCTATACTCGGCAGAAGGGGCACGCTATCTAAACAGTCACTATTATTAAACTGCTAACTTAATGAGAACCTAATGGATCCCACAGTACCTGGAATGTCTTATTAAACTACATTTTATGCTCCACTGCCCTTTTACAGTAACAGTAAAAGCACAAGATGAAGAATCATCAACAGTCAACTCCTACATGGAGAGAGTTGGGCATCTCACATTTCATATACTGAAAAATCCAGATATTTCTCTATTTGCTTAAATTTTGTTTTATGAAGTTGCTGCTTCTAATGGAAAGCAAAAAAAAAAAAAAAAAAAAAGGACCTCAATGAGTGAAAAAGCAAACATTCAGCTCTACAGTTTGATGTCTTCCTACTTCCTAACTGGGGCTTTAAAAGAAAATATCAATTAGGAGCTGCATTACTAAACAAATATTTACTTAACTGGCCAAAGTATCAAAGTTTCTAGTAGTTTTGGTCAGGCAGGCTCCAAACAAACACATGAAGGTCAATAGAAAACCAAATGTGGCCTGAAATCCCACTACCACTGTCCATATTCTTGCCTACAGGTTACTGTATAACACACAGATTTGCAGCATGTTCAGACTCTTTAAATCCTATTCACATGTCTATGAAAGCAAATTTCAGTAGGTTTGGGTTAGCAAAAACGCTGAACGCTCGGGCATTTCACCCCTGGTGGCTGGAGAAGATGGATGCAGCCATTCGGCTGCCTGGAAAATGTGGACACACTGCACTTTCCCTACCCTCTATACAAAACCTCCCAACATGGTGCTCTTTAGGAACGCTTCATTCCTACCGGTATTTTGCTCATCAGTGTGCGGGGCTTTGAAAATTTTGAAACTGGGCTCATTTGAAAAAGGGTTTTGGTGCCAGTTGGAATCCACCGCTATTCCAAGAACCCAGCCAGAACCATTGGACGATTGTCAGCAGAAGCCTGTGCCTTATATATAGAGGCTAAATAGAGTTGTACATAAGCTTGTACATACACATGCAGCACCACGGTGTACTTTTTTTCCCCTCTTTCTATGTATTTATTACTTAATGTTGCCCCCTGTGCAACATCAAAAATGTTGTGAATGATTGTACATGAAAAAAAACCCTGATGCATGGGAAAAAAGTGTCTTCAGAAATTAATCATAGAAAAACATCCGTCTTTATTTGATTATTTCCTTTATATAATCAGGAAACTAGTATAGACCTCCCTAGCATCTGTTTCACATGAAACCTGCCCTCTTCAGCTTTCCATCCTCCTAAGAACAGCATAACAATCCAAAAATACTCAATAATCCAAAACACAGAAATATCTTTACTTTGAAATTAATAATTATTAAAGTACAAAATGTTTCAAATGGATTCTGTGCTAAAGTAGATGAATTATAATGATGGACACCATAAAAAGGAATACATTTCTCACTAAAAGTCCAATTAGAATAGAGGTAAAACACCATTACATAGTGTAATAATTACAAAAGCATAATAATTACCAAAATAAGCTGAAATAGTAAAATTTTTACCTTTTTTCTTTTAATTTTTCTTTCCTCAAGAATGCAGCACAGAAGGCATGTTCCATCCCCTTGTGTCCTTCCTAGAACTGCCCACCTAGAACAATTAAGCTAATTAGAGTTAGGGTACAGCATAAATATCCAGCAACCACCACTACACATGTATAATGAATAGACCAGACTTATGCAAAATTAACATTTACTGGGTGGGTATTTGTGTGCTGCCTTCCGACTTGAGGAAAGAAAAATTACAGGTACAAATTTTGACTTTCCTCATTGTCCTCAGGCAGCACAGAAGGGATATGCATAGCATAACACAACAAATACATGGGAGAGGTTAAGTTTGTAAAGCTGCACTCAACACTACTGTACCAAAGGCTGGATTTTGGTCACTGATGTCCAGCCTGTAGTGTTTAGAGAATGTAGATGCTGAAGACCAAGATGCGTCATTGCATACTTCCTGAAGAGGAACTTTCCCAAGACATGGAGATAGCATGAGTGGGCTTTGATAGGAAAGGGACGGTTCTTTGCCCTCAAGTCTATACACTTCGTAGTTCAACATCTTTATTCACTTAGCGAGAGTGTCTTTAGAGGCCTTCTTCCCCTTGTTTGAAACAAATTCTCCTACAGACGAAAAGGGGCAACCCTAGATGTGTAAAGGAGAAGAGCTCTCTTGATATCTTAATTGTGTAATCTTCTTCATTTTTGGATCTGGAAAGACCACAGGTTTCATTATTGATATTGTTATCAGACCCAACTTTTGGAACAAATAAGGGCACAATTCTTAGGCTTACTCAGTCAGGAACAAACTTGAGGTAAGAAGCACATGAAGATAGGGCCTGCAGCTCCAAGAGTCTTTTGGCTTATGTTATAGTCACCAGAAACAGAGCTTTGTATGATAGCCACTTGAAATCCACTTCATTCAGGGGCTCAAATGGAGAAGACATAGTACTTCTAAGAATAAGACTTAAGTCCCATGCAGCAACTAGAGATCTTAGAGTAGGCCTCAGATTTTTTAAGGCCTTGAAGAACCTTGTTATTAACGGCTGATTAGAGAACTTCCCCTCTGTAAACACATTGATGGTAGTCATAAGTGAACTTAAGGTATTTGCTTTCATACCTTTATCAAAGCCGCTCTGAAAAAATTGCAGGATGACAAAGACAACAATGTCTTCCTGGTTATGCTGCTGAACCCACACGTTTTCCACAATTTTCTATAGGTAGCACTTGTGGAAGGCTTTCTTGCTGCCAACAGATTGGTGATTATGTACTTATGCAGCCCTTGGCTTCCTAAATTGTCAGATTAAAGCAAAAGACCTTTAGATGTAATTTGTGAATTTGTGGATATAGGAACCTCTTCTGGTACAGTACATCTTTGTGAGGTGGTAATGTCCAATAGAGGCCCTGTGACAGCTCCAACAGGACTGGAAGCCAGACTCTGCAAGGCCAGTAGGGGGTCACTAGGAAGGTCTGTGGTTTGTACCTTCTCACTTTGGCCAGGATTTTGGGAATTTGAGGCACTGGAGATAGATGTAAAGAGATTTTCACTACCAAGACATGGTAAAGGACATCCAGATTGGGCCATTTGTTCAAAGAGCATAACCTGGGGACTGGGGACAATTGGATCCGGTTGCCGTAAAGTCCTATCTGTCTAAAATCTGCTTGAAATAGACAGGATTCATGGACTATTCGCTTGGTTTTAGTTGAATATGACTGAGGTCTGATTTGCTGTTGTCAATCCCTCTGATGTGAACCCCAGTGAGGGAAGACACTGCCTCCTCTGCCTCTGGAAGGGACAGAGCAAGAAAAAAAAAAACACATATGCAGTTAAGCTTACTCTAAATAGCTTAGTTGTTCTAGGTGGGCAGTTCTAGGGAGGACACTAGGAGATAGAACATCCCTTCTGTGCTGCCTCAAGACAATGTGTATTTTGCATATTCTTCGAGTACTCTTCATTTCACCGATTATTTTGCTTTTGTTCAAACTAACTCTCTTCTAGGGTACACACAACATGTAAAGGATCTGCAGCTAATTTTATGCTGTGTTTCAATTTAGTTACAATGATATCTGCAGTATCAAATCTGTGACAGATCCTGTATGTGTAAATGGAACTTTAAAGTGAATCTATCAGCCTACATGCTGATACAGTTTTGTGATCAGTGCTGCTGTACTTATTCCAGAGGTGCCATTCATTCAGTGATCTGTTGTGCCATTCTACAAATATCTCTATTTTTCGGTACACGCTAGTTAGCAGGTCTGGTGCTCTGGAGGTAGGCCCAGTGCCCCAGTTGACCAATATCCCCCCATTACTTTTTTTTTTTTTATAACTTACGTTTTATAATTTTTGAAACAAGAAATATAAAAACATCAATACAAATATCCTTTCACCTTTACATTATCCAATACATTATACCACGATTATCTTTGATTTGCTATAAAGACCGTATGTGAACGTACCCTTATTTTAGTTAACAGTGACAGCAGGAAGAAATGTACATTACTTGTAAATTATTGACACAAAGCTTACTCAAAAATTGTAAGCTGTGATGGACATAAAATTTAAAAGATAAAATACAAAATTGTTCTTCATATAAGCAGCATTAAATATGTAGGGACAAGTGAATAACTACCATAATTACAGAGCACGGGTGCAACAGTATAGCACCACTGCTATAGACAGTTACAGTATATACAATCAGTAGCAAGAGTTACATTCCCTGCTTCTGTGAAAACTGAGCTGATGAGATATGTAGTCTGGATGGGAGCCCCATAGTTATGTGATCAAAGGATGCTCCCCCAGCATAAAAAACAAATCAGGCAAAGGTTACTTATTACTAGGGTAAAATTATAACCCATCCCTGTTATTGGAAAACCCCTTGATATCAGTTCAGTGGAGAGGCTCCTTTATTAGGTAATGCTTTAAAAGACATTAGAGAGTTTAAACATGATAGAACTATCATTTTTCATGTTAAAAGATTCTCTGTATATCCAGTATTATAGCAAAATCTAGTCTACTCACTCGCAAAATCACTTTGACAGCAGCATATAATATAGCCCCATTAATATAAGTGGATAAACATGAAGCAAAATGTATCAACAAGCCCTGTCATTTTTTTTTTATAAAATAGTAAAACTTCCTTTGAAAATCTTAATCTCATTGATCCATGGAAGAAGCTTGTCATGTATTGCATTTGTTTTTGCAATGTGCCACCCTAGGGACGTTTCAGCTGACTAACAAAGCAACCAAGAAACCCATAGGGAGAAGAAATCCTTAGAAAAACTACTGCTCCCTTATCGAATAGGATGAAACAACAGATGCCAGCAAGTCTGGAGTCACAGACAACTCTCCAATGACTATCACAGCAGCATTTATATGAGAACACTCAGAATCTTACCTGCCAGCATAATAACACATGTACAGAAATAATGGTCACTATGTAAAGGTCTAGTGCTCCTATCTAGTAAAGAGACCAGAGTCTGCAAAAAATAATGAAAACTTATGTTGGCAATTGCAGTTCTCAATTAAGCCACATGACTCTTCTAATAACAATGCAATCATACATTATATGAGTGCAATGGTCTCTAGACATATGTGGAGATCATCCAGACTACCAGCAGAACAGGCAGATCTTCCATGTTGCTACATGAGCATCTGGCAGCTGCAGAGAGTCACTACTCACTCCCGTGGGTCAAAAGACATTATACCACCACTTACATGATAATGCCTTGAGGACAGTGGCCGGGTAGGAACAAGAAATAGTCTAAGCGATTTTGTTGTTGTTGTGTGCACCATTTGACTTATTATTTTGGCACTCTAATAACTTTCTTAGCACTCTGTCCATTATCATCATAAGAACTGTTAAAAGGAGCCATCTGGGAATATAAACGAGTGAGATTTTATCCCAAAGTCCATTCATAAAACAAAAATACTTTAATTTCCTATAGAGCCGACACCTCTACTATAAAATTCCTTTTAAAACAGCTCAAGCTGTCAATGACATGCTTTAAGGGTGCAGTCTGCATTTAATAGATTAAGATGGTAGTTATCTCCCAGATGTCAGATGTGCATATGTACTGTATGGGGGAAATTGGGGGAGATAGCTATAAGCCTTCAGTTAGCAAAAAGTAAACCAGACGCTTCACTGTTTCCACATTAACTGTGGGATAGAAGGGGTTTTTTTAGCCATTGAACTAAGCCACACAGCTAGTCGGATTTTAAGAACATCAACAACAAAGACAGTGGGAAAGAAGCTCACTGCTGCCTCAGAAATGGATGGGGCAGGACTATGAGATTATACCACCATACACCCCTTTTAATACATAAAACTTAGCACCTGCTTATCTGCTGCAGGTACCTTTTTTCTTGGTCAGAGTAAAATAAAACATCCTGATTGCTGCCCCTTATGGTGTGTTTACACAGACAGATTTATCTGACAGATCTTTGAAGCCAAAGCCAGGAACAGACTTTAAACAGGGATCAGGTAATAAAGAAAAGACTGGGATCTATCCTCTTTTCAAATCCATTCCTGACTTTGGCTTCCAAAAACTCAGATAAATCTCTCTGTGTAAACGCACCCTTAGGGTGCGTGCACACTACGGAATTGTCGCGTATGAGCCGTGGCGTATTCCGCCCGTGCCATAGACACTATTCTGTGCACGGGCGGATTACGCGTTCCGTCTAAAGAATGTCAATTCTTTCAGCGGAATGCGTAATCCGCCCGTGCACAGAATAGTGTCTATGGCACGGGCGGAAATGCGCGCCGCCGCCTGCGGGGACGAGCGACAGAATATGCCGCGGGTTATACGCGGCAATTCCGTAGTGTGCACGCGCTGAGGAATGAACATGTTCATTCTTCAGCACAGACAAAGCAGGAGAGCGCGCCTCCCATAGACTCCCATTATGAGAGGGAGGCTAACGGCATTCCGCTGCGAAATTCCGCTAGTTTTGCTCAGTGGGAATGAAGCCTTAAAGTATGCTGACACTGGCAAAAAAAAGTCCTGAGAAAAAAAAAAACACACCTCAAGATCAGGTTTGAATCTGCTGTATGATATTTGGTGCTGATTTAAATACATAAATGTACTGGTGCATTATATGAGAAATTAATGTAGAGCTGTTCATCTTTCAATAAAGCAAGTGAAGTAGATGGTGTGGATAAACACAATACTGTATGTCTGGGAGCTTATCAGAACAATACACTGTATACATATAGACTGCAATGTGCATTACCTGTTCATGTTAAACAACACTGTAAACATTTAAAGTTGTGCCTGATCATACGACGTAATAGACAGATCATACACATATAATAGCCCTGATAATAGTGCCACAAGCACTTTTGGGATTTGTATCTTCTGTAATATTCTTCTTGGCACAATAAACACAGAAAGACAAATCTAATGATACAATTAGAGGCCAATTAAAGTTGGATGGAGTGCAGGAGCAAATAATACTCCTAAAGATGAAAGGGGCTATAGAACAGGCATGAATTATAAGGATGACCTTCCTGATCCAAGTTAATATGTTCCCTTATCTGGGGGCCATCTTGCAGATTTAATCATGCATGTGTCCTGCAGAATCTCAGCAGACACACAGGACCCTTGTTTATGCTTCCTCAGTCCTCCATCTCTACAGAACATGCTAAAATCACATTGATGTAACAGTATAGTTTTAATAAGGATAAATAATATGCTTAATAATTATCATTGGTAATAATAATACCAACAATAACAACAACAACAATAATAATAATAATAATACTAATAACAATAATAACAATAACAACAACAATAATAATAATAACAATAACAATAATAATAATAATAATAATGTTATGTAAATAATCATTCACATAAAAAAAAAATAATGCCCGAAGGGGGAGTTTTTGAAATTGGTCATATAAGTGATTACAATATTAGGCTATGTTCACAAAACGTTTTTTCCGCTGTTTGCAAAAGATGCCTGAAAATAATGATCATGTTTAGAGATGAGCGAACCTCAATATTTCTAAAGTTATGTGAACATAGCCTTAGAGTGGAAAAATAAGTTTATTGGGGATTTACAAAATCAAACCAGTAGCTAATTGAAGAGCAGGATTAAAGAGCTCACCATGAGGCCTCAATACTTAAAGGGCATCTTTTAGCAACCGATCCCTGCCCGAGGTGCTGACAGTGTGCTGTAGTTAGCCGTGCAGTGGATTATACACAATCTTAGGTCTCCTACTGTAATGAAGAGTCAAAGAGGAGTTCTCAGTGTTTGTGCCTCACTCAGTGAACCATTTCCAGTACTGCTCCATCCAGCTCAGATAGTGGGTCCCAGTCATCAAACCCTTCCTTGTTATCTTTTATTATATGTATGCCAGAGCCCATGGATAATGTGGATAGAGTATAACTTCCCTTTAATACTTCTATCATTTTTGGTTTGACAACATACAAAGTTTTGTTAACTTTCTATAAGTAGAGATTTCCTTTCAAATTAAGCTGCACATTAAAATCACTTTTATACTTTGCAAATAAGTACATAGCTATCCCTGGTATGTTGTTCTTTTTGGCATTTTTTCCCTTACAAATTCCCCACCATCAGCAAAATATATGGGAAATGTATAGAAGCGCCTGTTCTGTTAATAGGCTGCGGACAGGGGCCAACACCTCGATGACAAGTGGTTAATGGATTAGAAAGAAAGTATTTCCCCACAATTACAATCCACTAGAATTAAAATAATCTTATGCTATAATAACATTACAGTATGTAAGAGATCTAGTACGGACAAAAAGAGAAAGGAGCTGCTGCACCTCACACCTATGGCTGACACTAACGCCTCTCGACTACATTTAAAAACCAATGCCAGGATGTTGGTATATAATTTGATTAAACCATATTGCCTCATGCACCACGTGCAGGTTCCCTGGCCCACATGAGTCCCTACACTAACTCAAAACTGTGTGCGACCTTAAACCCCGCAAAGCGCAAAGCAGGGAAGGGAGGCCATAGGGTTGGCGGTCGCTGACTGACACGGTGTTGAGTTAGTGTAGGAACTCATGTGGGCCAGGAGACCTGCACGTGGTACATGAGGCAATATGGTTTGATCAAATTATATACCAACATCCTGGCGTTGGTTTTTAAATGTAGCCGAGAGGCATTAGTGTCAGTCATAGGTGTGAGGTGCAGCAGCTTCTTTCTCTTTTTGTCTGTAAAAGATCTAGTAGTTATTAGTTATTAGTCACTAGTTTTTGAAAGAGGAGCAACATTAAAGAAACATTGTGATATTGAGACAATGGGAAATGAAGCCACTGGTTTTGTAACTCTGGACTTTGTGTATACCACAATACTGTCTTTTTGCTTGTAGATTTTATTACATGAGATTATTATGTAACATGGCTGAATCATAATGAATATGTAATATTATGAAAAGAATGTGAGGCGTTACTATTCACTATCATATTCCTATCCCAGGGCATGTCATTCTGTCCAGGGATTCAGCAGGGTGGGAAAGGCTAATAGAATCTGCTGCAAACACAGGATACACATTGCTAAAGGCTTTTACAGTCTTCCATAACATGAATATCCTATTGTATATCATGCTATATTATATACAGACAAGCACATATATAAAGTGCCTGATGAATGATAATATAATTGTGTGTGTCCTATCCCTGTACTTTATATTGTGTATATAAGTGAAATAAGGTCACACTCCAGTGTTGCCAAATCATTCATTATTGCAGTACTGAATCAGATGTCATGTACTAAAATAGTCCTGAATGGTGCACGGTCAGTGTCTAATTCAGATCCTTGCTGGAGAAGCCCTTCTCACCTCACATGACCTTAGGATCAAGCTAGCCATGCCCTCCAATGACATCTGCCATGATGAGTACATGCTAAGTAAATCAGTATGGCAGCCCATAGATTATCACCTTATAGAACAACCTAAGACCATTTACTACTAAACCATACTCTAAGACATTTTATGCAAGGTGACACTGCTATTTACTTCCAGAAAGCACAAAGAAGAAAATAGACAGTAAAGAATTACCACATCCTGCAGAATACTACAGAAAATAATCCTCGTATACATTATATATTGTACAGGTTATACAGGTAATACTTCAGATCCTTCAGCTAAAAACTGTGGAACAGTTATTTTACTTATGCAGAGGCAACACAGATAGAAACAGTGAAAATTCCCTAACAGGAGAATGCCGATGTATTTTGTCGTCTATTTACTGAGGCTGTTGCTGTGGTTTTGGGGGCACTTATCAAATATTTACGGATTTTGTGACTGCGCATTTAAGACGAGTGGAATATGTATAAAAATGCCTCAATACAGATGGTGATGATGCCGCTTAAGGGAACACTTACCACAACTGTCTGCTTACCTACGTTTCTAAAACGTGTAAGTCACCTATGCTGTCAAAATGTCTCACCCCATTATTATTTAGTGGGGTAATTGCCACTGCTCAGAACAATATTATGGCTCCAACCTATACAGAATTTATAGCTCAGAAGTGACAGAGCCTTATACTAAGAGCAATGTCTTCACTTTCTGTGGATTTTTTTTATATATAATTCCCTCTGATAAGTGGGGATCCGAGTGCTGAGCCCCCCCCCCCCAATCACTAAAAATGGGTGATCAGAATTACTTAGCTGAGTGCTGTGCCTATTCATTTCTGCTGTGCTAGTTGCATGGGCAGTGTACGGATTTATAGAAACTCCATATACTTTGTATACATCTGTGCACTGCTCAAGCTGCTCTCCAAGCAGAGCCAAGAGACGCAGAGATAAAACGAACCAGCACAGCAGTCAGATGAGCACTTCTGCACACCTATTCTAGTGATCATTGAGGGTCTCAGCACCCCGATTCCCATTAATCAAAACTTTTGACAAGGCCACAGTGCTGACTCACCTTAGTCAGTGACTGGCTGAGCAAGCAGTTTTTACAGGGATCAGATAGAGGCGATAATCAGCAGGGAAACGAGAGCTATCAAACAGCAGCTGCAGGGAATCGAGCTGGGTGAGTATGCAGTGTCCCAGTACAGGAAAGATTCTATATATTATAGTACTGGAACAGGTTAATGGCCACTGCAAAGAGCTCAGCTTATATTGCACCCCCCAGTGTTCAAGTTTGGTATCATCCTTTGTATTCCTCATATTCTCCTATGTATGTTAATTTGCATATTTTTATGTGCTTGTCACATGGTGTGGTGAAGCAAACGGCCTAGTGTCACGTGGCTTTCCCCGGCTGCCATAGTAACCCCAATAGCCGTCAAGCTTTTGGCTAGGGTCAGTTGTTCACTCCCCTTCTAGTTGGTTGTTCTCCCTCTACCTTCAAGAGGGAAGGACGTGTTCTCTGCTGCTCCTCAAGAAAGGCGCAACCTAGTGTGATCCTCTCCACTATCTCAGAGACATACTCCGGTCCAGTCCTGACCAGTCTCATTCTCAAGATTCTCCCTTCTTTTCAAGATCCGGGTACCGTTCTCCAGTCGCTATCTTCTTCTCATCCTCAACAGCAAGTATTCTCCTCAGTATCATTCCACCCAGCATCATTCTCAGGGAACTACTACCCTCATCCTCCGTTAAGATTCCTCTCACCCAAAGTGACACTATTACACTATGGCCTGTTGCAACATCACCCATTTGCTCAGTTATATCCAAGTCTGTCTATCACTGGTTGCATCCAGAGACTGTTGCTATTGACCACCTCCGTGTTGATAAACGCACAACTCCCGTTGTTTCTGAACCCTGGCATTGGTCTAGTTATTGGTGCCTTGACTAAGGGCAACGAAGAATTGTCCTGGGGTCCCAATGCTCAAGTTCCCGTGGTCTAGCCCTGCACCCTCGTGCCAATACCGTGACCATAACATCTCCATTCTCTCTCTTTTTTTTTTTTTATATAAATCTTTAAGTGAACCTGTCATCATATACACTGACCCGATAAGCATAAATCTATTCTGGCACCATAAGTTTGGGTATCCATGGATACGACTATACCAGGTCAGTTCTGTGCACAAGCTTTTTTTGGATTTGATCGGGCCTGAGCACAGTACCAACCCGGCGTGGTTGTATCCTTGCATACACAAGCTTCCTGAGCCCAAATGGATTTCACACAGATTGGGTCATAACAAGTGTATGTTAAAGATTTAGTCTAGGATAGAGTTAAAATCATATGGGACAGAAAAGTGGACAGTAGTGTCCTATAGAAGCCTGTAGATACTTTATACCGTATTATTGCTGAGTACAGCTTGGAGATTGTTTAGAGCTTTAGTACAGCCATGTGCATGAGGCCTGTATACCTGTCATGATGTACCCTGACTAGAGATGAGCGAACCTCAAGCACGCATAATTAAGTATCTACATGCTTCTATGGGACACTACAGTACCTCTGTATGACTTACATTTTTTACACAGAAGCCTATGATGGTCTTTTTCTGTTTGATACGAGTTCAACTAAGTAAATATTCTGTCGTAGAATAAATCTTCAACATACATTTATACTACTGAATCACAGGGGACAACATGTACCGCTGTACAGCCTCCTGCCCACAGCTCTGGGTATAAGCCTAAGACTTAGAACAGAGATCATTAATGTGCTCTAAGGACAGATACGTTTCCACAGAGATCAATACTGCAACAAATAGGAAGTGGCCTTGTGTAACATATACATTATTTATCAGGGGACATTGTTAGGCATTATTCACACAGATTAGACTTTTTTTGTTGACAAACACTGATTTTCTTTTTCAGAATTCAGTACATAAAAGAAAATCATTGCAAAAGTTTAGGAAAACTTTAAGGGGAAATGTTACATTACAGCATGGGTAAAAAGAATCATCCCAGGGCCTTCACTATTAAGGAGACTCTACCTCCCTGCCATACATAGCCTTCCTTAAAAGCTATCTACATCTAGGCATCTGCTAATTCTTGCTTTATATGTAATATGGTACAAAAAACACAAAACAAAACCGTTTCTACAGCCACCATCTTACATATATTGTGTGTCCTGTTTATAGAGTAATCCTTAAGAATCAGCCTGATTTTCCAGTCTCCATCCCTTATCCCTCCTCTCCTGAATAGTCCTCAAAATTGATTTACAACCAGATCTAAGGTCAACATTGATCAGCTTACAGAAAGGTTTTAAAAGCTATTACACTAACAGATATCTGACAGATTTTTGCAACCAAAGCCAGGAATGGACTATAAACAGAATAGGCGATAAAGAAAAGACTGGATTTCTCCTGTTTTCAAATCCAATCCCGGCTTTGGCTGTAAAAATCTGTCAAATAATCTGTTGGTGTAGTAGGGCCCTAAGCAAAAGTTTTAATGAAAACCTATGGAGCATGCTTTTTGTGCCCCATTTAAAGGCGCTGTGCAATGCCTTTCCACTTTTGCATGTGTATATACTTGCTCTTTACTTCTGGTCCTAGGCACTATATAGTAGTGTTACTTGGCACTGTTCTATTAATTGGGACAGTATTGTATTTGGAAATGTGATTAAAACTTCACGCTCTGAGCAATTCAAATACTTCAGGATTGTAACACTTTTTCCCCTTGTATCCCTTAACAATCCATAAAGAAAACCTTCTGTGTGTCTCGGTGTAAATTTATAGTCACACAGAGGTGCAAATAGTAAGCTAGGATCGTCACATTCAGGATCTTAGTGATACTGATCCCACCTACAGTCATGTGAATAAGTTCCCATCTACATAAAACATGTCTTTCTCTCTAAATATCAGCTTTCCAAAATGTTCTTCCTGATTGCAGAAAGCATTGCTAATAAATCTGGTTTAATTGTTTCCTTACCCGCTTGTGTATCCAGCTCAGGTTGGTCATCAGGGACGAGCTGGATGACATCAGACACATCCACCTGGTGATCATTCTCTTCTGTTTCATCCTCGCTGGAGGATCTCGGTGTAGCAAAACAGATGCTACTTCCAAGCTCTCGGCACAGAAAGAAGGTCCAACACTCAGGCATGAAAACCAAGTCAGCTCCTGAGACACAGGAAGACATGGTAACAATAACCAAGTAGACAGATTTTTATATCAAAAGATGATCATAACACAATAAAATTATATACAAATAGTGTTACCAGAAGTATAACTTTGGTGTTATTATTCAGTCTATGCAGTTACAGTAGATGAACTACTGATGATGTCATGACTTCATCCAGAAGTATTAAGCAAAAGGGTGTGTATGGCAGAGAATAATGATGCACTAACACGCTGTAATAGTGTTATACTAATGGGAATAGAGGCAAGAGCGAAAGCTACAACCATCAGGCTTAGTCAGATGAAAGATGAAGCTGTCCATATAGCAACAAGCTCATGTGATTTCCCATACAGGATATGGTGTGAGCTTGCTTACTCCTGAAAATATCACTAGAGGATTGCTTACAGGGTCATATTTTCAGCCGGAGCTTCCTCTATACTGTATGTATATTGTATCCCAGACAGGGAAAGAATGAGAATATACAGAGAATAGAGAATCATGGGGATCTTCAATCCATATTGTCACAAAGACAATGTCTATAAGGTCTAAATTAAAACTTCCCTGTTGTTATCACCACTACAAAAGTAAATTACAGGGATTATAATACAGGATGGAAGCAATTTTCATGTTTCAGGAATACCAAAATAAAACTCCAGATAAATCCTCAGTATGCCTGATTGGAGACAAAATAAAAAATTCTATTAAACCTGGTATACAGGTTAGAGAAAAGGGTTAATTCCTTGTTAGAAAACATAGTAATGTGCCCCACAGAAATCCTGTAGTTGTTTCCACTTGGTTAACGGGACAACACAGTCCAATGTGATCAGGAGTAATCCCCCCCTTCCCCCCAATTAACTTTGTTGGCACATCACCAAAGTGTATACCCGTAATGGTGATTGGCTCTAGCACAGCATAGACAGTAATCATCACTCACTGTGCAGAGGCTGACACTTTTTCAGTGCATCTGCTGTTTTGTTTTTTGTTTTTTATTGCAGGAGGTGTTCTATGTTTTTTTTCCCACAGAAACATTGGCATTTTCCCCCATAGACTTATAGGGGGGACAAATAAAAACTATATGTACAGTATGTAAGTTAATTGGCGTTTTTTCCCCCAATTCTTCGAAAGAAAACCTGCAATCACATTATAAAGAATCACATTACTGAACAAAAAAACAAAACACAAGGCTAAAACACCTACAGTAAGGCAAAGTAAAATGAGAAAATAGCAACAAAAAAAAAGCAAGAAAGCAGTTTTGAAGCCTTTTTTACCCCACAAATGAGTGCAAAAGCTGTGTCTAAGGGTATGTTTACACAGAGACATTTTGAAGCCAAAGCCAGGAAAGAGGAGAAATCTCAGTGTTTCCTTTATAACCTGTTCTCTGTTTATAGTCTGTTCCTGGCTTTGGCTTCAAAGATCGGTCAGATAAATCTCTCTGTGTAAAACGCACCATAAGGAAAGCCTAGGGATAAGTTTTCAATCTTTTGTTGACATTTATTGCACTTAAATTGATCAATCAGGAGATGCAACTTCAGCAAGGTCTATCTTATAGTGCGTTTACCTGAGATTTATCTGACAGATCTTTGAAGCCAAAGCCAGGAACAGACTATAAACAGGGAGCAGGTCATAAGGAAAGACTGAGATTTCTCCTCTTTTCAAATCCATTCCTGGCCTTGGCTTAAAAAATCTGTCAGATAAATCTCTCTGTGTAAACGCACCCTTAAGCTATGCCTATATGTGCCCTTTTTATCATTTTGTATGTGATTTTGCAGTGAATTTTCAGATATGTACAAAGTATTGCACACAGCGGGTCTCGCTGTATCTTCGTTTAGCAGTGTTATCAGTGCAGAGACCAGCTGTGATCAATAACTTTTGACATGCCTGATGACATATCAAAAGTAATTTACAATAACTTTAAAGTATGAACACACCTCAACAGGTTTGGTAAACTGTTTAAACAGAAACATTGTAACAGCATTTTAGTGTTATTCAGGATTAGAAAAACATAGTTGTTTTCTTTAAAAAAACAGCAAAACCCTTGTGCTCAGGTGGTGTGAGGTAAAACAACTTATCTCCATTTACATCAATAGAATAGCACACTGAACCCATGATGCTGCCCATGGTTTTCTACTGCTAGCCCATTGCACCTCTGAAAGCAATGCTATTCATTATAGTGAGGTTCAGTAAATAACAAATAAATATTTTATTATTGTTATGATTACCTGGATGGTAGTTATAACAATTTATTGAAAGTGCATCTAAGAAAGTGGTATTATCAGAATCAATGTGATCAGATATAATACTACATTGCCTTGTATTTCTGCTAACATCTGTTCTTTCAATGTATGCAAGACACCAGAGTACTGTAATAACCCCCCCCCCCCCCATACACACACACAAATTACGCTCTTAAAAAGTGTCCCATTACCCCACATTTCATAGCAGTTCCCAATCAGACACACTGTGACCCATGTATCATATGCACACATGCCATCATATACTGTAGGTTTCTCTAACGCTCCTGTATGACAGCTCTATGTGATTCATGAGGTTTATATAACCCTGGCTCACAGACACTGCAGGCATACTTGATAACACTTTCTAACAGGTGTGAATATAGTACATTTTCTCTTTGTAGATATCCCCCATGGCAGCTGAATCGTGTATGGTTGAGTTAAATATGAAGAGATTACAAATGAGGCCTGTGTGTGAAAACTGACATAGTGTAATATTGTTATAGTGTCATCACTAGGCTCCTTTCACACCATATTAGTAGTGATGATCGAATAGATATTCGATCGAATAGTGAGATATTCGAATATGCGATATTCGTACGAATATTCGATAAATATTCGATAAGCGTTCAAATCCCCCAGCTTCCGGTTTCACCCTCCAAATGGTCAAATAGATGTTTTCACTAATCGAATACTTGTTCCCATAGACTTTAATGGGATCGAATATTCGAATATTCGCGGGATATTCGTACGAATATCGAATATTCAAATATCTCACTATTCGCTCATCACTACATATTAGTAGTGTCCGTGTGCTTTATGCATTGGGAGATCTGGCACATAAAGCAAATTGTACCCATAGACCCCAATCACCTGATGGAGGCCAAAAAAGTGGTAGGAATTTAGTTTTTCTGCTGGGTGGAACAGTGCCAACCTTTCCGCTATTCCACCCAGTTGGGTCCTGTACAAAAAGAGGGAAAAAAGATGCCTTGTGGTATTTTATTTTAACATGGGAGTCTATGTATGAGGTATGTCACAAATGCAGAATAGCTATACAGCAAAGGTATATGGTAGATAACTCCCTGCTGGGGTGCAAAGACCCTTTTCCATTCTCTAACCTGATCTTTCATGGAGTTTAAAGAGCTGCAGGAAGCAGACCAAGCCAAACCTATGACATGTCAATTATTTTTAAGTAATATTTTAAAATCAATCATTAATTCACATAAAATCAAAGTGTAGCCCTGGTGTAAATGAGTGTGCCTGTGTGTTACTGTTTTTAAGCTATAAGTCCATTTAGCAGGAAGGAAGAGTATAAGTCCTACAGCTATAGTTTGGATATTTTTATTTAAATCCACCCCTCGTTTTGATAAAAAAAAACGGAAGGGAAAAACTGCAGTGGTGGTCAAATATTGTGTGTAACACCAACCTAAAGACAGATACAGTCTATAGGAATACAATGGGGCTTATTTCCTAATACTAATGTACACGTGAACAATACAGCACTATAGAACTGTACTGTAGCATACACTGTATTGCCTCCTAAGATCATGTTGCTTAAGGAATACAGGAACGCTACGATGTGCAAAAATTGTGGAAATCTCTGCTAAATAAGAGGCACTTGTGCCAGATACATTGGTGGTAGGCATTATGAAGAGGCTTTCAGCTTAAGCAAATGAGCACCATTGCTTTCAGTGGTGCACTACCTACTGTAAGAAGCAAATTCACAAAGAACTTGAAGTGAAGTCACCTTCAGGTCCATCTGCAGCTACATCTGAAGAATGCAATGACCCAGCAGATGCCGTTCACATGTGTCCCTCTGCACTTGGCCAGGTAGATGCCTATTCACATGTGTACCTCTGCACTTGGCCAGGTAGATGCCCAGTCACATGATGTGCCCCTCTGCACTTGGCCGGGTAGATGCCCAGTCACATGATGTGCCCCTCTGCACTTGGCCAGGTAGATGCCCAGTCACATGATGTGTCCCTCTGCACTTGGCCAGGTAGATGCCCAGTCACATGATGTGTCCCTCTGCACTTGGCCAGGTAGATGCCCAGTCACATGATGTGTCCCTCTGCACTTGGCCAGGTAGATGCCCATTGCCTCTTGCTGGGGGCATGGGTTACCCATCTGTCACCCCTGATGACTTGTGTATAGATCTGGTGGACCACCTCTAGGTCTGTGCCCACCTCCCTGGGTATCCCGGTGCAGTACCCAGCCCCGGCAGGCTGATCCGGTATGAGCCGCAGGTGATGCCTGCAGCTGGCGGGGATAATGCGGAGCCGCCTGTGCTCCAGGATCCCGGAGGATACCCGCACCTGCTGTCTGCTCCACAATAGCCGGCTGTGCCTGACCACTAACAATGCCGGCTCTGTGCCACCTATAAAGTTCTTACTGTGCAGGTGTATCCTGGTGCTGTGCCCTGACTGCCTGGCAGCATACTCAGCGCTGCACCGCCGGCACTCACCTCTATACAGGGAGCCCTCCACAGCAGCACCTCCACCGCCTGTCCGCTCCTATCCTTCTCCTTCCCGGACAAACGTGCTCTGCTCCTGGCTGCACAAGCCGGCTCCCTGCCCGGGCTGTCCGGCCATACACGGGCTGGAGGTGTGGACAGCGAAGAGGAGGTGGAAACGGGATGAAAGTCGCAGGAGCCCTGCGGACTGGAGGCAGGATCCGCAGTGACCCGCCGGCGACACCTAGCGGCCGCTGCTAGAACAGCCCCGACGGCTGCAGAGACAAGGACGGTGTGTGGTGACAGGCTGCGGCGGCTCCCTGCCCTGACTGAGCGGGGGAGCGTTTCCTTCAGGTGTGTATGTGCACATTAATGCGGTTATTGGTGTGTATGTACACTATATAAGAAAACAGTATAGATGAGGGAGATTTATGGAAACTGGCACATGACAAGTGGATCAGGCTACAATGTAAAGAAAAGGCGGGTGCCACAGATAACAAGTGCTGCCCACCAGCTCAGAAGCAATGTACCATAGAGACCACACTACATTACAAGCACAATAGATAGACACAGGTAAGAGAGGCTGCTAGGCTGCCTTTACACAGAGAGATTATCTGACAGATTCTTTAAGCCAAAGCCAGGAATGGATATGAAAAGAGGAGAAATCTCAGTCTTTCCTTTATGGCCTGTTCTCTGTTTATAGTCTGTTCCTGGCTTTGGCTTCAGAAATCTCAGCTAAATCTCTCTGTGTAAAGGCTCCATAAGATTGCATTCACACGTTCCGTGAATTCAGTCCGTGCACAGAACATATGCAACGGACCAGATTCACGAACCTCCTGGTATCATTTATGTGTATGATGTTGGGAGCATCGCAAGTGTTTAAATCTTTGCGGTACTGTACTGACATGGCCACACACCTTTTTCATTAAAACACCATGAAGATTTAAATAGGTTTGTGAATCCGTTACATTCCACATTTTCCGTGTACTATACTTAGTCCTGCTAAAAACGGTGAAAGGACGGCGGAAAAAAAACTGTGTGAACAACAATAAAATGTCTGGTGTTTGCAAAAGACGTCCGAAAATAATTGTCGTGTGCGCCCTAAATGATAACATAATAGCAAATATCTAAAAGCATGAATACTGCAATATCTGCACAATCTGAATTGAATTCGGACGTCTTTTGCAAACACCAGATTTTTTTTGTTGTTCACACACACAGTTTCTTTTCTTTTTTTTTTCGCCGTCCTTTTACTGTTTTTACTATTAAATTCAATGGACTTTTCAATTGAAGACACATCCAAAGGTCGATTTGTCCTCTGGAACTAGAATAATGTACCAACAGCCATCATTGCACTGACGGGCAGCCAAACATTGAAATGACCGACATTATTTTTTTCTTTTAAAAAATGGTGAGGAAAAAAGGTAGTGGGAACATAGCTAAGCAGTGACAGATATGGTCAATTACACACTTCTGCCTCCATATGTTTGCACAGTCGCAGCAGCCTAATTCATCTGCCACTAAGGGGACTGTCTACACCCGGACACCCACACCAAGGGATTTCCCACCAAGGGGTCCACGTCACTCTGTGAGTATGCTACATACGAAAACAAGCTTTGTACATACTGTAGTTTATTCACTCCTGACGGACCTGCTGTGTGCAGCACAGGCGTTGGGTTTTTGGGATCCTCTGCCCCATACACAGACATGGCAGGTTGTATGCTAATGTAAAATCTCCATTTCATATATATCCGGTGATATGTCCTTGGGTGGCTCTCTATTGGATTGTTTCCATCAGATATTGCTCTATTTAGCAGGACTAAGTATAATCTTGGTGGCTTATGCTGCGTTTACACGAAACGATAATTGGCCCGATCGTACAATTAACGATGTCGGAGTAACAATTTTTTTTTTTTATAACGATCAGCGTTTAGACGGTACGATATATTGTGCGGAAAAATCGTTTTGCGATCGTTTTAAGATCGCGCGCCCACAGCCCGGCCCCCCGCTCATCCGCAGCCTGGCCCCACGGTCAACCGCAGCCCCTTGCGCCGCCCCGATCGCAACCCCCGCCGCTCCGATCGCCACGCCGCTCTGATCACCGATCGGAGCGGCGGGAGTGGCGATCGGGCCGGCGCAGGGGGCTGCGGATGAGCGGGGGGGGGCCGGGCTGCGGATGAGCGGGGGGGCCGGGCTGCGGATGAGCGGGGGGTCGGGCTGCGGACGCCCGGACTTTAGCTCGACGACTGTTTACACGGAACAATCGGCGAATTTTTTGCGAACGAAAACCAACGATTTAAGAACAAGTTAAAAGATCAAAATTTCTCGCTTGTCGTTCGATCGCTCGCTGCGTTTACACATACGATTATCGTTCGAATTCGATCGTTATTGTGCAAATTCACACGATAATCGTTTCGTGTAAACGCAGCATTAGGATGTGCCATTTGTATGTTTTTTTTAATGCAGTTTGTTATTCAATATAAATTATTTCTATTCAGTTCTTTAGTGTGCTGAATCCCAGAGTCTACATGTATTATCTGGAGAAGCGGTGTGTTGGACTGTATTGTTATCTGGAGTAGCACCTGAAGCACCCAGTTTTTGATTATTCTTTACATTATTTAGTGGGGCCAATATAACTTCATCCCTATATAGGATTCTGGCTGGACCTATGGTGGAACTGCCTGGAGCATGTACTGTGCCTCCTGAGGTTAAATCGCCTCCACATCTGTAGACCATGATATCTATCTTGGTAGGTTAATGTGTTTCTCTGCAACACTGTCCAGCATTTTATACTGTATATTACATGCACATACTGGGCCTTTCAATCTCTGAGACCTATTGATGCCTCTCCCTTCCTACTACAGTATATTTAAAGTGGGAATCGTGAACGATCACTATGATATCTTCCCTGATATCCCTGATGAACTGTGGTAGGGTCGGGTACGAAGATTTATGCCTATGTCTTTTTAGTTGTAAGGTCTATCACTATTGCTCCATATCTATAATGCTGTGTCACTAATGGCATGATTTTGTGGAATCGTCATATTGAAGGACCACTATAGTTGTATATACTCATATGGGACATTTTATTTATGTACCATATACATCATTAGCTATCACTCTAACCTCCATTGCTTAAGACAGAGCCATAAAGGCCAAACACACCATGTATTAATATTTAGCATGTATTAACATTTGCCCCTCATCAGTACAGTGCTGGCTGACTGCAGGGATGCCACAATGATTGGCCTCTCTACAACCAGCCTGCACCCTGCTCTGTGGCAACAAACCCTAAACAGCTGTTTACAGATGGGTAACTTATCCATCTAGAAAATTTAGGCTTGGTTTAATAAATCCATTGTCATGTTCTTATTTTAATGGAATGTATTAGCTGTAATTCAGGTTTCAAAACAGCTAACATTGTCTGACAAAAAAGGTTAAGTCAATGAGGCATATGGTACCTTTGATATATCCATCTGTGCTTCCAGACTGTAGAAAAATGCAAAGATTCGAAGAGGCTTGTCCATGCTCCTAATCTGCTGCAAGCTAAAATGTTTCCTTGATCCCCCTCCTATCCCTGATCCTGCTTGGACCTCAGCCTTCAGCTAGCTGTCAAAAAGGCACTGGGATGGGAGGGAGAATAAGGAGGCAGACATTTTGCACAGAAAATATTTTCCTACGTTATGGAAGTGCAGACAGATATATGAAAGGTACTATGGGGGAGATTCATCAAACTGGTTTAAAGTAGAATTGTCTGTCGCCCCCTAGCAGCCAGTCAGATTCCAGTTTTCATTCCTCACAGATTCTTTGAAAAATGAAAGGTGGAATCTGATTGGTTGACAATTCCCTTGACCTAATAGTTATCTACCAGTTTCAGCAGTTTGGAACCTGAACTGCAGCTGACAGCTTTCCTTTTAAAGGGAACCAACCAGTAGTACACAACATATAACACTGTTAGCAGCTCTGCAGAGCCGCTAAAGCATTCTCTTCCCATACTTGGTGTGCCATCTATAAGGTATATAGAAGAAAACATTGTTTTATTTCGCTGTGCGCTCCAGGGAAAGGTGGGAACTAGTCATTTAAGCGGAGCTGGCCCTTAACTTTTCATGGCCCTCTGCCCATCAGCGTGCATAAAGAGGCTTCTAAACGGCCTCTTTGCCTGCCAAACATCCCTGCAGACAGGGTCGTATTTCCCACTAGGCACTCGTGGTCCAGTGCCTAGGGCAGCACCTTTCAGGGGGCAGCACCAGGAAGCAGGGGAAAGGAAACAACTCCCCCCCCCCCTTTTTTTAGTCTCCCACTTCCTGTTCCGCCTGTGGGGTGGGGTGGGGGGATGGGGGTTATGGTGGTAATGGTCAGGTCTGGTATGGCAGTGTTTCCAGTCACAGTATGGCGATATTGGTCAGGTCTGGTATAGTGGTATTGGTCAGGTCTGGTATGGCGGTGATATCCAGTCACAGTGTGGCGGTATTGCTCAGGTCTGGTATAGTGGTTTTGGTCAGGTCTTGTATGGCAGTGTTATCCAGTCACAGTATGGCGGTATTGCTCAGGTCTGGTGTGGCGGTGTTAAATGTGACCCCTGGAGCTATTACTTACCAATCCTGTGGTGAGAATTCCATCAGACAATATGCAGACGGCTCTAATCATTGATTTAATATGGAAATTTATGTTTTTAGCAGTTACAAATGATAAAAGTTATGATTCAGACAATGTTTCTACGTGTAGAGAAATGCAGGTGGCGAAAACCATGCTACCATTTCTTCCCCAGTAGTCATGTGCTGTTACCAGGATTATTGCCCATACACCTATTGATTACCGCATGAGCGTCTGGTTTCGGCTGGTGGTGACGTACAGTGTGGGAACAGGGCCTAAGACCAGACCATATCAGATATCAGAAACTAGAAAATCATGATGCTTATTGGTGAGTGAAGATGGGGCGTCGTCAGGTTTAGTGCCTAGGGCAGCAGCAGCTGTTAATATAACCCTGCAGAGTACACTGACAGGCAGAGAGCCATGACTAGTGACGGCCTCTCTCCCTGCAGCCTGCACCAGAATAAAATGTTTTCTCCTATATACCCCAACGGAGGGCGGCACACAAAGTATAGAAAGAGGAGAATGCTTTAGCAGCTCAGTTATACGCGTTGTAGTAGTGAGTGGTTCCTTTTAAGGAGTCAAACACTGATTTGAAGTAATAGCTACCGCTACAAGGTGGAGTCAGAGAGCTGCTTTGATTATTCTCCTCTATTCTTAAAGTGGTACAGCATAATAATTAGACAAATGGCCTTCTATAACTTTAAAGAACAGTGCAGCTTCTATTTTTCAAAATGACCACAGACCAGTATAAAGAGCAGCGGAATCATTTATTATAAATTCATATGGTACATAAAAAAGTAACTGTTCATAGGTGTGCCATGTATGAGTGCCGGAAGAGTTTGTACAGTACATGACTCATGATTAGGAGCCATACCGAGCTGCCTGGCTGCCATCCACACATTCCCCTTGCAGGTTGTATCTTCTGGTAGGTATAAATGGCACTGTAATAGTAAGCCATATGCTCTGGGCACGGGGTGCCAAACAACATGGTTTTGTAAATCAAACCTGTGTAGAATGCTGTGCAAAGGCTTTGTTAGCGGATACGCTGAATTTGTCTGAACATATAAGAGAATACCTCTTCTTATGACACATGGAGTTTATATGACAGAGCTGTAAGAGAGCAAAGCACAGTTATAATGCTTGACTTTAGAAGTAACACAATTGACAATGTGACAGGAGGCACTACATCTACTGGAATACAACAGCCACAATAATCATGGAGAGCCACATACTAATAGATACATTAAGGAGGTTTTCACTAGAGAACTTGTTATCAGGTTCTTTTTTGTATTGATAAAAAAAACTTATGTGATAAATAAGCTGTAAAAAGCAATCAATCATTTCAGTTAAGAGAACAGCAATAAAAATACAGAAAAACTGACTCATACAGTTGACATTGTATGGAATCCATGTCTTCATATGGTATGTAGTACAATCGACATAAAACTGGATGAAGCAATATACTCTTTTTTGATTTACCATTCGCTTTTGAATTCTTACATTAGGTAAAAGAGCTGGATTATCAGAGTTGTTGGTTTATTGGTTATTTGATTCGAGGCATCTCTGTTACAACAACAACCAATACATAATTATAATTTATGTACCTTTTATTTTATTTTACTACTCATATAACTTTTTTTTTCTATTATCTTTCAGTCTATGTGACTGTGTGGGGGCTCACTTTTTGCACTATGTGTAGTTTTTATCTGTACCATAAACTATATAGTGATTATTACATATATGTGACTGTTTCGGGTTAAGCAACATTCTACGAACCTGAACGCTCAGTATTTGACTCCCAGCTCTGGGAGAAGTTAGATGCCTTTATATACTGTATAGACTGTAGCCATGTTTTTCTGGCAGCCCTAGGGAGGCATCCAACTTCTCCAGACGGTGGGAATCATAGAGAATGCTACCAAACTCAGAAGGTCTAGCAAGTCTGCTCAACAATGATCATTATTTATCTGACTTTTTTCTGGGATGTGATATGAGCAGAAACCAGTAATTTTGGACTTTTGCCATATTTTTGCGCTTATTCTGTTTACCATGAAATATCAGGAATGTGATAATTAGTTAAGGTAATTCCACAAGCAGTGATACCAAGTGTGTTTGTTTATTTTTTTTTACATTTTTTTATTTGAAATATGGGAAAAGAAGTGTGCACTTTTATCGTACCCCTAGGGAACTTCTAGGAGCAATAACGTGATTGCTCATAGAAATCAACGCAGTACATATGTACTGCATTAATTCATTAAATCAGCATTCTTTTGCTTCAGCCTGCTAGAAGAGGCCTCGGGCTGCACTGAAAACAAATCGGCACCCTGCATCTCTCTGGGGAGGTCATCCAGACCATTGGACCACCAATGAGGTATGTTGGGGCCATTTTAATGACACTTGTCAGCTTTGACAGCAGTGTCTAAATGGTTAAATAGCTGACATAGGCTTTTGCTCTGTGCTGGCTATTAGCAGGGTTCTCCAGCTGCTTATAGCAGCTGGGAGTCACAGTGCCTTTTTCAACAGTCCTGAGCCTGCTTTACACCCTGATGACAGCACCAGGATGAGCATGGTGTAGATTTCTGTGTCCGCCATGAGGCAGGCTCAGGTCAGGACAGTTTTACTAAGAGGCGAGACCTCTTAGTAAATCCGGTGGGGCAATTGGAGACAGGGAGTAATTTAAGATCTTAAGATGTCCCCCACTGTGTTCGCAGCATGTTTGATGTTGCAAGTTTTCAGCTGCGTAGCTTTACTCCTGCTTGTTTCTATGCTTAAAAAAAATCTAAACAAAACATTCAGCAGAAAACACTGTATACATGAATGCACCTTTAATAGGCTTTACAAGAACGGCTTTCTATAATAAACAACTCCTTTACGACAACCTACTCCACAGCTTGTGAATTGGCATTGGTAGATAAGGGAGGGTGCATGGGCAACACATTTGTCAAAACATCCTGGTCAAACCCAGCTTCTCATGGCATTTATAGTTTGGAGCACATTTTTGGGCCAAATTACACCGCAAACAAAAAGATATACATAATATACCAGCTTTGTCTACATCAAAGTGTCATATTTATTAAAGGAAGAATGCCAAAATAATAACTGAGGTTAAACGAACAGCGGGGGGGGTCAGGCAAAAAGAAAGGAAAATGTGCATAGAAAATTTAGGCAAATGAGAGATGTATGTCTAATCAGGAATGCATACAGCAATTCCTAGTCCATAAAGCCAATATCTATGAGCTGTCATAAATATTTCACAGAAGATACCTGTTATTACTACTAGGTGAGAAAATTTAGATAAGATAACAAATATGAAGTGGCCAATTACTATTACTGTGATAAGTAATTCAGAAAACCTATCCCAGCATATGGACAATATATAAGGGAGCCCAGTGCTGCTTAAATATATTATTGGCTATGTATATAATACTGCTCTGAAGATACTGTATATGGTTGGCCAATAACAACTGATGGTGCTGGTTCTGGTGTGTTCAGAGATAGGACCTGTGTCACCACATCAGCTTCATTTAAATAAAGGGTTGTCATGGGGTGAATCATGTCTTTTTGCTGCGTGAGGCAAAATGTGAAATGGCCTTCCCCAACACAGATTTGCAGCAAAAAATATGACAAAGCCACAAAGTACAATAATCTTTGGGACTAATCTCTATGCAGCCGTGTGCAGAACTGCTGGGCTGGATGTTATATTGCTGATCCCTGCAGTCCTAGGGGAGGGGTGCCTGAGGCAAGAAGCTGATCTCACCTCATGGATGTTGTAAGACTGGTGGAGATGATCTGTTTAACATGTGGATAAGTTATTTATAAAAAATACTGTATATTTTACATTTTTTCTTTAATTGGCATTTATACATTATACCATTCCTTACAACAAAACTGATTTATAGGGATATACCCAGAATTTATATTCAATGTTACATTTCATCAAGTGCAGAAAAGTTATCATTGTTATTATGGGTAAAGTTTTTGCTGTGGTACCTCGATATTCGAGGCCCAGTGTGTATTGTACAGCTTAGATTTACCCATATAGTTTCTTTTGTAATAACATTGATACATCAAAATCACGCTTCTGTAAGCCCTTAATGTCAAGTATCATACTGAATATAACATTTTAAGAACTGGAATCGAAACGAAGGATAAAAAAGGATAAACCTTTCACTTAAACAGAGTTTACGCGTTGTATTTTGGTAACATTTTTACCCAAAACCTGGAATGGGTCAAAAACACAATAAGCCTATGTTCACACATAATTTGGTCAGTCTTTTTTTTAACCAAAACCAGGAGTGGAGCTCACAGGGTGAATTTATAATGGAAAGATTTTCATAGGTTCTGCGTTTTCAACACACTCCTGATTTTGGTTGAAATTAGACTGAGACTGATGGGAATATTATGTGTAAACATAGCCTAGAGGTGCAAATCTTTCCGTTATAGTTTTTCTTGGTCAGTTCCACTTTAGCTTTTGACTAGAGATGAGCGAACCTCGAGCATAAACCCGATCCGAACTTTCGGCAATTGATTAGCGGTGGCTGCTGAAGTTGGATAAAGCCCTAAGGCTATGTGGAAATCATGGATATAGTCATTGGCTGTATCCATGTTTTTCAGACAACCTTAGAGCTTTATCCAAGTTCAGCAGCCCCAGCTAATCAAATACTGAACGTTCGGGCTCGGATCGACTCGAACCCGAACCCGATTCGCTCATCTCTATTTTTGACTAAAAATACAGACCAAAATACTGCTGTATGTGTCATCATAAATTAAATCGGCAAATCGACAAACCAAACATTAAGTGGTCACTTCTATACAGCACTATCCTCATTTACATTATGATTATCTATGCACTCTTTAGTTTAGTCACAGCAATATTGTTAATAAAATATAGTTGTGCATACTCATACTTTTTTTTTATTTTACATATATATAGTGGTACCTTGGTTTAAGAGTAACTTGGATTGAGAGCGTTTTGTAAGAAGAGCTCACAGTTTTTCAAAATTGTAACTTTGTTTAAGAGCATTGCGTAGAGTGGTCTACAGCACTGTACTCTGACCCAGAAAGTCCCCGGATAGACAGTGCTGCTATACTGTGCCCACATATGCCCTGCTCATTCCTCCATGCTCCCTGCAGTCTCTGTCAACCCTTGTGTTCCCCATCCTCTCCATTCCTTCTATTATGTGCCTGCACTTACACTCAGCTATACACACTGCTGCTATAATGTGCCTGCACTTACACTCCTGCCCTCCTGCACAGCTCTGTGATTCTCACTTACTGATTGGTCCATGCTGAACATGCTCCCTTCCCTATTGCTGTCATGTGACCACGCAGACCTCTGACAGCAGCCCTGCTTCTCTTTTCTAGCCTGTTGTACTATACTACTGCATTATAGAGATCTGCTGCTGTTTTTTCATTCTTATGCACTTACTATACATTATACTCCACATGCTGATTGCTGTACTGTACAGTAACTTATAATATGATATATTCAGCTTTTTTTATGGTTGTTTCATTTGTTTTACATGTTATTCAGAATAAAAAAAAATTATTTTGGGGGTGTGGAACCAATTGTCTGCTTTTCAATGGTTTCTTGTGGGAAAATTTGCTTTGGTTTAAGAGTGATTTGGATTACAAGCACAGTCCCGGAATGAATTATGCTCACAATCCAAGGCACCACTGTATATATAATTTGCTCTTTTCAATAAAAGTAATTTCTGGTCAAAAATATTTTGTTCTCTTTGAGAAACAGTGAAATGAGAAATGTGTGCAGTGATTTGTAAATTCATTGTTAGGGTGCATTCACCCACACAGGATCTGCAGCAGATTTTATGGTGCAGACTTCTTTTCAAAATAGCCAGAGAGGAGTAGGGTAAACAAAAACAGCATGCACTTACCTCCCCAGCTCCAGCGCTGGGGACTGCTGTCTTCAACTCTGACTCCACTTCCCATGGCCACTTCTAGGTCTGAGTGGGGACCTGGGACAAGATGTGTCAGGCCCGCTTAGCCAGTCCATGGCCATAATGGGGTCCTGCCTCGTTCCAGGTGCTCACTCAAACCTAGAAGCGGACAGGAACCAGAGCGAAAGACAGCAGACTCCAGCACTAGGGCCGGAGAGGTAGGTGCATGATTTGTTCACCCACCTCCTCCCCATCTGTTTTGAAAAGAAAAGTCCTGCGTTCTTTGCCACTGCTATGATGGCAACTAGACATCCTTGGTGGCAACATTTTTATCAAAGTTGCTCCCCTAGTGTAGGCCGCAGAAAAGGTGCAGATTCTTAACCTTTCCATGGCATACGCCAGGCATAACCCCCGCTCACCTGATGGACGGACAGGGGGAGCGTGGCAAGGTGGGAAAAGGACCTAGGTTAACAAGGTTTACGCCTGGAAACAGAAGCAAACCTAGCAAAGAGTTACACCGAAGCAGGTATACATTTTTGCATTGTCCCTGCGACAGGAATGCGCCTCTTAGTAAATCCAGCTGGGAAAATGGCTGTGGGGCTTTATTTAAGACTGGCTTACGAGTACTCCAGACTTGATAAATGCCCCCCACCGAGTACAGACACAACAGATTCCATTGCATTCAGCAGCAAACATGTAATTCCTTCTTCAGTGTGGTCCTTCTAGCAATCTCTTTGAGCTTGGATCTTCAATCTCTAAAAATTATGTATTGGGAAATGAATTACTAAACGATTTTTCTGGCATAATACTTGAAATGATAACTTTTTGCCAGGGAACATTGAGGTCTCACTTTTTTTTGTCTATAAATAAGTACACAGTTTTGTTCACAAATGGTATGAATGACGTTTCATGAAAAAAATGTCCATGAAAATACAATTTTATTAAGATGATGTGAAAAATAGCTTTCAGCGACAAAGAAATTACACAGATAAAAAAAGAAAATTCAGAAAAGGCTCCATTGTATTATTCAGGTAAATTTGAAACTGTGTATGACTGAATTAAAGTGTTCCTTTTATTAGAAAAAGGTCCACACATGTTATGCAGACATGTCAAAGGTTTTGATTGGTTAAAAGACGATAATTGGCCGGTCCATTTACACAGAAAGATTATCTGCCAAAGATTTGAAGCCAAAGCCAGAAACAGACTATAAACAGAGAATAGGTCATAAAGGAAAGCCTGATATTTCTCCTCCTTTCAAATCCATTCCTGACTTTGGCTTCAAATCTTTGGCAGATAATCTGTCAGATAATCTTTCTGTGTAAATGGACCCTAAAGGTGGCAGCTATAAGCTGAGGAGCAAGAAAAACACACGCTCATCAGCTGATGGCATCTTTTGTGTGGGCGGGGAAGTGTGGCCAATAGCAATATATTTAAATGAGTGGAGGGCACTGCAAACAAGAGCTGATCTTGCGGAGAAGCACTTGTTTGTGGCCTTGGTTAGCTGAAGATCTGTTAATGTAAAAGGACCCTTCTGATATTTGGATATAGCCAGGAGAAATGTAAGAGTTTGTGCTTCACTCCCTGGCTCAATGCAATCTCCATAACTCTGCAGGATAGACATATAACAGAACTATATAGGATATAGGATATAACAGAACTTGTTTTCTACAGCAAGACAGAGATTGCACTGAGCCAGGGAGTGAAGGGCTCAGCCGTGTGCTTCTCCCAGCAATACATCCAGACCCTGGCGGATCCAAACGTTTGACATGTCTCTTAGACATAGCAAAAGTTTTTTCTAACAATAGGAACTCTTTAATCCCAAAGTAGTCATCTGAAGATGTGGTGATAAAGTAAAATATGGAAAAACTCTATACTTACAAGTAATATAGTTAGTGTCATTTTGGTCTTGAGAGCAGATCTTGGAGGACACAACTTCCAGTGTTAGTTTACACATACCACAAATGCATACATAAATCTATAGATGTATATGTATGCATTACACATCCGTAGACACTGTAACATATTGCTATACACAATGTAAGCACATCACATATTGACTTCAATTGCACTCACACAGAACCCGTTTATTATTCAACATTTTCCAGGTACTGTATTCTCTGCCAAAATTTGGTCTTGTGTTTTTCGTAACACACTAGCATAGTTGAGGTTATTGCCCCATATGACAGGTTTACTACACAGTATTATGGTGTAGCTAGGAAAGGCTCAAAGCAGTAACCTACAAATGTACTGTAGCAGACCTAAAATTGCCCTTTAAACCTGGGGGGCAGCATTGTATTTACTGAAATCTAATACCTTCCGCCCTGATATAAATATTATCCAGACAATGACCTATTAGTTCAGCTAACATATTTTTACACAACAATGTAAAATGTATTTTAAACTATTTATTTTTTCCCCTCTCCATGATATGTTTTCAGCAATGTCCATAGTAACATCAGTTGTAAATATGCACGGCTTGTAAGAAACAGTGTATGTCACAGGACACAGCACACATCTAGGAAGTCCTGGGAGAAACTACTGGGAGAACACAGGTATTACATGAACAGATTTGGCAACTTACAATGAAATGAGCGTTACACAGAGTTTCTTGAAAAGAAATGAGCACAAGAGAAACACCAGCTTGTTCTTTGGGAACCAGCAGAGGAGAGAAAGAGAGAGGAGGATCTTCAGTTAGCTGACATATTGTGCTCCATCAAATATCAACTAGTTGACTACAACATGTAGTAAAAATCATCCACGCACACAATTCAGTAGTATAAAACAATAAAAGCAAATGTGACTAATAAACCACATAAATCTCTGGACAGAGAACGGGGAAATGTACAGTGCTATCAGTTACACAGTACCAGACTGTGAAAATTGTTCTTTGCTTTAGTGTTTAAAAAATAAAATAAGCAGCAGCCTCAGGCTTCTATGGTCAGACAGCAAGTAGGCATCTGAGGGGCTACAGTTTTACTAGACAATCATTTTGCTGCATCTCCCAAATTATAAAATAAAAAATCAAGAGTTTGTAAAGGCTTGCAATGGTGATGTGTCACACGGATGTTTCCAAGCCTGACCTGCTGAGGTATGAGCCCGTGCTGGAGCTATAGCGGGTATTGGAATAGCCAAAGAGGGATGGGAGTTTGAAATAATCATTGCCTTGCCAGTGAGTGAGCATCACTTTTTTAGAATAATAATTAGACCTGCTGGCCGCAGCGCTGTTGAACTCGTTGCTTTGGTAGTTTGGGCTCTGCATGGAGGCTAGAGGTGTGAACTCAGAAACGTGGTCCTGAGACAGGCTGGAAGCATTCTGTCGAGAAAAAGAAGAATGTTAAGACACAGAAAACACTCAGGGTATGATCAATGATTGTGCGCAATGAAGGAAACCTTTTAGAAACATTGGGTGTATAGAAAGTCATTTTGCACTGTTTTCACTTTGAGCAATACAGGAAAAATGCTAGCCATGCTGTTGACAGATCTCATTGAATCTCTTTTTTTATTCTAATTTAGGTTAGACACAGGGACAGCTAAGCTCAATAAAATGTGAATATATAATACTAATAAATGGCCTTGTTCACACGTTTTTTCCTCTCCATTTTTGAAAAGAAAAAATTAAGTTTGAGTTTAAAATGATGTCCGTCATTTCGCTGTTTGGCCGCCCGTCAGTGCAATGATGGCTGTTGGTACATTATTCTAGTTTAGATGGACTAATTGGCCTTTGGTGTGTCTTTAATTGAAAAGTCCATTTAATTTAATAGTAAGAACCAGGGCTGTGGAGTCAGCAAGTCGCAGCTCCAACTCCAACTAGGACTCCTGAACTTTATCAGGACCGACTCCTGACTCCAACTCCAGCTCCTTCATAAATGGCCAGTCAGACACCAATGGACTTATTTGTCCAACTAGCGTAAAGTAGATCAAGCTCAGCAGCTTCTCCCTAATGTCCTACATGATCCTGGGGTGACTTAGGAGTGAATAAGGAAATATATAAAGCAGCTTCTCCTTTGTGTGCAGTGGATGCAGCTAGTCTTCAGCCTCCATGTCCTGAACTACTCACAACTAGACTAGATGGAGCAGGTGGTCTTTTTCTGCTGACAATCTTCTATGTTTCTAAGTAAATATCCACCATACACAAAGATACACTGCCAGGTATATACAAGTCCAGATACCTGTGATATAGAGGTCAGACATAGTGATATAGAGGGGTCAGCCATAGTGATATAGAGGGGTCAGCCATAGTGATATAGAGGGGTCAGCCATAGTGATATAGAGGGGTCAGTCATAGTGATATAGAGGGCTCAGCCATAGTGATATAGAGGGCTCAGCCATAGTGATATAGAGAGCTCAGCCATAGTGATATAGAGGGCTCAGCCATAGTGATATACAGGGGTCAGCCACAGTGATATAGAGGGGTCAGACATAGGGACAGATTTATCTGCTATCTGTCAGCGTCCGGACTCCTGAATCTTCGTGGCCCCACAGGAACTACCTCCTCAGCCAGTCAGTGACTGCAGCTGTGTCCCGCCTCACTGATTGGCTAAGCGGGCATTTCTGAGTGGGGCCATGACATCACAGGATTGGGAGCATGTTGCTCTGTGTGGTAAATCAGACTTCTTTATAATGAGCCCATCCCCTGTCCCCCTTTAATTTCTGCCTATCTCTCTAACACACACAGCCTGCTGCAGCCATAGCGCACACAGCCTGCTGCAGCCATAGCGCGCACACACAGATACAGCCTGCTACAGCCATAGCACACACACACATCCTGCTGCAGCCATAGCACACACACATCCTGCTGCAGCCATAGCACACACACAGCCTGCTGCAGCCATAGCACAAACACACACACACACACACACACACCCTGCTACAGCCATAGCACACACACACACACACACACACACACACACACAGCCTGCTGCAGCCATAGCATACACATACACACACAAATATGCCACTATCTGCATTTAAAAAGCATTTTCCCCCTCCTCTCCTTTCTGTCATCCACTGCTCAGAATCAGGAAATCTCGACTGTTTTTTTATCAGTCGGATCCTGTCTGACCTATTGAGAGGGGAGGGGGGAGGAAAGACGGAGGAGAAATGTTGGCAGCATAGAACAGAGGACAAAGGATTACTCAGTGGGGGAGCTATTCAGAGGTCAGAGAGGTCAGTGGTGACTGTCAGAGGAGAGAACCTGTGATGCTGCCGTAAATTAATTAATTTGTTGTCTGGTGCCTTGTTTCCCTCTCTCCATAGGGAAACCATGAAGACAGGGGGGAGAGCTTCAAACTGCTTTTTCATGATAAAAATTCATTTTTCGGCTAATAAACCCAATTACAAAGTTTCTTAAAATCGCCTGTACTATTGTTTTCAGCAAAAAAAAATTTAACGACAGTGACAATTTAACCTCTTAAGGACATATGACGTACCCGTACGTCATATGTCCTCATTAGCACTTCAAAGCACTTTGAAGCGCCGCGGTCCCGGGTGCCGCGTGTAGCCCGGGACCGCCGCTATTAGCGGCCACGGTCTGATCGCCGTGCCCGCTAATTAGCTAATCGGAGGCAGCTGTCAAAGTTGACAGCTGCCTCCGATTACCGGAGGCAACCGTTCCCTGGTGTCTAGTGGGGGAGATCGCTCCCGGAGGAGCGATCTCCGTTACTGATGCCGGCCGGGGACTCGTCCAAGATGGCGCCATCCCCGGCTCGGCACTCGTTTACTTCCGGCTGCAGCCGGAAGTAAACGAGTGCCTATCTCATTGATCTCTGCAGCATATCTATGCTGCAGAGATCTCAATGAGAGATCAAAGTATATATACTAGAAGTCCCCCAGGGGGGCTTCTAGTATATGTGTTAAAAAAAAGAAAAAGTGTTGTTTATAGTAAAAACCCCCTCCCCTAATAAAAGTCTGAATCACCCCCCTTTTGCCAGGTTTTAAATAAAAGTAAACAAATAAATAAATAAATAAACATGTTTGGTATCGCCGCGTGCGTAATCGCCCGAACTATTATTTAATCACATTCCTGATCTCGTACGGTAAACAGCGTCAGCGCCAAAAAATCCCAAAGTGCAAAATTGCGCATTTTTGGTCGCATCAAATCCAGAAAAAATGTAATAAAAAGCGATCAAAAAGTCGTATATGCGCAATCAAGGTACCGGTAGAAAGAACGCATCATGGTGCAAAAACTGACACCTCACACAGCCCCATAGACCCAAGAATAAAAGCGTTATAAGCCTGGGAATGGAGCGATTTTAAGGAACGTATATTTGTTAACAATGGTTTGAATTTTTTATAGGCCATCAGATACAATAAAAGTTATACATGTTACATATCGTTTTAATCGTAATGACTTGAGGAACATATATAACAACTAAGTTTTTCCATAGGACACACGGCGTAAAAATGAAGCCTCCCCAAGGAAAAATAATTGCATTTTTTTTTTCAATTTCACTGCGCATATAATTTTTTTCTGGTTTCGCAGCATATTTTATGGAAAAATTCAGCCTGTCATTGCGAAGTACAATTAGTGACGCAAAAAATAAGGGCTCATGTGGGTCTGTAGGTGTAAAATGCAAGTGCTATGGCCTTTTAAGCACATGGAGGAAAAAACGAAAACGCAAAAACGAAAGTTAGCACGGTCCTTAAAGGGTTAAGGGGTTAAGCTTAGGAGTCCAGTGGGCGGTCCTAATCCCTGATTAATAGTTATCTCTCCTAAACCCAGAATAGACAGATGTTCAGATGAATAAATAACTAGGAATACCTAATATGTTCCCATGATCATGTATATCAATATGCTAGGCTCTTCCTGCTCTGTAATATGCTGCTTACAAACTTGACAGCAATTTCAATAGGTGTGAACTTAATACCTAAAGGTATACATCTGGGAATAAACTGTGCTACATGAATATCAATGGATTAACCAAGACTTCAATCCTCAGACAAATCAGAGCATTACATACAAGGGTTATCTTATTGAAAAATAGAACAAATGACAAACTGCTAAGATATAACATAATATAATACACAGTACTCACCCGGCCGAGTCCAGCATCAATGTTATCTGAGTACCATAAGTACATAAAGGTGCTGTGGCGGAAATAAGACAGTGCTGGACTCAAGGTGAGTATAGCAGATTTTATTATTTTATACCAGTAACAGGCTGTCATGTTTTTTTTTTTTTTATTTGAAACCTTCTTCAAAGAAGTTGATAGAGAATAATATGAACAGATCTGTAAACAGCAGATTGTTGATGTTCTCCAGTTATATTTTAACCTTTTTTTGAGCTGTGTATTTTCGAAAAAATCAGGAAAGAAGCAGTCTGAATGCATCCTCACAGGGGGAAGTAATATTGCACTGTTGTGCAAGAGACACACTGTATTCAGGTTATTAAGGCTGGCTTCACCCACTTTAACATGAGAACAAACAGCCATTCACTAGATATAAAAGTATTTAACATTGTATAAAACACCTCTGTAGTCCTAACATGACACCCACTTTCCATAGACTGTAGTATAACACATTATTAGATTGGAAAGACAGACACCTTTTATATCTATTTTACAGCCCGGTCCCAATGTAAAATAGAATAAAATGGTGGTGAAAACAGATGTCACTCACAGCAAAACGTTTGGAGGAGAATGTCCAGAGTTTTATCACATCAGAAGGAAAACGCACATTGGTCACACCTATGTATCATTGTTACCTAGTCAGTGTATTTGTAGAACTTATCTGTCAAGCACTGGAATCTTCCAGAAGTCTCCTTTCAATCTCCAAATTTTGTTTCAATATCTTCTGTAAGGATGAGGAAAAACACTAATATCTGAACATGCATGAGTGGAAGATGTGTACTTGTATGGTTCATTGTGGGTCTATGACCAGTTTAGAACTTGCACCAAGCCAAATGCCACCGTAAATACCATTTCGATGGTTGGTTTGCTGAACTTCATGGTCTGACTGGTTTTTGTAGGTTTTTGTGCTTCAGATACAGGTACTGTAGCGGCACTGCATAATCACTGTAAAAGTACTGCTATATAATACTGGGAGAGTTACACTTTACTGACAAATGAGTAGGGAAGCAAAAGCCCACACACAAAAACCTACACTACCGATAAATCCTTAGCCCCCCCCCCCCCCCCCAATGTGTTTGCGTGTCAGTGGATAACTTGGCCTTGAAATCTTTGCACTGCTGTTGCCTGACCTCATGACACTTTGTATACGTATGCTTTATGTATACTTTCTAATGCAGGAGCTTCTCTTTATTGAGGTTGTCTGTAAAACATGGATACAGCCAATGACTATATCCATGTTTTCCACATAGCCTTAGGGCTTTATCCAACTTCAGCAGCCACCGCTAATCAAATGCCGAACGTTCGGGTTCGGATGGACTCAAGCATGCTCGAGGTTCGCTCATCTCTAGTTTTGACCCCTTGGCAAGTTCACATGTTTTTTCTCATACAAGCCTGTTTGGTGTTGACCCAGCCTGTCTGAACACTCTTCTCCACTGCCATGCACTTATCCCTGGCTAGATACTGTTGCCAGTTGTGGGGCTGTGGTTTCTGGCAGATTGAGTAAGTAGAGGCAATGGTGTGGGTGAGAGCATAGCTGTACTGATCCCTACCTGATGTGACATTATCACAGATATTCAGGGAAGTAAAGTGCAACTCTGTGGGGTAATAGGGTTATTTACTGGTTTATGACCTTGTTTTAATGTGAAAATACAGGGAAGCCCTACACAACAGTGTTACTCCATTGTATATGTACAGTATGTACAGTTGAAGTCAGAGTTTAAATACACTAAGGCTGAGGTTATTAAAACTCCTCCCAAAGACTCCATGTCAATAATTTATAATTTTAGCAAATTGTTTAGGATATCTACTTTCTACATGAAACAAACAGATCATTTCATTTATAGTTCACTATACTGAAAGTTTTTAGTTGATCAGAAATTTCCATACACCAAGCTGACTGTGCCTCTGAAAATCTTGGAAATCTCAATAATGTCCTGATTTTAGAAGCCTCAAAAAGACTTACTGACATCATTCATGACATAATGACATCAATGCTGAATGTGGCTAATGTGTATGGAAGCTTTTGACTTCAATTGCACCTGGTGAAATGTCATTCTGTCTATCCAGCCTCCTTAACCATGCATGCTTGTGTTTTTAGTAATGGTGGTGGGCTTGGTGAAGTATGTTATTTAATGTAGTATACAAAATATAATGACTGATACATGATTTCTTGTTTCTAGTGGCTTCTTTGGTCCATGCTGTAATAATGTATAATGTGAACATATACTGGAAGAGTGATGTCAAAAGGGTACAATGGTGAAAAAAAACGGTTTTCAACTCAACTGCTGTCAGAAAGTTACACATATTTCCATTTAAAAATCTGCAGGCCAGTACATATCAGCTGCTGAATGTCCTGCAGGAAGTGATGTATTCTTTACAGTCTGACGAGGTGCTCTCTGCTGCCACCTCTGTCAGTGAAAGGAACTGTCCAAAGCAGGAATGATTTTCTATGAGGATTTGTAACTGCTCTGGACAGTTCCTGTCAGGGACAGAGGTGGCAGCATAATTTACAAATCTATATAACTTTATGAAACCAGTTGATTTGAAAACTATTTTTGTATCAGTGTACCCCTTTAAAAGGAAAACCAGTCACTAGTTTCAGTACAAACCATGGCAGCATGAAATGCGGACAGACTCCCTTATTACAGTGATACATGATTCACTCTGAACGGCTCTGCCGATTCAGAGAAGTCATAGTTGTATCTTTGGCCAAGAACAGGGCTCTAAGACTCTGAGGTGGGGACTGTCCCTGAATGACACATCTCCTCTTATATAAGTATAGGATAAGCAGACTTTTCCAATTGCTTGTAGCCCCATTCTGAGCTAAAGTAAATTATGGGGGGAGATTTATCAAACATGGTGTAAAGTGAAACTGGCTCAGTTGCCCCTAGCAACCAATCAGATTCCACCTTTCATTTTCAAATAGTCTGTGAGAAATGAAAAGTGGGATCTGATTGGTTGCTAGGGGCAACTGAGCCAGCTTTACTTTACACCAGGGGTCCCAAAGCTCGCATTAGAGTGAGGACCTGAGGGACTACGTATCAGGGTGGTTTGGGGAGGCACCCCTTGGCAATGGGCTTCCTTCTTTGGAGAGAGGGATATCTGGCTATTCCCGTGTTTTGAGACTCGTAACTGAGGCTCCACGGACCCCTTTTTTGCATATTCAAATTTTGTAGGGGACAATCAATGGAGACTCGTAAATGAGTACTCCATTGGAATTTTTCACTGTTCTCCCTGAGTTCAGTGATTGTTGTGTTTTGTTGGTCTATTTATCATTGCCCCAGTAGCCAGAATCCTGCTCCACACTGACGAGGGGCAAATACCCCAAAACTGCAGTCTGTGGATGGATACCTAGCCTTGGTAACCCTTGTGTTATGTCGTTATACTCGCCACAGAGTTAGACTTTGACTCACAGGGGCCACCCTGGTGTTTCCCTATTTAGGTCCTAAAGCTCGCAACAGAGTGAGGACCTGAGGGACTACGTATCAGGGTGGTTTGGTGCTCTCCCCACTAGGAGGCACCCCTTGGCAATGGGCTTCCTTCTCTGGAGAGAGGGATATCTGGCTATTCCCGTGTTTTGAGACTCGTAACTGAGGCTCCACGGACCCCTTTTTTGATAAATCTCCCCCAATGTTTTCTTTGAAATGGCAGACTATTCAGTGTGAATCATATATCATTGTGATAAGTGAGACAGGCAGTGTTTCATGCTCCCTGTGGTTTAGGCAGCATGAAACTCTAAAAAGCAAAATGTGTGCCACGGGCATGTGAAAGCCTGGAAAGTCTGCTATAAAGTCTGATGTCAGCTTAAACATTGGTGAGCTCCAGCTTGAAGTTAGTTTCTTTTTTTAAGCAAGAGTGAAAAGTGATCTAAATGTGATTGCTTCAGAAGATTTTTTTTTTTTTGCAAGATAGAAGCAAAGCCTTGAATAATAGAAGCAGACACAAATAAAAGTAATCTCAAAGGCATATAAATCCTCCAAAGATTTTGCTGCTGTTTCCAGCCAAGCCTGCTCCTCCCACTGGCAATGATCACAAGCTGATGTATTACACTGGAAGGGGGCCATTACACAATAAGCAACACACACCCAAGTAGTGCACTAAACCATGCCGAGCAAATAATGACAAACTTGCTTCTTTTCTAATAGTTATCATCCTTGTTCTAAAGACTGCTCTTCTGTAATGAACTGAATGTGTTTATTATTGGCCTTAAGGTAACCATGCACATTACATAGCTCATGGAAGAACAGCTCCTTTGTCCTATAACTATCAGCCTGACTCCATCATTAACATACACTTTTAGTCTGGCTGAACAAACATGTTATTTCAGTAGTGCAGGGGAAGAGTGGCTGTCAGATACCATGTTCACACAACGTATATTTTAGTAAAAGTACGATGTGATTAATACGTTGCTGTATATGGAATCCTGGCCTGAGCTTATACACATGTTATACGCTCCGGCTGGGATCTCTAGCAGGGCCGCAAAAAACTGACATGTCAGTTTTCTGCGGCCGCTATTCATTGAATAGCGGCCGCAGAGAACCTGTCAGTGCACACAATTGCTCTGACCGCACACTCCATTGTGCCCGCATCAGAACTCAGTGGCGCTAAAGCACTGCGATACCGGATGGGATGATCTTATCTGAGACGGAACGGCTGGTATCATACAATGTGTAAACATAACTGTACTCTGTATCTTTGAGGAAACAAATGGATCCACAGGTAAATCTAATAGGCTGTGTTGACACCAGGCACGTTTGCACTGCACTTTGCAGCAGATTTTTGGTCTGGAATTTACAAGAAAAAATCTCTAAAAACCCTTACATTAGAGCTAATAGTAGGGCGTGAAAAAACTAGTGGCTGAACATCTCATGCTGCCATCAATATTCATACAGCATAATATAAACTTTTTGATCAGGATCTGGCCGTTTGCTGCATGCAAACCAATAGGGCCCTTAATCCTGGCATTAAATCATCATAAACATGCATATAAGTAGGGAAATACCGTATAGCATGGCAGAGGATGAAAGACAAAAAGGTATCAATGATGCCTTAGGCTATGTGCACACACAGTATTTTTACTCAGAATTTTGGTCAGTATTTTGCAACCAAAACCAGGAGTGAATTGAAAACACAGAAAGGCTCTGTTCACACACTGTTGAAATTGAGTTCATGGCCGTCATCTAATGTCAAATGATTGTCATTATTTTAACTGCTGGATGACCAGTGTAACAGACTGGGAATGTGCACAAGTTGCTATAGACTTTTTGTAGCTGCTGATACTATCTTATGTATTACTATGGGGCCTTGCTATCCTGTGTACCCAGAGTTAGCTTGATACCTACCCCTGGCATGAACTGGAATGTTTCATTACTAATAGTCAGTGTACTTTTCCTTCTTAGCTCAAGGCAGATCATTTCTGTTTTGATTTTTAATATAAACTATGAATACGTATTCTTTTAATACTGTAGCATGCTATACCAAATATAGCTATAAACAGCCACACAATGCTCCCGGTCTAAACACGTAGTCATTGCTAAGTAGATTAAAGACTGGCACATTTAGAAACAGAAACATAGAAAGAAAATCAGGAAATTCATACAGAAGTCAGAAAAAAGTATCACCTTTAGGTCCATTAGAAAGTTATATTGTTCGTGGTCTGAGAGAGCATAAAGATGGTGGACTGCTCAACAGAAAGGCACGGTTGTTTAGTCTGTGAGTTCCCCAGAAGGTGGCAGCAGGTGCCCACGTGCAATGTGTAAGCAAGGGAGCAGTTATTAACGCAAAGCAGGTAGGAGACAGGATAGGAAAGAAGCAGAAAGAAACACAAGGGATGTTTCATTAAACACTAAAGCAATGCTAATGCATGTTAGTCTAATATGAAATAAAAGCTCAATAACGTGAATGGATACGTTCTTCACATTAATATCAATGTGTAATGTACTTCAATACAGTGGGACTTTTTCAGGCAAAGGCACCACAACGGTGTGTAATGAAGCAATCCTATTGAATATACATTTTATGTGCATGTACTAATATTGAGCTTTTTTTTTTTTTACAGTACAGACATTGGTTACAAATCACATAATACATAAAGTTATAGGCCATAGAGGCTAGAAGCACAAAGCAGCATCTAAACATTAACTATACCGAAATATCTAATGCATAAAAGGGAAGCATGGTTGTTAGCTTACATACTGCAAGTGCAGGTTAACATATAGTTAGAGAGAAAACTACTGAATGCAAAACACAAGGTAAAAAAAAAAGGTTCTACATAATAATGTCTAAGAAGTGTAAAAAGAATGTTCAAAACTTTATTGCTACCAGGTTAGGCTGCTAACACATCACATTGTAGGGCTAAGTTACTGGTATTTCGACGTATAAAGTGGCATACCCATGGCCAAACCTTTATAGACTACATATAGTCTACTATTGGCCTGTATTCCAAACATCATAGTCTGCTTAGTTTTTGAGAAACAGACTGCTAGTAGACTTCTTTTGGTCAATTTAAGGTCTTGTTATGTCACAGTATACATCACAGTACATGAGAATGATCTGTTGCATAGCCCCAAAGCATGATGTTATTAGGGCCGTACTGCACAGCTCCAATAATAATGACTATATAGAATGCAATATAAATCACAAGGTCTGGAGCAATTTTTTTTTTTACCTACAACTATTAGTACAAATGGGAGGGTAGATTACCTGGATCCTTTCTGTTGCTGTAGGCCACAACTGTCTGCATATGACCTTCTTGAGAACATCAGGGAGAAGACTGACTGTAATAAGGAGTAGAATCCCCAGCCATGCAGGACCACTGGACAACATTTGCATGAACACATAATACATCCTCTGATAATTGAGAAAAGGCCTGAAATAGGATAAAATACATTAGCCAATACATAGTTGTAATTTGTTTGAAATGAAATGACTATGTATGAACATAAAATAACAAAACCATGTAAACATTTTCTGAATAAAACACAGATAATGGATGGATGCAATGCCTTTTCCTCCCATTAGAATCAACAGGAGGGCACAAAAATCACTTTGACATGATTTTTGTGCATTTGTGCAGAATGACATTGAAGCTAAACCTCTTACTAATCTGCAACAAATCTCCTGCCTGCTGGCAACAAATGCGCAGAATCTCCACAGCAGAAATGTATGGGCTCTGTGGGAGCTGGGCTGCAGTACCCAGCATGGCTACAACAAAGTATAGGAAGCTGTCTGCTTCCCATTTTGCTGGGGTTGTGGCTAGTGAACAGCTGACCTGTAAAGTTGCTTTTCTGGTTGGCAAATAAAGGTTTCACTTCTGAATTCCTTCTTTCTTTTATGACATAAAAGTACTTGATATGACAGGTATCATTAAATAAGAATATATTTTGCAAAGTATCAACAGCAGGTTTCAGACACAGAGCATACAAGACATGAACTGACAGTAACACAATACTGGTGTATAATAATAGCAAGCTGGCTAAAGTACAGGGAGCGTTAATAATTCATATCCGTCCTTTCTGCATTGTATTCAAACCCAGACATCAGCTGCAACCTTACTGCCAAATAAGTGTCATGGTACAAGAAAACAACACAACAGGAAAGCCTGATGTTAGAGAAATCCATTCTATAGATGTATATTATGGACCAGACTCATCATAAAAAAACAAACCATATATTAGTAACCCACTAAATATTATATATTGTATTGTACTGTTGCAAAAGGCTAAAAACCGCACCAGGGCTAACTCTTAATGAACTTTACTAACTGATTGTAAGTAAACAGCAGGGTGATCTTCAGGCCCCTCTAATATGACCTTACTGACATGCATATCTTATCAAGCAAGGCTGGTGGGGTAGGTCGAAGCCACTAGGGACCACCGCAATGTTCATAGTTCAGGCAGTATGAAAGTAATGACTGGTTCCCTTTAGGATATGCATGACAGTAGCCTAAAGTCATAGTATAGGGGCTTGAAGATCACCCTGCTATTTCTTTTTCCTAGTCCTTTCAGTTATGATTTAAAATTTTTAGCTGTGAAACAGTTTTTAGCTTTAGCACAGATCCTTATTGTCTATAACTAACATAGATAAGCTATTTAATTCATTGTATATTATAAAGAACAGATGGCAACATAAAATAATGGCTTGATTAACATAATACATTATAGCTAGAAATAGAAGGGGGAAATAGTGTTGCAGTTGTTGGCTTTGGCTGGGTTCACACTACGTTTTTGCAAAAAACATGCATTTGCATGCCTCCATTTTGATCTGTTTTTGCATTGACTTCCATTATTTAAAAAAATCAGTTTATTTAACATACACAAAAATGTAGTTGACCTATTTTTGGGGCCGTTAAAAAACTGATCCGTTTTTTTTAAATGGAAGTCAATGGAAAAACGGACCGGAATGGATGCACACACATGCATCCTTTTTTTCATTTTGCAAAAAAGGAAGAAAAAAACGGATTACAAAAACAAAGTGTGAACCCAGTCTTTCTCCGTCTGTATCTGATGCATGCTGCAGGGTAAAGGAACCTGAATTGCAAGGCTGGGTTTATATTACGTTTTTGCAATTCGTATTTTTATTCGCTTTTGCAAAAAAAAAAAAAAAGGATGGAAAAACAGGTGCATTGACTTTAATTATTAAAAAAAAAAAAAAAAAAAAAAAAAAGGATCAAAACGCAAGTGATTTTAAAGGGGTTGTCCAGCGAAAAACTTTTCCTTTCAAATCGACTGGTGTTACAAAGTTTTATAGATTTGTAATTTACTTCTATTAAAAAATGCGCCCCTTATGGTCTATGGAAGGGAATGAGGTGGATGAGTGAGCACAGAGAGGAGAAAAGGCAGCCCTGCACAGCACAACATCCTGCAATGTTATCTCACCACATTCCCAGACCAGCACTGGGCAGTCTGACTTGTGAATCCAGCGTTTTATGTACCCAGATAGTCTCCAAACTGCACAGGCTGTTTGTCTCTTCTACCTGCTGACTCATACCCCTCAGCCCCTCCCCCACCATAGGTTATAATGGACACAGCAAATGCATCTTTATTTTGCTCCGCTGTAATGTAGACAACTTTGCCTTGACAATGCACAGATAAGTGTGTGTGTGTGTGGGGGTGGGGGGGTGGAGGTAGGAAAACAGCTTTTTGAGTACCGAAGAAACTTTTTCTTAATTAAACATATTACAGAGTTTCTTAAAATCACTTGTACTATTGTTTTCTGCAAAAATAAATGAAATGACAGTTATACTTTAATTGTATCAGACTCAGCGCACACAGCAAAGCTCTAACATTAGACCAAGCATTAAAAAAACACTAACGTCTCTAACTTTAACATACCTCTACAACAGAAAAGGCAACCCGCGGCCCTCTAGCTGTTGCAAAAGTACAATTTGTGCCAAAGCTCTTGCTGTCCAGACATGATGGAAAGGGTAAATTTGAAATAACTGAAGGACCACAGGTTCCCCTTTCCTGTTCCACAGCTATAACTATCAGTATGCCTTATTGTATAATAACCAGATATAGAGGACATTTATCAAGACTGGCAGGACCTTGCGCTGGGCACTCCGCTGAGAGTAGTGGTAGATGGCAGTACCAGGTAGGATCCCGGGCAGCTGCCTGCCAGATGTTAGGTCATGGTTATGGCACGAGGGGATGCAGCTAACCAGCAGGAACCTGACCATGCGGAGCCCGAGCAATTCTTCGTTGTCCTTAGTCAGGGCACCAATAATAACACCAATGCCAAGGTTCAGAAACAACGGTAGTTGTGTATTTATGATAACGGTGGTAACTAGTAGCAACAGTCTTTCTGGATTCAACCGGGTATAAGGCAGACTTGGATAAGGCAGAGCAATGGGTGATGCTGCAATAGGCTGTGATGGTAGCATACTGAATGATGGGAGTAGTAGTGAGACTGAAGTTGAGATGCTGTGCGGAATGAAACTGAGATGAATACTTGCTGTTGATGATTAGAGAAGATGATGAGAGGAATGACTGAAGAACGGCACCCAGATCTTGTGGTTAGGATGAGAATCTTGAGGACTTAAGAATAGAGCACAGCCAGGAACACTTCTGGTGAAGCTGGAGCAGCAGAGCACACATATCTCTCTCCTGACATGGGAGAGAGGACACACACACAGCCTGCCCCCCTGAAGGTGGAAAACAAGACTGAGGTAAAAAAAAAAAAAGTCACATGGTATCCTCAGCCAAAGTTCGATGGCCATTGGGGTTACTATGGAAGCAGGGGCAGTCACGTGACATCCAGCCATTGCATCATCACACCATTAGGACATATAAGACCAAATATACATGAGAAGTACCATACTTGAACACTAGGGGGCGACATAATACCCTAAGCACTGATAACTGAATATGTATACAAGAAATGAATGGAATAGCAGACCTGAACACTGAGAGGGGTGACACAATACACACAGTTTGCAGTGGACCATAGCTTTCCAGAACAGAACTGGCTATAATAAAGGTGCAGAGATAAAGTGGCAAATAAATACTCGGTTCTGGGACACTGCACCTGTGCCTGTCATCTACAGTGTGTCTGTCATCTTTGCTGTTCTGCAGTAGGTATAGATTTCTGCATGGTTTACCACTGCCAAGCGTAAACCATGAAAACTTTGGACGAGAGGAGGTCACGCCTCCTAACCCAACTGCTGTGACCACCCACCCACCGAATGAGTGGGGCTTACCCCTGGTGTATGCCACCAAAAAGGCAAAATCTGTGCTTTTTCCATGGTGTACACCAGGGGTGCATAATGATAAAGGTGACCCATAGAGTGCACACAATTATTTAAACAACTGTAGGCTGCCCAGTGGAACAAGTTTTGTTCTTAAAGGGGTGCGCCATAAACTCACCAATCCCACACTGATTGTTTGATACCTTTCCCACTTGTCTACGCTTCTCCCGGTCCTAGATTTCAACTTTTTCAAAAGATCTCAGTTTTACATCATGGCACCCAGCTGGAATAGAGGGGGAGGACAGAGGAGTGGAGACAGAGAGGGGATTGAACGGGGCCAATTCTGTCTTAACTGGAGTTCCCCTTTAAGGAGCTGATAAATGGAGAACCAAAATAACTCTGTGGTTAGCACTGCGCTCTATAGATGTAAAAAAAAAAATACTGATAAAAATAAAAAGGTATTTACGGTCAATAACAGTTGTATGGGGTGTCATCTAGAATGGAATGTGTTGACACTTGGCTGTCATTTCCTCTATCATTAAATGACTGGTGAGAGGTACTTCTACTACTATTTCTACAGTTCTAGCTTTAAGGACATGCTATATATACATATGCCACAAGTGAATGGTAAATATGTTTTAGGAAAGCACCAGACTTACCAGACAATACCTCCCCAAAGCAATGAAAAAACAATGTAAAAAACAAGTGATCCCCAAATGACAAAATGGTTTATCCATGTCCAGTATTGTGTATCCAGTGCAAGCTAAAAACAGCAAGAAACAAACGTTATTTGGCTGGTATGTACATTGGTTTGATATATACATTTACAGTAAAGGCTGTTATAAAATAAGTTGAGAGGTGTCATAATGAAATGTTCAATACACTACATACCATTAGTTCTCTCCTGTCTAATGTTGATTATTTGTACTTTTTGAAACATTTGAAGGGATTGTCTGCTTTTGGTACCCATTTGTATATGTCCTGCTCTGGTATGCTCACCTTCACAGAATGACTCAGGGGTGTCTAGTCTGGACAAGTGAAGTTATCATATTGCTTTAGCGCTAAACATTTATCATAATTTAAATGGATTATCCAGCGCTACAAAAACATGGCCATTTTCTTCCAGAGACAGTCCCACTCTTGTCTCCATCTTGGGTGGGGTTTTGCTGCTCAGTTCTATTAAAGTGAATGAAGCTTAAAGTGACTGTACCACCAGGCCCAGGCAGAAGCACTGGAGGCAGGCCGACCCACCCTTAGTGGGAAGAAACTCCAGCCCCTCCATGACGTGACTCCATTAGAATCATTGGAACCCTATCATAGAGGGGCTAAGGTTTCCTCCCACTAAGGGTGGGTCAGTCTGCCTCCAGTGCTTCAGCCTGGGCCTGGTGGTACAGTCACTTTAATTGCAAACCGCACCTGAACTGGAGACAAGAGTCGTGTTGTCTCTGAAAGAAAGTGGCCATGTTTTTGTAGCACTGGATAACCCTTTTAATAAACCACTCTCACTTTAATCTCTCATCAATACTTAGCCATCCTTATCCTATGTTGTTAAAATACACATAAAAATCCTATTTAGACAGGAAGACATTAAATTATTAAAACACTGAAAAGTAAACTGGAGCAAAGTCAAAAGCAGATATATAAATGAATATACATGGCCCCTTCCACCTAAACGCTCCATTATAATACATATAATTTGGTTGAGTTTCAGTTTCAGTATAGCCAATGTCACCCATTACCTTGAGTGTCACTGTGAATACCAGGACAGTAAATACCAGTGTTCCAAAGGTCCAGTTTCCCAGCATCTAGTTAATATGACACAAAAGAAATAAGTTACTGAAATGGGTATTGACTCACAGAAACAATGATGAGACTACTAATGTACCTTTCATGACTGTCTGGTCAAAGTAGTTACAATAACCTCCGGAGATTGGAAATAGAAGTAAACATACTATTCACCATGGATACGAGTCATCGTATGGGCCCAGATTTATCAAATAAACTGGTGTAAACTGCCCACAGTAACCAATCACAGCTCAGCTTACATTTTACTAGAGCTTAAACCTAAGCTGTGATTGGTTGTGGTAGGCAGTTTACACCTGTTTCTGTCTTATACACATTGATAAATCTGAGCCAGTTGGCCTAATATATTACAGCAAAAAAAGTCAAACTATATCAAATAAGGTTGGTTAACACGTCACTGCCATTTTAGTGATCAGAAAAAGGGTAAGGTTAGGGTTAGAGACCCTAACCCTACTAACTCTGACCTCTAATTTATCCTCAACTTTGGGTTAGGTACACAGTGTGCTGTCTTGGTGATGAAAAATCTTGGACACAGCCATTGGGGAGCTCATACAACACTCTTCAGGGCACTTCTGCATGAATATATTTTTTCGAATTGAACGCTTAACAACTTTCTGAAAATGTGTTAAAGATGTACTCTAGCCATTTAAAATCTGAATGCGGATTGGCTGAGCAGGCTGTCACTGGCTTGTAAGTCCTTCTCGGCAGTAGCAGCGGGCGCATTTAGTGGAGGAACCATAGATGCCACTGGAGGACCCGGGGGATTGTGGTTAGGTAAAAATATGATGTATGTTATTTTCAATGCAGCACCATAACACAGTAACATTGAATTTTGCTCTGTGGCAAAATTTAGTGTTGAAAAAAATTCCTATAAAAAAGGATAGCTCTTATAAACATAGATAAATAAATAAATGCATCAATCAATCACACAACCAACCAAATAAGTAACTTTATATCCCTGAAATTCTAGTACGTGACCGGTTATGTCTATTAGATAAATAGTTACAAGCTGTACACATATCCAGTCTATGTACCAACATTCAAAAATAGTTCTCACATCTGGCCAAACTACTACTTAGCAAATACAATATAACACAAAGTGCATAATATAAAGTATCACCTAATGTAATATCATTGCTAGACATAATCAAATCTAATCGATAGTTCCCAGAATTAGTCATTAAATTAGATCAAAACATTCATTATTGCAGCATATACAGTATACACAACAAAATGTCAGCTTATACAGCCTATCTGCATCAAAAGACAGGAACACTGACCAGATCAATACTGCAGGAAGAGACCTTCATAATAAGTTAGGACAAATATATTTTTACAAAGTTGAATCATTAAGAATTTATAGGGGTTTTTCGGGACATTAAGAAATTATGGTAAGTGCAGGGGATGTTTAAAATAATGGAAAAAAAACCCCAAAAACTATTATTCACCTGTTTAAAGGGGCTGTCCAGTAAAAATATTTCTCTTTCAAACCAACTGGTGTCAAAAACTTATAATGTTGTTTTATTTTCTGTCTGACACAGTGCTTTCTGCTGACTTTTCTGGCAGAGACAGATTCATATAAAACCGAGACAGAGTTCCTGTCTCAGCCAGAGATGTCAGCAGAGAGCAGTGTCAGACTGAAAATAAACCAACATTTCCTGCATGACATACAGCAGCTAATAAGTATGGAAAGACTTGAGATTTTTAAAAGAAGTAAATTACAAATCTATATACTGTAACTTTCTGATATCAGTTGATTTGAAAGAAAAAGATTTTTGCTGGACAACCCTTTTAAATTCTTCAGCATCAACCCTACTGGTGTTCTCTGTAGGTTTTTCTTTATGTTCTTGCACCATTAACATGCTGTAAATCTACCTGACCACTGGAGCCAATCACTGGCCTCAGTCATGATGCTATCATGTAAGGCACATAGCCGCTAAGCCTAGTGATTGGCCACAGAGATCACATGGATATGCCTTATGTCAGCACTACAGAGGAGTGAACAAAGACCAGTAGGGATCACTGGAGCTAAAGAATCGATGAGTAATAGTTGTTATTTTATAAAGTTTTGTGCTCTTAGCCTAACTTCCACATTGGACTACACTCTTAGAAACACGTATAATATGTTTCAAAATTCACAATATTTCAAGTTCACCGTAAAAAAAAAAAAGCTCACTCATTGAGCTAGACACTAAGATTTTCCAGCTTGAAGAACCTATTGGAGTCAGGCATAATAGGCTTTTGCAGCTAGAAGCAGCTAATAAAAGTAGTAGAAAGGCACAGCATACCAAAATGGCAGATTCTTACCATGTATGTGTTGGTGGTCAAGATCTGATGAAAGCAACAGTGGCAAAAGCAAAAGAAACAGAAACATAAAAATGCACAGCACAACAGAAATAAAAAATAAATAAACCAGAACATGTAAAAACTGGAGGTCTACATATCAATGCAAAATAGGATCAATGAATGTGGCCAGTAACTAGGACAACCCACTGATGGGCCAAACTCTGTTCCTGTAATTTATAAGATTGTTTTTCATCTAGAAGAAGCTTGGGCAAAATGCACATCAGGACTCTATTGTATTGTGTTGCCCCCCCCCCCAAGAGTTATACGAATTACCAATATGATAGCAGAGAGGATGATGGCATCCCTCTGCCATCATCCTCTCCAGCAGCCACAGCCCGCACAGCTCTGGGAGTCGGGTCGTGACATCACCATGTTATCCAGGAAGTGAAGTCTTGATGCAGTAGTAAGTGCAGGGAAAAAAAGCACTTTATAAGCATTTCCTGTAAGCGTATATTGGTGATTTGTATAACTTTTGGGGGGCAATACAATACTTTAATAAAAATTTTTCACCGGACTTCTCCTTTAAGGAAGGTCCATTTATTGCCTGATTCACTATCAACTTATATCTACTTTGCGCCTTTTGCATGGTACAATTTCTTGTCTTTATGTTCTACTTATATAGTTAGGTGTTGTCCCTAGATACTGTATATTATTTAGAGATGTATGTTTGCTAGTTGTGTAGCTTTGCTTTTATTCTTTATTTGTTGGTTTGGTGTTTCTATATTTTGTTTTTGTATTCCAGGAGCGGTGATACATCAGTTAATTATTTTTAATATGTATTATTTCACATACAATTTTACACGTTCAACACACGTTCTCATATCTAAAACTGGTACCGGACTCGAACATTGAGGAGCTGTACTATAAAGGGAACATTTGTACTTTAATAAATAAATCAGTGAGTTTAATTCGACTAATAAAAAAAAAATCTGCCTCTTTTGCTTTAAAACGTAAACCAAGTAAACTGAAAATGGCTTAAAAATAACAGATGATGTAATGCGTCATGTCGTAAATAACATATTATTATTACCAATCATGATATTAAACAGTAACCTGCAAAGCGAGAAGCAGCAAAAACATTGCCTTATGACATGTAGGTTTTCAATGTGCCTTAATAACAACAAAAAACACAGTGGGGTACATTTATGCGTCCTGGCATACGCAACAGAAAAAGTGCAGATTTTTGATTTGCACAAAAGTCTGTGCCTTTTCTGTGGTGTACACGCTGCTTGCCTAATGGATGGGCAGGGGAGAACGCAACAAGGTGTGGAGGAGAATTGGTATTTATCATGATTTACCTCTGCAAAAAGGAAAAAAATTCTGCACCTGCCCTGCCACAGGCGCAGTTCCCGCTGGATTTACTAAGAGGCATAGTAAATCTGGCAAGGTGAATCGGGGCGAGGGTTTATTTAAGTCTTGATAAATGTTCCTTAATGACTACTCTCCTATTAAAAATGAAACATATGCTAAAGATACAATGTAGCATACACATGACACCCAAATCACAAAATCCATGGGGGGACATGTATGAAAAGGCGAAAATGCCTTTTTTTGGCGTAAAAATATTTTCAAAGGGTATTTTTGTGAATATTTTTTTGCATCTGCCCCATCTGCACCACTTTCGCCAGTGGGATGGAGAGGGGGCGTTACGGAGGTGCGGCTGCACATAGAGGGGGCACGGCCTCTGTGTGTGCTTCATTTATAATTTTTCCCTGGAAAAATGATACTAAAGCCTACGCCAGCTCTGAACTGGCGTAGGTTTTAAATGGCAATGCGCCTCTACATAAATCCCCTGAGCTCCGGAGCTGCGGAGACATTTGTAAGCCCGGACTTCATAAATCTCCCCCAAGGTCTTGTATAATATGCATTAAAAACAAATCTCATTTCTTTTCATTGTGTCTTGCTGATCTGTGGTTGTTACAGTACAGGTTCACCACCTTGATTTTCCCAGCCCTTACCTGCCCGTTGCTAGTCACAGTGGCATTGTCAAACAGAAAATATGCCCCAAAGAAAAATATGACGGCATCAAACAACCCCAGGAAGGTCCAATAAATAAACAGACGCCAGCGCAGTAGTGCATTCTTTGCAATGTCCCTGTGTAAGAAGAATAGATTAGTGAGATGCTGCCCATAGTATTCCTCTATGACACATCTACTGATTTAAACAGACATCATTAGGAAATTACTTTCTCATTGTGATTTAATCATCCTGTCAACTTACAGTATAGTACAGTGCTGCAGAGACTGGAACACCAGGGTGACATCATGACATATGGAGCCACCAATTTCACTGATGCAGCATCTTACATAAATCACAAAACCATTAACTTCCTAACAATGAGGAACATTTTTTTTTCCACTGTGCATTTCAGCAGCCTTACTTTTTTATTTTCTTTTTAGCTAAAACGTCGTTTAGCTCTTTATGTTTGTATTTTAGGTTATTTTTTTTAATGAAATATAGCCCCTATTGTTTTTATTTGTTTCATCTTTGTGTTATTGATCCTTCATAACATGTTAAAGAAATTGTTTGGTTTTTATAGCTTTATGAATGTCAAATACGTAAATGTTATATTTTTGAGAACCCCCAGGGCTGACTGTAGGAGATTTAAGGTGATGTCCGATTTTGTCACTAGAAAGCCATTGAAATACAGTAAGCAAAGAGGGAAGAGTATTCCAGTGTTACAGCAGCAGTCTGTCACCATGGTTGCGAAAGGTTGATAATAGGCCACAACATTGCACTGTGGTGTGGATTAAAGACATAAAGGGAGATTTATCAAACTGGTGTTGAGTATAATTGTCCTAGTTGCCCCTAGCAACCAATCAGATTCCACCTTTCATTTTTCAAAGAACCTGTGAGGAATGTAAAGTGGAATCTGATTGGTTGCTAGGGGCAACTGAGACATTCTACTTTACAACATGTTTGAAAAATCTCCCCCATAGATTTTTTTCTACTAAAATGCTGTCTCCATTACATTAGATTTTTTTGCGGATATTTGATTCAGTCCAGCAAGGCGTGCAAAGAACTGGGATGGTGTTGAGTAATTGTGCTGCTTATTTCTATTTTTACAGTAGTACACAGTCCACATGATTCTCCCCAGCAACCTGCCTTATATCTGCTCCCCAATCACTCCAGCCTGTGTGAGCTGTCCTCCAAGGTTTATGTCCTCATGTCCACCCTTTGAGCTGGTGTGTAACTAATTCCCCCTCCCTGATGTAATCATTAACAACGAGAGAGCAGAAAGTTTGTATGATTTCTCTTACATTCTGTTAGTAGATGCTAAATGGTAGGAAATTAACACCTTTTAGAAAGTCGCTTTACATTGCATACAGAAAACAAATGAACAATAGTGTACAGTTGGTTACTGCAAGCTATGAACAAAAGAGGGAGGTGTTGAAAGCAACCCCTATTGAACAAAGCAACAGAACAAGCTGTGTACAATTCAGACACTAAACGCAGCAGAGGGAGCAGGCTTAAATGGAATCTGTTAGCTGTTATTCATGTTCCAAACTGCTGACAATGTTAGGTGTTAGGCCAAGGAGACACATGGTACCTTTCATATATCCAGCTGAGCTTCCAGGATGTAGAAAAATGCTTATATTCTCTGGTACAATGAGTTAGAGAGACTTTTCCAGGTTGCTGAAAAGCGTCTGGAATGCTTCCTCTCTCTCCCTCCCTGCTTGCCCTTCCCAAGTAGACTCAGGTACAGAGGAGGGGGTATTATAGTTTGATGCACTTTAGGAGCTTGGGAAAGACTAGTTGACTCTTTATATTGCAGCATTAAATACATTAAACCTGGAAGCACGGACGGATATATGAAAGGTACCATGTGTCTCCATAAGCTATCTAATAGCTTCAGCAGTTGGGAACAGGAATTGGAGCTGACAGATTCACTTTAAAGAGTACTCACTCTCTCTATAGATAGATAGATAGATAGACAGATAGATAGATTAGTCAACCATGAACATTATACTTTCACATTGACTCTCCGTACCTGTATAGCGTTGGATCTCTTTTCAGCATTTCCATGCTGACATGTTGCTCAATTAGACTATACAATAGGATAGGCAGTGAAGTGAAGCTGATATTGTATAGTGTCAGATATGCAGTGTCATATAAAGGCTGTAAGACAACAAAAGCACAGGATGAGGAACTCTTTGTTGGACACAGATGTAAGAAAAATGTAAAGTAACAAAAAATCTGCAGGATATAATGTGTTGCATCACTGACCTGTTGTGAAAATCCACAGAAGAACTGGTATAAAAACTGAGGGAAAATAAAGCAGACATTCTGAAAGACAAGTACAAAGGGTTATGGTGTGAGGGACCTGCTACAAGCTGTGTAACACCCTTTATAGTCTGGGGTGGACTGTTCTCACCTTATAAAAAAAGTATTGGACAAGCTCTGCTATTCTAACGTAATAAAAATGACCATGGACAAGCAGCATCTTTTTTAAATGCTTGAATTTAGGGATTGCATAGTCGCTGTTTCTGGCTGCCTGTCGTCCTTCCTTCCCAATAATGCCTGAAACAAAAAAAGGTATAAGTATAGTAAGGAAATTTGCAGCCTACCTTCCTTTAAACTTTGGAAAGTACATGTACACGAGGGGTGGCACTATATCAGCCCAATTATTAATCTTTTATATGGCATTTCAGCAGATTCTTGTTTGCTTTTGTTGTCTTTTTCTCTCCTTCTGCACCCCCCCTCCTATCTGGCTCTTCCATATCGCCCCCTCCATACCTGTATCTAGAAGATAGCAGTTAAAGAGGTGGCATTTTTCTATGATAAGATATATTATAAAGTTTCTTTTATTTAGCTGTACTACAGATCTATGTAAAGTTTGCTGAAAAGAGAGTGCCTATTTACCTTAGATGCCCTATGGTCTCCACTCTTCATCTGCTACACTTTAAGTAATTTCACACAGCGTTTTTTTTCCCTCTTTGTTTTTGAAGAGAAAAAATGACGTCCGTCATTTTGAGGTTAAAATGACGTCCGTCATTTCACTGTTTGGCCGCCCGTCAGTGCAATGACGGCTGGTGGTACATTATTCTAGTTTAGATGGACTGATTGCCCTTTGGATGTGTCTTTATTTGAAAACTCCATTGAATTTAATAGTAAAACTGTGAACGGACGGTGAAAAAAGAAAAACTGCGTGCGAACAACTAAAAAACAACATCAAGTGTTTGCATAAGACGTCCAAAAAGAATTGTCATTAACATTTTGATGTCCGCACAGACAACATCTGTTATTTACTACACTATGTGCCATGAAGTCAAATAACTAACGGACGTCTTTTTTAAATAGCCTTATCTCTTCTTTTTTTTTGTCGTTAAGTGAACAGAGCCATATAGTGCATTCTGTTACATTCTGCTAAAATAAAAAGAGAAAAATCTAGTTTTTCCCATTATTCTGCACTCCATACCCCATAATAAGAAAGTAAAATGTTATACATTTTTGCTTTACTCTTTATTTCAGACACAATAGGTACAATTGGATTTAACTTTTTTCCCACCTCATTTAAAATAGCTTTTTAAAAGAGAGGGACATACTAAGGGTAAATTCACACGGGCGTCTCGCATAAAAAAACCGCAGCTAATCCGCAGCTAATCTGCACCTAATCCGCAATACACGTATTAATAATAATAAGAATAATAAATGTATTGCGGATTAGCTGCGGATTAATATTGTGCGAGACGCCCGTGTGAATTTACCCTAAGTTTGGTAAATACGTACCAATTCCAACATGTGCTTCAAGGATCATACTGACATCATTTGCACCATCTCCTATCGCAAGTGTAATTGGATGTTCTCTTGATGTCTTTATTAATTTGACAATCTGCAACACAGAAAACATCCATGTATGGGATAGATTTATATATGTTTCATTTACAACATTCCGGACTTTTTATGGTAAAAGATAAGAAACTTATGTGACTAAAATGTGGCAGCTTTTTTTAGGTGACAAACTGTGTCTTTTAGGGAATACATGTTAAGATATGTTATTGCCCAACGAAAAGGTATGAAAATGACTAATAGACACTTATTATGGGAAACGCACCTATAGTTACTTTTTCCTGCACTTACTACAACATGGCGTGTTCAGGTCTCTGTAAAGTTGGTGATGTCACATCACATAAACTGTCGGCTCCTGCTGCAGCGGTGGGACAGACTGAAGCAGCAGGTGTCAGCAGTTTATGTGATGTGACATGATCAACTTTACAGAGACCTGAACACGCCATGCTGTGGCAAGTGCAGGGAAAATAACTATCAGTTTATTTCCCATAATAAAGTGTCTATTAGTAATTTTCATAACTTTTGTTGGACAATAACATATCTTAAAATTATTTTGCCCGGACTTCTCCTTTAAAGTTGAAGTTATGTATTTAACGTCAAAGAGGTGAGAGAGACAACATGATACCTTTCATATATCCATCTGTGCTTCCACAACCTACAAAACACTTTTATTCTCCTATGAAAAGTGTCAGAGAGGCTTTCCCAAGCTCCTGATCTGCTGCAAGCTGGAAAGCCTCCTTGTCATGTGTGTTTCCTTGACCTAACAGCATTAGCAGTTTGGAACATGTATTGCAGCTTACATATTCACTTCAAAGTGTCATTGTTGTTATAACGTTCAAAATCTAAATCAACAGTAGATTTGAGATAAAGCAAGTTTGCAATTTACTTTCATTATTTTTTTTTCATAACACACTTCCTGTGTTATGACTTTTTTTCCCCAAAGAGTCAGAAAAACAGGAAGTCCAATGTTTCCCAAGTCATCTGTGCTCTCACAGACAAGGCAGTCATGTGATTGATGGACACATTGAGCCGTGATTCTCTGGACTGGACGGAATTCCTGTGTTTAGTCTGGTTTTTTTCTCAACCAGAAAATCTGCCTTCAGGAGACTGGACCTGGATTTCTTGTAAGTTCAGCTTTGTATTACACCATGATAAATAAAAAATAAAAAAGAATGAATGTATATTGCAAATCTGCTTTATATCACATCTACTGTTGACTTAGATTTTGAAAGTTATAACGACAGGTACACTTTAAGCCTATTCCTTTCCATTTGTGTCTTATATCAGTGCTGCATTGCCAGACAATTTACATTGTCAATAGTAACTCCACAGCTGTACATGCTGATATATGAGCTAGAAAATCTGCAGCTCTTTGTTGTCTTTGTAGTAGTATCTGTGCTGGGATAAGATTGCAGCTTTTATGGGACAATCATACAAAAGGTTCATTAAAGGAAAACACAATTGTTATTCGAAGGAGCTGGAAAGCTGAACCTGAATGTAGGGAAATGGTCTGTGCTTACGAGTTGTACTGAGCTCTGGGGCATTGCTGTGCACAGTAATATGCAGGCTTCATGCATAACTAAAAATGCACATGGCTTTGAGGTCAATAAATACCTGTGCTTTTTGCAAGGGGGCCATCCGGCAGCACAATACTGCACTACAGTTCCTGCAGATCTCTAGGAAAACCTCTCTGTAATTTGTAGAGCTCCCGTCCTCTCTGGGTTTCATTATTAATGAAAGTGCGGCTCCATCAATAATTAATCCGTAATCTTGGAAATCTGTTGAAAACCTACACCATTTAGGAGAAAAACAAACAGTATAAACTGGATGTAGTCATCCGTTACAGTCATTTGCCTAATGAAAACCAAACCTGAGCAGAATGTGACGATGAAGAAGGGTTTCTCAGGTAGTTCTACAAAAGCACTATTGATGGCAATGCAGATTTACATGCAAAACATATGTTGTCTCAATAATGGTAACTAGGTACTTGCTATGATAAGGTGGTAAAAGTTTGGGTTAGACAGCACTCACACCGGTAAAGAACAGACTCCATGATGGATATATATATATATATATATATATATATAATGAAACGCGACAAATCTGACTGATATATAATAGGTTTGTCAGGATCCATAAAGTTTATTACATTACAATAGCACACTCTGCTATTCAGCCATCAATGATCATCGAATCCTTTCTAATTGAATTTAGAGAAGTGTGAACAGAGCCTAATTAGTTCATTATAGGATCTGAAAGCTGCAATGCAAACAGTATCACAAAGAGGAGACTCATTTATTAGTGCATTCTCATAAGAAATTAGTTCACAACTACAGCTGATAACCTTATGTATTACAGATTAGTTAACCCTTTTAGGATCGGTAAAAAATGGCCTTAAAGTGACACTTTCACCCCCTTTGTGCATTCTGACATCTCTACACAAGGGTAAATTTAGCATTTTTCATACCTTATTTCATATCATACGTCATGGTGCTTGTTCAAGTAAAAAGTGTCCTTTTATCAAGTGCAGATTGTATTAAGTGGGCGCGGCCTCGCGGCATTAGCGCCACAACGGCATCGTTGGCCACGCCCCCTTGACACCCATTGGTTGGCCGACGTAAAGGGGGTGGGGTCTAGACCTTTCAGCCAGTTCCAAAGGCCGACGAGGGGGCGGGGGCCAACTGTGGCGTGGTGGGCGGGGCTAACTGGCGCTAATGCCGCAAGGCCCCGTCCACTTAACACAATCTACAGTTGATAAAAGATGACTTTTTACTTGAACAAGCACCATGACGTATGATATAAAATAAGGTGTGAAAACCGCTAAATTTACCCTTTACACCTGTGTAGAGATGTCAGAATGCAAAAAGGAGGTGACAGTGTCACTTTAAGGACCAGGGCCCATTTTTTAAAATCTGACCTGTCTCACTTTATGTGGTTATAGCTCTGTGACGCTATAACTTATCCATGCGATTCAGAGATGTTTTCTTTTGTGACATATTAGGTGACGGGTTAGTGGTAAATTTTTTGGCCAATATCTGTACAATTTTCTTGTGAAAAATGCTCAAATTCCATGAAAAATTGATAAAATTATCATTTTTCTACTTTGGATTTTTCTGCGGTCACAATGCAGGTTTTTTCATCTGATAATTTTATTGCCAGCTGTTAAGCACACGGCAATACTAAATATGTGTGCTTTTTTTCTACCTCATTATTGCATTGGGGCTATGGGGATTGTATTTATTCTTTTACTGTCCCCCCGTGGGGACATTATAATCTGATTGCCTGATGAAAGACACATTACATTGCAATGCTGATCTGCATAGGCACAACTGATCTGCCCCCAATTCAAAATAGCAGTAACTAGCAAGTATATTTTTTATAATACACAGTCTATATGTAGAATATAAACAACCATAATTTGTCTTGGCCTTGTTAGGTCCAGATAAAAAAAAGCCTCAATATGCCATATGTCAACTGAATATTAAATGGGTACGCAGGAAAAAATGTGTTTAAAACACTGCTTTAATAAACATATATTACTTTGTAATATACCATTATTATAAAAAAGTAATTTTTTTAATGTATATTTGCACTTACATTGACTGGCAGCAATGAAGGGCAACACAAACGCCTCTGCTGCTACTAACATTTGTGACAGGAACTGCATGGCTATCTAGGCTATGAGGTTTCTGATCCCCTGCTCTGTTCAAGCCCTGCCGCCCAGTGCTTTAAGGCCCTATTCCACCAACAGATCTAACGACAGATTATCTGCCAAAGATTTGAAGCCAAACCCAGGAACAGACTATAATCAGAGAACAGGTCATAAAGGAAAGACTGGATTTCTCCTCTTTTCAAATCCACTCCTGGGTTTGGCTTCAAATCGTTGTTGGTGGAATAGGGCCATTACTGAGTAGGGTCCCGACCCCCCACGTGTACTGTATATTATTATATACAGGGAAAGCTGCCCAACACAATCGCTGTGTCTGGTAGCCTCTGCACAGGGAGTGGTAACTGATATCAGTGCCCGCTCTGCTGCTAGCACAGTGGGCAGTGATAGTAATAGTCATAGCAGCATTTCAACACAGCAGGGGATCCAAAACTGCAGGACTTAAGGCCCTATTCCACGGGCCTCTCGGCGCTCGTTTGCTCCTCGCTCCCCGTTCACTGCCGCCGCTATTCCACGCGGCAGCAGCGAGAGGGTGAGTCCAGGGAGGGCCGGGGGGAGCTGCGGAGGGGCTGCTCGGGTGATTGCTAGATCGTCCGGGCAGCCCATAGCATACGGCAGCGTCTGCTGCCGCCACTCCTATTTAACGGAGCAATGGCAGCAGATCGTTGCTGTATCAGTAGTTTGTTTTTCAATGACTGCAACGATCAGCCGACATGAATGATGTCGGCTGATCGTTGCCTTCTATTCCACGGGACGATAATCGGCAGTAACGGCTGAATACGGACGATAATCGTTCTGTGGAATAGGGCCTTTTACATATCTCTGCACTTCCCGGCACAAATGTTGGTGGCAGCCAGGTTTGACCTTTGGGGTGTGCAACCTTCCCTGCTGGCGCATCACTCCCGGCTAGCTGAGAGGGGAGGGAGCGCTCCAGCAATTGTGGTTCGTTCCTTTACCCTCTCCTGCGCTGTATCATGATGTCACCTGGCACCCACGCTGCACGTTGCAGTCCTGATTGGCTTGACGTGTGCCACGGAAAGCCGCGGTGGTGCCTCTTGTCACCTCCTGCGCTCTGGGAAGTACTCTTAGCAGAGGGAAATGCTGGGGGGAGTGGGGAGCTGGAGTGGGTGGGTAATTGTTTTTTGTCCAGGGGGCTTGGGGGGCAGGTCAGGTAGTTGTTTGTATGTCTAGGAAGGATGGTTGGTGGGTGGTGGATGTTGTCTGGAGGGATGGGAGGCTGTAGGATTTAATCAATGTTACTATTAGGGGGTCTCACCAGAGGCCCTGGGAGGGGGGGAGGCATTTACCCTAAAGCCGCCCCGGTGCCAACATAGGGGGCTGTGTTATTTTATATTTAGTTGGCATACTCCATATTATATATACCTATATATGAACAGGTTGGATAATTTATGGTTCAAATGATAGAATCAGGGATTGATCAAATCCCGGAAAATGATGAAATGGCCAAGCCGTTCCATCATTTCCCTTAAGAAAGTAAGGGATTCAATCAAATCCCTGACCCCTTTCAGGGAAATGATGGAATGGAATTCTATCATTCCCCGCCGCAACATAAAAGTTGCTTACTGCCTGTCGGGAGGTCTGGTGCAGAAGGTCCTGGACGGGGAGCAGAAAGGGGGCAGCAGACGGGCGGACAGGGAGCAGAGCAGCGGCCTTTCACCCCTGTGACATACCTCTCAACAGGGACCTCCCTGGACCTACTAGCAGGCAGAGTGGCACGCACCGGACCTTCCGACAGGCAGTAAGGAACTTGTATGCTGCGGGGGAGATGATAGAATTCATTCTACCATTTCCCTGAAAGGGGTCAGGGATTCGATCAAATCCCTGACTTTCTTCAGGGAAATGATGGAACGTCTTGGCCATTTCATTATTTCCTAGGATTTGATCAGATCCCTTAATTCTATCATTTTACTGCATATATATTTAGGCTAGGTTAAAAATTCAGTTAGATAAAAGCAAAATGCAGCTGCAATTTTCAGTCAAAATAAACAGGTGAATATACATGTGGGAACAGGTAAAAAAATGGCGGTATTTTTTTAAAAGCAGGTTTTAAATAATGAGCATGGCAAGTCCTATCAATTACGGCCATTGTATACAATTTCTCATTCACTTTAATGGAACACATTATTATATTGAAAATACAGCTGTATATATTTTATATGAACAGTATATAACCTTGTGGGTTATATAGCATGTTAACATTATTATATAGGGTGCTACAATATTGTATCTGTAAAATTTTTGAGTATGTATTTATTTTGCAGTCCTCATTTATACCACTAGGGGTCTATAAACACGCCTGGGATAGACATATATCTATCCTAAGATAATAAGAAAGAAAATACTAAAAGGGCAGACTAGATGGACCCAGTGGTCTTTTTCTGCCGACAATCTTCTATGTTTCTATGTTTCTATAATTCTTTAGTATACTCAGTATACAAATTATTATTGCCTGTCAATAATAAACTAATAGAAAATCCGTAAGATCCTCCCTCTGGCACAATCAAATGGCCATATAGTCATGGCCATATAAACTGCATGCGGTTTCACTCATACAATACGCTGGACGTACCCTGAGAAATTGTCTCTGGTTAAGCTTTCGCTATGTCTGAGGACAGTCTTGCTTAACTCAAAGAGCACATCATGTAAACTTTGCTCCTCTATTTTCTTTGTAGTCAGCTCCAGTAGTTGGGTATTTCTTCTGAACAGTTTGCAGGCATAACAGGTGGCGGCGGCAGTCTCCATTTTGTCTCCCGTCAGTACCCATACTTTCATGCCAGCTTTCTGTAAAGCTTCAATTGTATCAGCTGCTTTTTCCTGGAGTCTGTGGATAGATGATAACAAAGTAAACTGTATCCTTATGTCTAGTTGTCATAATTGTATCTATATACAATGTATATATCTACTGTACTGTTACTATTACTGTAATTTATTTACACAGCGCCTTAGGCTGCTCATCGTGATCTCAAGTGATTCTAGCATGCATTATAACAAAAAAAAATTCATTGTTTACCAGACAAAGCCTGAGACTTCTAGCAGTGGCTGTGGTATACTACAACTTTATGCCATTCAAGTAAAAGGACTGAGCTATAATACTAAGCAAGAAAGCTAAGAGTTGGACATCAATCTAATATTGATGGGCTATTCAAAACCTAAGCTATCAATTTTAAGGAATAAGGAATCCCTATGAACCCAGGACATAACACATTCCAGTATTTGTACAGAACATTAATAATGTGTCAGTGAACCTGTCTTCTACCGCCGTGGCACCCAGTAGAATCAGGTTCTGCTCTATTTGTTCATAGGCCTCGGCCAGCTTTTTCTCTCTGTCTTGCAGGGCTAGCTGTGCACTCTTGAGCAACTTTTCAGCAGCTTCATACTCTTGTTGTGAAAACCTTTTGTATGCGACACATAAAGTCCTCAGGCCTTCCTGTAGAGATGAAAAGGACAAGAAAAACATTAGTCCAGTCACAGGAAAGCCATCCACAGGGTTGCATTGGTAAGCATATAAGAGTAATGATAGCATAACACTGTAAACATGACTAACAGTCTAACCTCCAGCTAGATACAATGGTTAAAACAATTATACCCTATAATCCTCTGGGCACAGTCTTCCGTCTCTGTGCTTCATTATTAAAACACCATGGCCTTGGGTATCAAAACTGTCTCTTGGAAAAGAAAGACCTTGGTACTCATAGCTAGCATTCAACTGCTATGTTGTAATCCAAAATAAGAAAGTGATGCATGGACTCCAATAAGGTGGTATAAATAAGATTGTATTCTAAAAAGGTTTTTGGTGTACGCTTAACATATGTATTAGGATTGCTCCTGACACATACGCATATATATCCATAGGGTCCTGTTCACTGTGTGTATATCATAAGAGTCGTCTTGGCATAAGTTCAGGATGTACTGGATTTGGACAAAACAGCTACAACAACTCTACAATAGCTCTATATGTGCATAGCTGAACTGTTTCTGACATGTCTTCCATCACAGGTAACATAGCCCTGTAGCTTATATCACTGTTCATAAATAGTGATGAGCAAACATGTTCATTCGCCGATCACAAACAAGTTGTTCGATGATTGAAATGGTCATAACAATCATTTTCGAACATATTCGAACTTGCAACTTGCGTAATTTAAACTTTGCACCTGACAATCTATACGCATGTGCGTAACTCTAGACCAAAATGTACGCAACTGTGTAATTTATGCTTTGCAACTATCCTTATCCATAAAGTTTATTACTTCTGCTGTTTCTTTCTGTTAATCTGTTGATAGGAACCTGCCAGGGGCGCCTGTGACCTGAGTTGCTGAGTTGAGGAGAGTATTGATGATCTCAGTATGCAAAAACTTTACAAAAAAAGAGTTTTATCAGTAAATTGTGAAAAGTAAATTCCTTTTGTATCCACAAAATACATTTGACATTTCTTTATTCCCCCTTCTTTTATTTAATAGAAAATACGCAATGAATCCACAATTTGGATGCTGCAGATTTTCAAATGACTTCAAATCCGGACTGAGAACCTTCTGCGTATCTGTCCTGTGTATGCATACCCTAAATGTATAATGTATATAATAGCTGTCTTAGCTACAAGAAGTTAAAATAAGTATTTTTGATCAAATACTACATAACTAATATATAGCTATTTCATGACCTTACGAGCAGCATGGGTAATATGGGCATTGCTAGTAGCCGCCAATGTTTCCCTTGCCAACAGCTATATGTTGTGACTGTACACAACAATTATAGAATCCCATTACATGTAGAAGCTATAAATTCACTGGGCACATCCCAACATGAATTACTTTACAATCTATTTGTGTTATCCTGTGCTCAGATCATTTTCTCATGCAACAACGGACGTAATTTGTACGGTGTGGAACACTGCCTTATCTGCTATGGGTTCCCAGCCGGAGAGTATACACATTGTATACACTCCGGCCGGGATACCATACTGCTCCGCAAAGAACTGACATGTCAGTTTTCTGCGTCTGCAATTCAGTGAATTGCGGCCGCAGAAAGACCTGTCAGTTCACACAATAAAGCGAGCGGCTCCGGACGCTTGCTTCATTGTGTGCTGTGTGAAGTTCTGATGTGGGCGCGCGCTGATGCGCCCGCATCAGAACACTGCGTCCGGAATGATCATCCGGCCGGTACTGCAGTACCGGACGGGATTATCTTTGCAGAGACCGGCCGTTCCATGACCCGGGCGGGTCACGGAACGGCCAGTCTATCACGTAGTGTGAACATAGCCTAAGGGCCCTATTACACCAACAGATTATCTGACAGATATTTTTAAGCCAAAGCCAGGAATGGATTCAAAAAGAGGAGAAATCTCAGTCTTTCCTTTATTCTCTGTTCTCTGTTTATAGTCCATTCCTGGCTTTGGTTTAAAAAAATCTGTCAGATAATCTGTTGGTGTAATAGGGCCCTAAGAGTGCATACCTGCCTCTCCAGCTCTTCTGGCCCCTGCTGCACTCCCATTCTGCCAGTTCCTGATGACATCCTGATCCCTGATCAGCCAATCACAGAGCTGAGCAAGACATCATTAGAAACTGGCAGAACAACAGTACAGCCAGGACCAAAAGCTCTGACAGCAGGAGCAGCAAGGAAGCAAGAAAAGTAAGTATTCAGGAACCATAATTTTTGAATGAAAATAAAACAATGTGTGCACAGAAGAAAAACAGTCTGTATTTTGCAAAAGCAGGTAGTAAATTACGCAACAGACTGAAGAAGAGAATAATGGTTCTATAACATTTGCATTTGCATAAAATAACAGAATATGAGCATTCAATATGCATTACCACAGCATTGCGTTCAACTCTGGCTCGTATTTGATCAACTTTGCCTTCTCTGACCCTGGGAAATATAGAAGAATCTGCCCCTTTGCAGAATAAGAATATGTCACCTGTAAGTAGAGAAGAAAGATGAGTAATCTTCCTGTAACTGAGAGGGCAGGGAATGAGTAATGCTTACAGACATGCAGAAAATGTACAGGGAAAAATGCATTCTGCTTTCACACCTTACTGACTAACCCCATGATCATTCGCTCCAGGGTCAGATCTCTTAACTTTTCATTATATGTAATGTAGTGACACACCCAAACTTTATACAAAGGATGATGTGTTAATGGCAAAGCAAATCCTTGGCAGATCCAGGAACAACAAGCGTGAACAAACAACGTAAAATCACCAACAGAAGTAAGAACTAGAAAACATTCTATGCATAAAACAAAATATGTGTCTCATTTTATAGGTTACATATGGACTAATGTTCTCTCTATTAAAGAAAAAAATATTTTTGAAGAGAAAGTAGAAGCTTTGTGCCTTTGTGTCACATATTTACTTATTTAATTCCATTAAAAGGTGGGAAATAAGGATGGTCCGAACCTGCCGAGGTTTGGGTTCGTACGAACCTGAACTCGCGGCAATGATTCCCGCTGTCTGCCCAATCCGTGGAGAGGGTGGATACAGCGGGAGGACCACCTGGAAAACTGGGATACAGCCATAGCCATAGGCTGTATCCCAGTTTTCCAGGTGGTCCTCCCGCAGACAGCGGGAATCATTGCCGAGAGTTCAGGTTCGTACGAACCCGAACCTCTGCAGGTTCGGACCATCCCTAGTGGGAGACTCAAAGCTATTGTAAAATACAAAAAAAAAAATCACTAAAAACTGATTTCTACCATATGTAAATGAACATGTGCTATTATTACTGTGTTTCCCCAAAAATAAGACAGGGTCTTAAATTATTTTTTTCTCTGAAAAAAAGGGCTAGGTCTTAATTTCAGAATAGGTCTTATTTTTTTCCATGAACACAAATGACACATTATGCTTCATTCCTTATTTGTACTCCACAGAGTAGTCTTTTCTTTTATAACTCTATAACTTTTATAACTCTGTCTGGGGATAAAAATGTACGGCTACTTATACAGTACACCCTATAGAGAAGAGAGAGTCCATTTGATTTGGGAGACAGAATACAGGACTCAGAGGCAGGCAAGTGGATTTTGCTGTGCCATGGAGGGGAGTGGATGGCAAAGGCATAGCCATGGCGGCGGGTAGTGGGGAACTTGTCCAGAATGGTTGGGACCTATGGTATGCCTAGTCTCCATTTCAGTAATGTCACATGACATAACTTAGCACTGGAGATTCTGACTATAACTAGGGCTTATTTTTGCACTAAGGCTTATATTTTAAGCCTACTCCAAAACCCCTGTAAAATCAATCTAGGGCTCTTCTTCATGGGGCTTATTTTTGGAAAAACAGGGTATAATAAGCTGCACTTAGGGTGAGAATGGGCACCTCTACTCATAATAGTATGCACACCCTTCCTGCTGCATTCCACAAAATTACACGTACAGTATATGGCTCTTTAATGAGTTAGGGTTAACCAAAACCACCATCTTAAATGGACATTGAGGAGTTGGTCTGTATGTTTTATTAGTCTTCAGGATGCTGTAGGAAGACATGACTAATACATTTTATGGACCTAATGTCTACAGTGCTGTCATCTGACACATCAGTCAGCCTAAAGGTACAACACTATTCAATGATATAAGCCTCGGCATACATTGTTAGAAATAGAACAATATGTTGCGTAGAACAATATATGCATGAAAGTGATAAAATACTATATCGGTGACTATGATAACTCTACCTGAGGCTGATTTCACTATGACACTCATACGTCTTCTTACTGAATCAAATGTTAAAACTTGTAGTAATTCAAATCTGTGAATTTAAAAGATAAGAAAGTAATGAAAAGTTATTATAGGATCACTAAAGAAAATAATGCAAAACTATACACATCGAGAGGCAACACTTAAGGCCCTATCATACGAAACGATTATTGGCCATTATGGATGATAATCGTCTTGTCTAATAGAAGGCAATGATCAGCCGACATGAATGATGTCAGCTGACTGTTGCTGTCGTTTGTCTTTTATCATGTTGAAAGACAAACCACTAATATAGCAGCGATCTGCTGCCGTCGCTCCGTGGAAAAGGAGCGGCAGCAGCAGACCACTGCAATCTGCTACGGGCTGCCTGGATGATGAAGAGATCACCCGGGCAGCCCCCCCACAGCTCCCTGCGGCCCCCCCTGTGCTCACCCACTCGCTGCTGCCGGGTGTAATAGCGCCGTCAGCGTGCGGAGAATGAGGAGCAAGCGAGCTCTGAGGGCTTAACTCTCCTCAGAAAGAAGGTAATTTTCTTACCTTGATCCTTGCCAATGTTTTTGAGGTATATGTAGTCTATTTATTATGCTAATGAAACTTTTTGGTGCAGTGGGTGGGTCTACTTGCCACAGTTAACTAATCCGCCACAGCTGGCCCCCTTCTTCTAACAAATATTAGCAAAGCGCTGCCCCAATATTTATTATAAGGGACCGGTGGATTGGTGCAACCTTTTCTCTATAGGGACATAACAGTAGATTACATGCTTCTAACCAGCTGGTAGGTTCCCTTTAAAGTGGTTCTTATTTTAGCCTATTCCTAAGCACATGACTGAATAACTAACTTCTGTTAGGTTCCTTACAGCTACGAATATCTGCTTGTGTACTGTAAAGGGCATCAACACAATCCCTTTCTACAAATGGTCTTTAAAGGACAAGTGCCATGAAAAACTTTTTCCCAGTAATTGAAGCACATTACAAAGTTATATAACTCTGTAATATGCTTCAATCACCTATCTGCCTCCCTTCCCTGTCTTTTCCCCCCTCCACCCCCCACCAGGAAGTGTCCTAACTGACACAGACCTAATGACTGCCGTCACCGTCACCAAGCTCTTCTCTCAGCTCCTTCTCCTGTTACAGCAACCCCCCAGCGGCTGCTGTAACAGGACCTAGAGCAGCCCTCCTGCTGATGACACCTCCTCACAAGAAGGAGCTGCCTGGTGACTGTGACGGCAGTCATTAGGTCTGTGTGAGTTAGGACACTTCCTGGTGGGGGGTGGAGGGGGGAAAAGACAGGGAAGGGAGGCAGATAGGTGATTAAAGCATATTACAGAGCTATATAACTTTGTAATGTGCTTCAATTACTGGGAAAAAGTTTTTCATGGCACTTGTCCTTTAACTGTACAGTACATTTACAGACCCTCTGTAGATAAACCCAGTTCTACAGACTTTAGGCTCCGTTCACACGGAGTAAAACTGACCGAGTTCCACCGCAGAAACCCGATAGCCTCCGTGTCATAACAACAATCTATGGGAGGCTCGGACAGGTCAATTCTTCAGCACGGAGAGAGGAGTTGGGGCGAGTCATTATGACACAGAGGCTGGCAGAATTCCGCCAGTTTTACTCAGTGTGAATGAAGCCTTACAGAAAAAAAAATGTGGTAAAGAGATGACTTGCCACCTCTACACCACGGCCAAGCACATGTAATAGTCTGTGGGATAGAATTATGACTAGCACTGTACCTTTAAATCTACAGACTTGGAGTGCACTCAGGATACCTTGGAAGGTCACCTATATGTCCCTATTGAATATAAACTAGAAGTCTCCATTTCATCTCAATCTTCAGTTTAATCTACTCCTAAAACTTTTAATGCCTTCTAATCTAAAGTATATATGTACTTTCTTTGCTACAGAAGTCTGGCTAGCACAGGTCAATGAGCATCTGGCATGATAACGTATTAATGTCTCTATAGTAAATGCCTCCGCAGCTTAACCTAGATTCATGGTTTCTATTTCTGAATGAGTCTCTGACACTTGCTGTATTATTCATGGATCCTGCTGAACATAAGCTATAAAGTCCACATGGATCGGTGCTAAAGAGCTATGGAACTGTAAAATTAGATGTCCAGCCACAGCCATCTTATATGTATTTTCATTAGATTTTTTTATTTCCTAGATGATTGAAGACAATAAGTCACAGTGACCAGTGAATCTGCTGACTCAAGTACCATACCTTTCAATGTCATTTTCCCTATTACAGATTTCCATGTAATTGTCTTTTAGTCTCAGAAATGTATAGCCAAGCCTGAAAGGAGAAAGAAAGGTCACACTAACTTCAGAACTTTACGATTTCATTCCAACTTAAGAGGCTATGCCTAAAAAAAAGAAAATAGCATTCTCACAATCTAAATACACTCCTCTTGCCTTGCAGCATAGTCCTCAACATCAGCATATACTAGAAGATTGCTATGGCACATTCATCTATTAGTAGAGCCTCCCATATAACAGTAAATAATTTATAGTCATCATTCTACCCTTGATGTAATGGAAATGAGCACTACATGCTCTGACTTTCATGCTGAGCCTAAGACAGACTTGGCTTTAGACAAAGCAGCCAATAAGAAGAGGCAGAGCTGCAGGGAAGAGAAAGAGAGGGGCCAATGATGAGACGGAGGAGGTGTGTTTGTGACTACCGCTGACTCCTTGTAGGCCAAACTTTAGTCAAAGATCACAGCCCTATGGAGCTGAGATATTATACTGTATGAATATATATACTATAGATATATATGTTTATACCAGGCACCTAGGTTTTTGAGTGATGGGTAGTGACCTAGACAAAGAGCATATCAGGGGAAGTTTTCTAAATTAGTATATTTTCAAAAATATTTAACTTGATAAGCCCTACGAGATTTAAGTGTAGCTTTCATTGGAAAAAAAAACATGTCAAAAGTTTTGATCGATCAGGTCTGAGTGTTCAGACAAAGACCAATCAAGAGAATGAGCCGGGAAAAGTACGCCCACAGCACATTCTCTCCTAGCTCTGTGCTATTTGGCCTGGACGGCCGCATAATGTAAATCTACAGTATGTAGTTGTTTAGGTCAGACAGACAGAGCGGGTAGAGGAGAGCATGGCAGTGAGGACCTCTCCCACCTTGTTCTTCTGATAAAACATGCAACAGCTCATCGCAATGACAAGATACAGACCCAATGCAGGTATGAAAATCGCTAAAAGCAGCCCCCCCCAACTGCTAAAACAAATCTCCATAAAAATAATGAGGCTCTTGGTTACCATTTATAAACAGTGTAAACCACCCCACCACGGTAAGGTGGCTCAGGATGGGTCTACACTGTACTTTAGCCTTTCCATGGCATATAATAAGCCTATGCTCTGGGCATGCAGGATCCAACTAATACTGGCAAAAATAATAACCACCTGGGGGGATGGGTGGAGTGCACAACCAAAGTACAGTGTAGATCCACCCCAAGCCACCTTATTGTGGTGGTATGGTTTACACTGTTTGCAAATGGTAACCAAAAGCCTTATTACTTTTATGGAGATTTTTTGGGCAGTTGGGGGGCTGCTTTTAGTGATTTTCATATCTGTATTGCGTCTGTATCTTGCCATTAGAGGTGAGCTGTTGCATTTTTTTTGTGTTTCTGAACTCTAAGAGTCGATCGATCAAACTTTTGTCAAAGGTTTTTTGTAATAACAAGTACTCGTCAACTCTGTTGGTTGAGACTTTAACAATTTAAAAATCTTTAATTTGTTTATTTACCTTATGATATATGGTAATAAAAGCATTATTCTAGATCAGGGGTAGAAAACCTTGGCTTTCCAGCTGTTTTAAAACTACTACTCCCATAATTCCTGGACAGTAAATGCCCTAGTAGTTTTGTAACAGTGGGAGAGCCAAGGTTCCCTACCCCTGTTCTAGAGTTTACCATCCACATTTCCCAATACAATGAAGAGGCAATAGGTCTCAATGCTATTTACTAAACTAATCATGCATAATGACTGTTAAAATTTGCCTTGAGTAATATGTGAGAGAAATAGATGCTTACCGTTGTATACCTTCAACGAGAGCCACTTCATCAGGAGAGGAAGAAATGTACACGCTGGATTTCCCAGACTGACTAGATTTCCTTTCCCCATCAGCATGGTCTTCATCTTTAACTTGCACAGTGTGGCAGAGGGTGAGTGCACGAAAGAAGAGTTCCTCCCTCTCCTGGGATTAAAAAAAGGGATCAATATGTATGAGGACAGGCTGCTTTACTGTTTTGTATGGTAATAGGTAATTATTCTAAGCTTCAAATAAATTCACTTTAGAAAAGTGCCCATTGGAGGTATACATCAGGATACTGGCAGAAAGGTAAGCCAACGTACATGACAATGTACCCACAGTGGGCCCATTCCCTTTGATTCTCAGTTTCTGAATGTATGACCATGTTTTTGGTCTCATATAAACAGTATACTTTTAAATATTGTATCATATGGGAACAATCAACAAGCAGTTTAGTATATTTAACACTTGTGGGATGAGTTCAGCTCTGAAAACTTGAACATCTGAACAAGCATCACATGCTTTAATATGTAAGTTGTAATATGTAAAAATGATACAAAAGTGGGAAGAGTGAACACAGTCTCGGGCCTCACACACAGCCCGGTATGCGGTATTATTATGGTACAGATCTGTAGTACTATACTTCATCATCATTTGGCCAAGTATATGAGGGATGCACCAAAAGTGAATGTGGCACAAAGCCTACTGTCATTTCTTTTTTGCTAATTGTACTGTTACTGGACACTACCTGGATATGTTAAAAAATTGACTAATGGGAGAATTGGCTCAAACATCAGCAGTGTGATGAACCTCCAGATATATACAGTATATGGATGCTCACAATACCTGAATGAACTACACTGGAACATTGGACTAGCCACACCAGAATCAATTAACCAATGTTCCACTTGCCACCACAATTGCCAGATCTAAAACCTTGCAACTTCCTTTTGTCCACCTATTATCCACCCACTCCCCCCACCCAAGCCACAGATCAGAATTAAAGGCAATGATTCACTAAAACAGTGAAGTAGATATCATCTAGACATCTGCTGTGTAACCATTGGAAATCATTTTGAAAATTTGTAGTGTATAGCTAAAATTTGGATAGCTAGTGTGTCTTGTCATGGTATGAATACTGAGGCTATCATTTTGCACCATGTTCTTTGAATCATCCTGCATTTTAAAGTAATTAACGTAGGAAAATAAAGCAGTACTTTTCCTCCAGATCCTGGTGATGAATCGATCATGTCAATGCCCATACAGTCAGGAAGGATCTGACCATTGCAGATGACATGTGGTATGTACACATGACCTTCAATGCAGCATTCAATAAACTCCATGTTGTTCTCTGTTAGAGTCCCAGTCTTGTCTGTAAATATATACTCAACCTATAATTCCATAAAAGCAGAAAAATAAAGACAAGAAAAGTAATGAAGAGGTCAACAGTGAAATACCAAACATAAAGTTAAATTATAGGAGAGAAGGAATCTTTATTATTTTTCCCTATTTTTTACTAGGCGTCATTGATGCATATTTTATACAGATTAATGAAAATATAGAATTGCTCACTTAAGAGCGCTTCAGCCATGAGCCCAATTACTGTCTGCGACTGTATTGTCTGAATCTATAAATACCTACTATTAAGATCCGCTAATGGCAACAGTGAGTTTATTAGAAAGATTCCAAACAGAAGGTGCTAATTATTTCCCCCCACTCATCTCTCCCTCCATATCAACATCCCTGTGTATTTACAAACAGTGCACTCAATCAGACGTAAATACCAGCTGCTTTCACCCACGTGGCTATGGATTCACGCTGAAAAGCAGATGTACCACCGCTAGTAACAAAATGGTCAGTCACTGCAGCTCCGGCAAATACAAAGAACTACAGTGCCTTCCCTGGATCAACACAGTAGGGTTTCCCTAGGTTGAACCTGATGGACTCTTGTCTTCTTTCAACCTTATTTACTATGTTACTATGTTACAGCGCAGTGTACAATATACCTCTATAATATGCTGGTGTGAAACGTTGTAATGACCTCTATGTGATCTACAGTGTGTCAGTGTCAAAGAAAAATCGAGATGCTTCACCTGTCCAAGCTCTTCATTCAGATCTGATGTGTTCACAAGTGGGCCTTCTCCTGTTGTCTCATCAAACATCTCTTCATCCCAGGTGAGGAAGTAAGAACCCAGGAATTTCTGCATTTCCACAGTGACATACATAGAGACAGGGATAATGTAGTTGAAAAGAACCATGAAAGCCAGGAAGTCTGTGAAAGCTCTGATAAACTGAAAGGGGACAAAACAGACATTTCATCTTCACAACTCCACAAATAATTATTAGAACAAAGTGAGGGGAGAAATAATAAAGTGGGTGCAAATAGAAATAGAGGTGTTAAAGGGGTACTGAGAAAGTTTATTTTTATTTTTTCAAATCAGCTGAGGTCACAAAGTTATATAGATTTGTAAGTTACTTCTATTTTAAAATCTCAAGTCTTTCAGTAACTATCAGCTGCTGTATGTTCTACAGGAAGGGGTGTATTCTTTTCAGCCTGACATGTTGCTCTCTGCTGCCACCTCTGTCAACCTCAGGAACTGTGCAGAACAGGAGAGATTTTCTATGTGGATTTGCTTCTGCAACAACTGTGTCAGACTGGAAAGAATAAATCACTTTCTGGTCTCTCACCACCTCAGAGGTCTTCAAACAGAGGGGATGTCATATGTGGTAACGCAGGTCCCGCTAATCCAGGTAGCTCCAAAGGTGAAGGGTAGGGACCTACTGTAGCCCTGATGGTCCCTAAGAAAGGTGCACCGGGCATAATAGCAACCATGTATGGCTTTCCAGGACAGCTGTTGCTCCGGAGGGCTATTATGCCTGGGTATTATGCGACGGGCCATACGCCGTGACGCTGCACAATTTAGAGGACGCTATAGACCATTATTTAGCTAGTGACTATACACCTGATCTGTATTTGTTGCACTTTTTACTCTCTCCCCTGATGAGTCCATGAGGATGAAACACGTAGGAAGTCTATGGAAGGGTGAGTGTAGGGTCCTGGCTTAGGGGTAGCACAGGGCAGGGTCCGCCCTTATTAGGACAATTAACTTGATGGGTTCCAGAGCGAGCGGGGATACACTGGTGCACCTTTCTTAGGGACCATCAGGGCTAGTTGTCCCTACACTTCACCTTTGGAGCTACCTGGATTAGCGGGACCTGCGTTACCACATATAACATACCCTCTGAAGACCTCTGAGGTGGTAAGAGTACCTGACCAGATTTTGTTCGGTAGTTTTTGGTACCTAGATGACTCTCTGTGTAGTACCACATGTATATATGTATATAGCCGGAGCTTTCCTGATTTATTTGCATATTGGTGCCCTTTTTCTTGAGTTTTATCTTTTAATGCATATCTATTAAATGCTATGTTTTAATATTGGGATACCACTCAGTGGTTATATTGTATTACCCGGGTATTGGAGCTATTGTGGCGATTGTTTCTGTGATTATTTCTGCAGGACGTACAGCAGCTGATAAGTATGGGAAGACTTGAGATTTCTAAATTGATCCTATGAATTTAGGAAGGTATTGGCAAACAGTCATCAATTCTGATTCCTTATGTGCATAGTTTTTTTCAAATGAGAAGAAAAGCAGTCACTTTTGGTTCTATATTTCTAAGATAGAACAGAGGATTAAGCAGAAAAAAATTTCAAAACATGATATCTAGGGCAAATATTAATGACTACAAAACATACACTGCACCATGCCAAGTGTATTTTCTCTGGTGAGTTTTGAGCTGGAATGTTCCTTTAAAAAAATGAGCTATGCATTTGGTAAATGAGGGCAACATTACTGTTACTATTTGTTCTACTTAGTATAAATCTCCTCCGTCATGTTTTAGAAACAATTGCACAAAAGTACGTCAATTAACATTAAGAATTGGAGTTATATATAGAACCAAGGAGCAGAGGAGCGCGACAGAGAGGAGAACAAATAGGACAAGAAAGCTTCTAAAATAAACAGTAATGAAATGAAAGCTACACAGGAGGAGAGCAAGAAACCTTAAGAAGGCAGGAGAGCGGAGGAAAGCGAGCACACACAGAGTGCGGCAGAGGGAAAGTGGGGCAGCCGAGGAGAACTGTGCAGGGTGACAGCTAAAAGAAAAATAGTATGCTAAAGAAAGGAGGGAGCGAGATGACTGTGTCCTCCGCTAACCATGGATATAGTCAACTACACTTATTCTTCTAAAACTGTGATTCAGATAACATTTCCCTCTAAAGTCAGAACATCTTTCAATTGTCCTTCAGACTCTCTACGCAGTTGTCTGTGATGTACAAGCTTATCCTCTTAGGATGGCTCCAGACATAATGCATGTGCTGCCACGACTATAAAAAAAAACATATATTTTAACTATATTGAAAAGTGTCACTAAATTCGATTTTTCAATAGAAGAGAGGAGCACAAAAGTGAAATAGGAAAAAAAGTCAAGAAAAAACAAAATGCACATACTATGGTATATATATTTTTTTGCTTTTTCCTTCTTTTAACAAAGGTATGGTAAATGGTAGGTGTATGCAACTGTATAGCCATATAGTAGTTGCACACATTTGCAAAGTATTTGATATCACGCTTCAAGCATTTCAATAATTGTATCTGTCTTAGGGCCCTATTAGAGAGCTCCAGGCTGTCTGTAAAGAAGAGACAGTCTTGGTGAGTCTTTACAAAACTTCATTAGTAGTGCAGCCCTTTCTGCCATTACTATTAAACGGACATGACAGCCAGTAATTTTTTTTAGCATTTCAAAAAAGCCTGATCAGCCAACATAGGAGTCTTTTCTCTTTTGTGGCTGATCGCCGTACTGATTCCCTTGCGGTTTTCATTGTCCTGTTTGGCCGATAATTACCATGTGTAATAGGGCCCTTAGAACCAACTGTTTCTAAGAATCCTGGTAACAACTCAATGGTATTGAGTACAATATTGGTATTGAATACAATGGTATTTAAAGGGGAACTATTAGCAGGTTAGACAAATCTAACCTGCTGATATGTCCCTACTGCACAGAAGACACCAAGGAGGAAGGTATGTGTCTTACCTTCCTCCTCTGTGCCGTTCTGGTGCATTTAGTAGTCTGCCCCACGGTCTGCTGAGACAGCTAAGAGCACTGGGGGGGGGGGGGGGGGATACCTAAAGCGAGAACAGTTGTGCTCAAGTTGGAAGTAATTGACTGAGCAAGCAGTCACAAGAACCAGAAAAAAAGAAGACAGCAGCTGTGGCATTGGCAGCTGAGTATAGTTGCATTTTTATTTAACACTGCATTGGGTGGCATTAGATGCCCCCCTGATGTAAAAAAAACTTTAATGCTATGTTTACACACTGTCAAAATGGTGTCCATTTTTTTCCGGATGGCCGTCATTTAGCTCTAAAAACGTTGATCTTTTGTTAATGTTAGCTACAATACAGCCACCACTGGTGCTAAATGACAGCCGTCCAAGAAAAAACCCACCATCATTTTGACGAACATTTGATGTACAAATGAGATCTTCTGATTTCAAGTCCAGGATTTCTGTGTCATGTATTTTGTTCTTTAAATATAAACTGGTGCACAGGATACCATTCAATAATGCTTCTGAAACAAGGTAAATGGGCACTTTTCTACGGATAATGAAACAAAAGAGTTGCTATAGGTATCAGTACATGAGAACTACCAGCATAATACTTCTAAAGCTCCAATATGTATCCCGAAATAATGCAGATCGATAACACTTAAATATGGCACTTATTGTTACAGTAAATACTGCTCTACATAACATCCCAGAACATCACACACAAGTCAATTCAATGATCAGTCCTCCTACAAAGTAACACAAGATTTGCAGGCCAGTACTGTTCTTATAGGCCAAAAACATTAAATATTAATTACACAATTTCAATCTCTTTTTATGATAAAGAGCATGCAGAACGTCACAGATCATTGAGTGCACTCTGCTGAGGAGACACTAGGAATGGACATGCAGGATGGATATCTATCTGATCTGGAAGCCACTTGGCTCATATTTCTGCTTACACTTACCGTATCCATCTACTCAGTATTAGAAGAAGTCATTATAGAACCTTCACTTTTGCACTTTTGTTAAAGCTAAAATGTGAAAAAAATGAACTCTAATTATTACCAGATTCCTTTGTCTTTCGGAGTCTGTTTTTTGGTTGTACCAAGGCTCATCACGGGAAGCCTCGCTTTGCCACACATACTTTAACACAGTGTTTATTAAGGCTTTGCTGATCAGAATACACAGGTACACAATGAGATAAGCATTCATGGACCTAGAAGGAAGACATTTTGTGTTATTTGCATGCAAACATGGAAACGACAATTACATTTGTCATCATTGGTGACATCATTTGTCATCCTTGTTTTAAAAGTGTATGGTGGCACCTACAGTATATATAAACAATTCCTAAACACATATTTTAACCATATTCTGTACTCATATGAGAGAAAGTGATTAGATATTATCATAGGCTTTCAAGGCTTTGGTGAACAAACTCACTTTTACCCTGTCAGCAGATTGCAGCCTGCCATTTTAGTCAATGCAGGAAATTATGAATCAGACTACTGATGGCATAATAGGAAAGATGAGCTTTCTTCAGTCGCTCCTCTAGGACATCCCTACACATCCTATTGAAATATATATGCTGTCCATTTTTTTCTTTACTTAACATTCAGGATATGCAACTGGAAACCCATACATATGTGAACTTGCCATAAATTTTTTCAGCTGTGTTTGACTTACAGAGGGGAAAATAAGTATTTGATACACTGCTGATTTTGCAAGTTTTCCTACCAACAAAGATTAGACGTCCTTACTTTTTATTCTAGGTACATTTTAACTGTGAGAAATAGAATCTATAAAAGAAATTTCAGAACATTATGCTGCGTTTACATGCAGCAATAATTCACCCAATCAAACTAATGACGATTTCAAAGTACAATGTATTTTTTTATTACCATCAGCATTTAGACGGAACGATATATCGTTTGGAAAATTCGTTATTGCGATCGTTTTAAGATCGCTTAAGCCTATCTCACACATAGGGTAAATCAGTAAAAGACTGTTTACACGAATCGATCTTCAAATTTTTAGCAAACGACCAACAATGATTTGAAACCATGTTGAAAGATCAAAATGAGTGATTTATCGCTCGTCGCGTGATCGTTCGCTGTGCCTATACGAGACAATTATTGCTCAAATGCGATCGTTATCACGAAAATTTGAACGATAATCCTTCCGTGTAAATGCAGCATAAGAAGCTCCTTCTACTCTGCACTCATTACCTGTATTAATCGCACCTGTTTAAACTTATTACCTGTATAAAAAACACCTGTCCACACAGTCAATCACACTCCAATCTCGCCACCATGGCCAAGACAAAAAAGCTGTTCAAGGACTCCAGGGATACAATTGTACACCTGCACAAGGCTGAGATGGGCTACAGGACAACAGACAATTGTTGGTACAATTATTAGAAAATGAAAGAAACACAAGATGACTGACAATCTTCCTTAGTCTGGAGCTCCATGCGAGATCTTAGCTTGTGGGGTAAGGATAATTCTGAAAAAGTTCAGGAATCAGACCAGTAATACTGTTATGGATGCACCTCAAGAGTGCTGTCATATTGACTGACTGTTCCAAATTACAAGTTATAAAGTTTATAGTGCGCACTGAGAATCAAACACCCTGTCATCTTTATTCAAAGATGGCAGCCAGTTTATATATCCTGGGGCATGTGTTCCCTAAGGCTCGTCTCAGTCTTTCATTGGCTGAGGTACAAAAGGAGTTAGTTACGTAGTGCTAGTAGCTTTAAGGAATTTAAACATCTCTACTTGTTTAGAAGGTCAGTGCCATATTGCAATGGCTTCACTAAATATACAAAATATCACATCCTTAACACTACTCAGGAGTACCTGGCCTATCATGACAATGACCCGGAACACACAGCCAGGGCAACTAAAGATGGAAACTAAAGAGTGGTTCCGCAAGAAACATTTCAAAGTCCTGAAGTGGCCTATTCAATCTCCAGACTTGAACCCAATAGAAAATCTTTGCAGGGAGCTGAAACACAATGTGGCTCAGTGACGGCTCTAAAACCTGAAAGATCCAGAGAAGATATGTATGGAGGAGTGGGATCAAATCCAAAAACTTGGTAAAGAACTACAGGAAAAATCTGAATTCTATAAATGCAAACAAAGGTTTCTGTGCCAAATATAAAGTTCTGTTTTTCTACGGTATCAAATACTTTTTCATGCAATAAAATGTTAAATAAATAATTAATTAATTAAAAATCAATCAGTGTGTCTGTGAATCTGTTTCTCACAGTTCAGCCTTACCTAATGGTCTGTTTACACAGAACGATAATTTGCCCAAGCGATTGTTTAACGATTTTGAAGCAACGATAACGATCAGCGTTTAGACGAAGTGAAAAACCTTTCAAAAAATCGTCATTGCAATCATTTTGAGACCGCTTAAACCCATCCCACACATAGGGTGAATTGGTGAAAGACTGTTTACACAAATCGATCTGCGAATTTTTAGCGAACAACCAATGATGATTTGAGAACCTGTTAAAAGATCACAATGAACGATTTCTCGCTCGTTGCTTGGTCGTTCGCTGTGTTTATACAAGCCGATTATTGCTCAAATGCAATAGTCATCGCAAAAATTGGAACAATAATCGTTCCATGTAAATGCACCATAAGGAAAACTAATGTCCTCTCCATTGTAGGTGGGAAAACTTGCAAAATCAGCAGTGTATCACATACTTATTTTCCCCACTGTACAAAAAAAAAGTAAAACAACAATTGACACCTTATAAGTGTGTATGTAATTTGCATCCACATACTTAAAGGAGTATTTCTATGGGGCAGACAGAGGGAGAAAAAGCTGTTTAGCCAGACAATATCTCCTCTAGGAAACATAGGAAACCAGATACAAGTGGCACCATAAGTCCCAACTAGCCCGAGGCCAATATCTCTTGGATGGCAGCAAGTATATTACAGTGGTGCTAGTTCCAAATTGCAACAATGTGAACAGTTCAGTAGGGACAAAGAAGGAAACGGAACTGCACTCACCGGTAAAAAGTCTTCATCTTTAATGGTCATCTTAAAATCCGATACATGTGGAAAAGGTGCAAGTGGTGTGCAGTGGCGGTCTTTGGCACCAAGCACCCCAAGCGATCGCTTGGGGCCCCCAACATCCAGGGGGGCCCCCACGCCCTGCTCTTGTGGTCAAGACCGCTGGACAGGGCCGCTGCCCTGCTCGTTGCTACCATCTGAACTGTAACTATGAGCACTCATAGTTACATGCAGCAGCACTGACAGGGCGGGAGACATTGGCTCCCTTCCTGTCAGTCACTCTTGTGGCCGCAGGAAGGGTTTTCCCTGCGGTCACAAGTGGCAGCTTTGTCCTTGTGGTGCCGGCGCTCCAGTGACATCACTGGAGCATCGGCGCCAGGACAAGTAGAGTGCGGCCTCTTGTGATCGCAGGGAAAACCCTTCCTGCGGCCACAAGAGTGAAGAGAAGAGGAGACGCCCGGACCCAGGTGAGTATAAGTGTTTGATTTATTGTGTTATATACTATATGGGAGGAGGAGCACACAGGGGTCTGTTTAACTGGGGGAGCACACATCGGGGGTCTATATAAATGGGGGGAGCACACAGAAGGGCTATATAACAGGAGGAGCACACAGGGGGGCTATAGACTACTGGGGCTTCACAGAGAGGTCTATATACTACTGGGGGCAGCACACAGGGGGTCTATATACTACTTGGGGCAGCAGAATGGGGTCTATATACAACTTGGAGAGCACACAGGAGGTCTATATCCAAGTGGGGGAGCACACAGGGGTCTATATACTACTGGTGGGGAACACAGGGGTCTATATACTACTGGGGGAACAAACAGGGGGTCTATATACTACTTGTGAGGCACACAGGTGGTCTATATATAACTGGGGGAGCACACAGGGGTCTGTATACTACTGGGGCAGCACACAAGGGGTCTATATAATACTGGTGGGGCACACAGGGGGTCTATATACTACTGGGGGAACCACACAGGGGGTTTATATACTACTGGAGGAGCACACAGGGGTCTATATCCAAGTGGGGGAGCACACAGGAGGTCTATATCCAAGTGGGGGAGCACACAGGGGGGCCAAATACCCCTGAGGGAGCACACAGGGGGCCTATATACTAGTGGGGGAGAACACAGGGGGCCTATATACAACTGGGGGCAGCACACAGGGGGTCTATATACAACTGGGGCAGCACACAGGAGGTCTATATACTTCTGGGGGAGCACACGGGGGGGGCTATATATAACTGGGGGAACACACAGGGGTCTATATACTAATGGGGGAAGCAAACAAGGGGTATATACTACTGGGGACAGGACACAAGGGGTATATACTATTGGGGGCAGCACACAAGGAGTATATATTACTGGCGGTAGCGCACAAGGGGTATATACTACTGGGGGCAACACACAGCGGTCTATTGTTTTGGAACGCATGTCGAGGGGGGGGGGGAGACATAACTTCGCTTGGGGCCCCAGAAATGCCAAGACCGCCCCTGGTGGTGTGGCAGACGCCACGGAGGTAGGCGACAGGCTGTTTCATGCCCTTCCGGCGCTTCTACGGTCCGTAGACCACTTGCACCTTGTCCACATGTATCGGATTTTAAGATGACCATTAAAGATGAAGACTTTTAACCGGTGAGTGCAGTTCCGTTTCCTTCTTTGTCCCTACTGAACTGTCTCCTCTAGGAAAATTAGCTCTTTGCCAGTATCCATGCCCACAACAATGAGCTCATGTCAGATAATGATGAATTGTGAAAGGGGTTGTCATATTAATCTACTGTATACATAGACCTTAAATAATTAAAAAAAAAAATGATAAAAAACCCATAAATTACATTTTATGTTACTACATTTAGTAACATAAAAGATAATAAAGTAAAAACTGAAATGCATTATAATGTGGTTTTAGAATCTCTACCTAGAAATGTGGGAAATAAGATTAATGTGTTGTAAATGTACTGTTTAGTAATAACCAAAAAAGTCATTCACATAAGAGCACGACTATAGAACTGGATATTCTGTCTATGAGATGTGGTGGGTGTCTTCCTACATTTAATTGTCACATGTGCTTGCCCTTATGAATAATGGATGAAAGCATTTTACTTTTCAACAGCAGATCTTTTCTGTGATTTGGACTGGTAATTTAATGCCATCTTGGTTTCCATCCCTGTATATATAGCAACACCTGGAGATAGAAAAAAAGTGTAATGGGAGATTGTTACTCGAGTGCATTGAAGATTAACGACTTACTCAATTAACCACCACACAATCAACAATATGGCATCCTATCACAATGTAATCACTATTTATATGCCTGCACTAAACTCCTATCAGTCTATCGTAAAAGTAGCATCTGCTCCTCAAAACTCATTTCTCCTTTTAAGATCTATTCAATCACGCACCAGCTTGCCAGAACAAACCCAGCAATGTTTAATATGTCACTTTTCCCAACTTGCTTTGCAGGTTTACACATAGAAACTCACAAAACGCAGAAAACGAGTATCTAGACTGTCCTTATATTACTTTCTTCATTTTTATTTTTGGATAATTATATCTTATCCCAGGTATTTTAACATACTGTGGACTTACAATTTTAATGTGAATGTATAACTTCTGATATGTTATAGCCACATGTCAGAGGTTTGTATTAGTAAGGCTGGGTTCAAACTGCGTTTTTGCTATACGTTTAACGTATACATTTCAAGGAAAAAACGGGTGCAAAAATGGATGCAATTGTTTGTCATCCGTTTGGATCCGTTTTTCCATTGACTTCCATTATAGAAAAAAAACGGATCAAAACGGATGCATATTTTTTTAATGGACAAAAAAGTAGTGTTGACTATGTTTTTCTGTCCGTTAAAAGTAACCAATTAAAAATGGATACATTGAACGGATTGCAAAAACGCAGTGTGAACCCAGCCTAAGGGTCCAGGTACTGAGACCCCCCACCGATTGCTAGGATGAAGAGGCAGAAATGTTTAGCACCACGCGCTCTTCCCCTTCATCTCCGCTCTTACTGCTAAAGTAGCAGTGGACAGCATTATATTAGAACCTATGGAACTAATCATGTCTACAGGAAGTTCCATAGGCACCATTATAATTTCGTCTTTTGCTACTTGAGATGTGAGATTGGAAATGAAGTGACGGAGCTCCCACTGCTAAGCACTTATGCCCCTTTGTTGGCCTGCTGCATGATGGGAAATGTAGTTTCCCGACCAGCAACATTTTGGACATAGACCAGGTTTTCTATAAAGTTGTAACCCAGGAACAGCGGTAGGTAATTGGCAGGAATTGGCTCAGGGGGGCTTGGTGTGTAAGACTTGAGAGGTACATATTTTTTTTTTAGCTCATGGGTGGAATACTCCTTTATGGCCCGCCAGGCATCCACTAGTTTGGGTCACTCATGCTCAGTTCATTTACAGTCACATGATCTGTCCCATTAGTTCTGGCAGTTGGTTTTAATTTCACATGCAGCAAGGAGGATTGTGAGAAAATGTCTGTACTGCTGCAAACAGCCACAGGGTCACAGTTTATAAAGGAAACCAGGAAATGAAAAGATCCATGGGAAAGAAAAATGGTACATGGATGTAAGCTACTTTACGAAAAACAGCATAGTTGTTCTCCTTTACATATATCTATGTGGTACACATCTTCTGAGTTTTATGATTTCTCTAAAAAGCTACATAGCGTTTTTTATTGCTTACCAAAGATTCTTTCTGTGTTTTTCAATGTAGCACCACGAAGTAACAAATTTTCTGATCCCAGAGGCCTAATAAAATACAAATAACACATACGGATGTAATAAACAGAGTTCGTGGAAACAATAATACTTCTAAAGTATTATTTTATGAACAAACATCTACAGAAGTGAAAGAAAAGGAGGCAAAGAAAGGTATATTAACTAACCTGGCAGCAGGGTCCTCGGTTTTACTATAAATGTTGATCCGACCAACAAATCTAAACAATAAAAGCATCATGTAAAATAAGTAGGCAAAGTAATACAACTGTAATAATACATTAGTGAATGCCAACAAAAGTCTGATACAGCTGCAGTGAATGCAGCTGATGCCGATATCTATGTTTCAGTGAAACACGGGTCCCTTAAATGTTTGTTCAGCATAACAATCCTCGATCGCTAGCCCTATTCTGCTTTTCTGGCAGATACACTTAGCAGATGTAGCAGGATGGGGTACATGCTCTGTTATGGAAGGCAATGGGATTGTTAACTATGTAGAGGGCAGAGTAAAGAAGTGTTGTGGCTGTCACTTTAACAAGAGCACTGTAGTATCTGCAACATGTTTCTCTCCTGTTTCTCTTCTGGTAGGTTTATATGATTGGACACTGTACAATACATATCATATAACATTGCTTTTTCCCATCTGTCTTTTTACTTCCTCCCTCCCCATTCACTTATTGTTCCTCTTTTGGTATACCTACTGGTCTACTCTACCATCATGCGGTATTGATATTCGTCATTGACAGGCATTCTTACTTGTAAAGATCTGGCTGAGGTTGTTCACACTCTATGGTGGCGTGCAGAGTGTCCATTTCTTGTTCATTGTGAAATGCTTTTGTGTCTTGTACAGAAAAATATGTCTAGTTTGGGGAACAGAAATATATAAAGTATATATGTATTTAATGAAGTGGGTTATGACTGTTAGCTACTGATATATCACATACAATACTGCAGAAGAAATCAGAATAACACAGCACAGGTCTCAGCACATGCACAGCTTGTTACCCTCTGGGACTGTATCTGATGTAATGAGTTGTGTCAACATAGTTCATATCACAAGACAGTTGTCTATGGCTGCACCTGTTTTTAGGATTAGTATGAGAGCAGCACAGTACTGAAGATTAAAATGTAAAATCTCTTAGTCAGAACATTATTTAAAGGGGTTATCAACACTGCCTTACTGTTACTCCCATACATTAAAAAAAAAAACAGTAAGAGATATTACTGTGACTTATACTAGAATTGTTTTCTACTGAGTATACATATTATAACTTATCATTTGATAATCATTGTGTCATGTGTCTTAAAAATGATTAAACATGGACGAGCTAAAATCACATTTATGCTTAAATCCTTCCATTATCTGTATAGATAACCAATACAGACAGTACAAATAACCCAATGAGACTGTCACCAACCCTGCTGACTAGACACTGATAGCAGTACAAGAAAGCATATATATTATGTATGACAATGAGTTGAAGGAAACATGTTGCTATGAGAACAATCCAACCCTTCTAAACACTAATATTTCTCTGAGATCTCTATACACATGGGAATGTATTGCAGTATTCGCAGGTATACAGAGCACTGCATAGGAGCTATCACTGTAGACATACTGGTAATCTACTCTCCCTGACGAATGGTAAAATTAACATGCTCTTTAACGTATACCAGTCATTAAAAAAAAAAATTATAGCACATCAAAGAGACCTGTCAAAAGTTTTGATCAGACAGGGTCTAGGTAGTCAGATCCCCACTGATTGCTAGAATGAGTGTGAACATGCTTAGTGCTAAGTATCTCACTGCTTGCTCTATAGACTAACGGCCTTATTACACGGGGAGGTTATGGTGCGAAAATTAGTTATATTGTTTGAATTTAAACGATAATCGTTCTGTGTAATTGCAGGCAACGATCGAAAAATCGTTCATATGTCATTGCTCGTTGATTTAGATCTGAACCTAAAATTATCCATAATCGTTCCCTGTAACTCCACATTCGTTCGCTCAAGTTCTGCATTTTTTCATTAATTGTTCAGTGTTTTTCTGGGATCAGAAGAAGTAAACGATCGTAACTAACGACCATCGCGCTGTGTAATATGGTGAACGATTTCAGGTTAACGATAAACAATCTTGTTTGCGATCGTTTATCGTTAGTCGTTAAAAATTGCTCCGTGTTATAGGACCCTTACAGTACTATAGAGACTGGAGTAATTAGGCAGAGAAGTGCTTAGCTGAGTGCTTCTCCCAGCCCATTCTAGCAATCTCATGTTCCTATGACATGTCAAAAGTTTTTATAGAGGAGAGTGACACTAATATATAACATATAGTAACTAGATGTAACATATATAGTGTAGGCTATCAGTGTAGTACAGCCAATATTATCCTCATAATACAGGAAGAGACATATGTGCTTACTTTGTGGCTGGATTCTCCATCCAAACTAGCTGTTGTAACAAAACACGTGCCATCCTCCCTACTCGAGGAAAGAAGTATCAGGTCACATGGAAAAACTTCATCTTCTTTTACCATAACAATGTCTCCAACCTAGAGTAGTAGAAAGAGGTGTAATAGAGAACATTTAAGTGTGTGCTGGCTATGCTAAACATAAGTCACAAGTTCAAAATCATAAGCAGACATAGCAGTATAGCCACAACCCATATTATCACCATAGTAAAGACACCAGAATTACAAACTGACTCTCACCCTAAGTTTCCGACTTTGCTTTCGGACTAACTTGCCATGCTGGATAACATGGACAGAATACTGGTTCATAGCATTATCAGCTTTGTGCCTCAACCAGTCTTCATAGCCCTGTGAAGGTAATAGAAGTAATAAAGTTACAGGGTATACACTTTTCATTTAAAGACATTGGATCTCAGGTGTCACATGAATCACTAACCTGTTTTATTGCAGTCACAGTGATGACAAAAAATAGTGGCAGGCCACTGGTTATTGGGCTGGTTGGGGTATCAATAATAAGCTGCAAGATAACACAAAGCAGAGTTAAACAGAATGTCAGTATTCATCTACTAATTTCCTGTGGCTTGATAAAAAAGTTGTTAATGGATTAAATCAGTGAAAATTAACCATAGTCACATAAGCAAATTCTGTAGGAGCTGTAGGCTCCCTGCTCCTCCAATTACTCTCATAAGCTACAGCCTCGGCTAAAGGGGTACTCCTGAGAAAGAAAACAGTTTTCAAATGAATTGCTGCCAGAAATTTGTAAACACTCATGCCCAAGCAAAATATAAAAAAAATCTGCATGCCAAGAGTACCCCTTTAAGTATTAAGGGCAATGCAACTTTCTGAAAATCTTCTATAGTGTTACAAATCTAAACACAGCATTCTTAGGAAATTTCCATTGGTTGGAGAGCAAACTCCTTATAATTATGTAATGCTATGTACAAGAAGCATCAATCAGCCTCCATCTTGTTGGTACTTTACATCCCAACAGTTTTTTCTCTTGTACTGAGGAACAAAGCAAGGGGTGTTTCACAGGAATTCTGGCGACATTTATAGAAACACAGTATTTGAGGATGAGAGGAAACTCCATTCTAGCCAGTTTCCTGTCTACTGCTTTGTAAAGTGTTTTGGGTTTTTGTAACATTACTATAGAAGTAGTTAGTTTGTTGAATTTGTTCAACTTTTAAAGTTTATGTACAAAAATAATGCCCATCATGAGTCTGCAACTAATTATATATTATTCTTTTTTTATATATTTATTATATATATATATATATATATATATATATATATATATATTTATTATTATTATTATTATTATTATTGTTATTATTATTAATATTATTATTATTATTGTTTTAGGCTGTTAGGGCACATATCCCCCTTGTTGCTGTCATGAGTAGAAGGGGCAGTTTATCAGAGCTGCAAAAAGAAGTAATAATTGTCTTTCAGGCCAATGTTGGCAGTATTTCTGAAACTGTACAGAAACTGTGTGACTTGTTGACTTGCTGCGGTGGTAATAAGTGTGTCATGAGTGGACACATAGCACCACTGAGAATAAGTAATGTGGAAAACTGCGAAGTATTAGTAAAACTGATGTGAAAGGTGACTGTCAGCTACGAATGTGCATGACAGCGGACCAATACACTACAGTGGAGCAGCTCATTGTCAAAGTGAACCAATAGCCTACCAGATGTGGGTCTAAAACAACAGTTCAGTAAACCCCAATGCTTATGGAAAACCGAAACCAATAGGTGGTCACCGCACCTCTGCTGATGAAGTGTCATCCGCAAAATAAGGCTTCAATTTTCACAATAGTATTGTAATTGGACCTTCACTGATTGACAAAGGAGTGTCTTCTCCAATGAGTCCCATTTTCTGCCTCATGGAACAGATGGACATTGGCTAGTCAGGTGAGAAAGGTCAGAGAACAAAGACACTGCAACCATTACTGGAATGACACATACTGGTGCTGGCAGCGTTACAGTCTGGGGAATGTTTTTGTGACATTCTATTGGTCCACTCTTCCATGTGGGAGACACTCTGAACAGATTTGAGTATGAATCCATCTTTACAAATCACATACATACTTATGTACTGAGATCCCTGAAGCACATGGGAACTTCCAGCAAGATAATGTAACAAGTTAAGTGGCTAGAAAGGTTGAAAGATCAAGACCAAGACTTCCAAGTACAAACATGCCCCCACAGTTCAGCAGGTCTGAATCAAATCAAGCATCTGCCAGACCAACTACATTGCTGTGATTGCTCTATAGATCCTCTGCCATGTATCCTACAGCAGCCATTGAGTACACTGCAGTCTGCAAGGCTCCAGATACCTGGGATATCCTACTAAGACCTTAGGAAGTCTCTGCTGTCCAAGTTGTACATATACACAAACAGAGATATAGCAGATCTCCCCTACACTACAGCCTATATGTGTTTTTATCCTGAGAAGGGGATATAGTATTGGTCTAATATCACTGGGTTCTAGTTACAAACACCACACCTATAAAGAAACAACTGAACCTCCATAACGTGTTAACGTACAAAAAATACTTTATTACATAAAAAAGCACATACATAGGGAATCGTACTACACAGTGAACTGCGACTGAGAAAATACATTAAAAACCAACAGAAAAAACATACAAATGAGGGGTGCTACTGTCAGGCAATGTGTAGAGAGATGATCAGGGACAAAATACAATTCATTGGTATACTACCATAAACCCACCCTAAACCAACTCCATCTTCACAATAGTCATACAAAATGTATTATCTTACCCAAATGGAGGTGATGTACCAGCCGGACAGTCGGCCCCACCCCAACGCACGTTTCGGTGAACAACCTTTATCAAGGTTTATCAAGGTTTATAAAGGTTGTTCACCGAAACGTGCGTTGGGGTGGGGGCGACTGTCCGGCTGGTACATCACCTCCATTTGGGTAAGATAATACATTTTGTATGACTATTGTGAAGATGGAGTTGGTTTAGGGTGGGTTTATGGTAGTATACCAATGAATTGTATTTTGTCCCTGATCATCTCTCTACACATTGCCTGACAGTAGCACCCCTCATTTGTATGTTTTTTCTGTTGGTTTTTAATGTATTTTCTCAGTCGCAGTTTACTGTGTAGTACGATTCCCTATGTATGTGCTTTTTTATGTAATAAAGTATTTTTTGTACGTTAACACGTTATGGAGGTTCAGTTGTTTCTTTATAGGTGTGGCCAAGTTGTACATAGCAGTTAGACTGGATATTATCTGGTGGTCTTAAAATGTGACTCAATAGTGTACATGCACCTTATAAAGTAGCTGCTCTAGGACTTAGGGCTCAGAGGTGAGTATAGTCATGTATACAGTACATATGTACATTTGTGGGTTATAAAGCAATATTGATATCCATCTATTTAGTTGAGTGCTGGGGAACACCAATGCACAGTCACTGTCCTCCAATCAAATCTCTGTAGGTTTCTACCACCCTATGCATATCATAGGATAAACAGAAAAGCAGGCGGCCATTTTCCATAAAGAATTGACTAGGAAAAAAAGGAAGTGCAACAGAAAGATGGAACGGGAGAGCATTTAGGTTAAATTTTATATTCAGTGTTTAATGTGAAGCATCCAATTGCCCTATACTGTATTCTGCAAATGGTTTTATCTGTGTTAATGCACAGGTAAAATCCACATCAAATATGCAATTAATATTTTTAGTTACATTTTTCATATTATAAACCTTTGCGTTAAAGGCTATGTTCATTCGTTTTTTTCAGCTCTGTTTAAAATTACGTCCGTCAAAAGTCATTAAGCTGTCTGGCTGTTGGTACATTATTATAGATTGTGTTACCAATTGCCCTTTGGGTGTGTCTTAATTAAAACGTCCATTGAATTTAATAGTTAAAATGGAGAAAGAACGGTGACAAAAGAAAAACTGTGTGTGAACAACAAAAAAAAAATGGCCACTGTTTGCAAAAGACGTCCAAAAATAATTGTCATGTTTAATTTTACATCTGCAGTGATAACGTCCGTTATTCAATACGTTGTGCATTGGACGTCTGTCTTTTCATTGACTTCAGGGCAGTGCCATAAATCGCGGCAAAAACGGACGTTATTTTAAATTGCAAAAGTGGCCGCCTTTTTTGTATTTTTGACATTGTGTGAACATAGCCAAAGCCTAAATTCTCTCATTAGGTAAAAAGTCCCCTATGCCATACTAGAACATAATGTGTATGACATAATATCCGTTCTAGAAGATTATACACTTTTGCTTTGGTAAAATAAAAATCTATACGCTTTCCTGGAGAGCATGCCCATCAACTTCTTAACAAGTAATACCAAGTAATTTTAGTTTTGGATGATTAATGTTCCCAATTAAAGATAAGTGTAGATATTGATAAAATGGAAAATGATCATAATATTATGGCTAAGTTATCAGAATCATAAGAGACATGGGCTTTCAATACCTGACATGCAATCTATAGTAATGATCTTTCCAAAACATATCTTCCACAGATACTTATGTATTAAACTAACTTCTTTTTTTTTCTGGTCTTGTTCTGTCTCGACATGAAAAACAGCTTGATTTCAAGTTGAAGATTGTAAAATCAATAAGTAAGAAATAACTTCTTGCAAGTTTCTCCCAAGAGTACTGGACATTTGGAAACATAGATGTGCATTCAATGACCAACTCAACAACTGGTTGGTTAACTTTTTTGGGCAATCATGGCTTAAAGAGGTCGGGGAACAGATTCTGCAAGATGGCAAGCTTCCTCCAAACTCAACTTGACCCACACCTTCTGCAGAAACTCCAACAGTTGGTGTCAATTTAAAAAAAAAAACGGGGCAGATCCCATAGCCTGTTCCATCATATTCCAAACATGTCCAATGGGGTTACAGACGGATGAGTTTGTAGGCTAAGGGTACTATTACAGGAGGTGATGACAGCCCGATCGATATTTGCTAGTTAGGCGCTCGTTTACTGGGCTTATTAAACGTCCAAGGCCGGTCATCCAAGCCCGATGACCTAGAGCATTGTGTTGTTGACAAGTGGCACTGTGGTCAGTAAAGACCTCTTGAAGATATGGGTGCAGAAAGTCTTTGGATATTAAATCCCTGTCAATTCAATGTACACCACATAGTTATTGTGGAAATTTGTCTTTCTTGGCCTGTGCCCACATTAGGCTTGGTTGATCCATTGTGGTATGATGCTGAGATACCAAATGTGTCACCTGACATTCACCTCTGGGATATAGTCTACTACTGATTGATTTTCTTTCAGATGTCTGTCCATGGTCTTTCCACACTCTTGATACCTCGGTTCGAGTATAGCCAACAAACAAGCTTTTAAGGCCCTATTACACTAAACAATTATCAGCCGTATTTGTCCGATATCGGCCGCTTCGGGCAATAATTGTATGGTGTAATAGAAGACAACGATCAGCTGTCATGAACGATGTCGGCTGATCATTGCTGTCATTTGTCATTCAACATCTTGAAAGACAAATGACCAGGATAGCTCAGTTGAACAGGAGTGGCATTAGCAGACCGTTGCTACCTTCTATGGGCTGCCCGGACGATCTAGCGATTACCCGGGCAGCTCCCTGCACCCCCCCCCCCCCCGGCTCTTACCCGCTCAATGCCGATGCATGTAATAGTGCCGGCAGCGAGCGGGGAACGAGGAGCAAACAAGCGCTAACAGCGCGTGTAATAGGGGCTTTAGAAATGCCAGAACCACACCTTTTGAGTTTCTGAAGTCACCACAGTTACCCATAACTGCAAAGAAGGTGTCAACACATTATCCTATTCACAACCTAATGTGTTGTGCCCATTGTATGATGTTGTTTTATTGGTCACAAGATGCCATGCATCAGCTGTTACTAATGAAGTCATACAGCTGTGCTGTTTTGTACTACAACTGAGAAAATTTACACTAGGTTCAGAAAGTGTATACATGGGTAATAACTTTAAAAGACCCTAAAAATATTTCATACCAAGACTTTATATCATCTCTGGATCCTGAAATCCCTTATGGAGTCTAACTGCTGGCATTGAAATTCTTTACGGTGATAGCTCAAGTTAATAAAAATAAATTAATGTTTGCAGTCTCCCATAAATAATGAATATGAGATGATCAGATTGACTGATAAAACATAAATCTATAAAATATAATCTCTGATCACTCCTGAGAAAGGAAAGTGTCTTTGTAGTTCAGCAGGTAAAGATGATAGTCTCCAAAAAATAACTACCTAGATTCACTACTAAAAGTGCAAAAGAATTCTGGCATAATTTGTTTAAAGAAATGGCTCACATACTGTGCGCTGCAGTACCAGTTGGATAACCTTTAAAGCTGCTGAATTCTGATGCAGGCGCATCCGAATTCTCCGAGGCACACGATGGAGCGTGCGGCTGGAGCCGCACACTCCATTGTGTGAACTGACAGGGTTTTCTGGGGTCGCTATTCATGACTCAATGAATAGCGCCACAAAAAACTGACATGTCAGTGTATACATTCCGGTCGGGATTCCCTCAGCGGCAGTACTACGTAAGTACCATAGGCCGTGGTCACTATTGTACTTACGTAGTGTGAACATGGCCTTATGCAGCATTGAACACTGACATCAAGAACATAAAATCTACTTTAACCTCCTGAAATATATATTTTTTTGTAATATCTTAAAGGGTTGTTTCGATATCGACACAATATGTCTTCATTGGACAACCCCTTTGATTTCTTAAAAGATTAGGAAGCCATTATATGTAAATATAATATAATGTGTTCTTTTTATTATTAAAAAAAATTTAAAAAAGTTTTAAAAAAGTATAATGTAAAAATAAATAAGTAGGAGACTGAAATTTGAATAGTAAAAATGCAACACAAACCATTATATTACAATATATTACATATTCAGGCGGTCCTCCCGCTTTATCCACCCTCTCCACGGAGTTGAAAGACAGCGAGAATCATTGCCGAGAGTCTGGGTTCGTACGAACCCGAACCTCAGCAGGTTCGGACCATCCCTAATATTGACATTTACCAAAAAACTTACCTGTACAAGGAAAATAATTAGAAAGTAAAAGTTTGCTATTCTTCTGAACTGTTCAAATAGGTTCTTCGGTATAAAGTTCCAAAATGTGTACTGAAGGAACAAACAAAAATCATGTGTTAATGTATTGTACTGGATACATTTCAGATTAGCGTAACACAAATGAACAGAACTCAAAATCAGTGCTCAATGGTTCAACCTGTTTTGCATTTACTATTATTTGTGAAACATAGAATATGTCTATAGGTATATATTGTGACAAAAGCACAGTGAGTGTACTATATCGGGTTATAGCAGGGCCTGTTGCTCGTTGCCATGCCCCACCTGTCCATGATACTGCAGGGAGGGGGGACTTTCAGGACGAACTATTATGGGGGTGACATTCATTTTAAGATTTGTTCCCCATAATGTATCCCCCCATACTGTAAAGAACAATATACAATGTCTCGACCTCTATAGCCACACAATTCACATAATCAGGCAGGGCCCCCCAGCCTGCATAAGGACAGCACCCCAAGAGTTACATGACTTACTACTAAGCTCTGAACTATAAGCCTATTGCTCTTATAGTGGAATTATGTTGGGCTGTCTTATGGGTAGATGTGTTTTATCTACCACCATAAAACACATTTCTTCATCCATAAACTTTCAGCGTTACTTTTTTACTCAAAAAGAAGCATACTTTACATATTTTATTGGTTTCGTACTTGTTTTATCTCTAAGAAAGCATTTGCTTTTCAACTCCGCCTATTTCCCAGTTCAACAAAGGACACTCAAATAATATTCAAGGAGCACATAACTTCAGCCTCAAACAATAGGAATGGAAGTACATAGCAACATTAAGTAGTAATACAATGTACCCTGCTATCTTGGAAGGTAAACACTTACATGCTCTCATTCTGAGAAGGGTTTCAACTCTTACCACTCCATATTTACTTTTATAGCATCCAGCAAAAGATAAAGAAGGGACGCTTTATTGTTTCTACAGTTTCATATCTTAAGTACTGTAATCTAGGTCAATGCACTTGTGGTTACACACCCTAATATAGCAGATTTACTGCACACTATCATAGAACAAATCTCAGACTTTCCTTGATTTATGTATTGAGTATATCACTTACACCATGTTAAATAAAATTACACTTCAAGAAAAATTTACTTTTTTTTTTCTGAAAAATCTACTTAAAAATAGGATCCAGGGTTATCAGTGAATTCTTTTAATCAGTTTCTGAGTTATCTTGGAAACTCATAAGTATTAACTCCCAATAGAAGCCATTCAAGTGTCTCCTATAGCTTTTCCAATTTAATGCTAACAGCATATTATAGCGATTGCATGTCTATCATCTTTAACTAAATTACTCTAATGCTAATGCCTGCTTATGCTTATGAGATGGACATTTTGCTCTCCACTCACCCTTTTTCTGTTTCAGTCTGTGTTGTATGCCTGACCCAATCACATTTTGGACCAGACCCCTGACCTCCTATATAACACCCCTTAGGCCCAATTAACAAACACGGCGGAATACCATGGCGGAGCTCTCCGACACTGAATCCCGCCGTGCTTAGTGTCCTTTACTGAGTGAATAGGAGGGTGCATGTGTGTCTGCATCCTCCCCTCTCCGCTCAAAGAATTGACATGTCAACTCTTTGGGCGGAGACACAACCAAAGAAATTGCACAAATAATCTAGAAGTATAACAAATCCTTTATTACCATATACATCATATACATAATATTAAAAACTCAAAGTTTCCATGGGGAATGACACAGATAACACTAAGGCCTTTGGGCGGAGAGCAGTGGGAACGGAGGCGCACAGGCCCTTCCATTCACTCACTGCAGGACACTGAGCTTGGCAGGATTCAGCAGCGGAGAGCTCCGCCGCAGAATTCTGATGTTTTTGCTCAGTGTGAACTAGGCCTTAGTCTATTTACCCCCACTGGCTATAAGACTTAGTCAAGTGTGCTTAGTGTACACCTGTTGCTATCTCCTGTATTGTTATTCCTGGCTTTTCCTGACCTCGGCTTTTGTTTTCCTGACTACTCTATGTGGATCCTGATTTTGTGCTGCACTGTTTGGTTTGACCACGGTGTATAAGACTATCCTTTGGTGTTTGTCATTCTTGCCTCTGTTCCATATTTCTACTATAGCCTCAGGTAATGGACCATCATCGTGGTTGCCTAGGGTAGTTTGAGGCAAGTAAGCAGGGTCAGATGGGTGGGACCAGGCTAGAACTCACTGCCTGTGCCCTCGTCCCTTCTCTAATCAATCTCACCTGCAGTCGTGTCAATTACAATAGGATTTTACATTAATAGTTGACTGAGAACTGTTCTGAGCACTTAAATGGAGACCATTGGTGGTTGTCACCCTACATGTAAATAACCAAGTATGTATTTATACCTGTATTTATGTTTCCAGATTTTTTATTTTTATTATAGGAGATGCTGGGGAGAGTGTGCATCACTTTATTAATTGCTAGAATAGAGAAGAAATCAGGCGATACCTTTTGGAGGCTAACTGAGTATATTTGATTGTAAGCTTTCGAGAGTCTAGCTCCCTTCGTCAGACATGATGTTATACAAAACTGAAAAAATCACAGACTTACATACACACTAGACAGAGATCAACAAAGGATTTTAGAAATTATTAATTGCTGTCACTCAGTGCCGGACTGGGGTATCTGGGGCCCACCAATGAAGAACCAGTGAGAAACAACATGTCAGTCATTGTTTGTGCAGGTTCTAGGGCTGGGGGCCCATCCTCTGGTCCTCTGGTGAGCCAGTCCGACACTGCTGTCACTTGTAATAACTTTTGATATGTCATCAGCATCAGTATCCTGCGATACAGTCAGCTATATATATATATATATATATATATATATATATATATATATATATATTTTATCCAACTTTTTTGCTTCAGAGACTATAATGAAGCAAAAGAGTCTGAGTTTAGGGAGAAACATGTGCTGTCACACTCTCTTCTTAGCTGTATCTCAGGATCGCAGTGGGACTCAGCAGTGAGACCCGCTGCCATCAATAACTTATGACATTTCTGGTGACCCATCAAAAGCTATTATAAATGACAGTTACATTTTGAAGGGTCTATCCAACATTAGAAAAACATTGACACTTTCCTCCACAGACAGCACCACTCTTGTCTCAAGTTTGTGTGTGTTTTTGCAACTCAGTTCCATTGAAGTGAATGTAGCTTAATTGCAAACCACATCTGACCTGGAGACAAGAGTTTTTTTTGTCTCTGGAAGAATAAGGCCATGTTTTTCTAATGCTGGATAACCCCTTTAAGTCCTGGTACACGCCTTTAAACCTACATACCATGCACCAAATTTTTGTTTGGAATATACCACAATTTTTCCTGCACCATGGAAGGTTACCCCAGCTGAAAAACTGAATGACTGGTCATAGGTCATGAAAAAAAAAAAAAAACAGGAAAAAAATTTCTCATTCCATAAGGTAACAGAGCAGAGTATTGCAAAATAAGCTAAAGTGGTATATCAATAAGGGTGTACTTTTAATGAAGGTCACCCTTACAGAAAAACAATTTTGGAAGTGTTTCTAACCATTGTGGCTAAGCCCATTAATTGATTTTCAAAGAACTGGTACCCTTGAGGACAAAGCAAGGTCGGGAAGGCCAAAGACTACTTCAGAATCCAAAAAGTACATCAAGTTCAGCTAGATACTAAGACTAAAGACATTTCATCATCAACAATTCATTATGATGCACATTCAATTATTAAGATTAGGAAAACAATTGTGCCTGGGAAAAATATCCGCTGGATATCTAAAAAGGCACAAATTAGGGGCCATTGATTTCCAAAATTATCAGCTTTTTCAGACACATAAAGGGAGAATTTATTTCATACATGGAGTCAGAATCTATATTTACTAATCTATTATGGCAGCACAGGAAAACGCAAATCAACAGTGTACACCTCACCAGGCCCGATCCAAGGTCCAGAAGTTGTCAAAATATGCAATCCAAGGCAGTACTGCCTTTATTCACATCATGTGCTGTTTTAATATACTGTAAAGCCATTTTTATTTACTAATCTCGGGGTAGTTTTTCACAATTCCCTAAACCACAGCTAAGGTTGGCAGTTATTGTAGCAGTTTTTCATTTAGTTCATTTTAATTTTTTGAGCCAAAGTCGATCAAGCAGAAATTATAGAAAGCACTGTATACTAATATGAAAAATAGGCACAAAAAATGGCAAAAATTAGCAGAAAAAGTTTAATCCTCAAAGCCCCCCCAAGCAGGAGGTTGTCTGCTCCTGCACCTATGTATTAAACCATAAGGGCTCCTAATGGGCCCTTATAGTTAAATTCACTGGACAGACAGAGCAAACAGCCATTGGCTGTTTGCTCTGCCAGTCACTCTTATGGCTGCACGCAGGATTCTGCCTCTGGCCACCACAGATTTTATTTTTTAGCCACACTGAACATATCTATTTATTGCTTTGTGTTGTGCGTAGGGGCCCCATGAATCCTAGCTACACCCCTGGGCCTGTGGCATGAACAACTTATATGCCATTTTGTCCATCTTCCCAGCATCTCTTTATAGTGCTACCTCAACAATTCAAAAAAGGAAAAAAAACAGGAAAAGATTTGTATGTATTCTATGTGAAATCTCTTTAGGGCAAATCGTTCTCTGTGGTTCTGCAACAGATCTGAAAAGTATATAGTATTTATGAAATGATCAATAGCCTCATCTTTACAGTACCAGTCTCCGTGCATAAAGATCCATGCCAGGGTCATAATGTCTCAGTCAATATCCATGTTTCTGCTGAGTGAGCGGATGGATAGCATTCTTGCAGTTCTCCATGTGCCTCTATCTGATATACTATAAAAGTTAACTCTCTTCTTTGTAAATTTGTCTTGTGTGGGTTATGGTGTGCACTTACCTTACAGTATGATGCTAAAAGTGCTAAAGGAGCACTGTGGTCTTTATAATAATAATATAATATATTATTATTATTATAATAATATATATTATTATAATATATATAATAATAATTTGTGTGGTCATGATCCATGTAAAACTGCAGCTCCACAGAGTTGGACAGTTTTCTTTTTTAGGCCCTCCCTTTCCTTCGCTATTAGTACCTGTACGTTTTGGCACTGTTGAGGGTCTAGATAGCCAAGGGTGCTGCCATAACTGCTCAGTTCTCAACATGGAGAGCCGTGACTGCCCCCTTGGCTAACTAAGCCCTCCCTATAGCTAGGAAGTGGGAAGGACTAAAAAAAAATCTATATAAAAAGCACAGAATATTTGAAACAGCTGTATCCATGTTATCCAGGCAGCCCTAGCGCTGCATCCATCTTCTCCAGCCACCGGAAGCATTTGGGTCAGCGCAAACCTTAGCTTAATGTCTATGGGACAGAAGCCACCAGGGCACACATTTGGGGTACTAAAGAAATAAAATGGTGGTCTAACAGCAAAGCTGTCTGGCTTTCCAACAGCAACTAATCAGAGCTCAGAGCTTTTCATGTCTTTATGAGTGCTGTGATTGGTTGCTTTGGACAGTTTTCTTTTCAACCCCCCCCCCCCCCCCCCCATTGTATAAAAAACAGCTTTCATTCTAATGAAAACCTGAAAAGGAGGCAAATGGAATTAATCAATTCAATCTTTAAGGGGTATCGAGGCGCTAAACAATTATTCACTAAATAACACACATTACAAAGTTATACAACTTTGTAATGTATGTTATGTTAGTGAATGACCCCCTTCCCCATGTTTCCCCCAACCCACGCCATGGCTGCAGCGAGTCGGCCGGCCTCCCGAAGATTGCATCGACAGAAGACGGGGGTCGACACACGTCAGGTATGTATAGCGCACCACACTTTCGGGTACACGTGCGGGGGTGGGGGGACACCAGAAAGGGGCGATTCACAGACATAACATACTTTACAAAGTTGTATAACTTTGTAATGTGTGTTACTCTGTGAATAATTGCTGAGCGCCGCACTACCCCTTTAAAGCGTAACTGTAATTTCAGGGTCATTTTTCTGAAAACATTAAATATCAACAGTACAAGCGATTTTAAGAAACTCTGTAATAGGTTTTATGTACTAAAAGAGTTTCCTTCTGGACTGAAAAAGCAATCTCCCAGCCTCCCCCCTCACTTCAGAAGAAGCAGGATTTCTGTCCCCATTATGTGGCTATGGAGAGGGGAGTCGCTGTTAGGAGTGACTGAGCACGGAGGATTTCTGCAAAGCACAACACCCTGCAATCTTCTCTAAGTAAGTTCATAGATAAGCACTGACCTTTCTGACACCTGAATTTAGAGTTTTAGGTGCCCAGACAGTCTAGAAACAGCTGACCTTCATGTCACCTCTTCCTGCTCCCTCATCTCCCTCGGCCCCTCCCCCCTCCATAAGGATAGAATGGCGAGAGCAGAACCCGTCTTCACTGGCTTCTCTGTAATGAAGACGTGTTTGCCTGATAATGCACAGATAAGAAGTCAGGGGGGGAGGCTGGGAGATTGCTTCTTGAGTACAGAAGGAGGCTTTTTTGGCTGATGAAACCTATTACAGAGTTTCTTAAAATCGCTTATACTACTGATTTCTGCAATAAAAAAAAACATGACAGTTACGCTTTAACCTCTCAAGTACGCATGACGTACCCGTACGTCATGTGTCCTTAAGAGGTGTTCAGAGCGGGGCCGCGCGGCGACCCCACTCTGAACCGCTGTGATCCCGGGACCGCCGCGTGTAGCCCGGGACCACGGCTATTAGCGGGCACGGTCTAAGTTGACAGCTGCATCCGATCACTGTATGCAGCTGTCCCTGGTGTCTAGTGGGGGTGAATCGCTCCTCTGGGACGTTGTCCTGGAGGAGCGATCCACACATCCTGCTCCGGCCGGGGTCTCCGCCAAAAATGGCGCTGATCCCGGCTCGGCACTCGGATGCTTTCGGCTGCAGCAGCCGCAAGCATCCGAGTGCCAATCTCATTGATCTTTGCTGTATAAATATACAGCAAAGATCTCAATGAGAGATCAGTATATTTATACTAGAAGTCCCCAGGGGGGCTTCTAGTATAAGTGTAAAAAAAAAAAAAAAAAAGTGTTGTTATCAATAAAAAGCCCCCTCCCCTAATAAGTTTGAATCACCCCCCCCCCCCCCCGCCTTTCCCCATGTTATAAATAAAAGTAAATAAATAAATAAACATGTTTGGTATCGCTGTGTGCGTAATCGCCCGAACTATTAATTTATTCCATTCCTGATCTCGCACGGTAAACGGGGTAAGTGCAAAAAAATCCCAAAGTGCAAAATTGCGCATTTTTGGTCGTATCAAATCCTGAAAAAATGTAATAAAAAGTGATCAAAAAGTCGTATATGCGCAATCAAGGTATCAATAGAAAGTAAACATCATGGCGCAAAAAATGACACCTCACACATAGACCAAGGTATAAAAGCGTTATAAGCCTGGGAATGGAGCGATTTTAAGGAACGTATATTTGTTAACAATGGTTTAAATTTTTTACAGGCCATCAGATAAAAGAAAAGTTATACATGTTATTTATCGTTTTAATTGTAACGACTTGAGGAACATGCATAACAAGTCAGTTTTACCCCAGGGCGAATGGCGTAAAAACAATAACACCCCAAATAAAAGAAATGTGTTTTTTTTTTTCAATTTCACCACACATTGAATTTTTTTCTGGTTTCACAATGTCCTTTATGCAAAAATTCAGCCTGTCATTGCAAAGTACAATTAGTGATGCAAAAAATAAGGGCTCATGTGGGTTTCTAGGTGGAAAAATGCAAGTGCTATGGCTTTTTAAACAGAAAAAACGAAAAAACGAAAGTGCAAAAATGAAAATTGGCTCAGTCCTTAAGAGGTTAAGGCCCTATTACATGGGCCGATCTGGAGGAGCAAGAGAGGTCCAACCTGTCAGGTCGCTGCCAGTGCTATTACACACACCGACAGCTAGTGGGTAAGAGCAGGGAGCTGTTCGAACGATCTTTAGATCGTCCACATGGCCCATAGAAGATAGCAGTGGTCTACTGCAGCAGACCGTCACTATAGTTCTAGTTTTTTTCAACATGTTGACAGACAAGGATCAGCTGACATTGTGCTTGTCAGCTGATTGTTGTCTTTTACCAGGAACTATTACACCAAGCGATTATCGGCCGTAACGCCAACAATCGCTTGGTGTAATAGGGCCTTTAGCATGGACTCTTGAACGACTTAAATTGACCTTTCTCATAGTAAATAATAAATAACTTCTTTTAGAAAGTTCTAGAACTTCCTAATTATGACATCTGATGATTATGCTCTTTTTCAATAATTTAAACCAGCACTACGATTATTTCATTAACTAATCATGACCTAGCTAATGCTAGATACACACAATGCAATGTGAACCATACGGCCATAATGCTTAATGTTAGCGGATGCCTGGATGAAGTTCTCAGTAATAAATTCTTTATTATACAATTTTTTTTTTGTTCAAACCAAATGTAATTATGTAATCCAATAAACATTTCCATGCAACGGAGATTAAATAAAATAAAATTGGCTAAAGAGGGTGATTTTCTGATTACCTACGCACGGTTAGCAGAGTTAATAGTAGTGCAACAATCAGCTGAGCATGCAGCTGTGCCGCTTTTCATTAGCTTCAATAGGAAAGTATCTCATTAACACTGGACAACCTATTCTACATAATCAATAATTTCTCTAATTATAAAGTTTAGGAATAACATAAGTCAGGGACCTGACATATAGACATATAAATCCTTGCTTACATCTGTTTAGCTACTGGTGTTTTCCTTTCTATTATTAACCCTAAACTACTGTATCACCAGCATTCACAAGCACATATATACAAAGTCAGGAACTGCAAATGACGCCTATGGCTATGGCTGTATCCCAGTTTTCCAGGCGGTTCTCCGGCTGTATCCACCCTCTTCACGGAGGCTGCAGACAGCGGGAATCAGACGCCGAGAGTTCAGTTTCATACGAACCCGAACCTCGGCCAGTTCACTCATCTCCACTGACAAGTTGTTTAAAACAACCTTCCTGCCGAGTTCCTACAAAATCTGTGTGTAAGTGTACCTAAAAGAACTGATGCTGTTTTGAAAGCAAAGGATAGTCACACCAAATACTGATTTTATTTAGATTTCTCTTTTGTTCAATTACTTCCCATTTGTTAATTGATCAAAATAAACTAATGGTGTGTTTACACAGAGAGATTTATCTGACAGATTTTGGAAGCCAAAGCAAGAAATGGGTTTGAAAAGAGGAAAAAACTCAGGCTTTCCTTTATGACCCATTCTCTGTTTATATGTTCCTGGCTTTGGCTTCAAAGAACTGTCAGATAAATCTGTCTATGTAATGCAGCATAACACTCCCATGTATTGTAAAATAAATCCCTGTGGACCTAACTGTGCTCTGTTTCAGGGGGAGGGGGGCAGGCAGGGGAGTTTTAACTTTTCTGAGAAGAAAAGGCCACAGTCTGGTCCACAGGGGGTTAATTTAACCCCTGTGGGCTAGACTGTGGTCCGTAGGTGGGTGGGAGGGGGTGACAGTCTGGTCCCCAGAGAGTTAAATTAACCCACTGTGGGCCAGACTGTGCTCCGTTAGTGGGGGAACGGGGGAGACATAGGGTTAACTTACACTCCAGTCTTCTACCGGTCTTCAGACAATCAGTGGCTGAGATGGGACCCTGCTGCAGCCGCTGATTGGCTGAGTAGACACTTGTACAGTGTCAGCTCATCCAATCAGCGGCTGCAGCGATGTCCTGTCGCAGCCACTAATTGGCTGATGGCAAATTTAAACAAGCAGAGCCCGGCATACTTCAAGCTCAGTGCGCCGGGCTTTGGTAAAGAAGGAAAACATCAGAGGTGAGCATGGACACTACCCCCTCCCCCCCCCCCCCCCCCACACACACACACTGCACCCATCCCAGCAAGGAAGGGGACACTTAACATCCGTCCTTTCGGGTATGCATGAATTGCATCCCCACTTAATGTGGCCCCCAGGGGATTGCATCCACACTTAACCTGCTGGGGGCCAAAATGATCTTACACTGTACCTATAGCAGCAAAGAAGGGGCTTAAGTGCTGCCCTTACTTGCTGGGATGGGTGCAGTGTGGGGGCAAGGGGGGAGTGTCTATACTCACCTACAATGTCTTCCTTCTTCACCAGAGTCCAGCACACTGAGCTTAAAGTATGCTGGGCTCTAGTTCTTCAAATTTGCCATCATTCAATCTGCAGCTGAGGAGGGACATCGCTGCAGCCACTGACTGGCTGTGTTCACACTGCACAAGTGCCTGCTCAGCCAATCAACGGCTGCAGAAGGGTCCCGATTCAGCCGCTGATTATCCGAAGGGTAAGTTAACCCTATGTTGCCCCCCATCCGCCCATAACGGAGCACAGTCTGGCCCAGAGGGGGTTTATGTAACCCTCCAAGGACCAGACTGTCAACATGTGGACCCCCTCTGACCCCCCTACAGACCTCAGTCTAGCCCACAAAGGGTTATGTTAACCCCCTGGGGACCAGACTGTGGCTTTTTCTTCCCAGAAAAGTGACACAAAACGCCACAATTTGCTGGAAAAACGCCAAACCGTCTGTGTTTGCTGTGCCTGCTGTGTTTTGGAAAAATTGACACATAGCCTCAAGAATGCCACAAAGGGGCAAAAACCCCACTCCAAAAAAAAAAACATGTGTGTAAGGGTCCATTTACACAGAAAGATTATCTGACAGATTATCTTTCAAGGATTTGAAGCCAAAGCCAGGAACAGACTATAAACAGAGATCAGGTCATAGAGGAAAGCCTGAGATTTTTCCTCTCTTCAAATCCGTTCCTGGCTTTGGCAGATAATCTGTCAGATAATCTTTCTGTGTAAATGGACCCTTATGCTACGTTTACACGGAACGATTATCGGGCAAATTTTTGCGATAACGACCGAATTCGAACGATAATCGTACGTGTAAACACGGCGAATGATCGATAAATCTTTCATTTTGATCTTTTAACATGTTCTTAAATCGTCGTTCGCAAAAAATTTGCCAATCGTTCCTGTTAACAGTCGTTCACTGATTTTACCTATGTGTGAGATAGGCTTAAGCGATCGCAAAACGAATTTTCTGTACGATATATCATTCCATCTAAATGCTGATCGTTATGAAAAAAAAAATCATTACTTCGAAATCGTTAATCGTACGATCGGCCCAATAATCGCCTCGTGTAAACTTAGCATTAGGCATATCATAAACTTCCATTGACTTCCTAGCTGCTGGCATTTTTGAAAAAAAAAAAAAAAAATGCCATGGTATTTTTATTGTCATTTTTTACAAATTCTAAGACAGTGTGAAGACAGCATGGCTATCCAGATATGCAGACCACAGGAGCACTGCATACATAGCTTTGGTTTGTATATGGTATATATACAGTATATTTCCTAAAACATTTTGCCCTGTTTTAAAAACCACAAAAGTAAATAGGATTTAACTTGGTTCTTATTTTCTTATTAAACAAGAGAAATATGAAAAATATTGTAAACCCCTATCAAATATATCTCGCCTTTATATAAAATGAGCAAAATAAACCAGCCTCTCAGGATTAGGATAGCCTGCCATCTCCACCTGTCACAGTAGAATGTTCAGTCAAAGCAAAGGATACAGAAGAAAATGACACCAGGCTTTTGTGTAGCACACATGAGTGCGATGCTGAGCCGCCCAGAGCTTAGAGCATCAATAATAAGCAGAAGCAGCTGCCGCTGTGGAAGGCTCCAGCCAGGTAACTACACAGGTGAGTTGATCTAGAACAGTAAACAAGCTTACCTTTGAGGAGACGATCCTGTTATCTGGATACCTCTGAGGAATGTAAGCTTCAGTGCCTGGAGGAGGCTCTTTGTGACCGACATAAATAGTGCGATTGTCTACCCAATTTTCTTCTCCAGCACACTAGGAAAGAACAAGGGTTTATTGCATGAGCTTGTTAGTATAAAGAAGATATTTTTCTGCATTCAGTTCAACAAATTATATATATAAAAAAAAAATTGAATCATACCATTAAAAGGTACTGTGAGCTTCTATTGTTTACAACACCACTTGCACTGAGCCATAAGAACAGAATCAAATTTTTTATGTTACTTAGGCTGGGTTCACACTACATTTTTTCTATCCGTTTTTGCAAAAGCATTTGATCCGTTTTTCCATTGACTTTCATTATAAAAAAAAAAAAAGGGTAAAAACGGATCCGTTTTTTCTTTTTTACGAACACAAAAATGAGGTCAACTACGCTTTTGTGTACATGAAATAAATGGATCTGTTTTAGGTTAGCTTCATACGTACCGGATCCGCTGCGGATCCTGTACTGTGAAGCTAAATGGGTCCCATACACGCAGTGGATGTCTGTATAGGACCCGGCCTCTTTAACCCCGCCTCCCGCCCGCAGCCCCGATCCCGACTCCCCTCGCTTCTCATCAGCCAATCAGTGCACGGCAGCACTGATTGGCTGATGGGTAGCGATGGGAGCCGGGATCGTCACACACAGCCGCGACGCAGAGCAGGTAATGTATCCTCGGGGCTGGCGGCAGGGGGGTTACAGGGGCCGGGTCCCATACAGGCATCCACTGCATGTATGGGACCCATTCAGCTTCACAGTACAGGATCCGCAGAGGATTTTGCTGCAAACTCGCAGCATGAAATCCACTGTGGATCCGGTATGTGTGAAGCTACCCTCAGGGTGCCTTCACACCTACCGACTCGCAGCGTTAATAACGCTTCAAGTCGGCTAGGTCCTGGCAGATCACTGTCAGTACATACACGCAGCGGTCTGGACGACCGCTGCGTGTGTGTAAATCTGCCGGCCACTTAACCCCTTCTGATGCCAGCCGGCCGCCTCCCGCTCAGCTCTGTATACATTACCTCCTCGCTCCACGGGGTCCCGGCGTCCTGCTCTCCCGCCTGGCCAATCAGTGGCTGCGGCAGGGCAACACACTGATAGGCCGGGCGTGGGAGCAGGACGCCGGGACCACGCAGAGCAAGAAGGTATTTATACAGAGCGGAGCAGGAGGCGGCCGGCATCATAAGGGGTTAAGGGGCTGGCAGATTTACATACACGCAGCAGTCGTTCAGACCACTGCGTGTATGTAATGACAGTGATCTGCCAGGACCTAGTCCGAGTCGGTAGGTGTGAAGGCACCCTCAATCCATATTTTCTTTATAATGTAAGTCAATAGAAAAACGGATCAAAACGGATTGCACACAAATGCATATGTTTTTCCATTCGTTTTTCATCCGGGAAAAAACGGATTGCAAAAACGTAGTGTGAACTCTAATCCGAATTTAGTTGTTTTTTTTTTTTTTTTTTTTTTGCATTTACTTTAATTTGTTAGGGTATGTTCACACTGAGTAAATCAGGCGGAGAGTTCCGCTGCGGAATCCCGCCTCAGTGTGCCATTGGCTGTCTCCTCCGCTGCCGCCACTCTCCGCTCGAAGAAGTGACATGTTACTTCTTCGAGCCGAGAGCGGCGGCAGCGAAAAAGCACGCTCGTCCATACAGAAGCAGTGTCACCCTGAGACGGACGGGGTTCCACCTGATTTACTCATTGAGAACATACCTTAGGGTCCATTTACACAGAAAGATTATTTGCTAAAGATTTGAAGCCAAAGCCAGGAATGGATTTGAAAAGAGGAGATATTTCAGGCTTTCCTTTTTGATCTGATCTCTGTTTACAGTATGTTTCTGGCTTTGGCTTCAAATTTTTGGCAGATAATCTTTCTGTGTAAATGGACCCTAAGGTATGATGTTCACAATGAGTAAATCAGGTGGAAGCCCTGCCGTTCTCGGCTATTAAGCAAAAAATGCATATTTTTCGGCGGAAAATGGCCACATGTGAATAAATTTATTCGCAAATGGCCATTTTCCGCCAGGGGGGCAGGTAGGGGGTTTGGAGGGGGTGAGGACTCTGAGTCCACTTAATTCATCATTTTTTTTTGCAAAAAAATTATCAGGAAACCTACTCCAGCTCTGAGCTAGCGTAGGTTTCCTCAGCACATATACTGGTGCGCATGGGATTTATGTAGAGGCAATGCGCCTCTACATAAATCTCCGTACTGTCGGAGCTGCGGGGAAATTTAAGTCCGGCGCAGAAAACGCCAGACTTAATAAATGTCCCCTTTAGTGTCAAGAAATTGTAGGCAACAATGTCAAACCACACAGTAGCTCCACTTCCAAGCACTAAAGTGTAAATGTACTACAGTGTGTCAGAAAGGTTATGTAAGGTCAGATCCCAATAAACAGTAACCCTGACTAGTAAAAACAAAAAAGGCTGCAATATTGCCAGAGCGTATTGATTCCATTTATCTATATACATGTCCCTTAAGCATTTAGGGGATTGATTGGTTGTGTCTGTACAGCTGGCACACTGGTCAGTTGCCGCATCCCATGAGATACTACATAAGGCTTGATAGCAACTGTGCTTCCTGAGAACTGAATTCCCCATGTACTGTATAAATAGCAGCAGAAAGAAAGGCAGGGGTATTGAGCTACGTTCGTGATATGTTGCAATACACAGTAAGCAAGCCTTTTCTATTGCTAATAAATGACTAAAAGTAAAAGGAAATCCTGGAGCAACTAACCAGTGTCAAATTATGTGATTTGTACAGGGGGGAATAATGAAGCATGTTAAAATGACCAGTGTATAAATTCTGCAAGCTGCTGGATACTCAGGAGTCTAGTATTTTTTACCACTGACAACTACAAAGGAGGGAAGGCAAATGATGTTTTACAATATCTGGGTGATTTAGATAAGATGGAGGAAAACCTGTGCCTATGTTTGTTGAAAAGGGGACTCTTGGTGGGGGAAAGAAAGCTCCAAGGTGAGAGAAGAGCACACCTCATAAATCACTGATACTGGAAAAGGAAAGTCCCAACGGAATATATGTGTCTTATGCTACATTTACACGGAACGATAATTCGCCCGATCGTACGATTAATGATGTCGGAGTAACGTTTTTTTTTTTTATAACGATCAGCGTTTAGACGGTACAATATATCGTACCGAAATTCATTTTGCGATCGCTTAAAGCCTATCTCACACATTGGTTAAATCAGCGAACGACTGTTCACACGGAACGATCTGCGAATTTTTTGCAAACGATCAACGACGATTTGAGAACCTGCTGAAAGATCAATCCTTGATCGTTCGCTGCGTTTACACGTACGATTATCGTTCGAATTCGACCGTTATCGTCCAAATTCGCACGATAATTGTTCCATGTAAACGCAGCATAAGGGCCCATTTACACAGAAAGATTATCTGACTGATTATCTGCCAAAGATTTAAAGCCAAAGCCAGGAAAGGATTTGAAAAGAGGAGAAATCTTAGGCTTTCTTTTATGACCTGATCTCTGTTTATAGTCTGTTTCTGGCTTTGGCTTTAAATCTTTGGCAGATAATCTGTCAGATAATCTTTCTGTGTAAATGGACCCTAAGCAGACAAGATTCTGCATATACAAACTCTACCCTATGACAAGCTTACCCACAGAAAAAAGAGAAATAATAAAGAACAGGTATGTGTTGTAGTGTCCTGCCACCAATGTCATAATAAATTCTATTATTCTTTGGTCGCTGCTCCACAACTTTATTTTAACCTTTATTAAAGGGGTACTCCGGCGATTTTATTTCTTTCTGAGATTTGAAATTTTACTTCTGTGTAAGTCCTACGGGAAATGGTGTTTTCCTTTCATTCTGAAACAGTGCTGTCTGCTGCTACCTCTGTCTGTGTCAGGTACTGTCCAGAGCAGTAGCAAATCCCCATAGAATATGTCTCCTGATCTCCAGACTGGAAAGAATACACCATTTCCTGCAGGGCATATAGCAGGCGACAAGTTCTTGAAGACTGTAGATTTTTTTTTATAGATGTAAACTACAAATCTCTGGCACTTTCTGGTACCAGTTGAGTTAAAATATTTTTTCCCTGGAGTACCTCTTTAAAGGGAAATTATCAGCAGGCCTTAATCCCACCCCTAAGCTTTATATTCACATCCCCCTAAGCCTGATTTCAGAACCTAACTTTATATTCACAGCCATGAGTCTGAACCACTTCCCTTTTCCTGAACGGTGAGATGAGAATAACTTTTATTTCATAAAGGGGTTAATGGCTAGCCTTATGGGGGACTGAGGCTAGCAGATATTTAATCTTGCCCGACAGTGCAGCTTTATCTATTTATTTTAATTATTTGGGAAAAAACACATACAGCTTTTCATAAGTAAACTAAAATTGATAACCAGTAGAGATGAGCGAACCGGGTTCGGGTTCGAGTCGATCCGAACCCGAATGTTCGGTATTTGATTAGCTGGGGCTGCTGACCTTGGATAAAGCCCTAAGGTTGTCTGGAAAACATGGATACAGCCAATGACTATATGCATGTTTTCCACATAGCCTTAGGGCTTTATCCAACTTCAGCAGCCACCGCTAATCAAATGCCGAAAGTTCGGGTTCAGATCGACTCGAGCATGCTCGAGGTTCGCTCATCTCTAATAACCAGCCATAAAGTATAGCCTAGTATAGCCTTGTCTCTATTGATAAAGGAAAGGTACCATAAGCATTCAGTGTATATAATGAAATATATGAATAATTTAAATTCACCATTGTAAAATGCATTATGTTAATGTACAGTCTACAAAGGTATGATTGACAAAAAGGGCAAAGTTACCTGCCCTGTTAACAAGAGATGTAAGCAGGGCAAGCCGTTTCCCATTACCGTATAACATCTTGTCAGTGTACCATAACAATTGGAAGGAAAGCAGACACAATGCTCAAATTACCCTGCTCCAACTGGCAGAGCAGACATGCTGTTTGACCTGACCGGCTTGCACTTGTAAACAAGAAATTAATGTTTGCAATAAAATGCATTCTGGGAGAGACAAAAAGTGCATATCAGTTATCATTATAGAGCTCTTCTAGCATGAGAACTGGATGAATAGAAGCATTACAGTCTATACAACATCTTAATGTAAATCATTCCATTTAAAATAAATACTACATTTAAAAGCCATTACAATGCTATCCACAAGCAACAAATGACATTTATTAAAGAAATGGTATCTGATGAATATGCTGTCTGACATTGATGGGTCTAATGTTTATATACAGTAATACCAGAAATCATCTTGTTTAGTAACTAGTGTTTTAATGAAAAAAAATGGAAAGGCCAGTTATAGCGCAGTCTGTCTGGGACATAAAACCATCGATTGGGCCGTTAAATCAAAGACATACAGTACGCTTGGTTCCTAGCCATTGATTCCCCTTTGTATTCGGTAAACACTACTTAGGGAAAAATGTGCTACTTTTGGATGTCTCTGATGTTTCTGAAATAAAAATAAAATATTAGACAAGGGGAACTTTACTAAATGCAGCTTTGAATTGTTCCTGAATATATTTACAATGTTGGGTCCATTCACATTACAGAATTGGCGCAGAAATTTTGTGCAGAACCCTTCCTGCTATGTGTTTCAATGGGAGGCCTTGTGTGCCTCCGCTCTCCGTGCCTCTCAAAGAATTGACATGTCAATTCTTTGAGCGGAAAGGCGCAGAGAGTGGAGGCACACAAGGCCTCCCACTAAAACACATAGCAGGCAGAATGTGGCGCCAATTTCATGGGCGGAGGTTCGGCACAGAATTTCGGCACCAATTCCATAGTGTGAATGGATGCTTAACCTCTTTTGCATAAAAAGTGGTCTTTCATGGGGGAGTGCAGTAACCTGGGGTTGCTTGGTGATAACAGCAGTGGGCTAGGTGTTGGTGTTTTGACTGGGCACTTGTCACTGTGGTCAGGAGTGGTGATGTCCAATCCGGAGTATACTAACACTATGCTTTTTAAAAGGTAGCACTGGGTGTATAGGAGTCCAGAACTTAACCAGAATAACACTAATCTTCATTGCAATACAGTTGTAGACTTTAAAAGTGAAAGTGCGCAAAAGGTAGTCACAAATATAGGTGGTAAGAAATGCCCTTTCCCTTGATGGACAACACAGAAAGCTTGGTTTGTGCGCTTGAGTGTTGCAGTGCTGACCACAAAATCATTGCCAGTCGCTGGCTAGTCAGTGTAACCATTCATTATCTCACAGGGATCAGTATTACATTATGATACTAAAATGATTGTATTCACGCCTTTTTGTAGCAATTTATCCTTTCATTTAAATATTTATTGTTTAAAAGAAAAATTAGTCACTTGTCAGTTGCTAAGCAATTGCTTAAGCGATTTAACTGTATGTGTAAAAGAACCCGTAGTCCCCAGTATGGCTCCCAATCTTATTCCTTGTCCCCAGCATGATTCTCCTTCTCATTCCTAGTCTACAGCATGACTTCCCATTTCATCTTATTTCTAGTCTTCAGCATGGCTTCCCTTCTCAATGTGGCTCCCACCATGGCCCTTTTCTCAATACTGTTCCCCAACATGGCACCCTATGTCACTCCTGGCCCCATGCATGGTTTTTACCTTATCTTTGTCTCCAACATGGCTCCACATCTCAAATCTGGTTCTCAGTATGGTTCCCCAAGTTCTTTGTATTTTTAGCATTCATCCCCATCTTATTCCTGGTCACATAAATGGCTTTCCACTTTATTCCTTGATCCCAGCATAGTTCCACTCATTTCTAATCCCCAACATAGCACATGACAGTGCTATATACTTACCTGTCCCACTCCGCCGCAGCTTCGTATTTCCAGGCCGTCTGCTCTCTGCAGCAGCCTGGGAACCAGCAGTAGCAGCAGAGCAGGACAGGTAAGTTACATCACTCTCATATCCCCCGTAGCATAGCAGTTTATGTGATTATCCCGGACAACTCCTTTAGCCATAGAACAGTGTCAATTTGGATAATGTATTGCTAATGTTAGATTTAGCACTGCTTATAAGCTCATTATTTTTGGTCTCTTCGTATTACTGTCCATTTTTTAGTTGAATGTGGGTCCTAATCATCACTCAAGTTAAATGTGGCTCATGGCCATGCAGTTTTGCCACAGATAGGTTTCCAAACTATAGCTTTACCAGCAAAACCATGTGTCCATTAACAACTTATAAACTGCGCTGATTTTTAATAAAACTGTATAATGTGTTTTTTATGTTGTAGACACTTGACTGCTTGGCAACCATGTTGTGTGGGTGCGTCGTAATACAAGACTGTGCTTCATATTAGGCTATCTCAAATAGATCTTATTGGACTCATGGCTGATATGTGCTATAAAGTATTTAAGTGATTGTTGGGGGTCCCAGAGCTTAGATACACATCAGTAACATATCAAAAAAATGTTTTTATTATTGAAGGCACTATTGATGGTAGGTTTTTAAATTTCTTTCTAGCCTATTACACCTTAGCATTGGACAGATGACAGTCGCCTTAAATCTCCTTAGGCAGATAACACAGATAAAACCTTGTTTCCTCTCATTTAAGACGTCTAAGGATAATTGGAATGTCTGTCCCTGTATACAGTAGACTGTTCAGAATTAGCTGACAAATCTCTGTGTAGCCAGCTTAAAGGGGCCCTTTGGTTCACAGTAAAAATTTCACAATTTATTTGGAATAAATGGTGCCCTCCTTTTCATCCAGAGGGGACTGGGAATGGGATGAATAGCAGCAACAAGACTAAGGCCCGTATTATACAGGACGATTATCATTTGAAAAATTGTTAGATTGTTCTCATTTAAACAATAATAATTTTGTGTAATAGCAGGCAATGATTAAACGACCAACAAGAAATCATTGATCATTTGATAGAATCTGGACCCATTTTCATCGTTGATCGTTCGAACATTATTCGGTGTAATAACCAGTGGTTCGGGCGTTCCCTGGTCTATCAGCCAGGAAAGGACGAGCACAAGAACGACCGTAAGTAACGATCATCATCCTGAGTAATAGGGTGAATGATTTAAGATTGTTTGTCGAGGTGGTTGTTTGAGATAGTTTATAGAGATGAGCGAACCGGGTTCGGGTTCGAGTCCATCCGAACCCGAACTTTCGGCATTTGATTAGCGGTGGCTGCTGAACTTGGATAAAGCCATAAGGCTATGTGGAAAATATGGATATAGTCATTGGCTGTATTCATGTTTTCCAGACAACCTCAGAGCTTTATCCAAGTTCAGCAGCCCCCGCTAATCAAATGCCGAACGTTCGGGTTCGGATGGACTCGAACCCGAACCCGGTTCGCTCATCTCTAATTGTTTATTGTTAATCGCTGAGAAATCATCCGATGTAATACCACCCAAAGAGATGAGCGAATTTACAGTAGTAGCAAAGCTAAGTGCTTCACTAGGCTCGGTGGTTGGCTTGTCAACCAGCTGCCTTTGAACTCTGTGGCCCTCCATGCCACTCTGCATGCCTGGAAAAGCTGGCTCCAGTCCCGGGAAATGGGAGAAGTTTCACAGAACTGGATCCAGCTTTTCCAAGCACCCTGAGTGGAGCAGCTCTAAGTTCAAAGACAGCTGGCTGACAAGCTGACCGCCGAGCCTAGCTAAGCACTTAGCTTCACTACTACTGTAAATTTGCTCATTCCTATTATCTATTCATTCTGTATAGATAATAACATTGCGTATGTGGACTTGGGTGTTGATTTACCAGTGCTTTCCTCCACGCTAAATCCTGTTTTGCCTCTTTTTAATTATTGAAGTATGAAGAACAAAATTATTTTGAAATGTTTTGTGATGAAATAACAATTTCTAATGGTTTTCCAAACATCTTAAAGGGGAACTAACCGCAGATTAGATGAATCTAACCTGATGACATGTCCCTATTGTGCAAGAGGCGCTGAGGATGAAGGAATATCTCTTACCTTCATCTCCGTGCCGTTCCTGTGCACATAGTCCTTCACTCCACAGTATGGTAAATCCGCTTGGAGCAGTGGGGTGCCGTTAGGAGTACTTCCCCACCCCCATAACAACGATCTATGCCTGCCCGACCGGGGGCAGGCTGGATTTTTAATGGTGGTGGGGTAGTACTTCTAACTGTGTTACCGGACCAAGGAGTAAATTACTAAGTGCACAGGAACTGCGCCAAATATAAATGACCCTTGGTGCCGAGTATGACCTTCATCCTTGGAGCCTTCTGCGCAACAGGGACATATCAGCAGGTTAGATTTGTCTAACCTGCTGATAGTTTTCCTTAAAAAAATTCCCAGTATGTTGCACTAGTTATGTTGGGAAATGTAGTTATTTTAACTTTCTGCTTGATGGTCAGTATCATTTTTCCACGTAGGGGACATAAAGAAACGGCAGTAAAAGATTTGATGCGTTTTCTGCTTTGGATAATCCGCCTCCTGCAACTTGCTGTATTGTATAAGGAAATCTTGCAGAAATTAGTCAGTTATTCCAGTAGTGCCTTTGCAGAACACACTACAAAATGCCCAAGGGCCATCAGCGTAAAGCATAGGAATACCAGGTCCTCCAGAGCAAGAAATTGTCTCTGTAGCTGTTGTGCAGTCAGGCAAATATATGAGGGTGCTGAACCGTCTGTGGATTAATTCCTTAGGAGTTTTCCCAACCACACAACCCCCTTATTCTTTAGTTATTTTACAATTGCCTTGCAAAATATCTTATAAACATAGTTAGAACAATAAGGTTTTCAGCAGTAGTGATCCAGAAGAGCCTCCTGATTTTGTGTCTGAGGTCAGCTAACCATTTTCAGTCTATAATCTGACATATTCAGCCTTCTACAGTTTGCTAACTGGATCTTGAATAAACCTCAAGGAAGGGACAAGGTAATATAATGACCACCCAAAAGAATTGCTGCATGAACAGTTTACACATCATTTTAAAAAGAACTGACAACCATTAACTTTACTTATTGATGGAGAAAGAAGTATTTATAGAATAGAATATTATTAATGTCTACCTGCTGATCTAATGATCTGTAAAAATAAATAGTGTTTGTAGCCAGAATTTGGAAAGTCATCATTACTGGGAAGAATCAATTTTATTCTAAAGGTTACATCACAAATGGCTGTCATTGCCTATGCTGATCCCGCAGGGGACCGTTTTGTTCCTCTTTTCCATTATCTTTCAGGCGACAGAAGATGCTGTACACTACAAATGCTGTATGAGATATTTATATCTCTGCATCCAAAGATTGTATTTATGGGACTGACATTGATGATGATAGTAATTTACTGAATTTGGCTTTCCTTGTACTAAATGTATACATTAGAGACTGTTCTGAACATCAAATAAGGCCATAAGCAAATCAAACCTTACAACTCCTTCTATGTATATAAGAAATACTGTCAGGTAAACGAGAAGAAAATCTATTTATACGTTTCTTCAGAAAAGAAACAAGTAGATCAGGCAAATACAATGCAGTGTTTTATACCTAAATGCAATATATGGTAACTACCGTATTTTTCGGACTATAAGGCGCACTTAAAATACTATGATTTTCTAAGAAATTGTAAGTGCGCCTTATAGTCCAGTGCGCCTTATATATGGACCGGGACAGCTCCGGCCTCCATGGCGCAGATAGGCTGCTGAGCTCACATCTCCCCGCCACACAGCACAGCGCAGCGCTCCCTCACCTGGACTACCGGCCCATGGCTCCGCAGGCCTGTCCTGCTGTCCCGCTCTCCCGTTGTAGCGCTGTACCGCTCTCCCTGCTCTCCGCAGCCTGGGTACAGGCTCAGGCATAGGCTTCAGGCATAGACTTTCATAAAATAACGCCACCTAGTGGCTGGAGGTTATAGAGCAAACTGTACTGTACTGAAGCTAACTAACTATGGTGGCCACAATGCTCCATGCAGAATTCTGCCAACGGGACTCGGTAGCAGAATTCTGCCTATCCTGCATGGTGCATTACGGCCACCATAGTTAGGAGCCTTAGTACTGTGACATAGTAAGGAGCTTCAGTAAATACAGTACTGTGATCAGCAGGTGACATAATAAGGAGCCTCAGTAAGTACTGTGATCAGCAGGTGACTTATGATTTCGTTCGTTCAAACTTATACACTATAATGCGGTGCGCCTTATAGTCTGGTGCGCCTTATAGTCCGGTGCGCCTTATGGCTGGGTTCACACACTGTATACTTCAGGCAGTATTTGGTCCTCAAGTCAGGTCCTCATAGCAACCAAAACCAGGAGTGGATTGAAAACACAGAAAGGCTCTGTTCACACAATGTTGAAATTGAGTGGATGGCCGTCATATAACGGTAAATAACTGCCATTATTTCAATATAACAGCCGTTGTTTTAAAATAACAGCAAAAATTTGCCATTAAATGACGGCCATCCACTCAATTACAACATTATGTGAACATAGCCTTTCTGTGTTTTCAATCCACTCCTGGTTTTGGTTGCTATACAGCCTCACAAATACAGCCTCAAATATACATAGTGTGAACCCAGCCTATATATGAACCTAGATGGCTTAGCAGGCTAAAATTGAAGGTGCGCCTTATAGTCCGAAAAATACGGTAAGTACATTTTTTGTTAATTTTCACAAAGGTAAAAATAAAATCAAAATAATTTAAAGGGCTAATCTAGAGACAAATAAAGTTTTTACTACATTGCTGTAAAAAAGTTGTATTACTTTGTAATATAAGTTTATTAAATATCTACTTCGGTCTAATGTTTGTGTCTCAGGAACTGCAGGGATATCTAAGATGTATAAGAATATACAGTATACGGAAGGGGGAAGGATACTGTTCTGCAAAGCACTGTTCAGCAATGATGAAACAGAGCAGGGGGTCGGAAAGTGCAGAGATTAAATAGTCCTACAGTTCCTGACATAAATGTTGGTGGCGGCACAGGGAGCAGTGTAGCCCCTTAATGCTGCCAGTCAACAGAAGTGGATATGTGTGTAAAAAAAATACAGTTATAGTATAAGGTAACTTGATTTTATTAAAGCAATGTTAACAACAATTTTTTGGTCCGCAGTACCCTTTAAAAAAAAATTAAAACTTGTATGTATTTAAAGGACAACTCTGGTAATTTTTTTTAAAGGCAATTGAAACACATTATAAAGTTATAGAATTAAGTTTTAATTACCCTTACAACCCCCCCCCCCTCCCCCGGAAGTATTGAAATGCATATGTAACTCATCCCTGTCAACCATGGCCGCCGCCCTCTTGTGTGGATCATGCGTTCACAAAGGGCCAGCTATACTGACCAAGCCGGCTGAGTAGCTGTAAGTCATTTGACGCTTGCTCAGCTCTGATTGGCTCAGCAAGCTGTCAGTCATCTTATGCTGCCAGCCGAAGAAGGAAACGCCGAAGGCATAAAGATGCCGAACATAGCTCTGGGGACCCACAAATGGCGGGAAAGTCAAATGAAGATGGACAAGAGAGTTAGGCACTGGGGTTACCCTTTAACACCATTTTATTTTTAATGTACCAATGTTTCCTGGAATGCTACTAATACTAATATAATAATGCTAGGCTTACAACAGAGTTTAGTAAGACTTTCTCTAAACACGGAAATTGGTTCAGAAGTTAAGGGTGCATGCTGTTACCTCATCTGAACAATTCTGGACTGCTAGCTTTTTTATTAAATTATTTTGAGGAATGAAACAAAGTCCATCCTCTTTTAAAGAAATGTACGTCACTCTGCAGTACTGCATGTTCATATTGGTGTCTGGTCACAGAGGAGTTCTGCTGACTCATATCCTGATATATGTGGCTGCTTCTTTTTAATTAACTTTAGTGTCTTGGCTCTATTGTATTCATTTTCCTATTATATTTTAAATGCCAATGTTTGTGGAGGCTAAAATCTCAATCCTATGTTTCTGTATTTCATTGACATCTTTTAACATAAAAACTAGCAGAAATTGAACATTTTACTTGGTCCACTTGGTCCATCTAGTCTGCTCTTTTAGTATTTCCCTTCTTATTATCTAAGGGTAGATATATGTTTATCCAAGACTGGTTTACATTCTGTTATTGTAGATTTACCAACCACATCTGCTGGATGTTTGTTCCAAGCATCTACTACTCTAAAGTAATATTTAAATACTTAAAAATTTCAATCATGTACCCCCTTTCCCTTCTTTCCTCCAGACTATACAGATTCAAATCCTGATATGTTCTATGCCTGACACCCTCCACTATTTTAGTAGCCTGTCTTTGCACCCGTTTAATTTGATCAATATCCTTTTATCAATAACCACAGTCAGGAATAGGCTGAACAGACACGTAGCTGGGGTTACAGAAACAGCTGTATTCATTGGGGCAGATATATAACCTGAGCCCCTGGCGTCGCCATGGAAAAGGCACAGATTTTTGCACAAACCACCCTATTTGGGCCAAAATTGAAGCCTTTTCCGTGGAGTAAGCCCCTCTCACCTGATGAGCAAGCAAGTGGTTGTGGCAAGGCAGGGAGGAGGCGAGACTTGCAAACAGGCTTAAACTGTGGCAGAAGTCTACACATACTCTAGAGAAGGTACAGATTTCTGTGCCCACTGTGCGGCAGGTGCAGGTTCCGCTGCATTCACTAAGAGGTGTGCGTACTGCATATTGCATACTGCATACTGGTACTCATATTTTTTAAAGATATTGCTGGGGCTGCATAGACAATAATAAGCAGCCTATTCTCACCTATCACACTCCTCTGGGGTCCGCCACTGACTGAAGTGGGACAGCACCATGGCCAGTGACTGGCTGAGCAGGTTGTCGCTGCCGAGATCTGTCTCGGAAGTAGCGGCCACAGCGTTAAGTGGGGGACCTAAAGATATGAGAGGAGGACCCCCTAGGAAAGTGAGAGTAGGCTTTTTATTATTTTTTTTATGCAACTCTAGCAATATCTAAAAAAACATATGAATCTGGAGAACTCCTTCAATTGTTGTAATGTATGGTGTGTTTACACAGACAGATATCTGACAGATTTTTGAAGCCAAAGCCAGGAAAGGATATGAAAATAAAATAAAATCTTAGTCTTTTCTGTTTCCTGTTTATAGTCTGATCCTGGCTTTGGCTTCATAATTCTGTCAGAGAAATCTGTGTGTGTAAACTTACACTTAGTGAACTGAAGGTGAGGCGACTACTAATTTTAAGTATGGTAGTCTGCACCTGACCAGATTCCCTATTGCCAATGTTTTGTATTATTATATCATTGGTTTCAAAGACATATATTTTCAGCTTTACAGGATTCTGCTTAGTAGTAACAACTGGATACTGTATACTAATCCATAATATATGAAGTTGTGAATGAGAAAATCACTAAAAGAAATAGAGACGCTTTTCTGATAGGGAATGTGATTGTTACATGATGTAAAAGAGTGTGTATTGTGTATCATAATCAGCAGGAAGCACACATATTAGGCTAACACCACTTAACACATACACATTCTCGAGTTTTTACAACTAATGTGCACATGTTATGCTAAGCTGGCACAATGATGAAACACATGCTTACTGATGCAGAAACAAGCCGATACAATAAATGTGATAATGTACAGATCCACCACTGCTAAATTTTAACATCTGAACGCCAAGTTTTCACAGTGTATTATACAACTACTTGTTAGATTCCTAATGCACATAGCATTCTATGCAGTAAAAATTGCTTGAGGATTTATTGCTGCTGATGAGTCTGAGAGGTTACATAGTTGTGGCCAGGGCATTTCACAATATCTCAACGTGCTCTTCATGTCGTCAGGCTCCACATTCTGGATTGGTTACCTAATCGCTTCCAAAACAATATGCCTACTTTAAAAATGAAACTTCTACATATTACTAAGTGAGAGAAGCAAATATGTAGTTGTATTTCCTGCCACTCAACATATTCAACAACACTGTAGATCACGCACATCGGCCCCAATCCCAATAGGGCTTACATACTGAATATCACAAACACAATCAGTTTCTTTCAGTGTTTGTAACCTTTTCTATCTATCACAGTTGTGCGTTCAGCTGCAAGAGGTTTATATGATGGACAGCCAGGATCTCCCAGAAATAGAATGTGTGAATGGATATTTATGGTCCATGGATACCGACACCTACCTGGCATCTGCCCACAGCTGTCCACATATTTGTTATACAGAAAAATAAAGGATCCATAAAGGCATTTCTGCTTTTCCTCCTTAGTGTTAAAAAGGATTTAAATAATCCACAAAATACGTTTGCAAAACAAGCATCAGTACTAGAGCTCCAATATGCCTCAACCCCTCCCTTATTGATCCAGTGATAGAATCAAATCTATTAAAAGGCAAACAGGCAGCTCATCGATTACCTGAAATAGCAGATTGATTTGAAGGCTACCATTAAAGTCCTGTGATTGGTAAATATAGCGAGTAGATTAAAGCTTTATTTCATCTGATTAAATAAATGCAGAGCAAAAATGAAGCCATGATACATCACCAGCTATCACTCTGAGGTTTACAACCTGCCGTTCAAAAGACAAGTGTAGCACAGGGACTTTACCGCTCCAGCACATAGTCTTCATGTTACATGACGATTTCTCAGTTATTATGTAATTAGACAAAGCCTCATCCATGGAGATCTTAGGATACATTCTTAGGCTATGTTCACACAAGATATGTTTTGCAACAACAGCCGTGATTTAAAAAACATAACACATGGTATACACTCCGACCGGGATTTCATCTGGCCGCATGAAAAACTGACATGTCAGGTCTGTGCGCTCGCTATTCATTGAATAGCGGCCGCACAGAACATGTCAGTTCACACAATGGTCCTCTCAAAAGAAAAAAAGCATATGCACAAAAAATGGTAGCACATCACAAAAATCTTCATTATAACACTATTATAATAAAGATTTTTGTGATGTGCTACCATTTTTTGTGCATATGCTTTTTTTCTTTTGAGAGGATGATGTACTACTTATATGCATTGGTTTAGCACTCCATGATTATTAGTGGTGCCCACTAGCTTTATATATGTAACAGTTCACACAATGGAGCGTGCGGCTCTGGCGGCATGCTCCATTGTGTGCAGCGGGACATTCAGATGCGCCCACATCCGAATTCTGCAGAAATGAAGATCATCCAGTCGGTACTGCAGCTCCTGCCGGAATGATCTTCAGTAACACTGGCCGTTCTGTAACCCAGACGTGTCACAGAACAGCCGATGTTATACGTAGTGTGAACCTGGCCTTAGGGAGTGTTCACATGTACCTTATCGCACTGAAATCCACAGTGATACTAATTCCCATTAAAGTCTATGGATTTCCATTCCACCACGAGAATAAAGTGGGGGAGCGGGAGATGGTGCTGGAGGGCATTGGAAGAGCAAAGACAAGGAAGAATGGCTATATATATATATATATATATATATATATATATATATATATATATTTATTTTTTATTTTTTTTATTATTATTTATTTATTTATTTTTTACTGTAACAGCAGCACTGTATCTTAACTTTTACACCGCTATGTCCATTCTCACAGTGGAATGATAATCTGCTATGGGAATGGTGTGCCAGAGACTTTAATAACAATAAGTATTGAAGTGGATTTCACTGTGAGAAACTTGCAGTGTGAATATCGCAGTATATGTGAACATACCCTTTCATCATTATAGTATCAGTGGCTCTATCAGTAGTTGTCACTTTTATACACAATTGCCCAGATTTATCACTCTGATGCAACAATCAGACACATTTTTGCCTCCGACAAACAGCAACCAATCACAGCTCAGCTTTCATTGCTATTTTAAACATAAATGTGTCTGATTTTTGTCTCGGACAAACTGATAAATCTCGGCCAATGTAGATGTCATTGAGGGTACATGGTAAGTTGCATGTATTTTGTAGAGGCCTATGAAGCCTGGTTTGCACAAGTCATTTTCTCCAAAAAGAAAAATATAAGGTCACAAGCAATTGTTTGCCATCATGTATCCTCATGGTGTCACCATGGCTGTAGTACATTGACTGTCACTGCTATACTGCCTTGTGCCAGTCATGGTAATGGGGATACTTTAGCTGTTATAGGGACACTGGTCAAGTTCCACAGTATAGTTGATAGTGGTACACATGGCCTAGTTTGATCAGCTATAAAAACACAATTTAATTAAATAAATTCTTTGCTCCCAGTGTAAAAATATATGTATTATTAAAGGTTTTTTTCAGGCAAAACAGTCTGCTGAACTCTCCATACGATAGGTCATCAGTCATCAATCGGCACCCACACTATGAAGGGTATGGGGCCAGTAGCAGTTGGTTTCATCCACTGTGTAGCGGTGGCGATGTGAACCAGGTGCAAAGGTTCACCTGTTTTGACCAGAACCCCCCTTTATTTCAGATTATAGTTAGTTTGTGTTTTGTGTTTTTTACTATGTCTAATACCACAAAGTAAATGAATAGGATTGTACAAGTTCGGAGTGAGAGAGAGTATTTTCTTAGAGCACATACAGAAGACCTATGTCATAAGCGTTCTCATCACATAGTCACAAAGCCAACACTGATATGCACATCTTATTAAACCAATAGCTGCACTGGCCTTAGGGTCTACTTGTTCCGGACTTACTCCTGTCAAAGCATGTTTACTAAAGACTCTGATCAGGAAACTATATATAAATCCTAGACACTTTCCCTAAATTCCAGACTGATAGCAGATTTAACAGTCTTGTTGATTTAAACTCCAAGTTACAAGTTTACACTGGGGAAATTATTGTCAGGGTTTGTTCATTTCCAAGGAACTATAATGAGAATAGCTCAATGTAAATGTATAGAATATCAAGATAAAACTGAAGGATTTATCCTCTCTTTCCCTGAGTAACAGCTAAATGATAGAAATTTGTTTTAATGAAGACTATTTAGAAAGTTGGTTCATTTTGCATTCGGCAAAGAATCCAACAATAAAAAAGTGTCCTTGCTCGCCAAATTATTCCATAAACATAGTCCATCAAACAAGGGTAGTTTTTACAATACATTAAATCTTCCATAGACTTCAATACAGTCCATAGACTTCTACATATACTGCGTCCCCTGCTGGACACTCCATAGGAATTACACTTGATTCGTGACGTCACGGTTTTTGAGAGAATTTGAACACTCCATGATCTACTAAATTAAGGGAAATAGCCCTATATGTGCATTTCCCATAATTAATGTACATTAGGAATTTGTCTAACTTTAAATAAGAAATAACATATTAAAAAATACTTTTGGACAAACTTCTCCTTTAAAATGGAACTATGCACAATTGTAACCGGCATTATTGAAGTCAGAAAGGAATGTTATTTCCCTTATGAAACATAATCGGCAATGTTTTACTTGAGTTTTTGTCTGCTCTCTTCCGGATCAATAAACTTATTTATAGAATAAGTATCTCAGCGGATTAAATGGAAGGTTGGTTGAATGTAGTGGAAATACTCCTCTGTTTCTCCTAACGTCTCTTACCACATTTCTAACGGGAGTTGGTTATGAATAATAAACAAATAAATACATGGAGACAAATATTACAGCTGGATATTTACAATTAGCGCGATCAGCGGGTTGAAGAAGAAAAAAGTAGTATTAACTTACTGGTAAGTATAATTAGGATTTCATATGAACACAATGGATTTTCTTCTGGGAGCAGGCTGGACATAAGCCTGTACTACACTATACATTAGACATGCATTGCAGTACTGGGTTTTTCCTCCTGTCGTTTTGGTGTTTTTTTTCTGTATATTACGTTTTCTGTGCCAAACCATTAAAAACACAGAGGAAAAGGTGAGATGGTAACTTATATAATAATGGGCATTCAAAACACCCAAAAATTTTACATAAGGCCTCATGCACACTTGTGTTTTAATCAGAGGTGCAGAACAAAACTTTGGTGGAGGTGCAGAACTTTTTCTCTATTTTTGTTCCACTACTGGTTAACTAATGCAAAACATTGGACAACATTTTGCCAAGTAAAATTGGTTTTAAGGTGGAAAAAACGTCTACATTGTAAATTCCGTCTAAAATAGAGTATGCTGGAGAACTGTTGAAAAGAGTGTTATTGTACACTCTTAATCATTCCTAAGGATGTGACATAGGGAAAATCAAGCCTATTCTTGGGATTATGGCCGGCGTCAGCACCCTGCAATATCTGGCAAGTTCAGGGGCCCTCTGTTTCTGGAGGATGGGGGGGGGGTGCCTAGTCTTTTATTTGTAAGGGCCCTAAATGATGCTGGTGGGCTGATCAGGAGCCAGGTGAGTGTTGGTGTTTGTTTCTGGGGGCCTACTATATATGGATGCTATGAATGCACAGATGGAACTAACTGCTATATGGTGACACAGAGGGGACCCAACTACTAGATAGAGGCACAGAGAGGACATAACTGTGACATGCATGCACAGATTGTGGCTAACTCCCATACAAAAGGTCTAACTACTAGATTAATGGACGGGGGAGTTACTACTACTATATGGGGGCACAGAAGGCACTTGAATATTATATGTATGCACAGAGGAGAATAACTACTAAATGGGGGCACACACTGGGATAACTACTATATGGGGACACAGAGTGACCTAACTACTATGTAAGGGCACAGAGGAGATCTAATACTATATGTGCCAGAGCAAGGAACCTAATAGATTTCTCTGGCAAATTCTGCAGAGAAGAGTTCTAGCCTGGGTCAGATGCAAAAGAAAAATGAACTGTGATCAAAGAAGACGTCACCTGTATCCTCATCTTTTAAAAAAAGTTATGTTTTAACAATTTCCAACTTTTGCATAGATGTGACTTTTTAGTTACTTTTTATTCTGTTTCCCTCTGGAATGTGATGTGACCAGAAGACAGCAAATTTAGACTTATTTTTTTTATTTGACATAATTGACCATATGGGATCAGGAATGTAATAATATAATAGCTAGGTCAATTCCAGATGCAGTGATCCCAAATATGTTTTTTTTCTGTTTTCGTAAGTCGGAGGCAGGAGAAAACTTCTAGATACTCCATTAGCATATCCATAGAGATTGACAACCAATCAGGGTCGGTGAGACAGGGAGAAACCTTCAGGTACCTGCTTGTGGTTGCAAACCCTGTTCCTGGCCAGTGTTGTAACTGTGATTGAATCATATATCACTATGCAGAGGGAGCTTGTTTCATGGTGCCCATGGTTCGGGCAGCATTAAACCAGTGACAGCTTAGCTATAGTAACTGTTCCTAGTAGCACTGAACAGGAAATATCCATTGTAGCATTGTATGAGAGACCACTGATCACAATAAATGTGTTTAATTAATAATTAACCTAATTTACATCTAGCCTGATATATATAGAGAAGAAATAATCAATACCACAAAAAATGTATAGGAAAAGGATAATAAATAAAAGTTTTGCATAGAACTTTACATGCTGGATGTCAACAGCCAACATTATAATAAACCGGAAATTTATTGTTGTACTCCACCATTGTTGGCAGCAGTCAAATGATATTTCAACAAGGTTTACTAGAGAGATAGTTAATAGTTGTGGATAAGCACAATTTCAGGCTCCATTTGAATCTTGTTTTTACTAGTTTCCTATGATGCAATTCTGAGATGCACTCATCTACAGCATAGCGAAATGCAGACAAATTAAGTTATCTTGTGGCTATTCCTCACATCAGGCATAATGACAATGCAGACTCTCATCTCTGGTAATATGTTTTAAACAATGTATAATGGTTCGGATTCAGATTTCAGTCACTAGCATTGGCATCAAATATCTGAATCTCACATTTAAAAGGTTATTTACTAAGAATAAACCAGAAAGATACACAGAGGTAAGGCTTTGTACATAAAGGTTTCATCTGTTCTGTTTTTACAGGATTCTAGTGGGATATATGTGTCTCCCCAACTGAAATATATATGTATATATAATGGGTCCTCCAGGTTTTCATGTTTTTATTTCATTTCTCCAGGTTACAGAAACAATGTAGCTAATGCTGCTATGCCATTTACCATTAAAATGAATTGGAATTACACAAACTGCGTAAAGCAGCTGGCTCAGCTGTTTTTGGTTTCCCGACCACCTTATGCAGTCACATGAAGGCTGGAGGGGGCTGGGCAGCCCTTATTCTAGAGAAAGAGGTGGGATCTGCATCTATCTGAAATTTATAGCATGTAGTATGGATATAACCTAAACCTCCCAGTTGAAAATAGCTCTTTAAGGCCGAATGCTTTGTCCTCCAGAGGTTAGGTGGCTGTTTTGGCAGGGAAGATCTTTTGATAAGAGACTAAGGGGCCTATCACACGGAGCGATTTTTAACGATTAACGACTAACGATAAACAATCGCAAATGAGATTGTTTATTGTTAACCTGAAATCGTTCACCATATTACACAGAACGATGGTTGTTAGATACGATCGTTACTACAATCGTTATTGCGATCATTACTATGATCGTTTATTCCTTCTGATCCCAGCAAAACAATGAACAATGTGCAATTACACTGAATGAGTAGGGAACAAATGCAGAACTTGAATGAACGAATGTGGAATTGCAGCGAACGATTAACGATAATTTTAAGTTCAGATCTAAATCAACGATCAACGACATACAAACGATTTTTCGATTGTTGCCTGCAATTACACAGAACGATTATCCTTTAAATTCGAACGATATAACGATTTTTCGCACAATAATCGTCCCATGTAATAGGGCCTTGAGGCTGCAGGGAAAATAACTGTGGATAATTGCTATCTGGATGGCACTTCACGGGAAGGAGGAAGTCCGGGCACATGGGAATATGGCAGCATTGTAGAAGCAGGCGGGTATGTATACCACTTTATTTTCCTGCCCAGCTTATGAAAATGTTTTCCCTGCGAGAACAACTCTTTAAAATACTCTTGATTCTCCAAAAAGTATATTACTTTGATTCTGGTCTTGCCAATTTCCAAGACTTCTTGCAAGATTTGTGCTAAATGCTGGATTTTTTAATTAATTTCATGACTATGGTATGGCAAATAAGAAAAATCCTACTTAGTTTCTTTATACATGACTTGTTGCAGGTGTGGTTGAATGCTATCAGCACTGCCTGGACAGCTGGCGCATGTATACCACACCCACTTGTGCTATTAGTTTGTCTAGAAAATGACTAATTTAGTTAAAATGTAACCTAAATACTGAACTTTCTTAAACTTAGTTTAATATAATATAGCGTCTCAGAGGTCAGTTCTATTTACTTCTGGCATGCAATTACAGTCCTAGATCTGTATTTCAGTGCCCAGACAACTATTAGGCCATTTTCACACTGCAGTATTTTAGACAACATTTAGCAGCTTCAATGAGAAATAAAACTCAAAGAGAAAAAATATACAGTGATAGAAAGAAAGGACCCACACCTACCGTAGTTAAAGGTATTTGTTAACTGTGTAAAAGAGCCTGATCAGCTGTTTCCAAAATTCTACCCACTTCCAACCATCACAATTAGGGGCCCTAAAGTTATCCAGCTCTACAAAAACATGGCCACTTTCTTCTAGAGACAGCACTGCTCTTGTCTCCAGTTTGGGTGCAGGTTTTGAAACTAAAGGCCCTATTCCACAGAACGATTATTGTCCCGTGGAATAGAGTGCAACGATCAGCCGACATCGTTCATGTCGGCTGATCGTTGCAGTCGCTTGTTTTTCAACATGTTGAAAAACAAGCGACTGATATAGCAGCGATCTGCTGCCGTTGCTCCGTTGAATAGGAGCATCGGCAGCAGACGCTGCTATATCCTATGGGCTGCCCGGACGATCAGCGATCACCCGGGCAGCCCCCCCGCAGCTCCCCTCCTGCACTCACCCGCTCGCAGCAGCCGTGTTGAATAGCGGCGGCAGCAAGCGGGGAACGAGGAGCAAACGAGCGATGAGAGCACTCGTTTGCTCCTCTAAACGACCCGTGTAATAGGCCCTTTAGCTCCACTGAAGTGAATGGAGCTTAATTGCAAGCCACACCTGAACTGGAGACAAGAGTGGTGCCGTCTCTGGAAGAAAGTGGCTGTGTTTTTGTAGCACTACATAACCCCTTTAAGGGTCTGTTTACACACACAGATTATCTGACAGATATCTGCCAGATTTTTGCAGCCAAAACCAGAAATGGATTTGAAAAAAAGAGAAATCTCAGTCTTTCCTTTATGACCTGTTCCCTGTTTATAGTCCATTCCTGGCTTTGGCTGCAAAAATCTGTCAGATAATCTGTGTGTGTAAACCGACCCTTATTCTCAAAATAGGTAATGATATATCCGGTGTATATGCCATAAATGTCTAACATGGGAATATCAATTTAAAGGTTACCTGTTATTATGTGCTGCCACTTGCTCTCCATGTGGCTTACAAGGACCAATAACTAATGGCAGATAATATATGACACTTTGGAGAGTCACACTTAATTGTAACTAATTCCTACGTATTTACTGTGGACTGTCTTAGTGGCCTTGTGGACGAAACATAAGCAGCGGAATACTGAAGCAGTAGAGTGGTTGAAAGTTGAACAAATCTCATACACATGCTGAGAAAATTTTCAGCATGTAATTAAATTTTTATTTTAGAAATTCCCAACCTGTTAAAGGATAATTCCAGGCTATGGTGATTTTTGGCAGAGTGCTGGGGAGGATTTAAGAAGTAGCATTCTCTCATTTCCCCCCGTTCCAGCGCTGATGCCATTACCCCTCAGCTGTAGTCCAGCTGTGACGTGCCAGCAGGGCCGCCGATAGGGCAGTACAAGTGGTACTGCCGTATGGGGCCCAGACCCTAAGAGACATGGGGGGGGGGGCGCACGGTCCCCCTTGCCACCTGTTTTTGAGCATCCCGAGAATGCTTCTCGGGATGCACTGATCACTTCGATGTTCCGCCCGCACATTGATCGGGCGGAACATTAAAGCGATCAGAATACAGGAGCAGGACCTGTCAGCGTCCTCCTCCTGTATTCCCTCCCATAGGCTGCCGGCACTTCATACCAGCAGCCTATGGGAGGCCGGGCCGTGACCTCTCCGGCAGGCGTGATCATATGACGTCATTACGCCTGCCGGAATTCCCGTCCCTGCGGCTCGCAAGATGGAGCCCGAAGAGGAGGAAGAGCTGCTGCCTGCAGCCACAGCGCAGATTAGGTATGATGTTTGGTTTTTTAGGGGCACCTCTGGGAGCATTATTAGCTCATGGGGGAACCTCTGGGAGCATTATTAGCTCATGGGGGGCACCTCTGGGGGCATTATTAGTATATGGGGGCACCTCTGGGGGGCATTATTAGTGTATGGGGGCACCTCTGGGGGCATTATTAGTATATGGGGGCACCTCTGGGGGCATTATTAGTGTATGGGGGCACATCTGGGGGCATTATTAGTTCATGGGGGCACCTCTGGGGGCATTATTAGTACATGGGGGCACCTCTAGGGGCATTATTAGCTCATGGGGCATCTCTGGGGGCATTATTAGCTCATGGGGGCACCGCTGGGAGTATTATTAGCTCATGTGGGCACCTCTGGGGGCATTATTAGTGTATGGGGGCACCTCTGGGGGCATTATTAGTGTATGGGGGCACCTCTGGGGGCATTATTAGTATATGTGGGTACCTCTGGGGGCATTATTAGTATATGGGGGCACCTCTGGGGCATTATTAGTTCATGGGGGCACCTCTGGGGGCATTATTAGTTCATGGGGGCACCTATGGGGGCATTATTAGTATATGGGGGCACCTCTGGGGGCATTATTAGTGTATGGGGGCACCTCTGGGGGCATTATTAGTACATGGGGGAACCTCTAGGGGCATTATTAGCTCATGGGGGCACCTCTGGGGGTATTATTAGCTCATGTGGGCACCTCTGGGGGCATTATTAGTGTATGGGGGCACCTCTGGGGGCATTATTAGTGTATGGGGGCACCTCTGGGGGCATTATTAGTATATGTGGGTACCTCTGGGGGCATTATTAGTATATGGGGGCACCTCTGGGGGCATTATTAGTTCATGGGGGCACCTCTGGGGGCATTATTAGTTCATGGGGGCACCTCTGGGGGCATTATTAGCTCATGGGGGCACCTCTGGGGGCATTATTAGTTCATGGGGGCCACCTCTAGGGGCATTATTAGCTCATGGGGGCACAGCAGGGAATCCTACATACAGGGGGCACAGCAGGGGATCCTACATACAGGGGGCATCCCACATTCCTACTCGCTTTACTGCACATAACACCAAACAGTGCAGTTACTATGGGAACCTACAGGGGGGAGAAAGGAAAGGAAGTTGCTAGAAATGTGCGGAGCCTAAATTGTTTGTCTCGCAGGTTCGGAAAAGATGAAACGTTCCTGGAAGAAATCATCATGGAGGTCTGGGCCGGATGGAGAGGAAAAGGGAAAGTGACGCCTCAGATCAAAGAAGACGTCACCTGTGAGTCCCTGTATGACACTTTTCTTATTTTGTAGAACATCATTTAGTAGGGGCGCCCCGAGGTGACAGCTACTACATTATCTGTACTCAGAGATATCACTGTGTTATCTGTGGTGTTACATAGGACTGCAGGTGACATCTACTACATGATCTGTACTCAGAGATATCACTGTGTTATCTGTGCTGTTACATAGGACTGCAGGTGACATCTACATTATCTGTACTCAGAGATATCACTGTGTTATCTGTGCTGTTACATAGGACTGCAGGTGACATCTACATTATCTGTACTCAGAGATATCACTGTGTTATCTGTTGTGTTACATAGGACTGCAGGTGAAATCTACTACATTATCTGTACTCAGAGATACCACTGTGTTATGTGGTGTTACATAGGACTGCAGGTGATATCAGGTGATTTCTCCAGGTTGCAGAAGTTCAAACTTCATCGTGCCCTGGTGTGCTGGTGTCTGTATACATGTGTGCTGGTGTCTGTATACATGTGTGCTGGTGTCTGTATACATGTGTGCTGGTGTCTGTGTGTGAGATCAATTCTAGAGAACTGGCTCATATACCCCATTTTCCCCAGTGGCTTAAAATGTAACCTCTGTTATACAGTTATAAAATTGTAGAACCTAAATGTGAACAAGGTGCAATTCAAATAGAAACTTACTTGTATAGCTGTCTCTTGTGCTCTGTATGCAGTGCATTATATTCACCCTTGCAACGTACAATTTATAGCGTGTCTACAAGCCCATCGGGGCTCATTATGATGGAGACTAAAACTTATACAAGAGTGGGGTAGGGGTTCCCCTGTATTCAGAATGCTGTTGAGTGCTAGGCAATGCCCCGTCTGGGATTATTGAATTTCGAGGGTCTATGCAGAGCAGGATAAAGACACCTCTGCTGCACAAACAGGATCTCCTAGAAAGCGTTCTCACTGCCATGTATTCGCTATCACTGGCTTGGGTGAGCTAAACTAGTCTGCCTGGGGGGCTGTGTGATTTGTATATGCTCACTAACATGGAACAGCCTCATTATATTAGCCTTATCAACATATTCTATGTTAGTGAGCATACCGGGGGGGGGGGGATATTGGTGAACATATACAAATCAAACAGCCCCCCCAGACCCTCGAAATTCAATAACCCCAAACGGGGCATTGCCTAGTACTCAACAGCATTCTGAATAAAGGGGAACCCCTACCCCACTCTTGTGTAAGTATTAGTCTCCATCATAATGAGCCCCGCTGGGCTTGTAGACACGCTATAAATTTAACGTTGCAAGGGTGAATATAATGCACTGCATACAGAGCACAAGAGGCAGCTATACAAGTAAGTGTCTGTATGGTGACATTTAAATTGCACCTTGTTCACATTTAGTTTCTACAATTTTATAACTGTATAACAGAGGTTACATTTTAAGCCACTGGGGAAAATGGGGTATATGAGCCAGTTCTCTAGAATTGATCTGAACCAAATTATACCTCCCAGCAAGGCGTCGGTCGAACACACAATTTATTTTTTTTATTAATGTGGGGGGCCCAGACACTTTGGTTGTATGGGGCCCCGAAATTCCTGATGGCGGCCCTGCGTGCCAGGCCCCCTCAGCCAGTCAGCGGCCAAAGTGGGGTCCCGCCTCAGCACTGACTGGCTGAGCGGGCCGGACACGTCACGGCCCAACTCAGACTTAGAAGTGTCCGGAACCAGGGGGGACAAGAGCTGCAGGATACTGGCATTAGTGCTGGAGCAGGGGAAAGTGAGAGCATGTTACTTCTTTCCTCCTCCCCAGCACTCTGCCAAAAATACCCTAGCCCGTAATTCTCCTTTAATTTAAGTTTCAGATCTTCAAAGATTTGTTGTGGTTTTCCCCATGTTATTCATTGGAAAAGTCAAAAGCTGCAATAAAACCAAGGCAGTTCCCTGAGGAAGATAACGAAACGTACGTAGGGACGTCTCTTTCTGGTGTTCTGGCAGCATGGGTGAGTGCAATAGAACTAGAGGATAATAGTAGCTAATTTTAGACCCCTTGTAATTTGTATGTAAGCATATGGGATATTAGGAGACTCTTTAGCTCCCAGATATATATACCCCTGTGCAGCATATTGAGGTAGAGTGCTAAAACAAAAGATATTATCATAGCTGCACCTTCCATGATGATTTATATCTGCTGACACCAGTTTTTTATGTAATGTTTTTTTTACTTTTTGTGGTCATTTTTTAATTTTACTTGAATGAGATATAATATGTATTTGGTACCAATGTATACATAATAAAAATTATATATATTTTTTATGAACTAAGCCCAGTGTTCGTTTGTATAAAATAAAACCAAGGGGTTGCAGATTTTGCTAAACATTTTCATTGCTGGAGATGGGGTGTACTGAGAATGAATGTGTAACTGTCTTCTGCAGTGGAAAATCCTCAGCAAAATCTGCACCAAATGAGCTTAATTTGATGCAGAATTTCTGGAAGATATACAGGACTGTGTAGCATTTAGGCTACTAGTAAATAAAATCATCCAAAGTCCAGTGCAGTAAACATTTTTGTCTACCTGGGGATCTAGGGCAGTGAAGGGGTTAATATGTTATGCCCAGTATGCCATGAGAATTAAAACAATGAAATTGTAAAGTGAATCTTTCAGCTGCAATTCATATTCCAAACTGCTGACATTGGTAAATAGTTGGTAGGGCAAGTTGACACATTCCCAGCCGGATTTACAAAGAGACGCAGGCACATTAGTAGAGACGGCTGGCCCTGCGCCTGGCCAGGCATTGAGCGATAGTCTACAACTGCTCTGGAGCAGGCGAGCGTTATCCAGGGAGAAGGCAACAATCAGCTCCTTCTTCATGACGTACGACTGCCCGAGGTGTATCGTTAATAGATCTCCCCATAGTACCTTTCATATATCCGTCTGTACTTCTATAATGTAGAAAAAGTCAAAGAGGCTTTCCCAAGTCCCTGAAATGCTGAGGGCTGTAATGCCTTCTTCACCCCATCCCATCTTTATCCCTGCTTGATTGACAGCGGAAAGGGATGAGAGAGGGCGAGGAGATGTTACAGCCCTGAACATTTCAGGTGCTTGTGTCTCCTTGCCCTAACAGTAATCTTATTGTCAGGAGTTTGGAACGGGAATTTCAGATGACAGATTCACTTTAAAGCGACTCTGTACCCACTGATTCCCCCCCTTCCCCCAACTACTCATACCTGCTTGTAGCTTATCTGAAGTGCTGTCTCCTGGTATGTTTGTCCCCTCTGTTTGTACTTTCTTTCGGCTAAAAAACCAATTTTACTGGAGTATATGCCGTGTCTAAGAGGCGGGCCGAGAGCGTTCGTGTCCAGGGAAAGCGCCGCCTGTGTGGTCTTGGGCTCGCCTCCCCCTGCCTTTCATCCTGCCCTCAGCCCGCCCTCTGCGCCAGCCGCCTCTGTGGTGTGTCCCTGCACCGCCTCCCATGCCTGTCTGTGGTAAACCCGCCCCCCAACACCCCCACCCCTCTTACGCTGTTTACGTCCGCTTCCGAGTCCTCTTCTTGGCTTCCGTTGTGCGCAGGTGCGAACGTATCCCGCGCAGGCGCATTGATGCAAGCGGTCTTCTCCAGCCAGTCTAGTTGGTCATTGCGCCTGCGCGGGATACGTTCGCACCTGCGCACAACGGAAGCCGAGAAGAGGACTCGGAAGCGGACGTAAACAGCGTAAGAGGGGTAGGGGTGTTGGGGGGCCGCACACAGGCATGGGAGGCAGTGCAGGGACACACCACAGAGGCGGCGCTGACCCGGGAACGTCGCTGACCCGGCAACCATGGCGCAGAGGGCGGGCTCAGGGCGGAACGAAAGGCAGGGAGAGGCGAGCCCAAGACCACACAGGCGGCGCTTCCCCTGGGCACGAACGCTCTCGACCTGCCTCTTAGACACGGCATATACTACAGTAAACTTCGTTTTTCAGCCGAAGAAAAGTACAAACAGAGGGGACAAACATACCAGGAGACAGCACTTCAGATAAGCTACAAGCAGGTATAAGTAGTGTGTGTGTGGGGGGGGGGGGGGGAATCAGTGGGTACAGAGTCGCTTTAAATATCAATATTCCTGGTTGCCTAGGTGGTGAAGGGGTTACTGTCAGAACCTGGCGGTTTAAGACAATGAGGTGATGGAAGGAATAAAAAAAATCATTCTAACTTGGTAAACTTGTTTAAGGGAAAATTCACACGTACAGCATTGCATGATATATACAGTATGGCCTATGGCTCTGCATTCTCACAGCGGATTTTTGTTCCGCTGCAAGAATATAGCTATTGCTTACTTAACTTATCAGCTGGCGGGCTTTAAACAAGCTAATACTTCACCTGAAATCTGCTGCGATACTGCAGGTGTGAATCTAGACTAAGGGCCTTATTCCACAGTAACGATAATCGGCCGGATCGGCCCCATTTGGCCTGATTCGGCCGATTATCGTTCGGTGAAATAGAGAGAGCGATCAGCCGATGATCGTGTCATCGGCTGATCGTTCATTTAGGGCCAGACCTAAAGTTTTCATTCCCCCACCACGCATCGCTACTGTTGAATAGCGGTGCGCGGCGGGCGACTGACGATTTGACAAGCAGCAGCATCATCATACATTACCTGTCCAGGCTCCTTCTCCGCGCTGTCTTCATGCCCGGGTCCCGCACGCTCTATCTTCAGAATGGCCGGTCAGCTGACAGAGCGCTCAGCCAATGACAGGCCGGGACCGCCGCGGCCTGTGATTGGCTGAGTGTGGCCTGTCAGCTGACCGGCCATTCTGAAGATAGAGCGCGTGGGACCCGGGGATGAAGACAGCGCGGAGAAGGAGCCTGGACAGGTGATGTCTGATGCTGCAAGGGCTGCAAGGACATCGGTAACAATGTCCTTGCAGCCCTCGCTCAACGATCATCGGGCCGTGGAATAGGCCCAGTAAACGAGCGGCGATCTAGCAGATTTACATCGTTGATCGGGCCCTCCTCGGCCTGTGGAATAGGACCCTAAGGCTAGGTTCACAGGTTGTATAAACAACGGTCAGTCTGCTGTGAACAGACATTGTTTAATGCTATCTACAGCCAGAATTAATCACGGTCATTAATTCCGGCCGTAGAAAGCGTTAAACAACATCCGTTCACGGGGAAGCCTAATACCCTAAGAGCACATTCACACGTTCCGTGTTCGCTGCATGAAACACGGACGACACTGACGGTGAATGCCTGTCCTGGACTATTTCCCCGCATGGTAATATAAGGATACATCATGCAGTGCAAGTAAACAGTCAAGGACAGGCGTTCACCGACTGTGTTGTCCGTGTGGGAAACCAGTTAGAATCTCTACCGCACTGTCATTACAGTCCAGGTCAGGCATTCACCCAGTAGTGGATTATAATAGGGGCGTTTCGGGTGGCAGCCCGGGGCCCTGAGCTCCTGGGGGGCCCATGACCACCCAAAAAGACTTATACTTTCAGTGGTGTACTGTCACCTGGCTACAGTTCCGCCATGATTTGCAAAAAATCACTGTTTTTTATGGCAATTTTGCACAAATCAGGACATCATGACATTATCTGTCCTGTACTATGAACGCCAGGCTAGTGCTGCCATAGTTACAGTGGGGTGGGGGGGGGCCAGGCTTGGTGAACAGCCCGGGGCCTATGGTACAGTTAATCCGCCCCTGCATTCACCATTCGTATTATCTGTGTCTATGGAGCGAACACGGAAAGTGTAAATGTGGATTAACACTGAAATTGATTACCTGCTATGCTGCATAGGTGCCCCACCAGTTTCACTTCACTTCCAGATTCCCTCTGAAACAGTAACGGATCTTTGCCCTTCTCTTTCTCTGTTTTATATGTGTTTCATTTGTTCTAGAACCAAATTAGTGTTTTTAGCCATTATTGTTGTAGATTTAGTATTCTATGATCTCGCTCTTTTCTTCTGAGACCGGTTTCTAGTGCACCTGCAAGCACTTTGTGATTTGCATTGTATAATCATAATACCTTATTTCTGCATTGTTGTCCAGCTATCAAATACTAATATGTGACATGGCACTGCAGTGAAAAGTTCTATGTGTTAGTAAGTAGAATTCTCTGATATAAAGAAGTGTTCATCTTTGGCACCTTACATTTATGTAATGAAAATAGCTTGTGAGTCACATTATATTGTTTATGCTGTTTTGTGATTAAAATGGATAAAACGAGTATAACATTATTTCACCTTAAAGAGATTGCCCAAAAACAGACCCACTTTGTCAGTCTCACTGTTTAGAGATTCCTGTTTACTGTCCCTACACATTAATTGAGCTGGCACCCAATATTTGTCAGGTGAAGAACAGGAAGCTCTCAGCAGGGGGATCAGCACTATCAGAATGGCACCTACAAAGGTTCAGCTACATCTTTAAAAAAAAAAAAAAATAATAATCCTGCTACCCTGAGCAGTTTTAAACATTGAAAAAAATCCCTTCAAAGGACATTTTCAATTATTAGTTTTTGTTACATTATTAGATATGACTGTAGACGGTTAAGTGTTTTTTATGTTGTAATTATTTACTTTTTTACTTTCCTGGGAAAGCCATATTTCAGACAACACTTTGTTGTTGTATTGTATGTATGGACAGTTTAGTCTGTGTTTCCACAAACTGTATATTTTCAAACTGCATTCTGAACTCAGTGGAAACCACGCCTGCATTTCTCTCCCAATAGCCTTGTGACGTTTACGAGATTATTGGCAACACTGCAAGGATATTGGGGGAGAAATGGGGGCCTTGCTTCCACTGTGTTAGGAAACAATTGTGATCACATGGTTACCCAGTCTTAGGCTGCATTCACACGTCCTGTAAAATTTTAGGAACCATTCAAATCAATTCACTCACATGATCCCCACCGTAATTAGTGACGTGAAAAAAAAAGGACAGGTAATAGTTCGGAGGAGGATCGCGGCACGGATCTCCAAATAGAAGTACAGCTCCCTGCCTTCCGGCAGCAGAAATAAGAAGAGCAAATAATCTGACAACTACTCTTCTATCACACGCACCCCCCCCCCGCCCCTGAACTGGTTGGCTTACAAATGTTCACCAGAGGTGGCGTGGTCCCCTCGTTGCCTTCTTCTCTCAGCATGGACCAGCGTAGTCCATACGACTTTCGGTGAACATGTGTAAACTTACTAGCACGGGGTTAGTAGTCGTCAGATTATGCGCTTCTGTCATCTCTGCTGCCAGGCGGCGGGGGGGGGGGGGGGGCTGCACTTCTATTGGGAATCTGTGACGCCATCCTCCTCTGGGCAAGACCTATTTTTTCACAGAGGGGGTCGCGGCACGGATCATATGAATGAGGCCTTAGAAGAGCACTTTATGGCAGGGATATTAATTTATAGAAAAATGTGACAGTGTATTCCATCAACAGGGAGTGATGGAGTACTGATCATCCTTCTTGTTGTGCATAGAATTGCTAAACTGCTTTACCTATGTCTCTAGATGTACAATATAGACGTCATTAAATCCCCAACCTCTAGTAACCCTGCCCCAGTTTACACAGCAAAGCTGGCATGAAAGCTGCAGAAAACATGAGGTGTCAGCCGTTTAATCACAAGTGTTATATTTTAAAATTTATATTTTATACAGTTACATAGAAAGGAAATCAAGGCACAATACCTATTAAACCCATAGGTTTAAAAGTAAAAGTCTGCTTGAAATACCATGGCACTTCCTGACGATACATTCTGTGCAGGTACAAACATGTTGTAAGATGTAAAGCTTGCTGTGGACATTCCACACTTTAGGAGATAAGACTTTGTCCACACATGCATTGGAGGCTATCAGCGTTGATGTAAAAAAATGATAAAAACACCACAACCAAACCCTATGGATGCCAAGACAATGGGGTCCATGAGGGGGTAATTAGACTTGGCGTGGTATAAGTCATGTGAACATAGCCCAAGAGCCCTATTACACCAACAGATTTCTGACAGATTTTTAAAGCCAAATCCAGGAATGAATTTGAAAAGAGGAGAAATCCAGTTTTTCCTTTATGACCTGATGTCTGTTTATAGACCATTCCTGGCTTTGGTTGCAAAAATCTGTCACATAATCTGTTGGGGTAATAGGGCCCTAACACTTTTTTTTATATTATTAAGGCTACAATTACACATCCATAGTCTTCTCCGCAGCCGCGGACTCACAGCTACAGACAGGACTACGGATGTACACCTGCAACCTGTCCATGGTTGCACGGGCCCCTTAAAGGAGGAGTCCGGCAAAAGTTTTTATTAAAGTATTGTATTGCCCCCCAAAAGTTATACAAATCACCAATATAAACTTATTATGAGAAATGCACATAAAGTGCTTTTATCTCTGCACTTACTACTGCATCAAGGCTTCACTTCCTGGATAAAATGGTGATGTCACGACTCGACTCCCAGAGCTGTGTGAGCTGTGGCTGCTGAAGAGGATGATTGCAGAGGGATGCTCAGTGTCCCTCAAGTGCCCTGTGTCCCTCTGCTATCATCCTCTCCATCAGCCACAGCCCGCACAGCTCTGGGTGTCGGGTGGTGACATCACCATTTTATCCAGGAAGTAAAGCCTTGATGCAGTAGTAAGTGCAGGGAAAAAGCCCTTTATGTGCATTTCCTGTTATAAGTGTATATTGGTGATTTGTATAACTTTTGTGGGGAAATACAATACTTTAATAAAAATTTTCACCTGACTTCTCCTTTAATTCACTACAGGTAAGTTGTGCCACAAATACATATCCATAAATTGATGGATATTTATAGGGTCCCATAGTAATGAGAAGGGTGCGCAATTGTGTTGCATTCTGGGAGTTCATTAACCATAACATAAAATGCATGTCAAAACTATAACAAAAATACACAGTGTGAACCCAGCCTTAGTGGCAAAAGCCCACGTGTTCCCGCTGTGCAAACCCATAGAGAAGTGAGTAATAGCAATCAACACTCCAATTAACCATAACACACAATGGTTAGTATGGCTGGGGGCTGTACTATCCATTGTTTGCACAGACTATTTTGTGTGGCCGCAATCCAGTGAATTTAGGCTGCACAAAATAGACATGTCAGTTTTTTGTGCGGCCAGAGAGAACAACGGCAGCACCGTATGTTCCATAGAAACAAATGCGGCTAGCCGCTGTCAATAAAAGTACGGCCATAGCTCAAATCTGCAACAACGACCGTTGTTTATTGATTTTTTACGTTGTGTGAATGTGGCAAAATGGTACATCTGTAATACACACATATTTACCATAGACATTAAAGGGGTTATCCAGCGCTACAAAAACATGGCCACTTTCCCCCTACTGTTGTCTCCAGTTTGGGTGGGGTTTTGAAACTCCGTTCCATTGAAGTAAATGGAGCTTAAAGGGGTTATCCAGCTCTACAAAAACATGGCCACTTTCCCCCTACTGTTGTCTACAGTTCAGGTGTGGTTTGCAATTAAGCTCCATTTACTTCAATGGAACTGAGTTTTCAAACCCCACCCAAACTGGAGATAACAGTAGGGGGAAAGTGGCCATGTTTTTGTAGCGCTGGATAACCCCTTTAATTGCAAACTGCACCTAAACTGGAGACAACAGTAGGGGGAAAAGTGGCCATGTTTTTGTAGGGCTGGATACCCCCCTTTAACATGCACCAGCTGAGAGGGCCTGTACAGGGATTGTGCAGAACTCTTTATAAGGCTTCCTTGTACAGTGCATCAACAGATGTGCAATGGGTGGATTGTACATTACATCTTCATAGACATCTAGAGAGGAACCTAATTGTCCTTAATCCTCTGTGTAAAATAGGTTACAGCAAATCCTCTTTCCATATCAGCAAGGGGATTATTCAGCAGCGCCAGTAAATAAAACCATCATTTTAGACAGAGTAGTTAGACAGGTCCCTAGAAAATCTCCCCTGTAATAGCAGAAATGGGTCTGTTAATTCAATTAACTTTGCTGCTGCTGATATTCTGGGAAAATTTATCCACAGTAATTATCAGGAACTCTTGGCTTAAACCACCATTTAATATTTAGCAACTGTAACACCCTTTTTATGGATGACCAAGTCTTATTGCATCTGATCAGTCTTTTCTATTATTTGACATAATGTATAGTGAACACTTAAGCTTAATACAGAAGACTTGGACAGCTAACATGTTGTTATTGGAATTGCAGCTACAGTGTATTTCAGTGCTTGCCAACTGTATAATCCTATTCCCCATTCATGACCTCCAGTAAACAAGTCATGATACTGTGGTTCATTAGGGTTCAGCTACACTTGTGGTGGATAACAGGTTAAATAACAGTACTTCTGACTAAATCTGTATCATTGATTTTTCTGTATCTAAATGCTAAAACTGAAATACCAAAAAAGTTGAAATATCTGATTAAAGGGAACTGGTTACATTGCACATGTACCGTAGTTGGGTCCACCAACATCATGTTATAGAGCCAGGAGGAGCTGAGCAGACTGACATAAATTTGATGGAAAGATTCAGTATATAACATTTATTCATTCATTTAAATCTCTAATCTTTCCATGCTTAGGGTTCCAGTTACAGGTTACAATACTTTCCCATAAAGATACATAACAATCTACTGAACTTCTCTGGCTCTATAATACAATGCTGATAGTTCCCTTAAAAATGAATACTGATGATTTTAACTCTTCTTTTACCATGATTCCTTTACTGGCCACATTTCCTCATGCAAGGCACTGGTCAATGGCAGATAATCTGTGAGCCAGGGAAAAGGTTGTGATTTATACCTCTACATCCTTATAGTTATGCCCCTGCCTCATAAATATTAGTCAAAAGTTTGTTTTTATGACAGTGCCCATTTTGTCTGGCCCAACTTGCCAATTTTGGTGGGACTAGCCGACCAAATAATGTGTATGGGGCCTGACTTCCCTTGGTCCTAAGCTCCACTTAGGACCCAGCCCTATTTAACAGGCTTGTAAATTACAATGCCCCTTACATTGTCTATGATAATATCTATGTAGTATATACCATTTAATTTAATAAGAACGTAGCCAGATATAAACTATCTCACTGTCCTCATGTTTTACAATCCTGTGTCTGGGAGAAGGACTGTGGAACAATACTGGGGTAAGCATGTTCTTTGCTTAGCAGTAGACAAGTGTAATGCTGCGTTTACACGGAACAATTATCGTGCAAATTTGCACGATAACGATTGAATTCGAACAATAATTGTACCTGTAAACGCAGCAAGCGAGAAATTGTTAATTTTGATCTTTGAACATGTCCTCAAATAGTCGTTTTTGTTCGCAAAAAATTTGCAGATCGTTCCGTGTAAACAGTCGTTCATCAATTTAACCTATATGAGAGATAGGCTTAAGCGAAATGATTTTTCTGTGTGAAATATTGTTCCGTCTAAGCACTGATCGTTATAAAAAAAAATCGGAACTTCGAAATCGTTAATTGTATGATCAAGCGAATTATCGCTCCGTGTAAACGCAGCATTACATAGCCAGATAAATGCAGTCGCTCAGTATATCAAGTTAATAAGTCTGCTAGATAGAATATTTAAATAGACTTCCTGTACAAATGTAGTAACTTATTAATTATTAAATATATCACTGTTCTCTAGGGTTTAAACACAGCCCCTTTCCTTCCCACATAGGCTGCGCTACCTGCCACTGTTGCCATGGCAACCCCAGCTCATTCAGAGTGACTACCTTCCTGGATGCCTGTGCCTGGATTCTCTATTACTTTCACTCAAATTATATTTTCTTAAATTTGAAAATACCTTCAATGGTGTTCAGTAATAGTTTCATCAGGAACATTAACACTAGATAGACATCATGACCTAGATTTTTCAGCTTGCAGCAGTCAGCATGCAGAGATATGCAATAGTTTTCTGTGGTCGTCTTATGACATACTCAGAACATAAAAGGGAAATCATTAACCAATATGAAAGGTGTTTTTGTGACTACAATAAACCTTTTTTTTTTTTTTTTGAGTGTTAGTGCAAGTTTCCATTTGGATATTGAGTCAGTGTGATCTATTCATGCAGTCAAAATGAATTAATAAGGACTTTTACTTCACGGAAATTGTAATAACATGCCCGTGACAGGTTCTAGTGTCGGTATAGGTTTTCATTCGGATTTCACTCTAGGATAACAGTCCAGCTAATAGCAAAGAAGCCTTGCCAAGCTCATAAAGTGCTGCAAGCTGGAATCCCTCCTCGTCCCCTATCCTTGCCTGCCTGACAGCCAGCTGAATGTAGAGTCCCAAGCAGGGTCAGGAATGGCGGGGAGGGGTGGCAAGGACAAGGAGCAGTTCCTGCTTGCAGCACCTCCGGAGCTTGGGAAAGCCTTTGTGACTTTTTGCCCTTTAGAATAGTTTTTTTGTTGTGCTCTGGAAGCATAGACCAATATGTGATAGGTAACAAGTGTCTCCTTGACCTAACAGCAGTTTAATAGTGTCAGCAGTTTGGAACTATAATTGCAGCTGACAGATTTACTTTAATTTACATTGTAAACCCCAGTGGGCACAGGACTCAAGATGAATGATGAAAATCTCTGCATAGGTGCACTGGACGCTCCATTTATTGCAGGGCGATTGGATTCCTGTTCTTGGGATCGGTAAGAGTCCTCATGGTCTAACTCACAGAGAGAAGCCTCTTATTCCCTATCCTATGGAGAACAAACCCAGATGAGAAAACCTCTTTAAAGGGGTGGTGTCATGAAGAAAACTAGTCTGATACATTATGCAAAATAAAACATATTTCTAATGTCCAATGCGGTTCCCAATATTTATTGTTTGAAAGATATAGTATTGCTAATCCTGCTTTGTTTCATAACCTGCTGCCTATGGTTAAAGGGGTAGTGCAGCGCTAAACAACTATTTACTATTCTATTTTTCTTCCCCATGTATCTATTCACTTCCTGGTTTCCACTCTGAACTGTGACCTTGCTGCTACCATGTAACAGTGCAGACATTTTCCCACAATCCTCCTTGCTTTTTTTGTGAGCTGAAAACCATCTGCCAATACTAAAGGGACAGATCATGTTACTGTGATTGAACTGAGCGTGAGTGATCCAAGAAAGTGGATGCCTGGCGGCCTTAAAGGGGGTAGTGCGGCGCTAAACAATTATTCACTAAATAACACACATTACAAAGTTATACAACTTTGTAATATATGTTATGTTAGTGAATGGCCCCCTTCCCCGTGTCCCCCCCCCCCACGGTAGACCCGGAAGTGTAGTGCTCTATACTCACCTGATTCGTGTCAACCCCCGTCTGCCATCTTGTGACAATGATGTCATCTTCGGGCGGCCGGCCGAACCCCTCCGACCATCCCTTGTGCCAGCCCCCCTCTGCTGCGTCATTAGCTGCTCTGCCGCGACTGGCTGAGCATAACTGTATCCACAGTATCATGGGGGGGGGGGCGGCACGAGGGACGGTCGGAGCAATTCAGCCGGCCATCTGAAGATGACATCAGTGTAACAAGATGGCGGTCGGGGGTCGACACGAATCAGGTGAGTATAGAGCACTACACTTCCGGGTCTAGCGTGGGTGGGGGGGAACACGGGGAAGGGGGCCATTCACTAAAATAACATATATTACAAAGTTGTATAACTTTTTAATGTGTGTTATTTAGTGAATAATTGTTTAGCGCCGCACTACCCCCTTTAAGGCCACCAGGCATCCACTTTCTTGGATCACTCATGCTCAGTTCAATAACAGTAACATGATCTGTCCCTTTAGTATTGGCAGATTGTTTTCAGCTCACAAAAAAAGCAAGAAGGATTGTGGAAAATGTCTGTACTGTTACATGGTAACAGCAAGGTCACAGTTCAGAGAGGAAACCAGGAAGTGAATAGATACATGGGGAAGAAAAATAGAACAGGGATGTAAAAACAGCACATTTCTTCTCCTTTACATACATGTATGTGGTACACAACTGATTATACCTTCTTTGCTTTGTGACTCCATCCTCTAGACGACTCTGGACGTACAGTTACGCCATGGATGTCTGTCACCAGACGACCCTGGACGTAACTGTACGTCATGGGTCTCTAAGGAGCTATGAAGAGCGTTCCGGAGCGGAGCGCGCTTCATAATAGGTGGGAGCCAGCTACAGTCAGCCCGGCGCCCTTACCGTTAATGACAGGCTGCACCAATTGGGCTGCAGCCTGTCATTAACCCCTTAAACGCCACAATTGCTGCGTTTAAGTGTATGTGACAGAAGCAGCTCCTGTCACTTAAAAAAGAGAATAAATTGAGGGCACTCACCGTTAAAATGAAAAAATCTTTATTTAATCTTCCTTTAAAAAACGTGTATTTCTTTGTGCTGCAGTGGAACGGGACGCCAAGCTACAGCTGATTACTAGTCATTTTAACGGTGAGTGCCCTCAATTTATTCTCTTTTTTGATGATATGCACATATTTTTTCCTGTGTGAGCACCTCCATAAATTTTTCCACCTCCCTACACTGCTACCATGTTATTAGCCATCCTAATCGGATAGTGCCAGACCTCTGCATCTTATAGACTGAAGCTCCTGTCACTTACCAATCGGGACCTCCACAGTGGGGTACTTACTAGTGGGGTACCACAGGGGTCAGTGTTGGGTCCACTTCTTTTTAATATTTTTATTAATGATCTTGTAGAGGGGCTACAGAGTAGAATCTCCATTTTTGCAGATGATACTAAACTGGGTAAAGTAATCAGTACAGAGGAGGATAATATCATATTACAGAGGGATTTGGAGAAGCTAGAGGCTTGGGCGGAGAAATGGCAAATGAAGTTTAATGTGGATAAATGTAAGGTTATGCATTTGGGCCATAGAAATAATAAGTACAGTTATGTGCTAAATAATAAAACACTGGGTAAAACTACTTCCGAAAAGGACCTGGGGGTATTGGTGGACAGTAAACTCAACTTTAGTGATCAGTGCCAGGCAGCAGCTGCCAAGGCTAATAAAATAATGGGGTGCATAAAAAGAGGTATAGATGCTAAAGATGAGAACATAGTTTTGCCTCTTTATAAATCACTGGTCAGACCACACATGGAATACTGTGTACAGTTTTGGGCACCGGTATATAAGAAGGACACAGCTGAACTAGAGCGGGTGCAGAGGAGGGCAACAAAGGTCATTAAGGGAATGGGTGGGTTACAGTACCAGGACAGGTTATCACGCTTGGGGTTATTTACGCTAGAAAAAAGACGTCTTAGGGGCGATCTGATCACAATGTACAAATATATGAATGGACAGTACAGAGATTTTTGTAGTGGTCTTTTTACTCCTAGGTCTGTAACAATGACAAGGGGGCATCCTCTACGTCTAGAGGAAAGAAGATTTCATCATCAGCATCGACGCGGGTTCTTTACTGTACGAGCGGTAAGACTGTGGAACTCTCTGCCACATGATGTTGTCATGGCTGATTCATTAAATAAGTTCAAGGGAGGCCTGGATGATTTTCTTGAAAAATATAATATTACAAGTTATGGGCATTAGATTTCTGGTGATACGTTGATCCGGGGATTGTTCTGGTTGCCATTGCAGTCGGGGGAGGGGGGGGGGGGGAGTTTCTCCCTGTGGTGGGGCGTTTGTCTTCTGCCCCATAGGGGTTTTTCGCCTTCCTGGATCAACACAGTAGGATTTTCCTAGGTTGAACCTGATGGACTCTTGTCTTCTTTCGACCTTATTTACTATGTTACTATGTTACTATGTTACAGTGTGACTACGAGAGTCCAGATCGCTTTCACGGACTGCCGAAGGTCTCTTACCTTCCTCTGCTGATTTAGTCTGCCACAGGCAGGCTCAATGAGCAGAGCGCCGATAACACTGAGCAATGCTATGCCTACGTGTTTGCAAGTGTATGCAAGATTGCAAGTAAAAGTCCCCCAGGGGAACGTAAAATGTGTAAAAAGAAAAAAAAAGGAAAATATTTTTAAAATCCCCCAATAAAGATTAAAATCACCCCCTATCCCATTATATAAATAAAACATATAAAAACAATTAAATAAATAAACATACTATATACCGTAGTGTGCGTAATTGTCCGATCTACTAAAATATAACTATCGTTATCCTGTACGGTGAACCGCGTAAACGAATAGAGGGGAAAAAGTGCCAGGATTACCGATTTTTTTGTTACATTATATATAAAAAAAATTCATAAAAAGTGATCAAAACATCAGAGCTACACAAATATGGTATTAATAAAAACTAGAGATCATGGCGCAAAAAATGGCACCCCATACAGCTCCATAGGTGAAAAACTAAAACCGTTATAAGAGTCACAATAGGACCATTTTATTAATAATATATTGCAAAAAAAAAGAATTTTATAAAAAAAAAAAATATATATATATATAATATTAGAAAATCTGTGTAAACCTGGCTGTGTTCGGACTGACCTGTAAAATAATGGCATCATGTCGCTTTTACTCTTAGAAGAGGAGGAGGAAAAAAACGAAAACGCAAAAATGAAAATTGGCGCGGTCCACTGGATCATTTTGGGCTTGGTCCTCAAAGGGTCAAGCAACTTTAGAGACTTTTCAAGTGATCAAGCATACAAATATTAGAGTGGTGGGCCACAATATTTCCCAACATATTTTCAAATCTTTCATTTGCTCATAGTTTGTATAAACTCTTTTCAACTATTTTGAAAGAAAGCAGTCATATGTATGTTATTATGTATGAGCATTTTATGGTTCATTACAAATCATTATGGTGGTCATCACAACCTATACAGTTACAGGCAAGCAATGCACAATATACATAATACAATATGTATAATATCCTGAACCAGGGATTGCACTTTCTTTCTTTAATATATTAGCACTTAGCTTATTTACACTTTAGGGCATCATTAAATGGGTTATTCAGGCTTAGAAAAACATGACTGCTTGTCCTCAGTTTGGGTGTACTTTTGCAGCTCAGGTCCATTGGAGTCAATGGAGCTGAACAGTAGTAGCATGCACTACCTGAGGACAGGGGTGGTGCTGTTTTTGATAAAAAGAAGCTGTGCTTCTTTCAAATCCTGAATAACCTTTAACTTTACATCTTTTCTACATTATTTATCTGCACTTGGGCCAGTCGGTGGTTTTAGGGGAACCTTTCTGGTCTTTGGAGCCCCACATACTGGATCCAAGACCTGACAGGAGAGGTCAGGTCTTGTACAGGACTTCTTGTACTGTACTTCTTACTTCTCGACAATGCAGCAAACAGCCAAAGAATAACTTAGGGCTCCTACCTGGACTGAGGCCATCAACCAAAGAGAGAAGAGCACAGCGAGCCTAACAGGAAAATAGGAGATACGAGAACAGAGTAAGGGCCGTAATACACGACCCGATCACTAATGTAAGGGAGCGCCGATCTGCTAGATTGGTGCTCGCTTAAGGCCTTATTACACAAACAGATATCTGACAGATTTTTGAGACCAAAACCAGGATTGGAATTGAAATCTCAGTCTTTCCTTTGTGACCTGTTTTATGTTTATAGTCTATTCCTGGCTATGGCTTCATTGATCTGTCAGATAAATCTGTGTGTGTAATAGGACCCTTACTTAGCCTATTACATGGCTCAATAAACGTTCAGCAATGTTTGCATGAACATCGAATAGCAATGTCTGTGCAGCCCTTGCCCTAGTGTAAAATAATAAACCTATACATACCTAATTGCTTCTGCCCTCGGCTCACAGCCGCAGCTGGAATCTCTGAGCTGGTCTCTGAAGTGACAGGCTGCTCAGCCAATCACTGGCCGAAATGGAAAGTAGTGGCAGAGGACAGAAGAGAGAAGAACACAGAAGAGCACGGAGAGGTATGTACAAGGTTTATTATTTTATTTTTTTAGCCATCAGCTGTACATGTAGCGATGCGTGCTGAAATAAGCTACTTTGATCCCATAGACATCAGAGATCCCATATATTTTATTGGCTAATCTGTACCATAATCACAATTGGTGATTGCGTATTACAAGGCCCGATCTTCACAGGGAAGCAATCGTCGACCTGTCAGCTGCCCATTGAAGACAGTGGCACTGCTCACATCGTGAAACACGGTCAGCCGACATTGTGCATTATTGTGGCCTTTCAACACGTGCTATTAAACTAAACAATTATAGTAATAACAGGTAAGGCCGATAATTGTTCTGTGTAATAGGCCCTTTAGAACGCTGTTCTCCTCAGCTGTTAGGTCTTGGGGCTGGTGTATGGGGCCCCAGGGATCTGTGTAAAGGGAATCTATTAGCAAGTTTGTCATGACTAACCTGCTAGTATGCCTTGTTAGAGCTCTTCATTTCTTATCCAATTGTGCCTATATTGTAAAATATTGTTTGGTCTGTTGCTCACTAAAAACCGAATCTGCTATTTAGCTACTTTGGTGTGATAGGAGCAGGCCACAGCCTCCCAGTGCACCACAACACTCGCAAGCAGCTGCTTCACATATTCCCCTATCCATACTCATTGGGGGAGATTTATTAAAGGGTGTAAAATTTAAACTGGTGCAAACTGCCCACAGTAACCAATCACAGCTCAGCTTTCCTTTCAGCAGCACTGCCTAAAGCTGAGCTGTGATTGGTTGCTGTGGGTAGTTTGCACCAGTCTAAATTTTACACCCTTTGATAAATCTCCCCCATTGCCTTCCAGAGGCCTGACATTGCTTGTCTGGGCTGCAAGATCCTGTGCATGCACACTGACTTCTCCTGCTCAGCAGCCCTGCAAAGTTAAAGAGGTTATCCAGTGCTACAAAAACATGGCCACTTTTCCCCCTCTCTTGTCTCCAGTTTGGGTGGGGTTTCAAATTCAGTTCCATTGAAGTAAATAGAGCTTAATTGCAAGCCCCACCTGAACTGGAGAAAAGAGAGGGGAAAAAGTGGCCATGTTTTTGTAGCGCTGGATAACCTCTTTAATGCGCATGTTGTAGCCTAGAAAAGCTATGCCAGGAAGACAAGGTATTTGGATGAAGCAGCTTGTAGATGGGTGTTGCATTACACTGGGCGGTCATCCTCAGGCACTAAAAGAAGCCAATGAGCATATTCTGTTTTTTTCTTGGCAACAAAGCAGACAATTTTTATAATACTTTAATAATTTACACAGCATTGGATTCAGGGTGAAGAGTTCTAAAAGGGGATACTAGCAGGTTAGAGGTGACTATCCTGCTGGTAGAGTCCCTATAAATACAATTTTACTCGCTTATTTACAAGTAGAGGAGTGATTAACTCCCTCCCTCATTTATTTATGTCATCATCTGTTCCCACCGGTTTCTACCATCAATTGATGAGTTCTAAATATACCAATTCCTAACTGCTTACATGGATTGTACTAGAAGCCACTTGTCAGGACGGGACGGCCCTAGGCAGCCATGGACAACCCCGATGACGTTCCCTATACTGAGTACAGGAAACACAGAACAATACAGACGGACAAACACAATAAAGGGTAGTCAATAAAGCCAAGTCAGAACCAAACGGGCAACGCGGTACAAAGTCAGCAAACAATCGGATAGTCAAAAGGTGGGAGGCCGCATAACAAGTCGAGCAAGGCAGAGGGATTAGGAACAGGGATCGCAGGAATAGACAGGGGAGCTGGGATCAGGGGATTAAACCTAATAGCCAGCAATCAGTAAATGACCGCTGGCTCTTTAAATACAGGACCAGGAGCCCGGACCCGAAGATCATTGGTCCGGACTCCTGAGTCCTGATCACAGCTGCCACTCGTCTGCCACTCACTCTGGGTGCCAAATACCGCTCAGCTGAGCGGCCGAGTGAACGTCGGGTATCCGTGACGTCATTCAGTAGGACGTCGGGAGGCGGCGCAGCGGCCCGGAAGCTGAGAGTGGCGTTGGATCACGGTCAGGTAAGTTCCTGACGCCACTATTAGGACCAGGATAAGGCAACTGCAATAGGTGTTCCATTCTGCTGTCTTGTGATGAGTTGCCATTGCTAGGCTGGGTTCACACTACGTTTTTGCAATACGTTTTTTGCAAAACAACAGATAAAAACGGATGGAAAAAACTGATGCGTGTGTGCATTAGTTTTGATACATTTTTCCATTGAACTCCATTATTAACCCCTTAACGACCGCGGGTGTATATTTACGCCCTGCGGCCGCCATGGGGAGTTTAGAGCCGCATGTAGACCAGGACCACGGCAATTAGCGGGCATGGTCTGATCGCCGTGCCCGCTAATTAAGAATTTAGATGCAGCTGTCAAAGTTGACAGCTGGATCTGAATCTTTTATGCAGGCTCATTCCTGGTGTTTAGTGGGTTGGAACGATCCACACATCCTGTACCTGCTGGGGTAGATCTCAATAAGAGATCAGTGTACTTATACTAGAAGTCCCCTAGGGGGAATAACCCTAACCCCAGGGGGGGCTTATAGTATAAGTGTAAAATAAGTATAAAAATAAATAAAGTGTTGTTATTAATAAAAAGCCCCCTTCCCTAATAAAAGTTTGAATCACCCCCCTTTTCCCATGTTATAAATAAACTAAAATAAACATGTTTGTTATCGCCGCGTGTGTAATCGGCCAAATTATTAATTTATTTCATTCCTGATCTCGCACGGTAAACGGCGTAAGCGTAAAAAAGTGGAAAATTGCGCATTTTGGTCGCATCAAATCCAGAAAAATTGTAATAAAAAGCGATCAAAAAGTCGCATATGCGCAATCAAGGTACCAATAGAAAGAACACATCATGGTGCAAAAAATTACACATCAGACAGCCCCATAGACCAAAGGATAAAAGCGCTATAACCTGGGAATGGAGCGACTTTAAGGAACATATATTTGTTAACAATGGTTTGAATTTTTTACAAGCCATAACGTAAAAGAAAAGTTATACATGTTACATATCGTTGTAATTGTAATGACTTGAGGAACATATTAAAAAAGTCAGTTTTACCCCAGGGCGAACGGTGTAAAAACAAATACACCCCCCCCCCCCCCCAAATAAACAGAATTTGTTTTGTTTTTTCAATTTCCCCACGCATTTATTTATTTTTTCCCGGTTTTGCAGTGTACTTTATGAAAAAATTCAGCCTGTCATTGCAAAGTACAATTACAAAGTACAATTTTTTTTTGCAAAAAACGGATGAAAAAGCGGATTGCATAAACGTAGTGTGAAATATCAAATACAGTAAATATCTCTAAGTGCTTTCATATACACTGGTAGCAGTACATCAGAAAACCTCCATTTTCTTTTCAACAAGCAGTTCTAGGAATGTCCTTCTGAGGCAAACTACACCACAGGTAAAAACTATTTTTGCTATTTTTATTTGACCTTTTTTGCCAACATTTTATGCACTGATGTCAATAGGGGGGAAAAACAGCAACAAGGGATAATGGATAGGACATGCTGTTTTTGTACTTTTTATCTAATGCATTTATCATAACTGTGCTCAGTGTCCTGTGCCTACCATCATACCTCTGCATCATGCTATTTTTAATACTAGAGCATTATTGATTTAAAATTACTTTGCAGGGTTTCCTAAAATAACCACTCTTTGTATTGTACAACCAATGCTCTCTAAATCAGTATGTACAAAGTCCACTCCACCATACAACTATACAGTATGGAAACACTATTAATATTATACCACCCTGTTACTTTTAACTTCATTTGGTAAGATATGAACATCTCGAATGGATAAACACTGCAGTAAACTTTCTAGAGTCTATACATTAAAGGGGTACTGCAAAATGGTATTACTTATATTTAAAAATCTCAAGCCTTCCAGTACTTATCAGCTGCTGTATGCCCTACAGAAAGTGGTGTTTCCTCAAGTCTGACCCAGTGCTTTCAGCTGCCACCCCTGTCCATGTCAGGTACTGTTCTAAACAGGAGAGGTTTTTTATGGGGAATTGCTACTACTCTGGACAGTTCCTATCATAAACAGAGGTGGCAGCAAAGAGCAGTGTTAGACTTTAAGGGTATATTCACACGAACGGGCTCGCAGCGAGAATCTCGCTGCGAGCCCGGCAGGTCTTGGCAGTTCCCATACACTACATACTTGCTGCGGTCTAAACGACCGCAGCGAGTATGTAATTCTGCCGCCCTTAACCCCTTCTGCTCCCGCCCGGCTGCCCCGCTGTAAGCGTACATTACCGGTCCTCGCTGCACGGGTCCGGCGTCCTGCTCTCCCGTCCGGCCAATTAGTGTGTTGCCCAGCCGCAGCCACTGATTGGCCGGACGGGAGAGCAGGACGCCGGACCCGTGCAGCAAGGACAGGTAAAGTATGCTTACAGCGGGGGAGCCGGGCGGGAGCAGAAGGGGTTAAGGGCGGCAGAATTACATACTCGCTGCGGTCGTTTAGACCGCAGCGAGTATATAGTGTGTGGGAACTGCCAGGACCTGCCGGGCTCGCAGCGAGAATCTCGCTGTGAGCCCGTTCGTGTGAATATACCCTAAAGAGGTAGTGTGGCGCTAAACAATTATTCACAAAATAACACACATTACAAAGTTATACAACTTATACAACAGTTATACAAATAATACACTACTTCTGCAGATCATACAGTAGCTGATACATACTGGTAGGCCTAAATAGAAATCCTTTACAAACCTGCATAACTTTCCAACACTAGTTAATAAAAAAAAATGTTTTCTCTAGAGTACCTTTTTAAATGAATTTTACAGGTCTGTACAGTCAGACATTCAACAATTTGAAAGACAATACAGATACTGATAACTTATTACTTAATGTTGTATTCCTGCTTAAAGGTTGTTCTGGGTCGGGTGGGCAATTAGGGACAGTATAAAAAAACGCATAATCATCTGCTGTGATTCCTGGCCATTGCTCTGCCACTAGGGTCATCCCTGCTGCTCAGTTTTTCATCATCTCCATCCCAACGCGGAGGATATGCCCACTCATCCAACCATTGGCCCCAGCGGTAACACCGCCTCAGCCATTGACCGGCTAAGCGGGCCTGTCACCAGAAAGAGTTGAGCAGAGGAGATCCAGGCTGTTTTGGAAGGCAGTGGCGGGGATCAGGCAGATAAGTATGCATTATTTTTTTTATTTTTAAGGCAGCTTGACTTTATTTAAAAATGTATTCCCTTTACCTTTTGGGAAAAAAAACTTTCAAGAGGTACCCAGGGCAAAATAAAAAAAAATCTGGAAGGGCAGGGGGTGGTGGGAACATAACAATCAACTCTGCTACTTAGCCGTCCCCTTGCAGCGCCACCAATTAGTCACCTGCTGGTCTCTTATAGCTCTCAATTCTTGTGTTGTCACAACCCCACAGGAACTACCCTCTCAGCCAATCAGTGACTCGAGAGGTGTCCTGCCTCAGTTACTGATTGGCTGAGCAAGCATTGTCGTAATGTCACAGGACCAGAAAATACAGGCCAGTGGGGGACTGTGAGTGCAATGCAGCAGCATAAGGACAGGTGAGTATTACTTGATTGTTATGTTCCCACCACCTCATGCCCTCCCTGGTTTTTTAGGTTTGCCCAGATTATCTCTTTAAATTTATTTTAATTTCATTTAATTTTGTTGTTCCAATAAGATTTTTAGTGTGACAATTGACAACTTTGTATATGTGTGAGCTTATATATGGTGTACATTCTCTTCCAATAAAAATCTTGTTTTAACCGTAAAGGGTTAATAAAATGGTGTGCAGAAGAAGTAATGTAGAAACAGACAAAATGGTCAAACTTTATGATACACACACCAATTTTGTGGGTACAAGGGGTACAAAATAGATGACCAAGAAGTGGCCTCTCAGGTGGTCTCTCTGTGTGATCCCTAGCCAATGATTTGCTCACCACAGGGACCTTGAATGATGGCCATTAGCACTAGTTACATTATGACACCTGCCTTGAAAATATTAAAGAAGTATTTTTCTTCAGTGTTGCTGAAAGCACAATACCAGTGTGTCAATTTTAAATGGAGTAGTTATCTGCAAACTGAAATGACATGATTTTGTGGTTCTCCACATTTAATAGTTCAAAAGTTGCTCTCGACTTTTACTCAAATTTTAATCTGACTTATATTTTATTGGGGACCTATATTTTATATTTTACTAAGGGTTGGAGACTTTCAATCTATAGCATACAACATACAGGTTTTTACAACTGGACAGATGAGACATCAAGAATATGTTTGCTTAGAGGGGGGTTTTGTGAATCAAAATTCCTTCCAATCTCCTGCTGTTCATCTCTTCTTCCTGCTTCTGTGGTGGCGCATCAATGCAGGACTTGCCTGCTCCATCACTGTCCGCTTAGCCCGCTTAGCCAATCACTGGCTTTCAACGAGAGACTGAAGGAAACAGATATATATATATATATATATATATATATATATATATATATATATATATACTGTATGTTCCAGTAATATCCCCTTAAGTAAGTGCCCCATACTAACCAAAGAGCCAGTGCAGATAGGTAGAAAAAACATGAGGGGTATATTAGACAGTCTGCATTGGCCTATATTTCTGATCTTGTCTTTGGATTTTTTTTATAAAAAAAATATTTATATCAAGTACAAGAATATAAAAAAATATTACCATAAAAATATATATAGCAAGCTTATTCTATGTAATGGCTATAGTAAAGCCCTGCCTGAGAGGAATACAAGTCATGAGACTTTGAAGACCTTGTGAGCAATCACATCCTATTACGGCTGCACACTGAGGCTACACTGGACACAGGGTGTATTGTTTGGAAGGAATGGGGAAGTTTTCAAAGTTTCTAAATAAATCACACTGTAGTCTGTGCTTCTGTTATTAACGCTTCACTTTACCTGGTAAGTACCAAGCATTTCAATGGGAAAATACCTAAGCAGATGTTCTATCTGATATCACACAAACACAATAGTGACACAAAAAGAGTCTGGTGTGTAAAGGTATCAGGGAATGAAGCAAGAAGGAAGCGTGTGTATTGTGGCATCTTTATGTAACCAGTGGTGGTCATCATGTGACTTATGTCTTGCATCATAAACTCAAGTGATGAAAATGTACTACATATTCCTTATGCAAACTGAGACATTCTGTGCCTATCATGTGACAGTCAAATCTAATGTTTCCATAAGTAAATTACCATTACTAGCTAAGTATGTCTGAGACAGAATATGACTGAACTGAAATAACCTATGAATATAATAGAAATACCCAGCTCCTTCTGGAGTCTATGCTCCACTAAGTCTCTTTAGGTGTCAATGTGGTGCATATTTGTGCATGTTTCCACCTGTTCAGGCCTTATTTATCTATCTAATATCTGCATAGAAAACCAGGCGGAAGAGCAGTTTAGAAAAGGAAGCATGCTTTACCCAACAGCTTAGAAAAAGACAAACCTTTCATTCATCCGGCAACTTCAATCAAAAGAGGAACATGTATAAAATCTACAGGTTTATCAGAGCTAAGCTTGGCATTCCCAGTACCTTTCTGATTATATATATCTATAGGAATGTCCATTACCAGGATGCACACCCTGAAGAGTTAATGGCATATTGAGTGCTGCTGCATGTGTGTGCCTGTGTATTCTCCTTCAGCCATTATTGTGCACACAGAAAGTATGTGGCCAGGAATTAAAGTTTAAAGAGCTAGTTTGTCATCTATTTGTCCCCCCCCCTAGCTTTTCTGTTCTCTCCAGGTACACACACCTTAGCAATATCATGCCTGGCTTTATATAATACAGAGATAGAAGCAGGCTGCCCTGAGAGGAGGACACAGGGTAGGAGACACATAGTAAACAATCGTGGACTTACATATCTGTGGATGAGGCTTCTCAGCAGGCTGCAATCCATGACTAGTGACAGATGCCCTGACTCCTCTTCTCCTCCTTCCCCTGATCACTAGTTGTTACTTTCCACATCCATTCACAGTGCCAATACAATCGATCTAGTCGATAGTCACAGATGATGAGGAGGATGGGGAAGCAGAAGCTGCAGGTTCTTGCCTAAGTCACAATGGATGGGGAAATTGCACATGGGTTATGTTATTTAACAAGTGAAAGCTGTGGTGCTACATTCTTCCCTGGGTGAGTGCCTCTTGCTTTCTGTGGCATTGGGTGGTGATCCCTGGGTGACTCTTTGGTGGAGATCTGTGTTGGCTGTCTGTGTCTGTACTAGCAGCATTCAGCATGCCCCCTCCTGTGGCTCTCTCCTACTAGATGCTGCTTGTTTCTCTTTGATGATGAGTTGCCTGTGTGCTTCTCCCTGTTCACCCCCCCCCCCCTCCCATCTCATGTAATAGCAGCCCTCCTCCTCAGTCAGTCAGCTCTCTGCTGGTGCCTCCTTCTCCAGGCTCTAGCTCTGTACCCTGATCCCTCCCTGCAAGTCACTCTTTGGTGACTACTCCACCCACTTTCCCTGCTGTCACGTCTTGTCACTATACTCCACCCTCAGCTTTTCCTCAGTGCCCCCTCCTCCCTCCTCTTCATCAATCTGTTCTAGTCCTGGCATCCTGAGCTATTTATATCTCATCGGGCGACTTATCCAGCTGCCTACAAAGAAATGAGGAAATGCCATCCCCATGCCTCCTCTTTATATTTATTTAGTATGGATTACAGAGCAGATGGATACAATGTAGATACAAAGTCACAATAGAATGAATGACAGGTGAAGTGTTCTTCAGCCTATAGGAGCTTATTTCCCCATGCATTCCCATGTGACTGAGTGGCTGCCTGCCTCCTGGATGGCTCATGTCCTGACTGACAGGCTGGGCTGATGGATCAGGTTGATAGTACCTTCTGGCAGCAGGGCCAGGCTGCCTCTCTGAACAATATCTAATCAGCTTGTTTGGACAAGGTGGCCTGGTTACCTTGTGTCATGCCAAGAGCATGTTCTATTCATTTTATAGTCATTTGCCAGATTTGTAGGAGACTATTGTTTCAAATCTCCCCAACCCCCATATGTATTAGACAGGTTTTCCAGATAAGAGTAATGTCTTTGACTGTACTAATGCAGAAACTGATATTTATGAACTCTTGTTAAAAATTCAATAGAAACTCCTACTTATGGATTAATCTATGCTTAGATTGCTAATAGTTATGGCAAAAAAAATGTACAGGGCGATTGCATGGCAGACATGGTAATGGCAGTGACTTCTGTATGGACATTGGTCTCCAGCCACCTGCTGTAAACATGTAACTGGTGGTTTGTTCTGCAGCTAACACACTGACATCATTTTGTATAGGATTTAACACAATGATCTATATGAAATAAAATGTGTCACCATATAAATCATACAGTAGGCTACGGGCACTATGTCTAAGGTCAGACTCTGGCTGAAATATTGGCATTATTTGTGCATTTTAGTTGTCTTGTCCAAATAAAGTAGCTCATCCGACTACAGCACTGGATTTCTTCTTTTTGTTTGGTAGATTCACACTTCAGGTGGTTGGAGCTGGACTTTTCTGTTTGTTCTTTGGCTATGGGCACTATAGCCTGAATCAGTACAGCATTTATTTCTAATGGTGGCTCTGATACAGCAGCTTTATAATGTCAGGAGGGGGTTTATGTCAGGGATTCCCCAATATATACCCCCAATGTATTCTAATGATGGATGACACTTAGTGCCATCCATCATTCATAGGACCCCACGTTACAAAAATGTATATCAAGCAGAACAAATTTTGTTGTATGAAATTTCACACAGAAAACAAAAACTCTGATGAAAACCAACCAGGGGCCAAAAGGATAGTCTTTTGACCTCTATCAGGTGGTCAGGGTTGTCTGGATAAGTTTACAATATACACTGGATAGATAATTGATGCATAAGGCAAACATGCAACATAAACATGGTGTAAAAGAGCATAACTCAGTTTCTGTATCCTGGTCCAGGGGTGTATTGATGACTGTCTGTAAATGGTTACTGTCCTTGCTCCAGTGCATAACTCTGTACAGTCAAATACTATATAAGTGTAACCTATATTACCAATAATACCAGTATACAAGGAGGAATATTAACCCCATACATATTATCGCCATGCTGTTACTGACCAAATCTAATATACCAAGAGCAATATTACCAATAATACCAGTATACAAGGAGAAAATTATTACCATACATTTTACCATCATACAGTTACTGACCAAATCCTTTATACTGAGACCAATATACAGTATACAAATATTACTGCCTCACCATGAACACTACTATTACAACCATACTGTTTCTGACCAATAATAAACAGTACCAGTTTACAAGGGATAAATATTACAACCACGTACTGACTAATGCCACCACTGTTACTGAATAAAATCCATATCACTTCATACAGTAACCGTACAGTAGATCCAAGCTCTACACAGGCTCTGCAGACAATATAAGTGATTACAGTGCAGTTATATCCAGCTACTTACAGGGGGCATCTGTACCCATGTAGTAGATGCACCCACTGTGCATTCCCCATATAGTAGATGGCCTCCCTCTGGGCTGCCCTCATATAATAAAAGACTCCTTTTGTGCAGTCCCTGTATAGTAGATGGCCCCTCTGTGCAGCCCCGCTTTAGTAATAGCCCACTTATAGTAGAAGGCCCTCTCTGTGAAGTCCACTTATAGTAGATAGCCCCACCCCATATAGCCCCACTCTGTGCATCTCCTATATAGTATATGGCCCTTTCTGTGCAGCCCATATATTTTAGGTGGCCCCCTCTGTGCACCCCATCATATAGTAGAATCCCCCCCCCCGTGCAGTCCACCTATAGTAGATGGCCCCCTCTGTGCTGTCCTCTATAGTAATTGCCCTTATGTACAGACCCCATGAAAAAAAAAGAAACCTCTGGAATTGATGTCATCGTGCACATTAAGACACACAATTGAATGGCATGCATATACAGCCCTGAAGCCATTGGGGTCTCAGACACTGACAGTAACATTACAGGACCAGGCCAATGCGCCCTCTAATGCAGAGGTAGTTCTGCCCTAAGTACATATTTTAAAAAAAATTTATTAGGCTATACAATCTGGCAGCTGATTAACCTGTTGTCAGGAACTTACCCGACCACGCTCCAGCGACGTCTGCTCCGGACGGAGTGCAGAGCCGCCTTCCTCTCCGGGGCCGGGTGACGTCACGGAGACCCGACGGCGTCCTTGGTTACCAGGGACGCCGCGGGCTCCGATGACGCGCGGCGGCTCAGCTGAGCGTTGTATGCTCAGCTGAGTAGTATTAGGCTCAAGCTGAGTGGCAGACGCCTCTGCCACCCGGCTTGCAGCCTACACATGTGAATTGATCAGGACTCAGGAGTCCGGACCAATCACATCCTGGTCTGGGCTCCTGGTCCTGTATTTAAAGAGCCAGCGGTCATTCACTGATCGCTGGCTATTAGGTGTATTCCTTGTCCCAGCTCTCCCTTGTATATTCCTGCGTTTCCCGTCCTATCCCTCCTACTGCTCGACTCGTTATTCTGACCTCCCGCCTGACTTGTGACTACTCTTTTGGATTGCTGATTTTGTACTGCGTTGCCCGTGTGGTTTGACCCGGCCTGGTTTACTATTCCTTATTGTGTTTGTCTGTCCGTATTGTTTTGTGTATCACGTATATAGCGCAGGGAACGTCTCCGTGGTTGTCCGCGACCGTCTAGGGTCGGCTGAGGCAATTAGGCAGGGACAGTGGGTGGTTCAGATAGGGCCCACTGTCTGGTTGTGTTTGTGTTAGTCTGACACCTGTTGTGTACTATCATTGGAACTCTGGCCTTTAGACTTTTTTAGTTAGAAATGTAATTTAAGGCTACGTTCATACGTATCAAAAATTCTGAGGCGGAGTCTATGGGAGACCGCCAGCCTCCCATAGACTGTCATTATGACAGGGAGGCTCGCGGCATTCCGCCACTTTTGCTACGTGTGAACGTAGCCTAAAACAGACTCCCCCCATATTGAGGGCCCATCTTTATATAAGATAAGTGAAGATCCAACTCCTGGCACCCCCAGCAATCACAGATTTAAAGGGCCACAGCGTTACAATTAGTGCTGCAGTCTATTTATTGTTTGTCATTTTATAGCAGCTGTGTTTTAGAGCTCAGGTACAGTTAAAACATTACACTATTGAAGTGATATCGCCATGTCAGTTCAGCCGTACTGCTGCAGACGCACTGGAGCTCAGTGCATCATAGTAAATTATGAAGCACGGAGTGCTGTAATAGGTGAAGCGTTCAGTCTGTGATATACATCCAGATTACAGACGTGTGAATCCAGCCTTTCACTTAGAATATGTTCAGACAGTCCTGGCAAACCCCTTAAAGCGACTCCGTACCCACAATCTGTCCCCCCCAAACCACTTGTACCTTCGGATAGCTGCTTTTAATCCAAGATCTGCCCTGGGGTCCGTTCGGCAGGGGATGCAGTTATTGTCATAAAAACAACTTTTAATCCGGCAGCGCTGTGTCTAACGGCCGGGGCTTACATTTGTATATGTATTAGGCTGGCACCACCTCTATGTCATTCCTCCCCACCCTCCTCATTATTAGGAATGATCCAGGAACATTTACTGCTGTTTGAGCTTTGCACAGGTGTATTAACGATCCAGCCCATGTGCCGGGCTGCAACAGGTGGGGAATAGGAAGCAATCTGCCTGGCGTATTCCTAATGATGAGGTGAGGGTGGGGAGGAAGGACAGAGAGGGTGTGCCAGCCTAATGCATATACAAATGTAAGCCCCGGCCGTTAGACACAGCACTGCCGGATTAAAAGTTGTTTTATCACTATAACTGCATCCCCTGCTGAACGGACCCCAGGACAGATCTTGGATTAAAAGCAGCTATCTGAAGGTACAAGTGGTTTGGGGGATCAGATTGTGGGTACGGAGTCGCTTTAATGAAATCCTCCATTAGAATGCATAGTAATATACTACTCCAAAAAGGCAGATGTGGATGTTTTTTTGTTTAACAATGTTTTAATAAAACAAGGTGCAAGGTTCAGTAGTTACAATATCTGCTAACAAAACCAGGTCTGGTGGTACTGTGTGTATCTCAGAATAATAGAACCAAGAAGTGGTGTAACATATACAATATAGGGGTGTTTTTACTGCATGCGCACAATCAATGATAAAATGTGCATTTTGCCTATCTACCATAAGGGAACAATTATGATTACTTTCCAACTACATTTAAACTAATATTGCTATATGTACATATAGTTTTTATATATACTGTATTGCTTTACCGTTGTGGTTCTACCCTAGCATCTAAGTGTATGTATTGCTTTACACTGCTCTCTTGTGTTGAAAAAGGTGAACAATGTATTTTATGGCTTTGTTAATTGCTTAGATAATTTTTTCTGCAATTCTAAATTGGAGGGCTTATGTGATATCATTTGAATAATTAAATTTTTAGTTGTGTTTTGTTAGATTGACCCTCTTTATTTCAAGTGGTGGGACCACAGCTGGGCTGTTTGCCAGTAGTATACACATAAGGCCTCCTTTCTCTTGCCAAACACAGCAAAGCACAGCACAGCACACACTTCTCTCTGTTATGCCATTAAACAGCGATGGACTTTAAGTAATATTGTGGCCCCCTTACTCTTTGTTGTTTTTTTTTTTATAAATTCTTTATTTAACATCCACATTTTCTAACAAAGGAAAGTTGAACAATCAAGGGCAAACACACCCCGAGCCAGAGAATTGCAAAGAAGATTTGTCAATGGGGATACATATAAAGGCACACAATAAAATAGTAAGGGAGAAAGAAAACAAGAAAAAATGAGCAGTCGTGTCCTACCGGACAAAAAGGTGCGTTGTCAGCATGCTCCCCAAATTATTGTGACAGCCCGGTGGCCGCCCCCCACCGTCAACCCCCTTGTCCTTTTCAGCTAAGGAACCAGATAGAGGAACTCCCAGCATAAGACGCCGAGGTTCAGGGGGTAGAAAAGACGGTAACAAAGAACAAGAAAGTAAGGATACACAAGGGGTTAGCGGACAGGGGGAAGGGGAAAAAGATCCGCAGGGGAGAATACGGGAGGATCGAAGGGGCAGGTAGAAGAAGAGCGAGGGAAGCAACTAAACTGGAAAAGAGAAGAAGAAAAAAAAAAAAAGGGGGGGGGGGGAGGAGGGGAAAAGGGGGAAGTGGGGGGAAGAAGGGAGGAGGTAGGGATGGCAGAGAAGGTCTGAGGGCGATGACCAGAAGTAGATGCCCCAGCCCCAGCTGTGAACCCTCGGGGTGACATCTAAGTCCCTCCAGAGTCCTGGGGGGGTTCTGGGCACAGCAAGGCTGCGTATTCAGCCGTGTCCTGAAACTCATTCTAGGCTAGCCATGTACCTGTGAAACAAGCGTTCTGATCGTGCAACACAGCAGTCAAGTCCTCCATTCTCACAAGTTCATTCACCTTAGTGACCCAGAGAGAAATAGGTGGCGGAGCTGTGCGCTTCCAATAGAGAGGGATGCATGAGCGAGCAGCCATCACCAGGAAGCGTAACAGGGAACGTCTGCACTTCTTTGTGGACAACTCAGTGTGGTGAAGTAGAAAAAGGGCAGGCGAGAGGTCCACCGAGGGGCCAATGACCCGCCGGATGGTCTCCTTAACCTTGTCCCAAAACGCTGCGAGCACTGGGCAGGACCAAAACACATGTAGATGAGTGCCTCCCGCAATCCTGCATCTCCAACACATCGGATCCACTTCAGGCCAGTTGTATGCATTCGCACCGGCACCCGGTACCATCGTGAAAGTATTTTATATCCCGCCTCTTGAAATCGTGAGCTCAGTGAGCCTTTATGGACAAGAGACATAATGTCAGTCCTTTGCGCTGGAGACAGAGAGAGGTGTAGGTCACTCTCCCATTTTGTCAAAAATGGAGGGGGTTCCTGGTCGGGTGGGATCAGCAGGTCGTTGTAGAGAAGTGAGAGTGTATGACGTAGTTGGCCAGAAGCCTCGCACAACGTCTCCAGATACGTCTTAGAAGCAGAGAATTGTGCCGCAGGGGGGAGAGTGCGCAGGAAATGTGTAAGTTGGTTAATACGCCACGCCCCTAATTGTCTTGGGTCAGAAATGGCTTCTAGAGCCGCAGGAGTCAGCCATGCTGACTGGGATATGAAGTGGGAGGCCCTGAAGATGTTGGCACTCGCCCACGCTCTAAAGCCCGGGTCCGAAATCCCAGGAACAAAATCCGGATGGCCAATGATCGGTGACATGGGTGAGTTAAGTGGGAGCAAGCGGTCACGGACCAGAGCGTCGGCGCAGGCCAGGAGTGTCGGGCCTATCGTTGGGTGTGAGCGTAGGTCTGTCAGGAGGGGGCCAGGGAGCCAGGTGATGCAGGCTAGAGGGATACCGGTGGAGGACTGTTCTATTTGGACCCATGGCTTCAGTGCGGCATGCCTACACCAGTCTACAACCCGGGTGAGGACCGACGCCAGGTAATACAGACAAATATCCGGAAGGGCGACACCACCTCTGTCTTTTTTACGACACAGTAAAGCGCGTTTAACCCGTGCTGGTTTAGCGCCCCATATGAATCTAGTCTGGGCGGAGGTCACAGCTTTAAGAAACGATTTCGGGACACGAACCGGCAGGCATTGGAAGGCATACAGCCACTTTGGTAGAAGATTCATTTTGAATATGGCACATCTGCCAAACCACGTGAACAATCCCTTGCTCCAATTGGCGCAACAGGAAAAGAGCTCCTTCGGGTCAGCAGTGAGATTGATCCCTAGGTACTTGAGCGTCTTGGAGGCCCAGCGGAATCTGAAAGAGGAGCGAAGTGACAACACCGTGTTAGGAGGCAATGATATGTTGAGCGCCTCAGACTTTGCATAATTGATCTTAAAATTAGAGAGTGAGGCAAATAGTTCCAACTCTCTCATAATGACTGGCAGAGTAACCTGAGGTGTGGTCACAAAGAAAAGTAAGTCATCCGCGTACGCGGCCACCTCCGATATCCGCAGTCCCCCGCACAATTCTCAAGAAGGGCTCCAGTGTCAGCACAAAAATGAGGGGGGAAAGAGGGCATCCCTGTTGTGTGCCATTGTAAATAGAGAAGCGGTCCGAGAGGACACCGTTCACCCGGACAGTAGCAGAGGGATTGGAGTAAAGGGACAGAATGCAAGTCAGGAAATTTGGGCCTAGACCTAAAGCCCGTAAGGTCTCCTCCATAAACGTCCAGTTGCATGAAAGCATGTCCAGAAGCATGAAAGGGGTACGGTGGGCCGAGGCATGGTGGACCAAGTCAACTGCATGAATGGTATTGTCCCGGGCTTCGCGTCCCGGTAGAAATCCCGTCTGATCTAGGTGAACGGCGCCTCCAAGGAAGGGGGACAGTCTAGAGGCCAGGATCTTTGCAAATAGCTTCAGGTCAACATTTAAAAGGGATATTGGCCTGTAGCTAGCACAAAGGGAGTGGTCATTCCCCTCTTTAGGGATGACTGAGATGATCGCCCTAGTGGTGTCAATGGGGAGCGAGGTGCCCTCAGTGAGCGAGTTGAATGCGGACGAGGAAATGAGGGGTTAGCAGAGGTTCAAGTGCCTTATAGTATCCCAGGGAGAAACCATCGGGGCCCGGTGCTTTCCCGGTCTTGGATGCCTTAAGGGCCGCACATAAGGCATCCGAGTTCCGTGTCTGAGAGTGGCTCTTCCAAAGAAGCGAGAGCCTCCTCAGGGAGACGCGGAAGGCCAGATCGGGCTAGGTAGTCCCTGATACGGGAACGAAAACCAGTGGAGTATAAATCGCGGAATGCCCGTGCAATGAGTCGGTAGCAATCTGAGGGACATAGGTCCGGGTGCGTTGGGCTCGCAGCGCCCTAGTGAGGGTCCGTCTGCACTTATTCCCAAACTCATAAAAGTGGCGCCTACATTTCACCAATGTGGCTTTGGCTTTGTCCAGGAGATGAGTGCGGAGGGACTCCCAAGCGGCCAGTAGCCTCACCGTAAGATCATCTGTAGGCGCAGATTTGTGGGTTTGCTCTAGGTCTCGCAATTCTGCCAGCAAACGGGCCATTTTTGCTGCTTTTTCCCGTTTAAGGCGTGCCCCGTGTTTCACCAGGATCCCTCTAGCCACGCACTTATGTGCCTCCCACACCACCATAGCCGAGGACTCCCCGCCTCCATTAGTACTGAAATATTCAGTTAGGGACTGTCTAAGGTCCGCTAGGACCACTATATCCTGGATCGAAGACGAGTTAAGCTGCCATTGCCATTGCATAGAAAACGGTTTGGGAGAGTGAGAGTGAGAGAGATCATGGCATGGTCTGAGAACGTGATGGTATCAATCGCAGCATCTCTGAACAAGGATAGGTGTCCATGTTTTAGCAGGAGATAGTCTAACCTGGAGTAGGTGTCGTGTACCGGGGAATAAAAGGAGTAGTCCCGGTCCCTGGGATAGCCAAGTCTCCAAGTGTCAATTAACTGATGTTCGTGTAGCAGGGCGCTCATGCGGGACAGGTGTGAGCGGCTAATATGCGAGGAACCTCTAGAGGTATCCAGAGATGGGTCTAACGCTAAGTTAAGATCCTCACCAACGACCAGGACCTCTGTAAAGTCATCAATTGCATCAAGGTACGTTTGCATTGCATGCGTTTGGCCTGAATTAGGGAGATAGAGGGAGGCAAAAGTGAATACCTGTGCGTTGATCCTACCCTTCACCAGAATCATACGGCCCTCTTCATCACACCGGGTATCTACGAGTTCCCAGGGCAGCGCACGAGAGATAAGAATGCTAGTACCTCTTGCTTTCTGGATCGGTGAAAAGCTATGGTAGGAAAAGGGGAACCAAGAGTTAGTCAGAGAGAACTTATGAGTGGAGAGCATGTGCGTTTCTTGGATAAAGGTGACATGGACAGCCTGTTTCTTGAAGAGATTCTTCATAATTGAGCGTTTGCCGCAGTCATGTAGGCCCTTAACGTTGAGGGAACCTACTTTCAGGTCTCCTTGTAGCCGAGAGGCCATTGCCCTCGAGAGAGTGGGGGTAGGAGAAAGGGGGGAGGAGGAATGAAAATGAGAAAAAAAAGGGGGGGGCAGAGGGAGAGGCGAAGGAGGGAAGGGAAGGAAGGCGGAGCAAGAGAGAACAAACGGGTGAGAGAAGGGGGAGGAGTGGACGCGTGGAGAAAGAGAGGTGAAGGAGGAAGGGAAACTAGGAGAAACAGAAGAGGGGGTAATGGAAAGAGAGGACAGATAGCACTAGCACGTGCTCAATGGAGACAGAGCTCCCAGAATGAAAAAGGGGGAAAGAGAGGAAAAGAAAAAGATAGTGTGGAGACGTAGAAAACCATGGGGTGGGGGGCCCCGGGCCACAACACACAGATCCAATAGAACCCTTCAAAACAGAACAAACACTGAGCCTCCACATCCCAAATTACAACAATAGGTGTGAGGGTGCAGAGGGCCCAGGGCAAAGACTTAGGTTACAACTAATAACAGTAAAAACAAACCACAATATTTGAGGCATCACTAGAGGGTAACAGTGGGCACCAATGTGGGACACATATACGAGTGAAAGTGGACCCATGCAGACCGGACAGAGCAGACCCTGAGGCTAAAAACTTAGTGTGTGATCAGACAAGAAGGGGAGTGTCAAGGTCTGCATGGGTCACCCCCAGCACGAGTCCAACCCTGCGCAGGCCCATCCATAGGGGTGGTCATTGAACCTGGCACCGGCAGGACGTGGTTCCCCCATACACAAGTCCTCTCAGTGCTTAGGGAGACAACATGACCATGCTAACCACGTTAAGCCAGGTAAGTGGTCAAATAGCAGGGCCATCTCAACAAAAACGGCTGATAACATGGTGGACACACGTCTCTGGTCAGGCTCAACGGATGTAGCTGGAGATGGAGGCCTGATCGTGGAAAACAGTGGGGACAGGTGCGTTTGTTTCGCAGCCGCAACTTCTAAGCTTCCATAGGGAGGCCCAAGGAGAGGTCCACAGTTGGTAAAGGCGAGCCCGGTCAGGAGTGATTCAGATCGGTGGAGACTCTGGACCTACGACGTCGTGATTGCACAGTTGGTGGTGGCAAGTCCACAGCCAGCCAATCCGGAATGGAGACTGGAGGCCTATCCAGGAAGGTGAACAGCTGCGGGAGATCCTTGTGACATCTGAGGAAAAATATAGCGGAGTCCTTGCGCACTATAACTTGGAAGGGATGGCCCCACCTGTATGAAGCTCCCGCCTCTTTGATTAGTGTCAGGAGTGGCTGCAGAAGGCGTCTCATAGAAAGTGTTCGAGCAGAGACGTCAGGAAAGAGGCGCACTGTCGTATCCTCATACTGTATAGTACCCGAGTTTCTCATGGCCGCCATTATGCCCTCCTTATCTGAATAGTAGTGTAAGCGGCACAGGACATCTCTTGGTGCAGCGTTTTCCCTCGCCGGTGCTCTCGCCACTCTGTGTACCCTGTCAATAGTATAAGTAGAGTCCAGGGGTCTGGAGGTAGCTATGTTAAAGAGCTCTGTCACCCTACGGGTCAGCTCATCGCCTCTCTGGAGCTCCGGCAGGCCTTTTATACAGACATTGTTTCGCCTCCACCTATTTTCCTGGTCATCTAGGAGGAGTGTGAGGTGGCGGGAGTGTTGGCGAATGCTTGCCATGTCACGTTCTAGGAGATCCAGCCTGGAGGACAAAATGGCGGATGATCCCTCAACTACCGTAGAGCGTTGAGCCAACTCCTCCACTTCCGTGCGCACCTCCGCTATAGCCTGCTGTTGTGCAGATTCTATGCGGCATACCACTGCGTCCAAGTCCTGTCTTGTAGGCAGGGCCAGTATGAGCTCCCGCAGGAGCTGGAAGTCTGAGGTCCGCGTGTCACCTTGTGAGGAGTCCTCCCCTGTCAGGCGTTGGTCTCGGGAGGGCTGCGGCATGGATGTCTCCGACCAGTCCGTTTGTCCCGCAACGTCCCCGGTGTCGGAGTCTGCCCATAACACTGGTGAGTGAGTGTGGTTGCTCGGGAGGGCACGGGGAGAAGGGGCCGGATGCGCAGCAGGCGCCATGTTGCTGCCGCCAGCGGCCTGTAGCCCGGGGCCTGCCGGCTGGAGGTACCTGTCTATGTGGGCGGATGCTACCGCCGAAAGGGTGGCCGGGTGCTGGGGTGTCCCCACTGTCTTCTCCTTGAGGTTCGCCATCTGAACTGTGTTGTAACAGGCTTGTGGAAGGGTGGAACTGCGCGAGGCGGCCCGGAGCTCCGACAAGATGCGTCCTCACGGATCCATAGCTAAGCCACGCCCCCGCCGCCTTATTCTATGTGCAGTTCTCCACACCATCCACAAGCTTAGATGCAGAACCTTTGATACATACCTGTATAACACTTGTCTGTATTTTCTTTCTGCTCTAAAATCACTTCATTTCATTGGTGGACAGTGTCACCTAGGTGAGGCTTTGCAGCAGTTGGGCCCTCTCCCCAGCTGGAAGATAGAGCCCAACTGCTGTTAAGTCCCACCTAGTTGACCCACTTATGAAATGAAGCTAACGTAAAGGGGGTGACAGTATTACTTTAACAGGCTGACATTGTATTGGGGAGAAGGCATTAGTGATGCTTACAGTGAAATGCTGTAAAAGTAAAGTACTGTACATGCCCAAAATGACATGCTTTGTCAATCCACCAGATGGACACCACTATGAAATCAGGGATTACATAAACTGTCTCTCAACATGGGTTATTTACGTGGCATGCTGTACACGCCCCAAGATCTATATTGGCAAGACCAGTTAACTCCTATGGAGAAGGATCTCCAAGCATATTAGTAATATTAACACAGGGAATGACACCTCCCAGGCTAGACACATGAAAGTGCCATGGTGCCACTTTGTCTACTCTCACATTCTGGGGTCTTTCCAAGCAGGGTCGGGACAATGAGTTTTGGTGCCCTAGGCAGAGAAGGCAAATGGCGCCCCCGCCCCTTACACAGACAAAGGAGCATGCTGGGAGCTGTAGTTCTACCTCTATCACACAGGAGCATGCTGGGAGCTGTAGTTCTACCTTAGTCACACAGGTGCATGCTGGGGGCTGTAGTTCTACCTCTGCCACACAGGAACATGCTGGGAGTTGTTGTCCAACCTCAGCCACACAGGTCATGCTGGGAGTTGTTGTCCTACCTCAGCCACACAGGTCATGCTGGGAGTTGTTGTCCTACCTCAGCCACACAGGTCATGCTGGGAGTTAATGTCCTACCTCAGCCACACAGGTCATGCTGGGAGTTGTTGTCCTACCTCAGCCACACAGGTCATGCTGGGAGTTGTCCTACCTCAGCCACACAGGTCATGCTGGGAGTTGTTGTCCTACCTCAGCCACACAGGTCATGCTGGGAGTTGTCCTACCCCAGCCACACAGGTCATGCTGGGAGTTGTCCTACCTCAGCCACACAGGTTATGCTGGGAGTTGTTGTCCTACCTCAGCCACACAGGTCATGCTGGGAGTTGTTGTCCTACCTCAGCCACACAGGTCATGCTGGGAGTTGTCCTACCTCAGCCACACAGGTCATGCTGGGAGTTGTTGTCCTACCTCAGCCACACAGGTCATGCTGGGAGTTATCCTACCTCAGCCACACAGGTCATGCTGGGAGTTGTTGTCCTACCTCAGCCACACAGGTCATGCTGGGAGTTGTTGTCCTACCTCAGCCACACAGGCCATGCTGGGAGTTGTCCTATCTCAGTCACACAGGTCATGCTGGGAGTTGTCCTATATCAGTCATACAGGTCATGCTGGGAGTTGTCCTATCTCAGTCACACAGGTCATGCTGGGAGTTGTTGTCTTACCTCAGTCATACAGGTCATGCTGGTAGTTGTCCTATCTCAGTCACACAGGTCATGCTGGGAGTTGTTGTCCTACCTCAGTCATACAGGTCATGCTGGGAGTTGTCCTACCTCAGTCACACATTCCACTAACACACACACTCCATTAGTACACACACTCACACACACACACTCCATTAGTACACACACACTCACTCCATTAGTACACACACACACACTCACTCCATTAGTACACAACTACTGACCCACCCACACAGCAGTCGCAGTGGAGGAGGACACTGAGGATGTTTCTGAGGATGCCGATTAGTCTCCTCATCGTTCTCTGTCGGGAGGGGGGTGGGGGGTGGGGGGGTTGGGGGATCTGCCATTTCACTTGTCCCTGCACTTCTCCCCTCTCCTGATTGGCTCCAGAGGTCATGTGACATTAATTAGAAGCTTTTCTTCAGCTCCGGAGCCAAGCAGAAGAGAGGAGGAGCAGCGCAGGTCCTGCCGTTGCGGAGCTGGAGCAGAGTGGAGAAGGGATGCTGCTGTGTGAGGTGGGGTGGGGGGATTTTTACGTGAAGCTACATTGCGCCCCCTGTAATTCACCAGGAGATGGCGCCCTAGGCCATCGCCTACCCTGGCCTACCCTTTGTCCCGGCCCTGTTTCCACGAATTAGGTCCTAGACAAAGTAACCTTGATAACAAACTTTTACGTGAACAGACAATGTGGATCTATTGGTTGAAAAACCTCAGTCCCTTTAGTCTTAATGAGGGCATCACATATTCCCCTTTTATCTAAGAACCAGCCCCTTTTCCCTATCATGTTCTTGCATAAGTATTTGTAATAATACACACAACACCATAACTGTGAGTGATCAATCTTTATCTATCAGTTGTTTACATTGTAGTGGATTAATAATTGGGCCATCATATGATCTAATAACAGGCATTGTGAATAATGCTCTTCTTCCTACTTACCATAGGTCTAACACGGTCCATAAGATTGCTGACATGGAGGAAGCATGTGACCAAGCCCCGCCCCCCAGTGTCCACCACTGAGCCTGTATATGTCTATGGAGAACACAGTGGACAGGGCATGGTCACATGCTCCTCCTTGTCGGCCATTTTATGGACTGAAACAAAACAGAGCAGGGCAGCCCAGCCTGGAGGAGGGGAGTCTGATTTTAGCTCTATGAGGTACACAGGGAGCTGCTGTCAGTATATACCTTGAGTACACTTACCAATACTGTACACTGACCTATTTTACTATAAAGTGGCCAACCCCTTTAAGTGGTACGCCATCCACTGGCTCCAACACTTGGTGCAAGGTGATTGGCCCTTCCTACATCCCAATAGAGTGGCTATTTTGGCTCTCAGTCAATATTGTTTCAAGCTGATTGGTTTATGGTCTAGATTGGTAAGGATTGGCAATCTGTCACAAACAGAGTTTATATCAACCCCATAATGACATGTTATCTCTTAGACCCTGTTACCTCTTGCCCAAGGCACTGGGTGTGAAACATGTTGAGGGAGGGCAGAGAGATTTGTATTTTAACATCACAATATTGAGCAGGGCACATTGAGATAGTAAGTGGAACTGCAGCCTCCCCACTACATACATACATACATACATTGCATTGTGGTACTTGGCAATGACATCAGTGTATTGAGGGATAGATTATATAATGTATGTACATCTCAAAAATGCCTGCTTTTAATAGTGTGTGGCACAAAGAGGAATCTGTAATGCCTGGATCCACTGAACCGTCACTAGCGATGGCACTAACCTCACCAGGGAGCGGAGTCTAAGGGGACGCTGGTTTTCACCATAGCCCGCCGCAAGGCGGGATGGACTTGCTGCGGCAGGCGACCCCCAGGTCGCTACCCCTGGCTTGATTGCTAGTGACGGCAGGCGAGGCGTGGCAGGAGCAGTAGGCAGGAGGTGCAGGCAGAGGTCTGTAGGCGTAACCGCAGGTGACAGGCTGAACACAGGAGCAATGAAGTGACAGGGGAGCAGGAACCAGGAACAAGGACTAGGGACCAGGTAGCGGATAGGAACAAGGAACAAATACTGAGGTCAGGAACAACAGGGAGCTGGGCCAAACGCTATGGGAAGCATGTAGAGGCTCAAACACGAGGGACAAGGCATGCTGGGATTTATAGGGAGTGATTCGGTGTAACTTCCGAATAGGGGCGGACTGGCCCTTTAAATCTGAGACAGCCGGCGCACGCGCCCTAGGAGACGGGGACGTGCGCGCCGACCGGCACAGCGGGAGACAGGAGCGGAGGAAGGTGAGGCGCCCCCAGGGGCCGAACTAGCAGCAGCGCCGGGTCCCGATACTGGGACACCGGCGGCTGCCCGCAGGGAGGAGGAGTTGCGGCGGCGGCCTGGAGCGCGGGACGCTGCCGCAGCCGTGACAGAATCTAACAACTATATTGAGCACAGTGGGGAATAACTATTTTCTAGGGCATAAAGGGAGATACCTACTGTATGGGGGCACAGGGCAAGGCTATCTTATATATGTGGCACAGAGGGGGCCCTATTACTGTATATATGCACAGAGGGTGGCGTACTTTTGTATTGAGGCACACCAAGATCTACTATATTGGGGAACAGAGAAGGCGTAACTACTATATGGGGGTACAGATGGGGCCTTACTACTGTGTGAGGGCACAGAGGGGTCTAACTACTACTTGAGGGCACACATTAGGCCTAAACGCTACATGGCCTCACAAACTGGGATTGTTACTGTGTAGAGCAATACACATTGGGAGTTTTCTTAGAGGTAAGTATGGCATTTGAATGGACAGAATATAATGTTTGTCTGGCAAATTCTGTGGAAACAAGTTGTTGCCATAATTCTTCATGATGGCCTAGTCCAGATGAAGAACAAGAAAAATGACTCCAATCAGCATACCTCAACTCCCAGCATACCTTGGGTGTTTCATAGGCTTGGAGTTGTAGTTTGTCACAAGGGAGTCGGGACACAGATACAGATAACTCTGGGCATGCCATTTCTCACTGGTTCTTCATTGTTGGGCTGCCAGGATCAGTTCTACTGATGGGCTCTAGGCACCCCAGTACCACAATGTCTGTCTGCATACATGATGTAAGAGAAAATGCGATTTGTCAGATCTGGCTACCTCCTTTTATTTTTTTAGTGATCATTTGTCTATTGTAGGCACTTGTGAAGGCGGACAGAAGACAGCATGGCACTCTGACCAAACTGTGGACACAGTCCCAAATACAGCTAGCTGTTATCATTTCACAACCACAGTAACTGTTCTTTGAGATCAAAGCACACAAGCTAGTCTTCAATTTCCACATGCATTAATGATGCCCAGGTTCACTGGTTGTTTTTCCCTGGACAGCTTTGGTAGATCACTAAATGCATACAACGCATTTGAAAATAACTTGCATTTTGACCAGAGGCAGAGAGGCTAAATTATTGGCAACAACAGTTCTTTATGCCTAGGTCAAATTGCTTTCCAAGAGTATGGCACATGATTACAATGTGCTCTTTTCATCTATAGTATTTGTTTGAAAAGTTGCCTTGAAAAGTTAAAACATAGGGGGACATTTACTACTAAGTCTAGAACGTGGGATTTGTCTGGTTTTTATCAAGATGAATAGGACAAACAAAATATTAATAAATTTGTGAAAAAACAATTGTCACAAAAAAAAAAAACAAACAAATTCAACTTGTACTGACAAGTTTGTGCAACCTTTTAAAAAGCCGCAAATGATAAATTGGATGCAAATCCCAAATTATGCAAATATTTGGGTGAATACTCAAAATAGGCAGATTAAAAAATAAGATCGAAAAAATATTTGCCTGTCAAATACTGGTTTATAAATAGAACTTAGACCAAAAACGGGCAAAAAATTCAATTATTCACCTTAAAAAAGGCGCAAAGCCCTTCATATACATTTCATATTATATTGTACAAAGAACAGATTTATCTTTGTCAGCATTGATCACTACATGACATCTTTATAATCACATTTTATATAGCTTTTATATATTTAACTGCACTGTACCTAGAATATGTTGACTGACAACTCCCCTGTGACTCAGTACTCTTTTTTTCTTTTTTTTATTGTCACTGGAAAACTAGTTCCCAACTTTGCAAAATGTGAGGGGGGGGGGGGGGGTGCTCTGGCAAAGAGATCTGTAAGTCAAGAGGATGTATATTAGATGTGTAGTAGTTATATAGCAGTTTGGGAGCAATGAGAGAGTAATATGCAGCTGGCATGACCACACAGTTTTATAAAAAGGAGATCCTATCCTCTATGGATTGAAGAAACCACAGTGCTCTTTAAATGGGTTATCCATCGCTACAAAAACATGGCCACTTCTACATCATTGCTAACGACGTCTTACTAAGCTGCGCATGCGCAGTACTGTGGGTGAAACCACTGCTGTACTACGCCGCCCAGGCGCAGTACCGCAGCATCTTCTCCGGCTGCACTGCGCATGCGCAGCTTAGTAAAGACGTCGGCCAGGCCGACGTGCAAAGCCGCCCCCCCCCAATGACGTCACAATGCGGCGCTTTCTACACACGCCAAGAGGGGCGTGATTACAGCGCTGGAGCCGGCCCAGGACACGGACTACTTGAAGAAGACACCCGCCTACCGTGACTACTTGAAGAAGCCGCCCGCCCACCGTGACTACTTACATGGTAATTTGCATAGAGCCCGGGAGACTAATAAACTAACTTTGCGGGCTCTATGTACAGGGGACGGAGGGGACAGGGGGATGGTTAGGAAGCGTGCTGGCTGATCTCCCAGCACGTTTCCTTAGCTTTATAGTCAATTTTTGTGTGATTGGTTCCCTTTAATCTCTTCAATGATTACCAGTGCTTGTACCTGCATAGCCATACTTTTAGTAGTGGTGGTGCAAGGTAGTGTAACCATGCCCCATTTAAGTGAACAAAGGTACTACCTTGCACTGCTGCTATGAAAAGTATGGTAGTGCATGTATGAGTGCTGTTACACATTGTATAGGCCCCTTCAAACAGCTGATTGGTGGGGGTGCTAGAAAACAGGCCGCTGCTTATCTAATATTATAAGGCTGAATAACCACTCTTTAAGGTGTCAAAAACAGTGCTGTACTTAGCACTCTCCACTCCAGCGCTGTCGCTGCTACAACATGACGCTAAATAGCTTATATACTGATTATGTTGTTGTTGGCAAGGATGTCCAGTCAGCATGGCAACTGGACACGATTTGATCACAGTGGCCTATTTAAGCAGGCTAGGTCTTCCAGAATGTTGCCCAAGAGTCATCATAGCACAGCTCAGTTCCTGTTCACTCTTTCTGGTTCTGGGCTCTCTTGCTAAACTACATAATAATATCAAGGCCTGCTAGATAAACCCAGTCAGGTATCTCACTCATGGCCTCAGCATAAAGTTTACAGTGCAATTCCTGATACAATTCCTGTTTCTGGTCACTGCCCCTAGTACCTACTGGTTTTGTTACACAGGTTCCTGGTACTTCCTGCTCCTGTCTGAGCCTTACCTCTATGCCCTGTTCCTGGCATCACCTGGTTCTAACCCTGGTCTGTTCTTTGCCAGTCCCCTCTTTCTGGTCTACTCCTAGTTTATACTCCATGTTTCGGTTTCTAGCTACTAGCCTGCTACTAGACACAGCCCTTTTGTCCTATGACCAGGTTTCCATTCCTTCTTCATACCTGTGTCCTGCCTGCTGGTGGTGATGCATCTTGCTGCCAACTGATGACTATTTTGAGAAATGAGACCTTGAAATCAGCCTGCAGCAAAATCTATATAGTCAAATACTGTACAGTCATGTGGGGATAAAAACCAGGGGAACCCTTAGTCTGCACTATACTGTAGGCAGCAGATGAGCAGCTTATTAAAAAACATTCTTGTTTTGCAATAATACGAATGGCATCAGAAATATGTGGAAACTGCTTAAATCAGGGGTGGGTAACCTCCGGCCTGCAGGCCGCATCCATCCCTTAAGATCCTCTGATGCGGTCCGCGGGAGCATGTCTGTGCAGATTGTCCAGAGCTGAAATACCTATTGGGTCTTGCGCTATAGTCGAAGTATTTCTCAGTGTATCGATTGTTAGCTGTTGCTGCCGTATGCAGTTGGAGTCCCGGGCACTACAGTCACTGCTGTACTACGGATCAGTTATGCGCTGCAATCTATTCCAATCCCTGAGGTTGTTAGGCTGGAGTGTACTACCTGCCTGGCTGAGCAATTTTTTATATGCTCTCTAGGTCCCAACTAGTCCCATCTCCGTTTTTGCCTATATAACACCTCTATTGTAAGCTCTGGATACAGTAGTTTAAACATGCCATGCCCAAGGGTCATTGTGCGTTGATGCCAGCAGCATGTCTGGCTGGTGATGCGCACTGTATAAGATTGACTGCGGTGGCCACTAGACAGGAGGGTACCATGCATGCTGGCTTCTGTACATTAGGGCAGCAAGAAGACCTGTGTTGCTTTGACTTAGAGGACAAAGCAAAAGACCAGGACAGCACTGGAACGAAGGAAAGGTAAGTAGGATGTTTTTTTTTTATTTGATAAGGACCAGAGGCACCATTGGGGATTAACTTAAAGCGACTGTACCCACACCTGCCCCCCCCCCCCCCAAACCCTTCGGATAGCTGCTTTTAATCCAAGATCTGTCCTGGGGTCCGTTCAGCAGGTGATGCTGTTATTGTCCTAAAAAACAACTTTTAAACTGGCAGCCCCATGCCCAACCCTAAAACATTTAATGAACCCTAAAACATTCCACCACAAACTCTTCCCTAGACTTCTTACCCTTTTTAACTCATTTCTTCGTGTAGAGGATTTATACCCACCATCATGCTTCATTCCTATATCACCCTTATACCTAAACCAAGTGCTCCAACTATTGTCCCATAGCCTTGCGCAACTCAGACTTTAAACTCTTTACCAAGATTTTGGCAAATAGGTTGGGTTATTGGCTTTCCTCTGTTATTGACAAAGACCAGTTGGGGTTCGTCTTGGTTCGCCAGGGTGCGGACAATACAAGAAGGGCAATTGATAACATAGATGTAGTCAAAAAGCAGTCAGACCAGATGCTCCTTCTCAGTTCAGATGCCGAAAAGGACTTCATCTGATCATCTGGGCTGGCCCTTTTTGTTTGAGATGTTGCAGTATGGTATGACAGGCTTCTTCTTAACAGCAATCCAGGGCTTATACCCACGGCGGCTGTTAAACTGCCAACTGTCTGACCACTTCCCCCTACGTAATGGCACACATCCTTTTGTTGCCCTTGCTGTTTGTTATGTGCATAGAGCCCCTGGCGTCTGCCATTTGGAATAATCCAGACATAAAGGATGTGACATTTAAAGGTAAGAAAGTTAAGATTATGCTTTTTTGCAGATGATGTCCTCCTCACTTCATCTGAGCTCCTAACTACTTATACACAACTTCCTTCACTCCTTCGGAGTACTGTCAGGTAAGGCTGGGTTCACGCTGTGTTTTTGCAATCCATTACCTGAATTCAGGTAGCGATGACTCACCAATTAGACATAGTTACAGGGATAGGTGGGAGGCTGTGTTGTCTAGACCACTACTTCTCAATACCAGTCCTCAGGCCTCACCAACAGGTCATGTTTTGAGGATTTCCCATACAAAGAACACCTGTGAGAATACCTGATGCACTGAGTATAATTATATCACCTGTGAAATACTAAGGAAATCCTCAAACATGACCTGTTTTTTTTTTATAAATGTATTTTTATTGAGAGTTTTAAAACATTTTATAACACAGTAATACACCAATGCGGACAATGCTAATAAAAACATGCCACGTGTGACAAGGTAATCCAGCATAGAGTTACAAAGGCAAAACATCATCTTCCATTGAAAAGTACAATAGGAGAAATAAAGAGTGCAATAATCTTTAGAGTTCCGCTTCACACACCACAAGACAAGACTGACAGACAAACAAAACTAGGGGAGACATACCAGGAAATGGGGGGGGGGGAGGGGGGGGGGGGGGAAGGAAGAAAAAGAAGCTCAGGTGGTCGCTCATCAAGTGTAACCCTGTGTGGAAGAATAAGCATCCCACGGACACCACACCTGATCAAAGACTTCTATCTTTTCATGTAGGGAGGCCGTAAGGTGTTCCAAGGAGCGTATCTCTTTAATTCTGGACACCAAATCTGTGAAAGGAGGGAGGGTCTGTTGCTTCCAGTGCCGTGCGATTAAAGTTTTGGCCGCGGTCAATAAATTTAGTAAGAGTTTGGTAGGTTTTTTGCCAAACGTTTTAGGAATCAAGTTTAGTAGGCACACTACTGGGTCGCAAGGGATAGGGTGTGCAAAAATAGTAGAGAAAGCGTTGCAAAAATTTGCCCAGTAAGATTTAACAACCGGACAAGTCCAAAAGATGTGATATAGAGAACCTGTGGATTGTAGACACCTCCAACACATAGGGGAGATAGTCCCATTCAGTTTGTGCAAGAGCTCAGGGGTATGATACCAGGCCATTAGTAGCTTATATTGTGTCTCCTTGTAAGTCACGCAAATAGAGGAAGAGGCGGCCCGGTCCCAAATAATGCTCCAACACTCCGGAGATATCACCCGCCCCAAAGCCACTTCCCATTTATCCATATACTTGTGACGAGTTGGGGTGTCGTCTAACGGGGAACCCAGAATTCCGTAGATATCCGAGATCAGACCTTTGGCCGATGGGCTATTTCTAATCCGCTGCTCGAACGCTGTTGGCCTAGAAACTGTGGTGGTGCCCAAACACCCCCTCATATAATGTTGTAGCTGCAAATAAGTATACCTTTCAGAAGAGGGTATGTTGTGTTTGTCAGCTAGTTCCTCAAAGGGTAACAGCGTACGGGTAACCGGGTTAACCACATCAGCAAATTGAAAGAGTCTCCTGCCTCCCCAAACACGCACAACACTTGATTCCAGCCCGGGGGCAAAAGATGGATGAAGTAGAAATGAGATGAGCGGAGGGGCAGGAGACACAAGCCGAAATTTTGAGGTGCAAGTAGACCAGATACATCTAGTAAATGCAATAGGACCTAGTAGGCGTGTGGAGACAGGGGAGGGGGGAGTGTGGTGCCACAAGAGAGAGTTGGGGTGCATGGGGGCCAACCATCTCTTCTCAATTTCCGCCCATTTGTTATAAGCGTGATATCTGGACCAAGAGGCGACAGGCCGTAGATGAGCGGCCCAATAGTAATGCAATAGGTTCGGTACTGCCATACCTCCTTGAGATTTGCTGGACATCATAACCGATTTAGGTATTCTATGACGTTTATCATTCCATATAAATTTGAAAAGGGCAGTTTGGAGAGATTTAAGTTCACGCATAGGCACTTTAACAGGGAGGGTTTCAAAAAAGTATAAAAGTTTAGGTAAAATGGTCATCTTAACTGCTGCAATGCGACCCAGAAGAGAGATATAATGGCCTTTCCATTTAGTGAGTAACACTCTAATTTCTTTAAACAAATTGGGATAGTTAGCAGAATAAAGTGAGTTATAGGAGGGTGTCAAGCGAATGCCCAAATACCGTATGGAGGTGGAGGACCACTTATACTTGAAATTAGAACATAAAGTTCGAAAGATTGGATCAGGTAGGTTGAGGGGCAAAGCTTCTGTCTTAGACGTATTCACTTTATAGCCAGACACTAAACCAAAGGAGTCCAACAGGTCTTGTAAGATCGGGATGGTAGTATGTAGGTTAGTCAGTGTAAGGAGGACATCGTCCGCAAATAACATAATTTTAAATTCTTTCCCTCGAATGTTCACTCCAGTAATATTCCCATTGTCTCTAATGGCCGCCGCCAGGGGTTCTATACAAAGAACAAACAGCAATGGAGATAAAGGGCAGCCCTGGCGGGTTCCATTGGAGAGAGAAAATGTCTTGGATTGGTGATGAGCAGATTTAATAGATGCAGTTGGTCCAGAGTATAGGTTTTTAATGGCAGTCAAAAAAGGTCCCGCAAAACCAAAATGCCGTAGGGTCTCAAAAAGAAAGGGCCAACCGAGGCGATCAAACGCCTTTTCAGCGTCAAGGCTGAGTAACAAGGCCTGGTCCGATTGCAAATTAACCGCGTCTACTATGTCCACTGCTCTCCGCGTATTGTCTGCTCCCTGTCGCCCCAGAACAAAGCCCACCTGATCAGCATCCACTAGAGTAGGAAGCCAATAACTGAGGCGATTAGCCAAGATTTTAGTAAACAACTTCAGGTCGGCGTTTAGCAGTGCTATAGGCCGATAACTGGCGCAGTCCTGCGGATCTTTGTCTGGTTTAGGGAGCAGAGTAATGAGGGAGTGCAGCATGGTGGGCGGTATGGGGGAGCCGTCAAGAAAAGAGTTAAAAAGAGAGACCAGGCGCGGGACTAGGTCAGCTGAATAAACCTTGTAGTACAGGTACGTGAAACCATCAGGGCCCGGTGATTTGCCCGGAGGCAGGGTCTTCAAGACCTCCTCCAACTCTTCAGATGTAATAGGGGAGTTAAGGTCAGCAAGCGCATCTACAGGGAGTCTAGGCAGGTGGCATTGAGCCAGGAAATCTCCAATCTTTCGCGCCCTGGCTTCAGGGTCTGAGGGCAGAGAAGATGGGAGAGAATAAAGCTTGGAAAAATAATCAGTTAGAATAGCTGCGGTGTCCGAGGGATGAAATTTAAGTGAACCATTATGGTCCCGCAGCGCTTGTGGAGACTGGGCAGCCGTGCGCTCCGTAAGCATGCGCGCCAGCAGGGTGTGGGCCTTATTTCCCTTCTCATAGAACCGTTGCTTCGAATAAAGGAGCAAGCGCTCTACTTTATGCATAGCCAGGTCCCGAAGGAGAGCTCGCGCCGCTATCAGTTTGCGCAGGACAGTCACTGAGGGTCTGGCTATTAGAGCCGCTTCCAGATCTTTAATTTTTTTGGTAGTATCAACCATCTGTGCCTGTCGATCCCTCTTGTGCCTGGCACTAAGCGCTATACAATGGCCACGAATTACAGCTTTGTGTGCCTCCCAGAGAACAGTCTGTGAGGACACAGAGCCTTCATTTTCTAGGAAATAGGAAGTTAGGCAGCTCTTAATGGAGTCTCGGGAAATCTGATGTTTCAATAGGGATTCATTGAGTCTCCAATGACATTGGCGAGTGGGGGTAAGGAGTGAAGCTACGGTGACAATCACCGGGCCATGATCAGACCACGAAATCGGGCCTATATCTGAGTCTTAAAGTAGCCGCACCACAGGTACATTCCCAAAAAAGTAGTCAATGCGCGTATGTGTATTGCGAGGGTGAGAAAAGAAAGAATAGGTGGCCTCGGTAGGGTGTCCTATGCGCCATAGATCATACAGGCCATATAACCGAATCAGTTTCCGGAACTCCGTGGAGAGCCGTCCCTGTTCCGAAGTCGGCGGGTGACCCAGCATGGAGTGCCTATCAGCCCGCTCCGAGAAGGGCAGGTTAAAGTCCCCTCCCACAACAAGGGGGGCAGGGGAAGACTTGGCCAGGCGCTTAAGCACCCTCCTGAGGAAGGGGATTTGGAGCCTATTAGGGGCATAAAGGTTACAGAGGGTTACAGGCCTACCTTGTAGTGTGCCTTCTACAATAACATATCTTCCCCCTGGGTCGGAAAATGCAGCTGTGACTTGAAGAGGACAATTGCGTGAGACAAGGATAGCCACTCCTGCCCGTTTACAGCCCTTAGAGGCAGAGTATACCACTGGGTAGTGATGTCTAGCAAAATTAAAATTAGCAGAAGAGTCGAAGTGAGTCTCTTGGATGAATGCTATATCTGCATGGAGGGTGCGAAGCTCTTGTAGGAGGAGGCGTCTTTTAGAGTTAGAGTTAAGCCCCCTAACATTCAGAGATACTAGCTTAGCCATAAGATCCAAAACTAATTAAAAAATGCTGATTATCCAACTTACCCAGTAGTGTAAGTAGCGGGAACAACAGGGTAGGGATCAACTTACGCCCAATAATCGGCACCAGAAGCAACTTAGAAGGATCCACAGTGAGGAACACCTGTGCAGGGGGGGGAAGAAACAAGAGGAAAAGGAAGAGACATAGACGCCACAAGAAAACAAACAAAAACATGCACAACATAGCAAATGAACCAATGGCACTAGACCAAAAACCTACAGCAAAACCGGTAGGTAGGGGTAACACACCTAAAATGGTGTGGGACCACTAAAATCTTCCAAACCTAGCAAAGGTAGAGGAAGACTGAAAAAAACCCCAAGGGGGATACAGAAAAACCAACAAGAAGCAAAACTGAGTAAGGTGATATGACAATTAAACCGTGGACTCCGTCCACACAGTAATAAAGCAAAAGATATACTGGTAGAGAAGGCCTATGTAAGACTTATGCATAAGTAGGCCTGCCATCAATCATAAAGGTAGCCACTTCAAAGTTCAACTAAGGTGGGTGGTCTGGAGAGCCTTGGAGGGAAGAGGAGGGAGTGTGAGACTTCGATCTACGGCGTTTCTGAGCCACCTGCTGCCACACCGTAGCTGGGGGAGGGGGGGGGGAAGAAAGAGTCCAATCCTCTATCTGTGGCACTGGGATCTCTAGTGAGGTGCAAAAGGACTCCAGATCCCCCAAATCCCTGAGGGTGGCTGATCTTCCATCTCTGCGTGCCACCAATGCAAACGGAAAGTTCCAGCGATAATTAATCTGTCGCTCACGAAGGATGGCTAGGAGCGGGCGCAGGCAGCGTCGCTTTTGCAGGGTCACCCAGGAAAGGTCGGGGTAAAGTTGTATAAGTGCGCCATCAAAATCAAAGTCTTTGAGCTGCCGGGATTTTTGCATGATCCGCTCTTTTAGGGCAAAGTCATGTATGCAGCAAATGACATCTCGTGGGGTGCCAGAGGTAGACTTTGGCTTCAAAGCCCTATGAGCTCTATCCAATTTGATTTTATGTGAGGACTGCTCTCCTAAAATGCCGTTGAAGATGGCTTCCAATGTGTCCTGTAGGTCCTCATCTTGAGTAGCTTCAGGAAGGCCCCGCACCCTGATATTATTACGCCTTCCTCGATTATCAAGATCTTCCAGATGGCGTTGCATATTATTTAGTGCTGTGGATTGGTGATCGACAGTATCCCTCAGTTGGGCCACATAGGAGCGAGATTGATCATGCTCTTCCTCTAATGTCTCAACTCTGGAAGTAATGTGCTGGAGATCTTTCCGCAATCCGGAGATTTCCACCCTGCAAGCATCTTGTACTTTAGTAATGAGAGCGTTAAAGTCACTTTTAGTGGGCAATTGAGAAAGCAGCTTTTGCATGCCCCCCTGAGTTTGTAGATCAGGGTGGGAAGAGTCAGAGTCCGAGTCCCCCTGTCGGGGCCAAAGGTCAAGTTGCGGGACTTCTCCTCTAGCCTTGTCCTTTTGTTTATGGGGAGTCTGTGAGGCCCTCTGCGCCCTAGTTTTGTCCCCCCTTGGGGGTTTGGGGGCTGCAGACATCTCGGTATCCCGCAATGTGGGATCTCTGGGAAAGGGCTCAGGGAGAAAGGTGCCACTAAAAAGATCCTGGGGGCCCCTCAGCAAGTCCAATCTGGAGCAGGAATAGGAAGCCACACACTCAGGGGAAGCCACACATTCAGGGGGTGTTGCAGGGGGGGAAGCCGCAGGACCACAGGGGGGCAGGGTAGGAGTATGGGCGGCAGGGGTTAAAGCAGGTGGCCACGTGCTTTGTGTCGGGGAGCTGTGCCCGGCAGTAGGCCCCAGGCAAGATGGCGCCCGCCTCTCTTCCCGCCCTGCTTCTCCCACACTCACTGTTTCCCCGCTGGGGCTGGAGGCTCTCCGAGGTGGCGACGAGGCACCGACCGATCCTTGCCCCTCCGGGCCAGCCACAGGTGAGCGAGTGTCTGGGGGTTGCCGGTGATCTCCCCGCGGTAGGCTGCGGTCCTCCAGGGAGCTAGGCGTCACGACGCTGTGGGGGCAAGATGGCGCCCGTCCTCCACTCCCTGCAGTCTCTTCGGCCCGGTCCGCGGCCGGGGTTGCGGCGGTCACCACCAGAGCGTGCAGGGGAGAATCCGCAGAGTCACACACAGGAGTAGCAGGGCGCCCAGGATCAGAGGTCCGGTGACGGTTTGGGACCAGGCGACGGCGGGGCCTCCTCAGATGCGGCGGGGAGCGCCGGGGCACAGCCGGATCAGGGAGCAGGTACCAGTCAATTGTCCGGTTGCCCGATTTTGGGCGGCAGACAGGTCCGGGTGGTTGCGGGGTCCCCTTAGAGGTCTTCCCCATAAGGGGAATCGGCAGGCAGGGCAGGTTATAGGCCTTTTTAGCTGGCTGTGTGGACGGAGCTCCTCACACACACGTCTGCTCACATCGGTGGTTCGCTCCGCCCCCAACATGACCTGTTTGTGAGGCCTAAGGACTGGAATTGAGAAGCACAGGTCTAGACTGGTGTCCTCAGAGGCTTGGCAGATCATCTGGAAGAGAACTTCCTCAATATGTACCAGCTACTCAGAGACTCATTATAAGCTTCTTATGCATTTGTATCATACCCCTGAGTTACTGAAAAAACTGAATAGCTCGGTTTCACCCACCTGTTGGAGAAGTTCTCGTGTTTGGGTCTCTTTATCATATCTTTTGGACTTGCCTAAACATCCAAGGATATTGGTCACAAGTTAGCACACTTATTAGAACAGTTTTAGACACACAGATAGGTTTGGGTCCTTTGGTTTATTTGCTAAATTTGACACCAAAAACACTTGGAAAAAAAACCGTTACAACTTCTCCCACTTTTCCAGGACTGGATCTATCTTTTCCCAGCACCCAGAGAGGAGCAGACTTCCAAGCCCGCAGCCTGATGAGCCTGATGTAGATAAAAAAAATAAAGCGCTTTGCTTTGTTCCTACTGTAACCTCTCTCATCTCTAATCATGAAAATAAAAGGATAATCATAGAGATAAAAGAAATAGAAGGATAATCATGGAAATTGAATATTTTGGTCATAATGTAAAATAGAAGACTATACAATATACAATATACATCACAAGTGTACAAGAGTATCAAAAACTAGATTTTAAATGCATCAGATAAAATGGAGACACTAGTGGGAACATGGGTGAATGTGAAGATATGCACCTATTAGTGTTCACTGGGTATATAAGCATTTAGTATTAAAACATGATAGTATTTAGGAAATATATTAGTCCCTGTGGCTAATCCTGTACATATCTGCACATTCACCCATGTCTTACATCTTACATAATTGAATAATATATTGAAATCAATCTCCATGATTATGCTCCTATTTCTTTTACCTCTACCATTATCCTTTTATTTTCATGATTATTGTTTTTGTTTTTAAGATTAATATTACCTGTTATGTTTCATCCATGGGGCAACCCCACTATGTTTCTTTATTAATATGTTTTTTATTAAAATGTGTCTAACCCAGTCCAGGGTTTCCTATCAGCCCCAAAACGATGAACTATGTGAACCATTTGACTGTGATAAAAGTATAATCCTCTACCTACTGACTCACATACTGATAAATAATGCCACTGAAGAAAGGGTATATTTTAGACTTCAAAACGTGTCTGGTTACAACTATACACCCCAAGACCAGGGGAGTCAAATATCTGCTTGTTTAGCAAAGATCAAAATTGGGGCCCTGTAAACATCTTATTGTTAGAAACCATGCACCGGCTTTAATCGCTGCTGCCACTACTCTAACTATATACCATCATTGCTACCACTACGCTGATTACAGAGCAGGAGTCCAAAGCGAGGACACGCTGCTGGCATCAACGCACAATGACCCTTGGGCATGGCATGTTTAGACTACTGTATCCAGAGCTTAGGTGTTATATAGGCAATAACAGAGATGGGACTAGTTGGGACCTAGAGAGCATATAAAAAAATTGCTCAGCCAGGCAGGTAGTACACTCCAGCCTAACAACCTCAGGAATTGGAATAGATTGCAGCGCAATTTGTGAAATTGCTTTTTTTGACCCAAATTGCCCCCATAAATGATATTTTGGGGTTCCGTCATTCATTTTATGGCAGATTGAAAGATGCCACTACAAAGTAGACCTGTTCCTGAAAACAAACAAGCCCCAACATGGCCCTGTAGGTGGAAAAATGAAAGTTATAGGTCTTAGAAGGTGAGGAGGAAAAAACCCAGAATGCAAAAGTGACAATTGTTTAACTCGCAGTCCAAACAGCCTCTCGTCCTCTGCATACACATCCACTCCATGCATCACCACCATCTCCTAAGACAGCTATGTGTTTAGGTTAATATCCTGCCGTCTATTATGGTCAGGATACTATACGCATTAGGATTCCCCGGCAATGGCTCTCTACCGTGCAGCCGCTATACTACCCGACCCTGCAAGGAGAGAGCGGAACTATAGTGCAGGGTACACGGGGAGCACATTACCGTTACCCCGCTCCTGCCCCCGCCGCTGCTGTCACCACAAACACAGAGAGGGGCATTGTGGGAACTGACAGCGGCTTTCGGCGGGTTCTGTTAAAATGGCGCCTCTGCAGTGACCGTTAACGGGCGAGCTCCGTCAAAATAGCAACCCCGGAAGGAGCGCGGTGACCGGCAGCCTCCGCTATGGCGACCCCGGACCAGAAGTCACCGAACGTGCTGCTGCAGAATCTGTGCTGCCGGATACTCGGCAAGGGGGAAGGTAATGCGGGCCGCACCATGCTCTGTCAGTCCCGCACTTGTCAGGCTGGGATCAGTCTGTCAGCAGGACTGTGTGTGTGCTTGGTCATTATACTGGACTCAGAGCTGTGTGCTGCCTCCCTGGCTCATTGCTTCCCATGTCTGTCTGTCTGTGCCGGAGATACTCCTATGTATAGAGTCTGTTATATTCATGTTGGAGCCATACAAGGACGGTTTAACGCTAACTGGTTGCCATGGCAACCCGCACTTTACTGCTTATGGTCCTGTACAGCTAGTAGTCAGTGGGGGCTGTCTGTCCTGCTGATACCATGTACACATATATAGGGGACCTGCACTAACCCTTGGTCTGTAATAAGAATAAACTGTCCAAGCTGCAGCCATCTAGGTCACATCACAGTATCAGCCTGTATGTCACTGGATATAAGGCCTCATTTACATTTATAAGTTGCATCTGTTTCAGTTTTTTTGTAAGATATTGACCACAACTGATGCCAAAAAAGCATCAGTTGTCATCCGGTTTTCTTTACTTTTTTCAGTAAAAACTGGCAGTTGCCATCAGTTAAAGGGAACCTGTCACCCCTGTGCCGGGGTGACAGGCTCCCGACCCCCCCCCGCTACAGCCCCCTATACTCACCTGGTCCCGCTTCTGGATCCGGTCGGGACCCGGCGCGCACTGAGAGATGAGTCCAACACTCATAGAGAATGACGGAGAGTCCAGCGCTCTGTCATTGTCTATGAGCGTTGGACTCATCTCTCAGCGCGCACTCCTGGCTGCAGCGGCTGAGATCTCAGTGATCCGACCAGATCCAGAAGCGGGATCAGGTGAGTATAGGGGGCTGTAGTGGGGGGTCGGGAGCCTGTCACCCTGGCACGGGGGGGTGACAGGTTCCCTTTAATATTAGTTGCCATACGTTTATTCCATCAGTTGTCGTCAGTTTTTTCCTCTATGGGAGCGGTGGGGAACCTCCGGCCCGCTGGGCCGCATCCGGTCCCTGAGACCACCTAATGCGGTCCGCGGCTCTCCTGTGATGTGCGCCACTCTGGTGGGGAAGGAGCCCCCATACACAGCATCCTCTGTGACGGCTGCCAGAGACAGGAGGATGCTGTCTGTGCCGGCTCCTTCCCCACCAGAGCGGCGCACATCTTCTATCTCCTGCAGGGCCGCACGCGATGACGTCATTTCATCGCGCGCTGCCCGCAGTAGAAGACGGGCACAGGCTAGAGGGGAGAGAGGAGGACCTGGGCAGTGGGGGAGCGGAGGAAACGTGAGTGCGATGTTTATTTTTTTATTTGGGACCGACACTGGGGGCTAGGTACATTACCAGGGACATGACTGGGGGGTTAGATAGACTCACTATAGCTACCAGGGGCATCACAGGGGGTTAACAATGACTGGCAGGGGCATCATTGGGGGGTTAACAATGACTGGCAGGGGCATCACATGGGGGTTAACAATGACTACCAGGGACATCACTGGGGGTTAACAATGACTAACAGGGTATCACTGGGGGGTTAACTAGACTACAAGGGACATCAATAAGGGGTTAACTACAGCTACCAGAGGCATCACTGGGGGTTAACTCTGGCTACCGGGCATCACTAAGGATTCACATTAGGTACAAATGCATCACAAAGGGTTAACCACAATAGCTGGGGCACTAGGGTAACAATACTTTGCCTTGCCCAGAGTCCTTCGCACCCACGTAACCCCGCTGCTGCGCACAGTATAACAATGAGTGCGGCCCTTGAATGATTTTATTAATGCCCGAATGGCCCTCGACACAGAAAAGGTTCCCCACCCCTGCTCTAAGGCATTACAGTGGGCCATCTATATAGTGGGCAGCCGCACACGGGAGCCCTCTACTGTGGGCAGCAATACATGGGGACATCTCCTATAGCAGCGATAGTGAACCTTGGCTTTCCAGCTGTTGCAAAACTACAACTCCCATCATGCCTGGATATCCCAGACATGATTAGAGTTTTGCAGCAGGTGGAGAGCCAAGGTTCCCTACCCCCGTCCTAAAGGGTGCTGCACCTGTACAGAGGAACTGGGGGGCTGCCGCTCCTGCCAGGGGCCACTCTACTGAAGGGCCAGGGTCACAAGGGTTAATGGGGGGGGGGCAGGGACATCTCTTCTTAAAATGCAGGAGCTCCATTGACTTTAATGGATGAGGGAGCTGACCGCACGTCAGGACACTGCAAGCAGCGTTCTTTCGTGCGGTCAGACCGGCGGTACTAATGTGAGAACGCATCATCCGAACAGTCCCATTGAAAACACAGAGATGGTTTTCCCTCGGGTGCTTTTCTCCTGCACCAGAGGAAAACGCCGCCGGATGTACTGTATGTAAACTAGGCCTAACATGTTGGTATATGTCCAGTCTAAACACAAGGGTACTGCTGGAGATAAGAAACCTTTACCTGTCCTCTGTTTCCCATTAGGCTATATTCACATGTGGCAATGTTTTCTGCCACTGTCCAATTCATCTCAATTCGGTTTGCAGAAATGAATGCACTTTCCATTAAATAAAAACCTGTCACCCACCGTGCTGGGGTGACGCGCGCGCCCGACCCCCCTCCACCATATACTTACCGCTTCCCCGAAGTCCCGCTCCTGGACCCGCTCCCGCGATATCGCCGTCGGAAGCCGTGCGCGTGCTCATCAGAGATTCGGGGAAGCGGTAAGTATGTGGTGCTCCATCGGGGGGTCGGGCGGGTGTCACCCCGACAAGGGGGGGTGACAGGTTCCCTTTAAGGTACCCCATACAGATATGTGGTCAGAAATTTGTGCAACAAATCCACCTATTATCATATCCTCACAGTGGAACTATATGTAAAACTGCTGAAAATATTAGGAGAAGCTCTGGGTAACTATGAATATTACTGCCATTACAGCTTCCAGTGCTTGTCTCTTTACATCCGGGGCTAAATTGCTGCCATTCTAGGCAGTTATGTTATTCAGGGGTGTAGGAAAGGCTTGACACCCACTGTGGAAGCCATGGATAGTTGTTTGTTAACTATACATCCCAGAAATAGGAAGAATAAGAGAATTGCTGAGCTCTTCTCACATGACAACCATCTGACTGCCCTGATGGCTAGAGGGATTTTGGGTCCGGCCCACACGTGTCCCCCTGTGACACTTTCTACAGGAGCCGTGTGGTATCGTGCTGACCGTTCTTTTAAGCTGCCATCTATATAATGTCTATCCAGGTCAATTCCACCATAGTGGAAGCCAGCGATCTGGAGCTGGAGCTAGTTTTGTCTGCAGTCGGAAAAAAATTATTGACTCCAGCTTTAAAAAATTCTTTCAAAATTTTATAATTGAATTTTCATATGAGGGTATTAGAAAAGGGTGGTAGGCTCTCAATAGGCAATTGGCGTATGTGAATTAGGATTTGTGTCCCAACAGTGTATATTCTTATTGGTCAGCACTTGATAAATGCCATAAATGTTAAAGTTGCAATCTTAAAATCTAACATATGAAATAAAAATGTTTTTACCCTCAACAGTGGCAATGTTTATTTTTATTTCATATGTTATATTTCATATGTTTTAATTTATATGATTCATTACTGCATGATGAAATAATAATATGGAAACCTAATACTTACAACTAACCAAGCATGCAGACACCAACAATAAGAATCTATACGGTTGCTATTTTGTACATATATACTGTTTTGTATCATTTATGTTGTACCTTTTTTACTCTTTATATATAAAGTTAGATTTTAAGATTGCAACTTTGACATTTATGGCATTTATCATGTGCTGACCAATTAGAACATACACTGTTTGGACACAAATCCTGATTCACATACGCCAATTGCCTTTTGAGAGCCTACTACCCTTTTCAAATACCCTAATCTTGTCACTTGAGACTTGGCCTATACCAGATCACCCATAGACTCTAGGTTGAGTACACCACATTATTCTCTTTTGAATTTTCATATGAATTTTATAAATGTTCTTCATTAATATATTTTAGGTTTCTAAGGAGCTTATTTATAACAACCAGAAAAACCCTTTCTCACATGCATTTAGTTTTCTCCATATATAACTAATAAAGCACTGGCCCTATTAAATAAGGGTGGTCGGGGGAAAAGTTGGTGATCACTATTTGGCAGTTTGTTTCTGAGCTGGAAGAGTCCATTGTGTGGGGGAAGATTTGTGCTGTTCTCTTCCTGGATGCTGGATGACTGTATATGAGCAGCAGTGTAATATGGAGATATCCTGTGTAATATAGAGGAGGAGGAGAAGAAGACATAAGTAGTGTAGCAGTAACCTCTGTCCTCAGTGTGGTGTTTTCTCTGTGCCCGCATGTGTGCAGCAGGCTCTGTGTGTGTATAGAGAGACAGAGAAATTAAAGGGGTATTCTCATCAACTGTAAAAAATCCAGGGAGGACAGGGGGTGGTGGGATCTTAATAAAGAAGTCCTATTTACCCGTCCCCATGCCGCTAAAGTGCATTGTCATGGCTTTTGGTCCCCCTCTGATCACCTTATCTGTGATGTCATGTCTAGAGATGAGCGAACCGGCTGAGGTTCGGGTTCGTATGAACCTGAACTAGGGCTGGGCGATTAATTAAATTAATTCCAAATAATTTGCCCAGAAAGTTAGAATCGATTTGATTTTTTGTGAAAATCGTAAATTCGATTTTCATAAAAAATCATTGCGGGCGAGCGGTGAAGGGACGGGCGGCGCGGTAAAGTGTCGGGACCAGAGAGTGTCAGGGCGGCGCTGTGAGGTGCAGGGCCGGCAGTCAGGAGAGATGTGGTACTGGCGGCTCCAGCCTCTCCACAGAGCCGCGGCTGAGCTGTCCCCGCCCCTTACACGGCAGAGGCGCACTGACCTGCGTCCGGTTCCCTTCCTGCCACACGCGCAGGTCCCCGGTCAGAGGAGGAGGCGGCACGGACTGCAGCAGAAGGAGATAGCGTTGCTGCCCGCTGTAGAGCTCCAGGACCCGTAGCGACGCTATCTCCTTCTTCTGCAGTCCGTGCTGCCTCCTCCTCAGACCGGGGACCTGCACGTGTGACAGGAAGGGAACCGGACGCAGGTCAGCGCGGCTCTGCCGTGTAAGGGGCAGGGACAGCTCAGCCGCGGCTCTGTGGAGAGCCTGGAGACGCCGGTACCACATCTCTCCTGACTGCCGGCCCTGCACCTCACCGCGCCGGACCCGACACTTTACCGCGCCTGCCTTAGTCCCCGTCAGCTGCCCCATACCTCCTCAGTCTGCCCCATACCCGCTCAGTCACCCCTAGTCTGCCCCATACCCCCTCAGTGACCCCCAGTCTTCCCCATACCTCCTCAGTCTGCCCCATACCCCCCAGTGACCCCCAGTCTTCCCCATACCTCCTCAGTCTGCCCCATACCCCCCAGTCTGCCCCATACCCACTCAGTTACGACACCCCTTATCCACTATACCCCCACTATTACACCCTACCTAGATGGAGGCACATAGAAGATCTCCTATACTATATGGGGGCACAGAGTACATAGGGCACATATTTGGGAAAACTACTTATATGGGACACAGAGGGGGCTTGTCTACTACAAGGGGGCACAAGTGGAGCACTGTTACACTGGGAAGCAATACAGTTGTTTCAAATGTTAATAAAATAGTATCTGATGCTGCAGGGAGAAAAATGTCCTGTTTATTTAGCAAAAAGAAAAAAAATCGAGATTTAAATCGAGAATCTTCCAAAATTAAAAAAAGAAAACGAGATTTTATTTTTTGTCCAAATCGCCCAGCCCTAACCTGAACTATTGGCTTCTGATTCCTGCTGTCTGTCCGCTCTGTGGAGAGGGTGGATCCAAACTTGAGGACCGCCTGGAAGCTCTCCATGGAGCAGGCAGACAGAGGGAATTAGAAGCTGATAGTTCAGGTTCATACGAACCCGAACCTCAGCCGGTTCACTCATCTCTAGTCATGTCCCCACTCAGAAATCACCCACTCAGCCAAACAGTGAGTGAGGCGGAGCACAGCTGCAGTCACTAACTGGCTGAGCAGGCAGCTCCTGTGGGGCTGTGATGATTCAGGAGTACAGACTCTAATGCTACGTTTACACGGAACGATTATCGGGCGAATTTTCGCGATAACAATCGAATTCGAACGATAATCGTACGTGTAAACGCGGCGAACGATCGATAAATTGTTCATTTTGATCTTTTAAGATGTTCTTAAATTGTCGTTCGTTGTTCGCAAAAAAATTGCCGATCGTTCCGTGTAAACAGTCGTTCGCTGATTTTTACCTATGCAAATTTTCTGTACGATATATCGTTCCATCTAAACGCTGATCGTTCTAAAAAATAAAATCGTTCTAAATCGTTAATCATACGATCGGGCCAATTATCGCTCCGTGTAAATTTAGCATTATGGTGCGTTTACACAGACAGATTTATCTGACAGATTTTAGAGGCCAAAGCCAGGAATGGATTTGAGAAGAGAAGAAATCTCAGTCTTTTCTTTATGATCTGTTCTCTGTTTATAGTCTTCCTGGTTTTGGCTTCAAAAATCTGTCAGATAAATCTGTCTGTGTAAACGCTCCCTAAGGGTAGCTTCACACGTACCGTATCGCTGCATTTTTAACGGTGCGTCTTTAACGGTGCGTTTTTGGTGCGATTTTTACATGCGAGTTTTGATTTTCACATAAAAATCATGTGAAAATCAAAACGCGCATGTAAAAAACGCAGCGATACGGTACGTGTGAAACTACCCAAAGGGTGGGTTCAGACTACAGAATTTGTTCGGATAAAATCCGGCGGATTCCATTGCTCGTACGCGCTCACGGCCGTGTGCCTTTCCGCCGGCCCCATAGACACCATTCTATGGGCTGGCCGATTCCGCTATCCGCTTTAAGAATTAAGGTGTCAATTCTTTCGGTGGAATTTGGAATCCGCCCGTGCATAGAATGGTGTCTATGGCACGGGCAGAGAGAGGCGCGGCGGTGAGTGCGTACAAGCAACGGAATCACCAGGATTTTATCCACGCGAATTCCGTAATCTGAACCCGCCCTAACAGAGCTGATAAATCTGGGCCTATGTCTGACCTCTATATCACAGGTATATGGCATTGTTAGCAGTGTATCTTTGTGTATGGTGCATATTTAGTTAGAAACATTGAAGATAGTCAGCCGCTCCATTTAGGGTGCGTTCACACCTACAGGATTCGCAGCAGATTTGATGTTGTATTCAGTTATTTAACCCTAGAATGCATACCTGGGGCCTTGCAGGCCTGCTCTGTTACTTGTTTTCTATTTACTGCAAGATTATTTTAGTTAGAATTCTGAAACTCTAGGTATTCCTTAGGTATATAGTTGTTAGTCATTTCCAGTTGTTCATATATTTTTATATTACAGGCATTTCTGTATAACAACTCTTTTTTGTGAATACCCCATATTCACATACCTGGGGCCTTTTAGGCCCAAACTAGGTTTACATGTGATCCTACATCTTTTTGTCTTTACTGTTTCCCCCATTAGCTACATCTGGAACCTTTTTATCAAGAACTCTACTAAGCATTACCATTCTAGTGAAAATGTGACAGTGGATGAGCAACTTCTTGCATTTAGGGGACCTTGCAATTCATTCAGTATATGCCCAGCAAACCTGCTAAATATGGTATTAAAATTTTCTGTATGTCTGATGCCACAAGCTTTTATTCTGGAAAAAATATAACAATTGCCAACTACTTCAACCATCTAGAACTGGCCAATTTTTTGCTTCAGAAACAAATTACACTTGTTGGTAAAAGGAAGCAAGACCGCAGAGAAATTCCTCCAATCATGAAGCACAATCAACATTGACAACTTTATGATCGTGTATTCGGCTTCTGCAATCAAGCGACAATGGTGTCTTACAAAGCTAAGAAAGAAAAATCGGTGATATTACTGAGTACAATGCACCATGATGCAAGTATAGACACCAATAACAGGAAACTGAAACCCGAAATAATCTTGCATTATAATAAAACCAGCAGGAGACAAGATGGACGAAATGATTGGAGAGTATGCGTGCAAGAGGCAGACAAAACGTTGGCCTGTAGTTCTTATTATAATATGCTAGGTGTGTCAGCCCTCAATTCCTATATTGTTTATAGTTAGACTCATCCAGAATTCCATGCCAACAGAAAGGACAAGAGACGTCTATACTTGACGGAACTTTGCTATGAACCTTCCATGATGGAGAGAAGCAGCACAAAATGCTTGCCAAGGCAAACAGAAGCTATGATCAGATGTGGTATATGTTTTCAGGAACATCCAGAGCCAAGAGATAAAAAAAGAAAGCGATGTTACATTTGTCCAGCAAAGAAGGACTGGAAATCAGAGCGTGTCTGTACTACTTGTGGACAAAATGTCTGCAAGGATCATTCTTCCGAACAGATGACGTGTGAAAGATGTTGCGTTCATTAGTAAATTCAAAAAGGAAACTTTGAAAAGAGATATTCCTGCAGCATGTTTACTGCAACCTTTATATAAAAAAAAAAAACTTTTAGACAAAAAAACATTATTATAAAGAGTTATATCGAATGTGTATATTGGGAGTTTTAAGCCCGTTCAGTTACTTTTTTGTTGTTTTTTTGCACGTAATAATGTTTTATTCACATCTTAGGATGCATTGCCACTAGCGCTGGTGTCTGCCAGGAGGTGATCCGTAATGCATCTGATCTCTTGGTATCTCCAGTTAAGGCTGCCGGAATGCTCGGATTCTACCAGCCTTAGCTGGCATCACCAGGTCGTCAGATCCATTACAGATCACCTCCTGGCAGACAGCAGCGCTAGTGGGAATGCATCTTTACTTTGCAATTTTCAAATAAACTTTGAAAAGTATTTTTATTTGAGTTATTTCATGTTATTTGCACACGGGCCTAAAAGCCCCCAGGTATGTGAAAGTGTAGATTTTTTATGGTCATGCATTCTAGGGTTAAATGAAATTTGCTGCGGATCTGCTGCAGATCCGTAGCAGAAAATAAGCTGCGGATCCGGAAAGTGTGAACGTACCCTTAGTCTACTTTTGAGTTGTTCAGGACGTGGAGGCTGGAGACTGGCTGCATCCACTGCACACAGGATAATCTGCTTTATATCTTTCCCTTATGGTGCGTTTACACAGAGATTTATCTGACAGATTTTGGAAGCCAAAGCCAGGAATGGTTTGAAAAGGGGAGAAATCTGTCTTTCCTTTATGACCTGTTCTCTGTTTAGTCTGTTCCTGGCTTTGGCTTCAATAATCTGTCTGTGTAAACGCACCAGAATTCACTCAGAAGTCTCCCTAGGATCATGTATTACATTAGGAAGATGCTGCTGAGACGCTTCTACATTACCCCAGTGTGATAAGTAACTCCCTGGTGTCTGATTGGCCATTTATGAAGGAGCTGGAGTCGGCCACTGATAAAATTCAGGAGTTAAGAGTGTAGCTGGGGCTAAAATAAAGGGATGGATAGTTTTCTATGTAACAGTATAAGCAGGTTGGGGGACATCTTTTCTAGCTGACAGTTTCCCTTTAATGTTTACTTATTAACTAGCTCCTGACAACATTCTAGCTCATGTTTCTTCACAATGTCTGCTCTATCACCACTGTTATGTGTGAATGTCTGGGGTTTTGCAGCTAGTTAATTATGTATAATTGTGTATCCTGTAACCTTACTGCGTGCTGTCTATCACTCATAGACCAATAGTAACAATGCTTTATAATGCATTATTAGGGAGAGAGCTTCAAATGCTATCCACTAATGTGCTTTATTGTTCTATCAGAGTATGTATTGAAAAGGAAATCTGTCACTAGTTTTGAAATGATTAGAGCCATCACTTAAGAACAGAGAGGAGGGTTTACGGTAAGGCGGACGTTACAGACATTACACTGATGCAGCAATTCAAAGAGTTTTCCCACTTCCGGCATAATATTGACACATCATGGCGGGTGGGGAACGAATCCATTACTTGCCTTTCCTGTCTGTAATGTCCGCAAAACTGCAGATGTGTGAATACCCCCAAGGATAGTGTCTCATGTTGTGGTTGGAACGTACAGGCAAAAACTCACCCACATGTGCTAGCCAATGGCCACCTAATATTGCCAATAAGGCTTTTTCACACCATGTTTAAACTTAGTAACAAGAAAAAGACAGACACAGCAAGGGTATGTGGATCTTACTGCTTTCTCTTCTGCAGCACTCTTCCCTTTGAAATGCTTAATAATGTGCTGTTTATTCCATAAAATACATAGGTGATCACAGGGAAATAAGCCAGACGCCATGATCCTCAGGGGATGGCTGTTTCGCACTGGACGTGTTTCTCCGGTCTGGAGAAGCTTGTTCAGCATGAAACAGCTGTCCCCTGTATCTGGTTACCTACCTAGCATTGTTACTTTTGGTGGCCAGTTCAAAAGTCTCCTTTAGGGTGTATTCACACGTACCATATCCACAGCGGATACCTTCCCTGCAATTTTCAATGAGACTTTATACTCGCAGCGGGGCCGTGCACTGATTGGCTGAGTGGGACAGGGACCGGGAGCCTCAGATGCCGGCGGAGTGTGGATCAGGTAAAGTATGTTCCGGGCGGCTGGGAGAAGGGGGTTAAGGGGGCCAGCATTTACATATTCGGAACAGGATGACAATCCTGCTGCAAGTATTTCATCTAATTAAAAATCACAGGGAAGCTATCCACAGCGGATTTAGCTGCAAACTTGCAGCATGAAATCTGCTGCATATACGGTACGTGTAAACCCACCCTTAATATCCAATTTTTATAATTGGTTTAGCAATCTAGCAACATGTGAAAATAAACTCATCAGATAGTAGATCACATTCTACCATTTGGCACACCACTCAAGATTATAGTTGACTGCTGTTTTCATGATGCATATCTATGTGCTTTATTTGTATTTATGTTGCGTATTGTATATAAGTACCTTATTCTACATAGTGTCTGTGGGAGGTCCATAAATGCAAGATCAAAACATCATGCTTCTAGGTTTTATTGGGATTCTATAAAAACAAAAACTATATTGTAGATGTGAGATCCTACTTGCACATCCAGATCCCTACCCAGATGCCCTTGAATACAGAATTTAGAAGTGGCTGAATAGCTGCAACTGGGGAGCCTTGCTGCAGTCAGGTAGGGGTTAACTAAAGCAGGAGACAGGAACTCCCCACCTCCCGATTCCCCTCTGACTGCAGGGCCTGCATTGAAAATAAACAAACTCACCTGTCACCCGTTCCCAGCAGCTCTCTTTGGCAGCCGCGGGTCTCCTGTTATGTTTCCGGCATAGGCAGCGTGATACAGAAACCATTCCTGCACTGGTAGTCCCCAAAGTCTCTGTCATTCTCCCGATGCTCTCCCAGCAGCTGGAAAAGAGGAGCTGCTGGAAACAGGTGAGTTGGATTGTTTGTTTTTTATAGCGGTCGCTGCATATGGCGGGGATGCGGCAGTTTTTTAGCTTCGGCGTTAAAAAGTCGTTGTATACGAGGGTGGGGGGGAATACATTACATAGTGTGAACATATATGTTTCATTATAATTTTGCCCTGCCAGTTCCAGTCCTGATTTTGGTTGAAGAAAGGTGGTGGAAGTGGTACGGTACGGTGAAGAGGAGCCGTTTGAAATTCCTGGCTCCCCTCTTCAGCCAATCAATGCAAGGCAGCACTGATTGGCTAAAGAGGGGAGCCGGGAATTTCAAACTGCTCCTCTTCAGCCAATCAGTGCTTAAGAGGAGCACTGATTGGCTGAAGAGGAGCCGTTTGAAATTCCCAGCTCCCCTCTTTAGCCAATCAGTGCACTGAAGAGGGGAGCCGGGGATGTCGAAGACCTGCTACGCGGAGCAGGTAACATTATGGGGGTGGCGATCAGAGCGGCGGCGGGGGTGGCGATAGAGCCAGAGCAGGGGCTGCGGATGATTGGGGGGCCGGGTGGCGGGCGGGGGGCGGCCGGACTATCGTGCGACGACTGTTTACACGGAACGATCGGCAAATTTTTTGCGAACGACGATTTAATAACTTGTTGCATGATCAAATTGAACTATTTCTTGTTAGTCGTTTGGTCGTTCGCTGCGTTTACACGTACGATTATCGTTCGAATTCGGTTGTTATCGCGCAAATTCGCACGATAATCATTACGTATAAACGCAGCATAAAGCTTTGGCTGTCCAGGCATGATGGTAATTGTAGTTTTGCAACAGCTGGTGGGCCTGAGTTTGACACCCCTGCCCTAGACAGCCTCCTTCTAGTGGCCATTTATTACCCTCCTATCCACCTATGTGGCTCTGCAAAACTGATGCATCACTGGCATTCGACTGGTTTTCCCTGGACATCACTGTTCCTGATTTCTGAGGATGAGGTGGTACAAGCTCTACAATTATTTTTAAAAGACAAAAACTTGACATTTTACAGGCATATGTAGACTTTATATCCACCGTAACTTTTTTGTTTTTTCTCCACAGCGGATGTAGCCCAGCAATTCCAGTATGCTGTCCGTGTGATAGGCAGTAATTTTGCTCCAACTGTTGAACGAGATGAATTTCTTGTTGCCGAAAAGATTAAGAAAGAATGTAAGTGTGAATTATGCTTTTAGGGCCTGTAGTTCTAGTGTCAAAGGGGCAAAAAATGGTAGAAGGAAACAAAAAAGTTACCCTTCTGCTACATCCTGGCCCAGTGTTGCCACTGTTCTGGATTCCCCAGTGCAAGTGTCCTGGTGAGGCCTCCATATGCTGTGAGGTCTCCAGAACTGCACACTGTATTCCAGATGTGGTTTCACAGTAGCTTCCTACTGGTTATACCTCTAGCTATACTGCCCAGAATTTGACTTGCTTTATCTACTACCAGTAGGTTTAAAATAGATGGGAAATGGGTAATTATGATGCGCTCAGTTACCAGATTTGTTATTTGCAATCATTTCTTGCCTTAAAGTGTAACTATCATTTGTAAAAACATCTGTCGTTGCGCCATGTCAGAAGCACATACCGGTGGGGATGCAGGTGTTGAGACCCCAGCTTATCGCTAGAATGAAGAGGCAGAAGTGATCAGCAGCGCAAGCTATACAAAGAGGAATTTGTTAGACTGCTAGTACGGGCAGTTTTCTGAATTAAAATGGGACTCAATGTAACTTGTGCCTGGAAGTTCCATAGTCTCTATTATAATTCAGTAGATTGCAGTGAAGCTATGTGCACACTACGGTATCTTAGCGGATCACCCGCAGCAGATTCCGCAGCGTGCCCCCTGCTCAGAGCCGTGTGCATTTCCGCCCATGCGATAGACTGTATTCTATGATAGGGCGGATTCCGCTGTCTGTCCAAAGAATTAACCTGTTCATTCTTTGGACTGACGGCGGAATCCGCCCAACCATAAAATGGAGTCTATGGTGCAGGGGCAAGCTGCGAAATCCGCCACGGGTGATTCGTGCAGATTCTGTAGTGTGCACTTACCCTTATAGCAGAAATAAAGGGGAAGAGCATCAGCTGCTAAGTGCTTCTGCCCCTTCATTCTAGTGATCGGTGGGGGTCTCAGCACCCGGACCCCCACCGATAAGCACTTCTGACATGTGGCTGTGATATGTCAAGTTTTTGCAAATAGTTACACTTTAATGAGGTTGTCCAGGAATAGTTTTTTTTTTAATGTATTTTTCTGGGGCTTTTTTGACTAATTTATATGAATTATTTATAAAAAAAAAAAATTATTTTTCTTTGGGTAATGATTTGTTCTCTTGCAGTTGTGAGGCAGAGAAGAGAAGCAGATGGTGCTTTGTTTTCAGAGCTCCACAGAAAGCTCCAGTCTCAGGTATGTGTTGGACAAAATGGGGGGGGGGGGGTGACTTGTAAAACACCCAAGTAAATTTGTCAGCTGCAATTCACAATCTAAACTTCTGACACTTACATCAGGGTTAGGTCAAAAAGACTCATGGTACCTTTCATTTACCCATCTGTGTCACCATAACATGCAAAAATGCTTTTATTCTCTGAAGAAAAGAGTCAAAGAGGCTTTCCAAACCCTGAAGTTCAGCAATCTGGCATGCTTCCTTTCTCTGCCCCTCCCTGCTTGATTGACAGTCAGACGATTAGAGCCAGATACCAAAACGTGTTCTTTTATTCTAATCTGTTTCTATTTTCTGACAAAAAATTTTTTTTTTACTTTTTGTTTTTTATTGGAGCTGCCATCTTGCCTTTGATTCTCTTTAGTGACATGCTTTACAGCAAGCCTCTTGGACATAGACTATAATAGACTCTGTCTCCTTTAGATGAATATGAAACATCGTTGAGCTCGTTCTGTGACCTTTTGAAAAGGTCATTTCACATTTAGCTGCTATTGTTTTGATGTTATCTATCTACTGGTGTTACTGAAAACAACGGCAATTCAAATAATGTCCGTTCTTTTACTGTACGTAGTGGGAACATAGCCTAAAGCTGTACAGAACAGCGGCTTTCCTTGGCCTTTTCTGAACCCTCCTCACAGTTTTAAACCATCTATAAAACTTTAGTGTTCCTTGTCTATGAATTGGCTGCACATGATGTTTGTGTATGCATCACAGCTGCTACTAGCAGATAGTCATAATGGTAAACATTTTTGTAAGATTATCTGCCTACATTTCATTCATAGCAGGTACTAAAGATGGAACTATGCTGATGATCTGATCAGACCTTTACTAACATTGATTTTATTAGAAGGACACTGTTCCTATTAAAGTTATTACAAATTATCCAGTATACAGGTGCTGCAGAAACTATTTAAAATTGGTCTTAGTAAATGTCAAGGATTCATATTACATGTAAGTGGATAGAATATATGTATACTTTTTATATTAAAATGTCAGAGGTCTTCGAATTGGCAGGGCTTGATGATTGATTGATTTGGTGCTGGACTTTAATGCAAGCATTGATGACATGTTGAAAGCCTTTTATAGCTCGTATCTTTCTGCTGTGTAAGTTGAATAGGCAATATTTTATGCAGACATAGGAAGGGCAGTGCTGTCATTATGAAAGCAGTGGGGTTTCTGTTGTTATTTTTGAACCATCAAACCCTTTTAGCATTTTTGATCATAGGAAACTTCTTGTAAAGAATAGATTTTTTTTTTTATTTGATATTTAAGATTATGCCCTACCCTGAGTTGTCAAGGTTTATTTTTAGGAGCATATGGTTTCTTGTGCCACAGATTTATTGAACCTTTTTCACATAGCAGCTTTTTAAGTAGCTTTTGCTTCAGACTGAAGGTTAAATACATTATTGATTCTTTAGATGGTGACTGAGAGAAAAAAAGAATTAGTTCATCATATTGAGAGATAATAGGGTTTAGTCTAGCAAAATCATACTTGTACTTCTGCTCTTAAGCAGGACTTAGTGTCGCTGTACTCTAATAATCGTTGCACACAAGGGGTGTAGTTTTTTATGTTAGGACTTCTGTTGATTTTAGTGTGGTCTCTGGTCCATATTATTCTGTAAGTGGAACTTAGAAATTTGTATTTAAAGGGAACCTGTCACCCCCCGTGCCGGGGTGACAGGCTCCCGACCCCCTGTTAGAGCCCCCTATACTCACCTAATCCCGCCGGGTCCCGCTTCTGGAGGTGGTCGGGTGATGAAGATCTCAGCCGCTGCAGCCCGGCGCGCGCGCTGAGAGATGAGTTCAACACTCATAGAGAATGACGGAGCGCTGGACTCTCCTGTCATTCTCTATGGGTGTTGGACTCATCTCTCAGCGCGCGCGCCGGGCTGCAGCGGCTGAGATCTTCATCACCAGACCACCTCCAGAAGCGGGACCCGGCGGGATTAGGTGAGTATAGGGGGCTCTAACGGGGGGTCGGGAGCCTGTCACCCCGGCACAGGGGGTGACAGGTTCCCTTTAAGTGATATAAGATCAGTCTGAAAAATCATATAGGCTGCATACAAGCCTAGAGGGACAATAAAGCTCACACAGCAATTTTAAAGGCTTTGTAAGAGAAAGCAAAATCTTAAATGGGTACTCTGGAGGCTGATCAAAATTTTTAATTTTGCCAATCACTGTTTGCTCTGCTTATAGCACACTGAGCATTGATGGCAGTCACCACTGACTGTGCAGAGGCTGACTGACATGGTCGCTGTGTCCAGCAGCCTCTGCGCAGTTAATGGCGACTGCTATCAGCACTCACTGTGCTAGAAACAGAGCATGCAGTGATACACCACACATGGGGGGGGGGGGGGGGGGGGGGGAATGCGGAGATGGGACCCTGCCCTGCATAGTGCTGTGCAGCAGCGCTAGAACAAAGTGGGGAATATGGAACTGCAGGGCTTTTCGGCACAAGCGGTGGCAGCAGAGTGGCTATGACCTTACTGTTGCTAGCCAGTAAAGGTGGATATGTGAATAAAAAAAATTATAAAGTTATATAACAAAGTAATATACCTTTATTACAGCAATATATTAAAAACTATATATTTTTCTGTCTCCACAAGTACCACTTTAATAAAGACTTAAAAAAATGTATATTTCCACCATAATAAGAACAGAACAATAATAAAAAATACTTTTAAAAGGTTAACTTTGCCTTTTAAAGACTGTTCCTGACTCATCCTGATACTGTAGGCTTCATAGAAATGTAACGTGCGTTGCCAAAGTTTGTCTGTTTATCTCCAGCTTAACTCCAAGAATTAAACTAAATGGGCTGAGTTTGGATTAGTAATGTTCTTTATCATAAACTATTTTAACAGCAATTTTTTTTTTATTTTTTAAAAAAAGGTTTTTCTCACATTTACCGGACATAATTTTTTATCAAACTTTATGTAACTTTATAAAGGACAAAAATGGTTGCTTTATTAAATGTATTGTTTTTGTCAAAGGATGTGAATTACCTTTTTTGTTTTCCTTTCTCTTAAAGGGTGTATTAAAGAACAGGTGGTCTATTCTTTACCTCTTGCTTAGCTTAAGTGAAGATCCACGCAAACAGCCAAGCAAGGTATGTACCAGTAAGAACCCTAAGGGTATAAACCCACACACCGTATACGCAGCGTATTTACTGCTGCGATACGCATCAAATACGCAACAAATACGCAGCAGATTAGATCTAAATAACTGAACACAGCATCAAATCTAAACCATCAAATCTGCTGCGTATTTGTTGCGTATCTGCTGCGTATACGGTGTGTGGGTTTGTACCCTAAGGGTACATTTAGACGTACCAGTGTTTTTGTCATTATTTTTTTTTTTTTTTTCTTGCCATAGATCTGAAAACATGCAGTGGCTTTTCTTGTACTTTTTTTTTTTTTTACTTTTAGAGTACCTTCACATGTAAGTTCAGCAGCGATTCCTGGTACTATGATTTTCTATGGGTTTCACATACTAATCATTGGCTGCGGTGGGGCAGCGAACTGATTGGCTGAGTGGGATACTAGGGAGCCGGGAGCTTGTGAAGTAAGCAGGAGCGCGGACAGGTAATGTATTAGCCGAACAGCTCTGGGTTCTGTGGGCACAGGCTTTATATACTCTGTGTAATGAAAAATCCACTACAAGTATGTAAACCCATAGAAAATGACAGTAACGGGAATTGCAGCCGATTTTGCTGCAGTCTGTGTTTGTGTGAAGCTACCCTTAAAGCATGAATGTCTTTTGGGAGACTGCTAGATTTTTGGCTACTAGTCCACCACCATGTTACATGATTAGGGAATGTCTTTCTAAACTTGACCTTGTCAGATGTATCTGTTTTAGCATTATGTATAATTTGGTATTTGTTGTATTTAGAATGCCCCAGAAAAGTCAGTCATGCACGTTCCCTTTAAGATACAGTGCCACAACAGAAGTCATATCCTTGACTACTTTTTACTTTCTTTCCATGTTTTACATAGAGAAAAATGGTTTAAATTGTAACAGTATGTTGTTTTCATCCTAGGTTTCCAGCTATCCATCTTTGTTTGCACAGGCTTTGCCACGTGATGCACACTCTACTCCGTATTACTATGCCAGGCCTCAGAGCCTGCCGCTAAATTACCAGGATCGTAGTGTGCCATCTGCACAAAATACTGCCAACTTGGGAAGCAGTGGAATTGGCAGTATAGGGATGTATTCCTTTAATGGGCCAACTCCTACACCCCAGTCATTTGTTCCTGGGTAAAGAGTTTTTTTCTGTTATGTTTTTATAAAGCTCATTAGTTTTCATCAACATAGTATGTGTTGTAAATGTATGCTAATGCCAGAAGCGCAGGTAATATATAATTATTAACTCAAGTTTACTGTAGAATGTCACAAAAAAATCAAGGGGTGGGTCTATGCCCTTCCAGAGATCTGTGTTGTGGTTAGAAAACAATCAAAGGCTGAAAAAAAAAAAAGTTCTGAAAAAGTATGTAACTTGTTCACGGGTAGGGTCGTATAAGCCAATAGAGAAGTGACAGAAAGGTGTTGAAGACTGAGAAGTAATTAGGAAAATTCCTACTCTGAAACCTATTGAAGTTGTATGTAGAGGAAATTATATGTAAGGATGTTATTGATATATCTGGATAGCAGTGAGGTAACCCCTTGCCAGAGATGTAAATCTAAGTGTCTTCACTGTAAAATTGGTACTAGATGCAATAGTATTCTGTGAGCTGTCTAAGGCCAAATGTATAAAATGAGAAGAATATGGGCCCCAGGACGGAGCCTTGGGGGGCCTCCAACACAGAGTGGGATAGGTGAGGAGGTGTTAATGAGAGAAAGACAATGAATGTATTTCTGGTAGGGAATAAGAGTATTTAGGAGAGTCTGGGTATAAGAGTATTCAGGAGAGTCTGTGATGCCGAGGTATGAGAGAGAGAAGTGGACAGGTGAAGGAGACTTGCAGAGTAAGGCTATGTTCACACAACATAAGTTTCCTATTAATCATGGCCGTTGTTGCCGATTTGCAACAATGGCCATGATTGATGGGAAACTTACGTTGTCCTGCCATCTATAGAAACCCATCTGGAGTGTATACACTCTGTATGCACTCTGACCGGAATCACTAATGGACGCACAAAAAACTGACATGTCAGTTTTGTGCGGCCGCTATTCATTGAATAGCAGCCGCACAACCCTAACAGTGCACACAATGGAGAGTGCGGCTCTGGCCGCACTGTCCATTGTGTTCAGTGGTGATTTGGGATGCGGGCGCACACAGAAGCGCCCGCATCCCATATCAGTACAAATTAAGATAATCTGGCCAGTACTGCAGTACCGACTAGGATGATCTTCACTAACACCGGCCGTTCTGTGACCCGTCTGGGTCTCAGAATGGCCAGTGTTTAACTTAGTGTGAACTCGGTCTAATGGTGTAAACTTTGACAGTAAATAGTTTATTGGTGTTTCAGGAGATTTTAAATGTGTGTGTACGTACTTTGACACTATTACATTCTGCCTTTTCTCCCCCTCCAGACAGCCTTATCAAACTCCAATGGGAGATGCTCTCCGCCAACAGTTGGGCACTCGTCTTGCATGGACTTTAGCAACTGGTCAACAGCCAACATTACTGAATGCTACCTCAAAAGCAATTCCTAATACAGTTGCCCGTGGTGTGCCAAGAACAAGAAGAGAGGGCGACACAAGTGGTAAGGCCCACCTCAGTTTTAGGCTATGTTCACATGGCGTATGAGACTGGCCATTCCGTGACCCTTATTTTTGTTTTGGCGATCAGCCGGATCTCCTCCAACAGCTGCATATAGACATCAGTTCAGCACCGGTTTAGCCACTTCTAGGTTATATCCTAGAGTATCTAATCAAGCTCCACCTTGGGACTTAAATGCGGATCTACATAAATTAACACTGTCGCTGCGGGTGAGTGGTGGTGGTGGGGGGGTTGTGTGCCGCTAGCGGTGGTGGTGGCGTATGAGGTGAGCCGTGGGTGACACACGTGTGGGGCGGCGGTAGTCAGGCTTCTCCCCCAGCCTCCTCTCATCCTTCCTCTCCCTCCATAGACAGAGCGGCGGTGGCGGCGGATGATCTGATCGCTGGGGCCGGTACCCGGGGTGTGATCCTCCCTCAATTCAGTAGGCAGGGTTAGAAGTCAGCCCATTGAAGAGACGGAGGACATGTGATCCCGACAAAGAGGGTGGGGGCCAGGAGCAGTGTCGGGTTGGACTGAGATTTGATGATTCTATGCGTTTGGTGGGGGTGAATGCACCTAGATAACAGCAAAACTGTGCAGAATCCATAATAAATTGCTATTGGAAAGATGGAAACCATGTGCAATGTATTAATGCAAAAAAATTTTTTTGGGGGGGATATCCCTTTAATGCTGTTTTCCGTCATTTGGTGACATTTATATTTTCAGCATCAAATCTCCGCCATCAAAAACTACTACAGATCTTTTACGTGTGAATGGACCCTAAATGAAAGTGTCTGCCTGTAGTTTAATTTTGATCAAATATGGAGAGCAGAGTTTGTCACCCGTCCAGTTTATTAAAGCCTATCTAAAATATGGATCAAGTTTTAAAAAGAAACATGACAAGTGATTTAAATATATAGCACTACCTGATCTTCTATTTATTGTACTAATACCTTTTTTATAATTTAGGTTTTAGATATTGTTTGTCATTGATAAGTTTTGCTATTTTCACTTAAAAAATGTCTTTCTTATGAAATTGCCCTTCATATAATTCACAAGATTTAAAATTGGTTCCCTTTTTTCAGGGTCTGTGGAAATAACAGAAAGCTCTCTTGTCAGGGACATTTTGTATGTGTTTCAAGGGATTGATGGGAAGTGTATCAAAATGTGCAATTCTGAAAACTGCTACAAGGTGGACAACAAGGTAAGTAACAGTGCTTCTAATGTAGGCTCTCTAGTAGCTGTAGTGCTCCTCTTTTAGTTGGCTTTATACTCAAACGCTACCTGTTATTTCTCTCCCTTTTGCAGTTCTGTATATCTTTGCACCCGATAGTGTATTACTATATAGAAATGTCCTCACTTATAATTTCCCTTGCTGTGCCCTTTATATCCTGTTTAATTATGTCACCTGTACGGGAAAAAAACCCGAAAAGAACCCCATATTACTTACCTAGTCCGAGCTCCCACCATGGATGGAGTGGCTCTTCTCTCGTCATGGGTGGGATTCCCAAGCAGGTGTCATGATATATCACCTGGTGACCTGGTAGAGATAACCGACAGCTCCCTGCTCCCCCCATTTTACTTTACTATTTCTGCTACCTTCAAGAGACAAATGTAGAAAGGTGACACTTGCCTGGGGCACCAGGACTAGAATCTGGGTTTGTACCCTGGTTTCCCAGTGCTAGCAGTGCCATTCCTTAGATTTCATGGTTACTATTGACCACAGCATCTAAGCCATTAGACAAGGAATTTCTGTCACCCATTCACCTCTGTATACTCATGCAGTGCAGTTAGGGATTGCTAAAAGGTTAACTTGTTAGCCAGTAGCCTATTGATATTACTCCTTGGCAGAGGGTGTAAACAGAAGGTCAGTAAAAGTACACTGCTTTGCTGCTTGTTAGTATTGCAGTGTGTGGGTGAAATACAGTCCTTTATGTTAATCTGCAAATATGACTTTAATGTCAATGCACAGTATAAAAAAAATAACTCTTGTAATGGCATGTCTGTTTATGACAGATCAGTACTGCCATCTAGTGGTAACAATAAAACACTGCTTTATATCTGATTTGTCCCTTTTCTATTTTTAGAATAACAGGAAATAATAAACTAATTTGGGGCTCTGGATGTTAAGATTTTCTCATATTTTACAAAATAATTAAGGTTATACAATTTTTTAATATACATGTTTTCTTATGTTCAGTGCAGTTAACATTCATGGTTTAACCCAACCACAATAAACATGTCTCCAGTCATGTTACCATTCCTGCCATTAAGTTAGCAAAGGGATATTATGATGAACCTTTGCTTGGTCAACACATCCATTTGCATCAGTAAATAGGATTAAGTGAAATGATGATGATTAATGTTAGGGAAGAATTAGAAACTCTAACAAATTAGATTAAATAGATTCAACCTTTTATAGGTAGGCATTAAAAAGTCAGAGCTTCATTTAGCTTGAAATTTATGCTCATAAAGAGAGCACTATGAAAGCAAGAGGTTAAATTAGATTCCTATGTGCCATACTCATGTCAGCATCAGGTATCTGTTTAGATTCACTTGCTATTGCAGGGAAAGCACTAAGCATTTAATTCATAGTTGGGCTCCTAAGGTAAGAGTTGCCTTTTTTTTTTAACCTCTTAAAGGGGTTATCCAGCGCTACAAAAACATGGCCAGTTTCTTCCAGAGACAGCCCCTCTCTTGTCTCCAGCTTGGGCGGGGTTTTGCTGCTCAGTTCCATTGAACTGAATGGAGCTTAATTGCAAACCTCAGCTGAACTGGAGACAAGAGTCGTGTTGTCTCTGAAAGAAAGTGGCCATGTTTTTGTAGCACTGGATAACCCCTTTAACGACGCATGACGGGTATACCCGTCATGCGGCCGTTAAGAGCAAACAGAGAGGGCTCCCGGCGTGAGCCCTCTCTGCAGCGCGCGGTCCCCGGTTGCTAAGTGCAGCCAGGGACCGCGTGTATTAGCCGGCGCGGCCGATCGCCACGGCCTGCTAATTAACTATTCAAATGCCGCTGTCAAAGCTGACAGCTGCATTTGAATAGCAGCTGTGCCCCCTCTCCCTGGTGTCCAGTGGGGGATCTCCCCCCCCCGCGATGCGATCGCGGAGGGGAGATCCGTCCTAATGAGCCGGCCAAGGCTCAGCGCCGGAATGACGCTGATCCCGGCTCGGCAATCTATTCAGATGGTTTGCAGCAGACCATTATAATAGAGCACCGATCTGATGGATCATTGCTCTATTATATACACAGGATTGATCTCATTGGGAGATCAGTTCTGTGTATATAGAAATCCCCCAGGGGCTTCATATTACTGTAAGGTAAAGTTAAAAAAAAAGTGTTTTTATTAATAAAAAATCCCCTCCCCTAATAAAAGTCTGAATCACCCCCCTTTTCCCATTTTACAAATAAAAATAAATAAATAAACATGTTTTTTATCACCGCGTGCGCAATTGCCCGAACTATTAATTAATCACATTCCTGATCTCGCATGGTAAACGGTGTAAGCACAAAAAAATCCCAAAGTGCAAAATTGCGCATTTTTGGTCGCATCAAATCCAGAAAAAATGTAATATAAAGCGATCAAAAAGTCGCATATGCGCAATCAAGGTACCGATAAAAAGAACACATCATGGCGCAAAAAAAATTACACCTGACACAGCCCCATAGACCAAAGGATAAAAGCGCTATAAGCCTGGGAATAGAGCGATTTTAAGGAACGTATATTTGTTAACAATGGTTTGAATTTTTTACAGGCCATCAGATACAATAAAAGTTATACATGTTATATATTGTTTTAATCGTAATGACTTGAGGAACATATCTAACTAAGTTTTTCCATTGGACACACAGCGTAAAAATGAAGCCCCCCCAAAGAAAAATAATTGCGTTTTTTTTTTTCAATTTCACTGCGCATATAATTTTTTTTCTGGTTTCGCAGCATATTTTATGGAAAAATTCAGCCTGTCATTGCGAAGTACAATTAGTGACGCAAAAAATAAGGGCTCATGTGGGTCTGTTGGTGTAAAATGCAAGTGCTATGGCCTTTTAAGCACATGGAGGTAAAAACGAAAACGCAATAACGAAAGTTAGCACGGTCCTTAAGGGGTTAAAAATATTTTATTAAAGGTTTTTTGTTATAACTGTACAAACATAAATTCGGTACATTTAGAATGGTGTACATTAAATCAAGAAAATTACATGAAGCCTGTAATATAAGAAGCCAAATGATGACGTAGTAAGCATGTTCCATCACATAATGCTTTCGTACATAGAAAGCAGTGTTGTACAGGGGGGGAGAAGTTTGAAGAACTATAAGGAAATCCTTAATGGAAATGGAAATCCTAAATGGTTATGTAACACATTTTGTAAATAACAAACAAAACAGGTAATAGAGAGGAATACAGAACGGATCAGTATATGATAGGAATACAGTTTGTGGATATCAGTGTAATTTTTTATTATATATTCAGTTGGATAGATAGTTGGGTAATAAAGATTTGTAAATCAATATGATTAAGGTAATTTAGTGAGTATAGATTCTCAGTAGGTGATCCAAGGCGACCATATATTCAAGAATTTGTGTTGGGTGTTTGATTCCAATGTGAATTCTTCTAGTCGAAATATTTGGTCTACCTTTTAAGAGCCATGTGTTTAGGGAAGGAACTTCCGTAGAAATCCACATAGTAGGTACTAATAGACGGGCAGCTGATGGAAGGTGTCTAAAAAGTAACATTTGAACGCCTTTTATCATAATCAGAAATGGCCTTGCTGCAAACAAAGGAATGTCTCTATAAGAGCTCCTATGCCCTTCCCTATTGGCACATCATTGTCCAGTAGTCAGCCTGCAAGGGAAGCCCAACCAAATAGAACAATATACGTATATGATGTGAGTTATAGATGCTAATCTGCCTGGCGGCACCACACTGGTCTTTACTTATGGCAGTACACTGCTCACTAGCAGCAGTGCTAAACTTGCCTAAAATTGCCATGGTGCGCAATGCTGACAGTGCTACACTGCTTTCTGTTTGATACTGAAGTGCTTAGTATCTCTGTTAAAGTTTAGCGTGTTCCAAAACCCAGCATCCTGCAAGGGGGGGGGGGGGGGGTGATTGATCAAAATACCTAACTTACCTCTCCTCATATGCTCTGTGAGCGGCGGGACCCCCAGCAGGCTCCGTGATCTCCAGGGTGTCCATGTCATGACAAGTTAGTAATTGTGATTAATTTAAATGTGTGTGTGTGTAGGGAGGGGGGCGGGGTGGTGGTGGTACGATATAGCAAAGGTGTGAGTGTATTATGTTGCAGGGAAATGATAGAATCATGGATTTCATTAAATCCCAGGAAATTATGAAATAACCACACCATTACATCGTTTCCCTGAAGGAAGTCAGGCATTTGATCAAATCCCTCACCCCTTTTAGGGAAATGATGAAATGGACGAGTCAGGAGTCACCCGGCTCTATGTTTATTTATTAAGTAATACGACAATGTCCATTGCAACACAAATTATTTATTTGAAACTAACAAAGGAAATGGGTAGTTATGCTGATATTTTACAGAATGCGATTAATAATCACGTTCATTCTTTTTTTTTTTATTTAAACGCTGTTGCGGCATCTCTAGTTGCAGAGTACCTTAATTTTTTTTTTACAGGCATATTTTTTTTGTGTGTTACATTGCATTTTGGACTGTTCACAGGAACATTTCTTTAAATCCATGACCTCCAAATGAGAATTTCACTGCAATCTCAGGCAGACCTAGGCCGCACTGGGGAACTGTTTCGGTAAATATTGTAGTAGCTACTTGAAGAGGTAGCCAATCTTTTGTAATTCCGTCTGAGGTACCGATCTGGTATAATTTTATTTTTTTTTTTACATCTTTTACGATCCCCATAAAGGTATTTTTATCTAATGGGCCTTGGGTACATACACCAAAACTGTGGAATCCACTGACACGTCTCTAAATTTCTTCAAAGAAACTTCTTTAATTTTTTTTCAGCCAATCTTTTGGGGTGTTTTGCTGCATTTTCCCTTCAATCTTTAACGCTCTCTGCTTTTCAGCATATATAGCACTGAATTTATACTTCTTCTACGGTTTTGCCGCACATATATCACGTGCGCATATATGTACGTTACATGAATGGGCACTTGCTTTACTGTCGCTGACAGCCGCTTCCCCCTCCATTGTTCCAGATTCCAGTGGTTGTGTACTTTACAGCATTGTGTTTGGTGATGTAAGGTTTCATGCAGCTGCTCGGCCAAAGAAACTCGTGCCATGAAATGCAAAATGTAGAGGACGAGTACTTGTGAATATATTTTTTTTTACTTTCAAGTTTAAGTTCTACTTTTTATGCTAGGAATTGTAAAACCAACCCTAAATATTGATCTTGTTCTTTTATATTGCTTTACTATTTAGGTTGCACTGTCTAAATCTTTAAAAGATACTACAAGCAGACTTGCAGAGTTGGGATGGCTTCACAATAAAGTAAGAAAGTATACAGATCAGAGGAGCCTTGATCGAGCGTTTGGACTTGTTGGACAGGTATACATTTTATTAATGAAACATTAACTGCGTTTTTATTTCATTTTTGTTGTCTATACTTGTGCTGTGGTCCCCGAATTGGGGAACAACTACATATCATACAGTTACATACCGAGCCTCCATTGCTGTCTGTTCTAATGCCTGTTAGCATTAAAATAGACATTACACTTGGGGAAGTCAGTAGCACTGCAGCCACAGCAACCTGCAGCAGAGTAAACAGGGATAACTGACAATGGCCATTTTCCCTGCTACAGGCTGCTACACCTGCAGTACCACTGACACAGAGGGCTTTTACAAATGTAATGGCATTTCTAATACTAATATGCATTAAATTACAAAACAGGAGAGGCACAGTACTACGGTCGTCTGAATTAGGCCTAAAAAATAAAATAATTTGTACATTTTTACATCAAAACATTACATCATTCATTGATTCTAATGGAGGCACGCCACAGAGGAGAGGGGATAGTGTCACACTGTAGTGCGGGGCCCGACTCCAGCGCATAGAGCAGAGCCAGTGCATGGGATTAAAACGGTGTCAGGCGATGCTTTGAAAAAAGGACCATGCCACCGGGATCTCCATGCCAAAGCTAACCAAGTAATGTGTTAAAAAAAAAAAAAAAAAAAAAAAAAAAAAAAAGATCATACATTCGCTTTAAAAAAAGGTACAAAATATAGTTATTTAAGATATAGAAATAAAGGTGTTAAAGCACCTCCACACACAAACTTATACTTTAATATTGAAGGATGTTTTTTAATTTAACTTTTTTTGTGCATTGCTTTTTGTTGTTGCATTGCTGTTTGACCTTCAGGCTTTCTATTGACAATACAATTTTTATCTTTACCATTCATATTCAACAGCCAGCACTACTATAATGCTTTGCATCTTTCAACAGAGTTTTTGTGCTGCTTTGCATCAGGAGCTGAAGGAATATTATCGCCTCCTTTCTGTTCTGCATTCTCAGGTAATATATTTATATATAGTGGCAAAAATCTTTGCTGCTCTTTTTTTCCCTTTTAAAGGGAAGCTAACAGTAGGTTAGAAGACTCGTACCTGCTGCTATGGTCCCATAGGGCCGAGGATGCTGAAAATAAGTGGTTTTCTTATAGGGCTTGGAAAGCCCTCTGCACTGATGCACGTTACTAAATAGTGCCATCTTAACTTTCATAAATTTGGGGGCAGTAGTCCCACCCCCAGTTCACCATTTACATATTTTTAAAATAAACTGGGACAAAAGGTAAAAAAAACCACTACCTTCATTCTCAGTGTCTCCGACCCTAGAGGAACATACCTTGTGCCCCCCCCCCCACATTATATATTAAGGGTACAAACCCACTTGACGTATTTGCTGCGTGAATCAGTCTTAAAAATAAGCAGGCAAAACGCAGGTTGGCTTTATACAATTGTTCTGTGTTAAAATACGCAATTGCGTATTTTTGAAGCATGAAGCTACATGCGTTTTTAGCACAGGTTGTTAACAACTGATGCTTTGCTAACAACAAGCTTCACACTTCAAAAATACGCAATTGCGTATTTTAACGCAGAACAATCGTATAAAGCCAACCTGCGTTTTGCCTGCTTATTTTTAAGACTGATTCACGCAGCAAATACGTCAAGTGGGTTTGTACCCTAAAAGATAAATAAATAAGCGAACAAAACATCCAATCTACACAAATATGGTATAAATAAAAACTAGAGATTACGGCTCAAAAAATGAAACCTTACACAGCCCCGTAGGTGAAAAACTAAAAGCATTATAAGAATGACAACAGGGCCATTTTATTAATAATTAATAGCAAAAAACGGATTTCATAAAAAATAAATAAATAGAAAATTAGAGAATCTGTGTAAACCTGCATATGGTTGTGTTCGGACTAACTTAAGAATAATGGTATCATGTCTCTTTTACCTTATAGTGCATTACGTAGACACAGGAACCCCCCAAAAGTTTTATAATATTGCATTGTTTTTTCCTATTTTACCAATTTTTATTTTCATAAATAATATATATGGGGGTTCCACCATACATGTTATGGTAGAATGAAAGGCGCCATTATAAAATACACCTATTTCTGAAAAAAAAACAAGCCCTTACATGGCCCTGTAAATAAAAACATGAAAGTGCTAGAGCTCTTAGAAGGGGAGGAGGTAAAAACGAAAACACAAAAAGGAATATTGGTGCCGTCATTGGGGTCATTTTGAGCTGGGTCTTGAAGGGGTTAATGTTCTAGTTTTTATACCAGGGCTACTTTATTTTTTATTTAATTTTTCCCAACTGTGGCCTCATCAGTTAGAACATGGATACATTTTAAAACTTATTGGAATGAACTCAGGAATCACTATCATTTAATTAAACTTCGGACATGTCATAAGTTGTGATCATTGAGGATCTGGGTGCTGAGAGACCCCCACAGATTGTTGAAATGAAGGGGCAGAAGCACTTGGCTGAGTACTGTGTTTTCTTTTTCTGCTCAGCTCTGCTTGTAAAAGTTTGTATATGTATTCAATGAAAGTCTATGGACTTTCTGCACATCTGTGCACAGATGTGCTGAGCAGAAAAATAAAGGGATGCAGCACCCTAATTTCCAGCAATCACCTTAACTTGTTACATTGCACACTCTTTCTCTGTGGTCGGTAATTATTTTAGTATGTATTCTTTCTATCAAGTTGCAGGTCGAAGATGACCAAGGTGTAAATTTAGGTCTTGAAACTAGCTTAACTCTTAGACGTCTGTTAGTGTGGACTTATGATCCCAAGATTAGATTGAAGACTCTTGCAGCACTTGTTGATCACTGTCAAGGTAAGATGAAATCACCTCCTGATGCTGCTCCTTTTTCAATACATTTTCAACGATAATTGTGTTTTAGACAAATTAAATTGTATTATTGTTCCAGGAAGAAAAGGCGGGGAGCTGGCATCTGCCGTCCATGCATACACTAAAACTGGCGATCCATACATGCGGTCTTTGGTGCAACACATTCTTGGTTTAGTTTCTCACCCAATTTTGAATTTTCTTTACCGCTGGATATATGATGGAGAGTTGGAGGATACTTATCATGAGGTAAGGTGTGTGTATGTAGGCATTCAAAAATATGTGTGGAATATATACCATATTTTTCACTTTATAAGACGCACCCCAGATTTAGACCACTGAAAACAGGGAAAATATATTTCATACAAATTTAAACTTCCCTGGTGGTCTAAAGTCTTGAAGGGAATAATGCAGTGAAGGGGGTCAAAGTTTATTAAAATGTCAGTGCCCTGTACCTATCATGAAAGTTTAAATCTCGGCACTCACCTTTTTCACTCACCTTCCAGAAATCTTTTATTATAGAAAATTTATCAGATTTTTTTTTACAGCGGTAAAAAACAGGACGTTTCGGCGTCAAGCCTTCCTCAACTGTGCCCTGTACCTACACATACACAGCTGCTGCATGCATAACACACACTCAGATCTGCTACACCATACACACTCAGCTCTTCTATGTCATATACACACTTGGCTCTGCTACACCATACACATTCGGCTGTACTATGTCATATACGCCCAGCAACATCATACACACTTGGCTCTGCTGTATCATACACACTCTGTGTAAACACACGCTGTACAAACATATCCGCAGCCACACATAATGTTGTATCAACACATACAGGGTAACACACATACCTCTGCTGCTCTGTAGTTTTGATGGTAGATGCTAGAGTGTAGGACCTTTTGGGATGTGAGTCATGTGATTAGTCACATGACTGTGAAATCCCTGAAGGTCCTTTAGCTCTGTAAGTTGCCGTGCATATCCCCTCCTGATTTCTCTCCTGCAGGGCACTGATCAGTACTGACAGGAGAAAGAAGAGGACTGCACAGCTTATGGAGCCGTCCAGCACAGTAAGCACTGTGCCCGCCCATCAGGGATGGAGTCAGGGCAGTCTGACAGTGTCAGGCTGCCCTGTCTCCTGAATAGAAGACACAGGCACTTTTAGCAAGATATTTTCTTGCTAAAAGTGCGTCTTATAAAATGAAAAATATGGTGATCTTTTTCCATCTATGTTTTAGCAAAATGATTCAGACTGCCTCAAAGAGGTGGTGTTTATGAAGTGCAAAATTTATTATTCATGGTCCACGCTCATAAAGTTTGCAGTGTTTACACATGAAAAATTTGCTACATATGGCCCCGGAATGGCGCGGCAGAGCTTTCCGCCGCTCAGTGTCCTGCATTGTGTCAATGGGAGAGCGCGTGCCCCTTCGCTTCCTCTCCTCCTCTTGACAAGTCAATCCCTCGAGCGGATAGCAGCGGAGGCACGTGCTCGCCCATTGACACAAAGCATGATACTAAGCGCGGCCGAATTCCGCTGTTTTTGCTCAGTGTGAACGGGGCCTATAAGTTTTTTTTTTTTTTTTTTTCCATTTTGTTTTTATTATCCCTGAATGTATGTATTAAGCTAGATTCACATCGGGAAACTGCTATGTAGTGCATGTCCAATGCATCATCCGGATTGCAGTATTCAACCCTTTCTCTTTTTTACTTTTTACATTTTCCCCCATAATGAGAAAGTGAAAACAAAATTTTTAGAAATCTTTGCTAATTTATTAAAATGGAAAAAGTAAAATACTCTTGTCTGATGAAACAAAGAACTTTGAAGTCAGTCAGAGATCATTTGCTCTGGACCTCAGACTGGCAAGTCGGTTATCCTAAGCATACAATCAAGACAACACTGGTTTCCTAGGGACAGCTGTGGATGCTGTTGAGTTGACTTGAGCTCAATTGAGCATCTCTGAATAGACCTGACAATGGCTGTCCCCTGACTGTAGCCATCCAACCTGACAGAGCTTGAGAGGATCTGCAGAAAATCCCCAAAGCCAGATGTAAAAACCTTGTGGCATCGTGCCCAAAAAGATTGAAGGCTGAAATCAACAAATTGCAATCCAATCCGCATAACTGATAATACCCAGAAAAAATTAAAGGACAACTCCGGCGAAATTTTTTTTTGGCTTATTTAACACACATTACAAAGTTATATAACTTTGTAATGTGGTTAAATACCCGGTCTGGCCCCCTTCCCCCACTTTCCGACCCCCGACCCCCCACCCCGGAAGTTAAAGAATGCATACATTACCTATTACAGTCGTCACGGTCCTCTTCTCTGGTGTCGGGTGACGTTAGAGCTGGGGGGCGGTCCGGGTCTTCTTCCTCTTCGGCGTCTTCATTGAGAGTGAATGGGAGAGAAAAGGCTGCTGGTGCACATGCGCACCAGCAGCCTTTTCATTGGCTGGAGCGCATCACATGGCTTCCAGCTTGCTCAGCCCTGATTGGCTGAGCGCACTGGCAGCCTTTTCTCTCTCATGGACCCGGAAGCAAGAGACATCGCTGGACGGCGGACGCAGGTGACGGTGAGGCGGACGGCGGGCGAATGGAGTTTCGATCGTCACCGGAGGGATGGTGAGTATGGTGTCTGTGTGTGTCTGTGGTTTTTTTTTTGGGGGGGGGGGTCCCGCCGGAGTTGTTCTTTAATCCAAAACTGGGGCAATAGAAGAGTTCGAGGTAGACATCTGCTGGCGTTCTACCATGATCGTCATAGCCCTATTTATCTGCTGTTCTAATCCATATTATGCCGAGTATCCCTCAACTAATGGTGCTTTAAGACAAAGCGATTTATCGTTTCTAGCGATAATCTTTTTGTGTGAACACTCCCAGCGATTGAATGGTGAGTGATAAATCGCTCGTCGTGATCTTTCAACATGTTTGCAAATAGTCATTGGTCGTTTGCTGAAAATTCGCAGATCGCTTTGTGTAAACAGTCTTTCACCGATTCACCCTATGTGTGAGATAGGCTTAAGTGATCTTAAAACAATCGCAATAATTTTTTAAAACTATATATCGTTTTGTCTAAATGCTGATAGTTATAAAAAACATCGTTATTTCAAATCGTTAATCGTTCGATTGGGCAAATTATCGCTCCATGGAAACGCATCACTAGTAAAGAGAAATGAGTTACCAGCCTCAAACGGCAAATTAATTGCACCACACCTGAGATTCGAGCCCATTGAAATGCTATGTAGATAGCACCAGGTACATCTCATCATCCACAGCGAGAATCAGGCCTTTATGGTTGAGTTGCTGCAAAGAAGCTACTACAGAGAAACCGCAAAAACAACACAAGGAATGAGCCTTAAGCGAGATTAATGGAAATCCATGTATGAATAAGAACCAGTCGCATTTAGTGCATGAACCCTATTTGCTGTTAATGATTATTTAAGGCTGATGGGTGGGTATTAAAGGCACTCAAGGTATATTGTACGCAGACACAAAGCATTTCTCTAAGAGGTGAACTTTTTAATTTTTTTTTTCTTGTTTTTCCCAATGGTCATAATGTAAACAGACGGTTTTCCTGATGTCTGAAACATCAGAACAGAACCACAGATTTAGCCTGCACGCTCTGGGTAACTATCTGTTCAGGCGTAAAAGATTTCCTATAATCATGTCAAGCAGTAATGCTGTTTTTGGTGTTTAATAGCTGACAACATGTGGAAATGACTGCTATTTACATTTTACTTGCTTGTCCTTGGCATTTACCCAATAATTAATGAGAAATCATAGTACAATTATCCTTCTTGCTCTTGAATTTTTCTGCATGTCATGATGAAAATCATACAGCCTTGAACAGGACATGCATCAGTACATCAGCGTATAATAACCTTGATTGCTTTTGTTCTTTTTTTTTTTTTTTTTTTTTTTTTTCCTTTTTAATATAAATTCACTAATAATAGATCCCTATTTTTTTTCCTCCATCTCCATGGTTGTTTCTTTGTGATTTCTAGGTGCAGATACTTTGTTCCCAGAGTGTAATTAATTCTATATTTTTAATGTTTCTTTTCAGAAAGCAATTTTCATTTTTAAAGCATTTCTTACCAGTAATATATTCCTTGTGTAATAGCTGTGCGTACAGAAGGAAATTGCAATTTTTGTCTTCTTTGGTCTGAATAAATTCAAGCACCAAAGGTTCAATATGGAATTGGTATTTTTGTGATACAACACAGACCTCATCATGAACCTAATAAGAGACACCTACAGATACCTCCTTTAGGAAGGACATCAAGCTAATTTACTTTGGAGGGGCTTCAAAATGTAACTGCCTGTTTTAACTGGTAAAGTGTACATTTTGTGGAACCAGTGTAGGTTCCAAATCTTGTGGATGAACAGCAATTTCATTGCCATACCCTACCTACACAAGGCAAATGCGGATTAAGTTGGGCTATAGACTGTCATGCAAATTTTAAACCTTTACAAAAAGTATAAATATTGGGTAACAAAAATCTGATATGCAGAGTTAGGTTTATTTTATTCAGTTACTGTTAGGAGCATTGTAAGGCCAGCTGAACTCTTAACAGAAATGACAGACATGCAGATTTAATGTACTAGATAGGTATCCATTTTAGGTGAGGAGCCATGCTTCCCTATTAGCGTTGAGCGAACACTTAAAGTGTCACTGTCGTTTGCAGAGATCAATACTACAGGCGATTTTAAAAGTCTTTGTAATTGTGTTTATTAGCTGAAAAATGCGATTTGAAGCTCTCCCCCCGTCTTCATGGTTTTTTATAGAGAGGGGAGGGGCGGAGGAAGATGAGGCACCAAAACAGGACAACAAGGAGTTAATTTACAGCTACATCACCAGGCTATCTCCTCTGAAGTCAGCAATGACCTCTCTGACCTCTGAATACCAGCTCTCGCACAGCTCCCACTGTGTAATCCTTTGTTCTCTGCTGGCAACTAATCTCCCTCCTTCCTCCTCCCCCACTCAGTAGAGCGGAGCGTGTGTGGTTAGCCTATTACTTTAGTTTGTTTTAATTTTTGTATATTTTGTCTCTTGAAGAAATGTTTAAATTAAAGTGACACTGTCGCCCCCTATTTGCATTTTGACTGCTCTCCACAGGTGTAAAGGGTAAATGTTACAGCTTTCAATATTTATTTTATATCACACCTCATGGTGCTTGTTCTGGTAAAAAGTAGTTTTTATCACCTGTGGATTGGTATATGTGGGTGGGCCTTTGTGCCACATCGTTCCGCCCCTAGCACCACTTAGCCCCGCCCCATCCGTCATGTCATCGCCACATATGCGGCCATTGGTGTGGGACAATCTAGGTGGTGGGGCCTTGAGCTTTAGGCTGGCTCTTCCAATGGCTGCTGAGGGTACGGGGCCTGTGCGACGATGGTGTCACGGATGGGGCGGGGCTAAGTGGCACAAGGGGCGGAGCAATGTGGCACAAATGCTGCCAGGCCCCGCCCACATGTACCAATCCACAGGTAATAAAAGTGATTTTTCTACCAGAACAAGCACCATGATGTATAATATAAAATAAGTAATGAAAGCTGTAACCTTTACACCTGTGGAGAGCAGTCCAAAATGCAAAAATAGGGTGACAGTGTCACTTTAAGTATACAAAAATCAGAACAAAGGAAAAGGTAGTAGATTTTTGGGGGATATATAACTGCCATCAGTTATCAGTTTAGGTGTATGGCTACCTGAACACTACGCTTGCTTAACTTTATTCCCTATATTTCTTAATGGTAAAAGGGATCTGTGGAGTAGTTAATTCACCCAGTAACTTTAAGATTTTAACCAGTTGTTCATATGTGTATAGAAGTAAAAGAAATGACAATAGACTGACCAGGTAGTGTGTGTTTTGTGTTTTTTTTTTAGTTTTTTGTAGCTTCGGACCCTACAGTAAAAACAGACCGACTTTGGCATGACAAATATACTTTAAGAAAATCTATGATTCCATCTTTTATCACTATGGATCAGTCTAGAAAGGTAAAAATCATTTATTGTCATACTACTAAGAGAATTTGTCACATTACTTGCCATAAAAACTATTGGAGGTTAATGATGTATAAATTTAATGGATGCCTGTGTCTTTTGGCCTCCGCCTAGCAGTGGTAGTTATGGATACATTGACTGTGTATGCTATGCTGGCAAATTTCCTAAGACCCCCTTGTTTTTTTGTTTTTGTTTTTTTGCTACATTCCATAAGAGCTATAACCTTTTATTTTTACATTATCAGCGCTGGTTTTCTCCTTGTTCCTCGCTCGCTGCCGCTATTGCACGCAGCAGCATCGAGCTGGTGAAAAACGGGGGGGGGGGGGGGGGGGGGCTGCTCGGGGTGATTGCTAGATCGTCCAGGGAGCCCATAGCATGTGGCAGTGGTCTGCTGCCGCCGCTCCTATTCCACGGAGCAGTGGCAGCAGATCGTTGCTGTATAAGTCTGCAACGATCAGCCAGCATCGTTCTTGTCAGCTGATTGTTGCCTTCTATTACACGGAATGATTATCGTCCAATAATCGTTCCGTGTAATAGGGCCTTTACTTGATGAAGGTGTCTTTTTGCCTTGAAATCTTACAAACATAATTCTGCCAAACAAACAAAAAATTTCACTCCTGTAAGGCTGGTGTTGCACATATATATTTTAGAAAATCACACTTTTTATGTTTTTTATTTTTTATTTTAATCATCTGGTTTTTCGAGCCAGAAGTGGATTTAAAGGGAGCCTGTCACCCCTGCACCCAGAGCAGAACCCACCTTACCCCCTATAGAGCCCACCATACTTACCCCCTCCAATATACAAATTAGAAGAGATGAGTCCTATGTCCGTAGGAATCACAGTTCCAGTGCATCGGGAGTGGGACCAGCAGGGGGCTTTAATGGGGGGTCAGATGGGTTCCACTCCAGATGTGGGGTTGAGAGGTTCCTTTTAAAGAAGAGCTCTGACCAAATGTAAAAATCCAGGGCATAGCTTGTTTACACATTTATTATTTTTAACTTTATTTCAGGTTCTTTTGATTGGAAAATCCATTAACTTTCTACATCAAGTGTGCCATGATCAAACTCCCACTGCTAAGATGATGGCAGTAACTAAAACAGCTGAGTCCCCCAAAGATGGTAAGTCACAAATAGGAGAACAGCTGGTCAGGTTGTAAGAAATTGTGGGGGAGATTTATCAAACATGGTGTAAAGTGAAACTGGCTCAGTTGCCCTTAACAACCAATCAGATTCCACCTTTCATTCCTCACAGCCCCCCCCCCCCCCATGCCTCCATATAGTATAGATGGTCTTCTCAGTGGCATCCCTGTAACTGTATACTGTGAGGAGACGTTAGAGGAGTTGACCACTATATGAATCTAGCTGGTTGGCTACTGGAGGAAGACTAAGACATTTTAATTATGGTGTTTTTAACCATAGCGGCTTCTGCAGCAAAGGCTCCCCCAGATGTGAAGGCAACTACAAGCTCTTCATCTGATGTGGACAGTTTCGATACAGCTATTATTGCAGGTGTAGTATCTGCTGTTTTCGTAATAGTGCTGGGGCTGATCTCAGTCTACCTGTACAAACACGAGCACCTACCATACTCATGAGACAAATGAGGAATTTGAGGCACAGAAGGCCTTACCTATAAACAATGATAAGAGAAGGAATATGATGGTGAAGAAGAGAGAGAATATTTTATGTAATTTTGGCCCAGTATTGACCAAAAATTATTGGCTAAATGAATCCTATTTATTTGTTATGTTATATCATTGACCTATACCAAAAAATGCAGTGGAGGAGCAAATACTCTGGATGCCTTTTCTGTGGACATGGGGCTGTGCAACACCAATCAATCTGCTTTTCCTAAAGCATAAGAAATTTAAAGGAATTCTGTGTATATACTTTTTTGTTCTGAGTAATTTTAACACTAACCACACCTATCCCCCACACCACCTAGGTCTTATTGTTGCACTGTTTGTATAATATATAGTTACAGTCTGTTTTTTTTCTTGTAAATATTGCTAACTTTTTTGTTATAGTCTGTTACTTGTTTCAAAACTGTTACTGTTTCAGAATTTTCAGGCGTATAAGACTGCTTTCTAACCCCGAAAAATCTTCTTAGAAGTCCGGGGGCTTCTTATACCGGGTATGGTCGCCCCATACGGTGGTGGGAGCTCAAAAATGGCTCCATGCCCACTGTATGCTGCGACTGCTATAAAGAAAACAAACAAAAAAAAAAACAGCAAAAAACAGTTAACTCACCTGGGGCCCGCTACTGGCCCGTTCCCGGCGCATGCAGTGTGAGGTACACTGCCTGCACCGGAGGTCCCCAAAGCTCCCCCGTCACCGAGCTTCTCCGATGAGACGCTTGGCGGTCAGGAGAGCTTCTGGAGAATGACAGAGGCTTTGGGAACTTCCCTCGCCTCTGTCGTTCTCCCGAAGCTTTCCGGGCAGCCGAACATCTCCAAGCTTCACCGATGAGATGCTCTGCTCCTGGGGATCTCGAGAACGGGCCCCAGGTGAGTTAACTGTTTGTTTCTTTTAAATTTAGGTGCAGTTAACCCCTGTCTGACCGCAGCAGGAGTTAACATTTTCCGGCGTATAAGGTGAACCCTTGACAATCTTCTTAAAAGTCAGGGGTTGCCTTATACGCTGGAAAATACAGTATGTGAAACTTGGTGTAATACTGCATCCATGCTTGATTCAAAATTTGCCTGAATAAAAGTATTGTTTTTAGAGCCAGCCTCATTGTGTAAATCTAAAGTAACTGTATTTCGCTTTAGCTGCCGACCTGTTCACAGATCTTGAGAATGCGTTCCAGACTAAAATTGATGCTGCATATTTTGAAACCAGCAAATACCTGCTGGATGTCCTAAACAAGAACTACAATCTACTTGAGCACTTACAGGCAATGAGGCGCTATCTCCTGCTGGGACAGGGAGATTTTATACGCCATCTTATGGATTTGCTTAAGTAAGTGTTAAGTGTAAAACATTGTGTTTATAAAATGTTTTTATGTCTACCGAAATGACACTAATTAATCTAATATAAAAATTGCTGCATCATCCAAGTATATTGTTTGTTTATTTTCCAGGTCACATCCAAAGGGTAAAATATAATTTCACTTTAGTGTAATTGGTTATATTGTAATCTAATATTTGTAACACACCCTAAGTCCTACATATTAAATGAATTTTACTAATTTTATTCATCTAAGCATGAATGTTATTTTTAATCTAAACAGTTGTTTTCTATTTTTAAAAGTCGTAACTATAAGCTGGTTGCAAGCTGTTGTGGTGAAACAAGACAGTTGTAGGGCCACCACAATGTAAATAAGGCGATACAGTTTGCTCATTTTAATAGATGAAGGTACCCCACTCTGTTTGGGCATTTTATAATCTCTATTCTGAACCTGGAAACTAATAGAAAGGGAACTTGTCACATCTGTTATGCCTAGTATTTCTAGTGTTCTTTTCAGTTTCCTCTTTGACAGCATGCTGTGTAGTCGCTGCTACGTGCCGGGTGTATAAAGAATTAACTGCCAGGAAAAAACATACCTCCGTTCCTGGCAGTAGCAACAGATTCCTGGGATTACATCTAGGATCCTGCTGCATTTCCTCTGTCGTACATGTTAAGAGTTTAACTGTCAGGAATGGACTTTCTGTGTTGCAGCATGGTTCTAGTCTTGTGTTTTATAACTGGGATCATGCTGCCAAAACTAGCACAGTGGTGTAATGCTTCCTCCCAGCAGGCAGCTAATTGGTTAAGTAGGCAGTGGCTACATTCTCACAGTGGAATAAAATTTTTAACCTCTTCCCACAGAATGACATCCTTGCACATCCTGCTGCAGGTGGGGAGGTTCAGAAAGGGGTCGCTCTGTGACCCCACTCTGAACCGCAGCAATCCCAGGTGCCTTCTGCAGCCTGGGACCGCGGCTGTTAGCGAGCGGCCGCATCTGCTAATAAGGACAGTCAAATGCGGCTGTCAAACATGACAGCTGCATTAAAATGTCCTTTATAGCCCCAATCCCTGGTGTCTAGTGGCTGGATCAACAATGCCCCCCCCCCCCCCCCGGAGGGGGATCCCTTCCTCTTACCCGCCCTGGACTCGGCATCCCATTTTCCCATTTTATAAATGAAAATGAACATATATGCTATTGCTGCGTGCGTAATCGCCTGAACTATTATCAAAAAGTTGCATATACGCAATCAACATACCAATGGAAAGAACAGATCATGCCGCCAAAAAGTGACACCTCACACAGTCCCATAGACCAAAAATATAAGCTTTATAATGATGGTAATAGAGAAATTTTAAGGAACATTTAGGGGGAGATTCATCAAACTGGTGTAAAGTAGAAATGTCTTAGTTGCCCCTAGCAACCAATCAGATTCTACCTTTCATTCCTCAGATTCTTTGAAAAATGAAAAGTGGTATCTGATTGGTTGCTAAGGGCAACTAAGACCATGCTACTTTACACCAGTTTGACAAATCTTCCCCTTAATTTTTTTAAGGTTTTAATTTTTTAAAAGCTGTCAAAATATGCTATTTTATCATTTTAGTCTTATTGACTTGATGAACATGGATAACGAGTCAGTTTTTCTATAGAGTGAATGGTGTAAACATAAAACCACCCCAAATAATCAAACGAATATTGTGTTTTATTTTCAAATTCACAGCACATATAATTTTCCAGTTTTTCAGCATATTTTATGCAAAAATTACGTTTGCCATTGCAAAGTACAATTAGTGGCGTAAAAAATAAGGGCTCATGTTGGTCTGTAGGTGAAAAAACAGGAGAAAAAAACAAAAAGGAAAATTAGCCCGGGAGGAAAAGGGTTAAGACTTTATTTATTATTTTTTTTTTTTTTTTTTTGTTAATGAAGGTTCAAATGGTCTTGTGCCATATGTAAATGAATATTATATAGGCACATGAATCTGAACAAAACATGTAAGATTTATACTAGTCACCCAAAAATCATATTAATAGCGTTTGCTGCCACAAATAGAACATCATATATCTAAATATTTAGCAGTGCCGATTTTTATTCCCCTTTCTTACGATAAATTTAGAGTAAATTTAGAGTAAAGAAAACACATGCAACTGTTTTTTGATGTGTTGTGTGTTTGTTTTTTTGTTTTTTTTTTATATGGCTCAACTGCAGTCCTACCAGTTTTCATAAATGCTGCTCTTGTGTAGAGGCTGCTTGACTTTGAACTGAAGAATCTTTATTTTCATCGAGCTTTTTAAAATTCTAAAAACTGCTTTTAATGAAAAATTATTCTCTCTTTCGTACTTGTTTACTTGAAGAATTTGTTTAGCTCTATGTTTGTATTGATTTTTGCATTTTTTTCCCTCTCAGGCCAGAGCTTGTTCGTCCAGCAACAACATTGTACCAACACAATCTTACTGGAATACTTGAAACTGCAGTGAGGGCAACCAATGCTCAGTTTGACAATCCAGAGATTCTTAAACGCTTGGACGTCAGGCTTTTAGAGGTAATGTGTATTTGTGGAATAAACCCCTATCTGCTTGTATTTTAGACCTCAAAGTTATTAAGTTGCCATTTCTGTCTCGATTATAAAACTTTCTTTGCTTCCCAACTCATGCTGACAATTGAGATGGCTGACATCACATCTCGGTGTAGAAGGGTTATCAACCTTTTTAGTTGTGTTTTACTGTTATCTAGGTTACTTAGCATTTTATGACTTTAGGAAAGCTGCTTGACAACACGTGATGGCTCTTCGGGAAACAAGAGGAGTGTTTGCTTTGTGTGTGTGTGTGTGTGTGTGTGTTTTGTTTTTTTTTTTTTAGGGGAAAATGCACTTTACGTTTTCTATTGAATGGAAATGGACCTGACTTTTAATTTGTAGGTTTGTTGGAAACTAAATTTTCAAACAGGATCCAGTAGACTTTTTTTTTTTTTATTTTTTTTTTTTTTTTTTATTAAATCATAAATCTTTTCATTACTGAAGCATCTTTTCAGGAGTCTTGTATTTTTGCAGGTTATAATGTGCATCATCTGTAGCAGAGTGTCATTGAATTTAAAAGATAAATTGTACAACTATCACTGACACAGCACTGCTGTAGTGGAATGGTTTGTTCTAAACTTAAAGTACGTATTAAACTAACAGAAACAGGATGTTTTTGGTGCATAATTGCCTGTATGTCATGCAAAATACCCATGTATTAAATGTAATTTTCTTGTATTTTATTGTGTGGAAATGCACTAGACTAATACCTAGGCAATTGCATACAAATGCCTGCATCCTAAAACATTTACAGTGTTTAATTCAGCAGTACCTCCCTTGCCAATATAAAGTAATAAACAAACATCCTTAGAGCTGGCAACTAAAGTGCTGCTAGACAGAGCACATAATAACCTCAATTTTCTTTTGATGATTCAAATGGGGCCATTTACGAGAAATAAGAAGACATTATTTATTGCATTTATCTGCACTGTAAAAATCAAAATAAGAATCAAGGCCTCCTCTTTAAAATAAAACTCTCTTGTTATTGAGCGTGCCTGCAAGCTAATAACTCAGACGGGCCTTTAACAAAGAGGAGACTGAAATATGTCACAAGACCAATCAGTTTCCCCCCTGTGCTTATACTGCATATTGTTTATACCAAACCTTTGTCAAACATTTTTTTCTGTGTGTGTGTTTTAAATTTTCCTTCCTACCATCTAATTGGCCGCTCCAGTTTAGAGCTTTTTGGGCATACTTTTTAAGAAAAAAAAAATCTGTTTTGGTAGAATTAAAAGCAGGAAATGTGCTTTGTATCGCTCAAAAACAGCACTTTATAAAAGCATATATTTTTGCCGTCTAGCATTTTAATAATTTCATGTGTTACTTTATGGCAGGAATTGATACACTCTAAATGATATAATACAAAAATAAAATACAGAAGGCTTTTTTACTTTTATAATGGTTTTCTACACTTATACTCTGCAGACATTTTTAAGATATACAATTTGCTTTTTTTCATGTATTTTATTATTTGTACTCCTCGAAACGCTATGGGCTTGTGTATAATGGGGTGGTAATCTGAAGGATGGCCAACATTAGGATAGAGCCACACAATGGCAACATGTGCACTTAACAAATGGCTCTATTCCAAACAATTTGGGGAAGCAGTTGAAGTACATTTGACGAAAGCAGTGCTCTTATATTTCATATTTTTCGGACTATATGATGCATAAGACAACTGAAAACAGGAAGATATTTAATTGCTAATTAAATGTCCCTGGTGCTTTAAGGCAGTAAAGGGGGCGGATGAGAAATCCTGTTATCTTTGTTTCATCATCTTTTGACCACTGATACAAACTGCAATGCTGTATGTAGTTGCCAAACTGCATTTAGCCATCCAGATTAGGCCATTTTTACACAAGCAAAACATGGGGGCATTTCTGAGTCTGTACTTTGGCTTGAAGAGGTATTCTGGTCAAAATATACTGATGAGCTATCTATGGTATAGCATATCAATCACTGATCAGCATGGTGCATACACCCGGCACCTCTGCTGATTAGCTGTTGGGCGCCCGCACTACACTTGTCTCCATTCACTGTGTAGTGGCTGTGCCTGGATACTGCAGCTCAGTTCCTGTTCACTTTAATAGGAACTAAGCTGAGGTTATACATCACTACCGCTACCCAGCGAACAGAGACAGATGTGCAATTCGGCTTGGACCTAGAGCCATAACACAGACACACCACCAGTATTACGCTTGTGAAAAACTTTTCATGTGTCATTTTAATCAGTTGGATTGCTGAGACCCCTACATACCACTAAAACAGGTGGGAAAAAGCATATGGCTAAGTGCTTCTCTCCCTGTCTTTCTGCGTACTGCCGGAGACTGGTTCTTTAAAAAAATCTTTGGGATTAAACTCCTGCAGTTAGCAGAGACTTGGAAAGAAGCTCTGGGTCTTGTGCTTTTTTTTTTTCTTTTTGGGGCGGGGGTGATGTGATATGTTGCTCTGGAATGCCTGTCTTTTTTTTTCATTATGGAAACTGTGTGTGCTTGTGTGTGTATAATTAATGTAAATACCCATATACATACACACACACACACCACATATACAGACACATGGCTCTGTGCAACCCATATACACACGTACACACAGCTCTGCTGCATACCTAAAAGCAGGGTTAGAGTATGTCACTCCTGAGGACCTTCTGCAGTTTTGCACTCTCACAGATCACAGTCTGGCTGGAGAAGGAAGAGGACTGTGCATCTGAGTCACTACACAGTTTTCAAAGTGCATCTTATAGTCTGAAATATAAAGTACTATGCTCACCAGTGCCTGCATGGACTTCAGTGTCCATTTTATTTTTTTTTTCCTTCTAAAATCCTTCTAACAATTTTTTTATATCTTATGTTTCATCACTTTAGGTATCACCTGGAGACACTGGATGGGATGTATTTAGTTTAGATTATCATGTGGATGGACCTATTGCCACAGTAAGTTGGAATAGATTTTGTTCAAGTAACATAAAACACAGCTCTCTGCTTGGTGACTGAATCTCTGTATACTTGATTTGTTATGGCTGCACTTGGGACGTTGTAGGTGGGATAATGTGGTCAGTTTCACAGCTGCTTAATGCCGACTCTCCCTCACATGTCTGTTTTAGTAAGTGCTTATGTATGACCATACATTGTTGGGGTATTGGGTTGTGTTTTGTTCTTAAAGGGGTTATCCAGCGCTACAAAAACATGGCCACTTTCTTCCAGAGACAGCCCCACTCTTGTCTCCAGCTTGGGTGGGGGTTTGCTACTCAGTTCCATTGAAGTGAATGGAGCTTAATTGCAAACCGCACCTGAACTGGAGACAAGATTCGTGTAATCTCTGATAGAAAGTGGCCATGTTTTTGTAGCACTGGATAACCCCTTTAAGTTATTTCCCTTATAAGGAGTGCAGTGGGAGAGGAGTAAACTGGTTGGGAGGGCTGAGTGAAAACATTCCAACTGCTTAACCAAGAAGTAGTGGGAGAACATGGTAGGGCAAAGTATTACATACAAATGGATTCTTGGTGATTTCAGAACTTTGACAGACAGGTAAGCAATGTTAGGGTAGGGTAGTTCCAGCCTAGACAGCCTTGCAACACTAGAAGATTCTCTTCAAAGGCAATCTGTCAGCACCTGGACCCGACCAGTGTGCGCATATTGTGACAGTTTATTAGTTAGAAGGGAAAATTTGCTTTCGCTCTCGGGGTGGGGGGGGGATGCTGCACAATTTCATATCTTCTACTGTAATCAAGAGTCAAAGAGGAGTCATGATAAAGCGCTCCTGCCGCATTCTATCATGTCTCACCACTCCTTCTTCCTCCCCTTTCTCTGTAAATATTGAAGGACTGCCTGACAGTTTACACATGCGCCACTGATATCACAGGCCGCGCACCTCCTCTTCTCTTATTCAGAGGAGTGAGCAGTGTGTCTGCTGGTGTACGGTGGGAGTGACATCAGCAGTGAACTTTCACACTGATTGGTGTGTGCTGTCCCCCAGTCTACAGCACCCGTGCGAACTGCACAGTGAGAAGGTGCACGCGACTTTTCATATTACCTTGACTGCCCTTGAGGCAGGCCCGCTCGGCACAGAATATTCATGGAGAAAAGGGAGGAGGAAGGAGTGGTGAGGTGTGCCAGAGTGCGGCCTGAGTGTTTTGCCACTCTTCTTTGACTCTTGATCACAGTGGAAGACCTAAGGCAAAGGTATCCTTCTAACTAGGAAACTGTCACTTAATGCACACTGTCTGCACCTCTGGTTAGGGTGCTGAAAGATTCACTTAATAGCCCTATTTCACGAAACGATTATGGTTCATAGACTCGCTCAAACGACTGCTCGTTAACGAGCATTTAACGATTTTTTTAAGCGAACGATAACACAATACGTGTGGGAACGTGAACGATATCTGTAGTGTAACGATTTTTGCGGTCGTTACATCGTTACATGGTCTTTTAAAACTTGGGGAAATGTAGGTATACATTTCAAGAACGACTGAAAGATTTTTTATTCAACGAAAAGATTAGCGAATTATTGTTGAAAGACCAACAATTTTTTTTCGACATGTTGAAAAAAGATAGTGAACGACTCAACGACGATTTCGCTGTTGTCGTTCGCTCGTTTATAGCTATTCCACTGAACGAATATCTTTAACGAGCGGTCGTTTGAACGATTTTATGAACGATAATCGTTCGAAAAAGTTCCGTGGAATAGGGCCTTTAGGCTTCTTAGTATGAATCCATGAGAATAAGGCTTTGTTCACCTCTGCATTGTTGAAGCCCCAGTTTCAGATTCCATGATATTTTTTGTCAAAATGATGGACACCTTAGTAGAAGCCAATGGTCTTATTACAAATGAAGGGGTCCCTCATCTGTGGTTTGGCTGGTCCAGCATTGCATCATGGTTTATATTATATGATGCAAACAGAGATTCATTTGATATGCTTTTCAGGATGATGTATGAACCATGTATTGTTGATGATCAGCATCGCTTTATGAACACATTTCTATCTGGAAATATGACACATTAAAATTATGTAACAATGGGTTGATGTACAGTGTGATCATAGGAATCATATAGGATTCAGTGAACCAAATAAACACTTCCTGTCAGGCACGAATAGTAGAACAAGTTTGCACATTTGGGTACATTGCTTTGAAATGTTTTTAATCAGTAGACGACACCACCTGTGAACACAACCCATCAGTTTAAAAAAAAACCTAAAATGCCTAAATGTTAAATTAAATCTATGTATTTTTATTAATCTAGACTATAAAAGAATTTTTTATTCTTCTTCCTGCATTTTTCCCATTATGTATGTACAAGAAGTCTAAGGCCGGGTTCCCACTACGTTTTTGCAATCTGTGGTGTTTTTTTTTTCATCTATTTTTTGCAAAAAAAAAAAAAAAAAAAAACTAATTAAAAAAAAACAAACAGATCCATTATAAAGAAAATAAAAAGGGATCTTAAGGGCCTTTTACGTGGGCCAATTATTGTGCAAAAATTGTTAAATTGTTAGAATTTCAGGGTGGATCTGGTGTTGTTCTGGTGTAAATGTGGCAACGATCAAACGACTATTTGTTCTTATGACGTTGATCGCATATTTTCAGCTGACCTTAAAATCGCTCATCGTTTGCAGTGCTTACAAAAATTCATGTTGTGTATATATATATATATGTGTGTGTATATATATAATTAACCCTTTGAGGACCAGGCCCAAAATGACCCAGTGGACCGCGCAAATTTTGATCTTAGTGTTTTCGTTTTTCCCTCCTCCCCTTCTAAGAGCTCTAGCACTCTCAGTTTTCTATCTACAAGGCCATGTAAGTGCTTGTTTTTTACAGGAATAGTTGTACTTTGTAATGGCGTCATTCATTTTACCATAACATGTATGATGGAATTCCAAATATATTATTTATGAAGATATAAATAGGTGAAATCGTAAAAAAGAATGCAATATGGTAAGGTTTGGGGGGTTCCTGTGTCTACGTAATGCACTATATGGTAACAGCGACATGATACTATTACTCTATAGGTCAGCCCGAACACAACCATATGCAGGTTACACAGATTCTCTAATGTTATATATGTATTTTTTTTTATGAAATCCTTTTTTTTTGGCAATTAAATATTAATAAAATGGGCCTATTGTGACACTTATAACGGTTTTATATTTTCACCTACCGGGCTGTATGGGGTGTCATTTTTTTTTTTTATTAATACCATATTTGTGAAGATCGGACGTTTTGATCACTTTTTATTGATTTTTTTAAATATATTATGTAACATAAAATCGGTAATCCGCGCACTTTTTTCCCTCTTTTCGTGTACGCCGTTCACCGATCACAATGACGCTTGTTATATTTTAATAGATCGGACAATTACGCACGCTACGGTATATTATATGTTTATCTATTTATTTATTTTTATATGTTTTATTTATATAATGGGAAAGGAGGGGTGATTTCAACTTTTATTGGGGGAGGGGTTTTGGGTTAGTGTAATAGTGTTTTGAACTTTTTTTTTTTTTTTTTACACATTTGAAGTCCCTTTGGGGGACTTTTACATACACTACTTTGATTTTTACACTGACCATTGCTATGCCATAGACATAGCATTGATCAGTGTTATCGGCGATCTGCTCATTGAGCCTGCCTGTGCAGGCTTAGTGTAGCAGATCGCCGATCGGACCGCACGGAGGCAGGTGAGAGACCTCCGGCGGTCCGTTTCAACAGTCGGGACCCCCGCAGTCACACTGCGGGGGTCCCGATCGGTAAGTGACAGGGGACTCCCACTGTCACTTGCACTTAAACGCAGCGTTTAAGGGGTTAATGACACGCGGCAGTGCGATTGCTGCAGCGTGTCATTACCGGTGAGGTCCCGGCTGCTCACTGCAGCCGGCCCCCACCTCCTATGAAGCGCGCTCCGCTCCGGAGCGTGCTTCATAGCCGGAGAAACACCCAGGACGTGGGGTTACGTCCAGGGTCGCCTGGGGACAGACTTCCATGACGTAACCCTACGTCCAGGGTCGTCTAGGGGTTAAAGCAATTATGAAAATATTTGCAATCATATGACTTTTCTTAGCAATTTATCTCTGTCTAAACACCTGTTTAAAGAAAAAAATAATTACCTGACGTTTATGTATCTGTACATGTAAGAGGACCCAAAGAGAAAACTCTGAATCTGTGAGCTTGCAGTTTGGTGATCAAAACAAAAATCCCATTTCATAATCCCAATACATAATGGGGAAAAAGGCAGCAGGAAGAGTAAAAATGCTTTCATAGTCCAGATTAGTAAATTCACAATATTTTCATTAATGTTTACCCAAGACATTGTATGCAAAGAATATTGTTTCTTTGGCTCGGTTCCCTTTTCTATGTACAGTAATATGAAACTTGTGATTAAAGCCATCACTTGGCATCTGTGAGTGCTCCAGCTATAATCTCACTATTTTTCTAAATTTATAATATGCAGATAAATGCCTTTTATTGAAACCATTTCTTATATATTTAATAATTCATTTTTTCCCTTTCAGATTTAAGCATGTCCTTAATGAAATAGTTCATTCATTGTGTTCCATTATTCATAGACTATCAACTAATTTGAAATAATTTGCCAGGCACTGTAAAATGTATTTAAGTACTATCATATTTGTACTATTTAAAATAAAATATGATGAAGGATTCATTAGATTTGATTAGAAAATAGCTGGTTTATTGTTCAAAAGCGTTTTATCACGTAAAATCTGTATTTTACCTAATGAACTTATTATAGCGCTTTGTTCAAGGAGCAAGTGGTATCTTTTTACTTGAGTATGTTTGTACTGGGGTCTGATCTAATTTGTATCTACATTTAAGAGGAGTCTGCATTTTCTTTTCTAGTGAAATAAATTGCCTTTGTTTATTAAAAAATGTGTGACTCTTAATATACTTATGTGGTATATATTTCATTGTGCATGTATATGTGTAAGAGTGTTATAACGTCTGTGTTTATCACCTTGGTGATAAAGAGGCTGATATAACCAGTTGTCCCTGCTATCAGTTCATCACTGTATGGACAATACTGCTGTGTCATGACATAGTGCTGGAGAAATTGCACTGGACTTAACTGGGTGGCAATGTGCTAGGGAATGATTTAGGGTACAATATTATGTGTGGCATGTGAGGGGAGAAGGGTTATTGATGCACTGGCTTTTCAAGGTGCTGTGTCAGAAAGGATCACACCAAGAAAGGGTAACGCAACAAAAGCAGCCCTGGTATAAGCACTAAACTGCTGAGCACAATGAGGTGCTGGCCAGAGTTTGTAGGTGGTAAGTTATTAGAGATGTTCCTTGATTTATTTTGAATGTACCATGTGGACCTTCTAGAGGAGACAGACAGGCTCAGCTTGCATTTACACAGTTTAGTCTTTCTCCTGCACATAGCATTTGCTAAGCCCTGCCCCACTTCCTGTTTTCTGTCTTGGTCTCTCTGCTGCTAGAGATGGAATTCCCCTAACAGGCAGTGAACTACAATTTGTTGGTAAGTGACACACCTATGTAGGCATCTCCAAAGGAGGCAGGGGTCGAGACAAAGGGGTGCCCTGGGGGCTGAAGAAGGCCCCCCAGTTCTTGTGCCTAGCTTATTTGCATGTTTGCTTTTGATTAAAGTTCCCCAAAATGGCAGGATCTAAAAGAAAAAGAAGACCGATTCCAGAAACATGAGGTACGCAGCTGCGGTGGGATATCAGCAGGTTCGTTTGCATGAGCCTGCTGAAATTTTCCCTTTCAAGTATGTTAATTGTCCCATCATCTCCATGTTTTCACGTCTTTTATGGGCCATAGCAGGTTTGAGAAAAAGCAGATACATTTAGCTTATAGCCCAGGCTTTTAAATTCTGCAGCCATGTCTTAGTTTGGTAGCTTTTTCAATATTAACTACAGTCTTGGTAGCAAACATGTAATTATTGCTCCTTTCTTTATATTTAATTCCAGGTATTTACCAGAGAGTGCATGAGTCACTATCTCCGAGTGTTCAACTTTCTATGGCGTGCAAAGAGGATGGAATACATTCTAACAGACATTTGGAAAGGGCATATGTGCAATGCAAAATTACTGAAAAGTATGCCAGGTATGTCATAGAATACATGCTTATGAAAATATACCAGTGCAATGGATATATCTGCATGGTGAAAATATTTTTTTTGCCAAATAAAGCCATGCATTTACAATGGTTGCAAGATAAACATGCAGGTTTATCGCAAGAATTTCACAGATTTATCACAATTTGGTTCCCATCATTAGTCAGTGGTGGTTTCTTTTTTCTGTGTGGAACCTCACTGCGCGGACTCTGCATTGAATCCTGCCGCCTTTCAGTTTAAATGAGAGGGCTCGTGCGCCTCCGCGCCTCTCCGCTAAAAGAATTGACATGAGCAGAGAGGCACTGAGAGTGGGGACGCACAAGCCCTTCATTTCAAACTGATAGAAGGTAGGATTTGGCGCAGGGGGTGGGGTTTGTCCCACCTCCAAATAGAAAGTTAGGAAGTCTTGTGAGAGGTCTTCTGTGACAAATTAAAAGCAGACACAAATTAGATATTACACATAGGTAAGCAGTATTATACAGCACAATATATTGCACATTTAAATTAATATATCCTTTACGAATATTGCACTAAGTATTGCATCTCTATCTCTCTCTCTATAGATAGAGATTATATATATATATATATATATATATATATATATATATATATATATATATATATAAAATCTCAAAACAATAGCTACAAGCTATTACACTATTGACTATAGACTATATTGCACATCTTTTATTTTCACATAATATCACAACCACTAACTAAGACAAGTGTCCCACAACACATCTAAACAGAGAGGCTACTGCTTCACAAAAATACTCCAAAATTGCAAACTTCATTAAGACCTCTAGGGTAAAGTGAATCAGAACAGTGAATTGGAACACTAAAGAATAAATACAATGTAACCAAATACTGGTACCTGCAGTGGTGTTCTGTAGTTTTAAATCATATCCCTTCAGATATTTTTTCCTTTAGGCATCAGAAAATCTGTATGTAGGGAAGTGTGTTAGAATGTATTTTTACTTAGTGACACTGTCACCCCCTTTGTGCATTCTCTACATCTCTACACAGGTGTAAAGGGTAAATTTAGCGTTTTTCATACCTTATTTTATATAAGTCATGGTGTTTGTTCAAGTAAAAAGTGTCCTTTTATCAACTGCAGATTGCTTTAAGTGGGCGTGGTCTCGTGGCATTAGCGCCACTTAGCCCTGCCCACAGGGCACCGTTGGCCCTGCCCCCTTGACGCCCATTGGTTGGACGACGTAAAGGGGGTGGGGTCTAGATCTTTCGGCCAGTCTGTTCCAATGGCCAGCGAGGGGGTGGGGCAAACTGTGGCGTTGTGGGCGGGGCTAAGTGGCGCTAATGCTAAGTGGCACAATCTGCAGTTGATAAAAGATGACTTTTACTTGAACAAGCACCATGACGTATGATATAAAATAATTTTTGAAAACAGCTAAATTTACCCTTTTACACCTGTGTAGAGATGTCAGAATGCAAAAAGGAGGTGACTGTCACTTTAAAGTAGGTTATGGCAAAGAACTGTTGTGGGCACATTGTAAAGATATTAAAATCCTCCTCCTTTGTGTTGCTCTAAGTGGAGTTAAATTCATTGTATGTCAAAGTCAACTAAGCAATTCATTTAGACTAAATACAGCAGAGTGCTTTAATAAAGTGGCATTAGTTATACAGATTAATGTACTATTAAGGTAGGATCAATTAGTTATAAGGCAGAAAGTGATGAAAATATGAAATGAAATATGCAGAATAAAGGCAGTATATGCACCTCACCTTTATCTCATATTGCTATATGCATATTGAATTTACTCAGCAGTGTTAGACAGTGTCCACATTTAGTACATGTCAGCAAATACTTTGCCTACGTTAGTAGACAACCATATTATGAATGATGAAATTCTAGGTTTCTGAGCTAGAGGGGAAACACAACAGCGTTTTGCAAGTTTATAGACTAGTCAGTCTTCAAAAAAGATATTGGGTGATCAAGACATCTTTCATCTGTTAGGCGGAATGTGAAATTCTGCCCTCCCATTTTTAAAAATCTATTTAAACCTGTTATTTGTGCCACCGCTTACATCTTGAAGCAATGTCCCTTTAAACTGGAATGTTAGCAAAATCCATGTGAAGTGCACAAAACCTTACTAAGTCGGCACTGGGTATACAGGACCCTGAACCAGAATGTGGGCGGCAGTACAGGGCATTAATAATATGGATGAATTGGATGGTTGGGTGTTTTAACAGGGAAACCCACAGATGTTAGTCTGTCTCCTCCAGTCAGCATCACTAGAAGTTTGTAAGATTTTGAGCATTGCAGACAGTACTTACCTAAGGCCTAGACTAAGATAAAGGCCCTATTCCACGGAACGATTATCGGCCGTATTCGGCCGCTACGGACGATAATCGTCCCTTGGAATAGAGTGCAACGATCAGCCGACATCGTTCATGTCGGCTGATCCTTAAAAAACAAGCAACTGATATAGCAGCGATCTGCTGCCGTCGCTCCGTTGAACAGGAGCATCGGCAGCAGACGCTGCTATATCCTATGGGTTGCCCGGACGATCAGCGATCACCCGGGCAGCCCACCCGCAGCTCCCCGCTGCCCCCCCCCGCACTCACCCGTTCGCTGCTGCGTTGAATAGCGGTGGCAGCGAGCGGGCAATGAGGAGCAAACGAGCGCTGACAGCGCTCGTTTGCTCCTCCATGACGACCCGTGGAATAGGGCCATAAGGCATAATAAGGGGTCGTCTGTTGAGTAGAAGACTGCTAAAGCCTTCTGCTCTTGGGAGCTGAAACTTTTTCTCTCCCCCCCCCCCCCCCCCCTTTTCCAAGACGAGGAGGGGCGGAGCTAAGGCATCACTTGCAGGCTAAACAGGCCCACACATAATGTCCAATAGCTGCCCATTTTTATTGCAGTATCGGTAACGCTGTGCAGCTATTTGTCATGATGTGCGAGCATAGTTTTGCCCCCATGTGATGATCGTGAGGAAGAGAGCGCTGAGGAGCAGAAGACTGCTAAAGACAGATAAACCCCTTTTAAGGCTATGTTCAAATCTGCATTAACATTCATGAAAATGAAGGGGGCACAGCATTTCTAAAGTTATCTCTTCTACAGCAGTGAATGAGGCTGGCTGGGTTCTATGCAAAGCTAGATGGCTAAGAGCCGGCTGCTGTGCATTAAAGAACTCGTACACCCAGCACTGCGTTCCCCTCAACAACAGGATGCTCAAAAACTTTAAAGTGATAGCACATCCAGTATTATGCCATCACTTCATAAAATGGGGGGAAAAAAACTTTACAAATTGAATGGTGTGTGTGGGGGGGGGGGGGAGGTTTTGAGAAGTTCCTGGCTTTGCACCCTTCCAGTTGGAATTATAAAATGTTGGATTATTTTTATGTAAAGTCATGGAACTTTCATGTCTGGAGTTACAGTTCATCTTGAAGTTTTTGTTTCTCAAGGGAAAGCCTGCTAAGGATATTCACACTAGGAAGTGTCCTTCCTACAGCAATGTCAAAACCTGGGTTTCTCATTTCAAGAATTGCGCATTTCACAGTTGATGATGAAGCCTGATGTTGGCGCCCCACGGGGGACGGGGACGGACTCAAAATTTTTGGTAGATGGGTAGTCTTATATGGAGAGTATATACGAAACTCTATATTTTAACTGGAAAAGTTGGGGGGTCGTCGTATACGCCCAGTTGTCTTATACACCGGAAAATACGGTAATTTTTCAATTCCAACTGGAAGGGGCAAAGCCAGAAACTTCTCAGCCCCCCCCCCCCCCCCCCTTTGTATTCTTCACACATACAGCTAAATATATATATAATGCTGTCTAGATAAGTCTTAATACATATTGATACATAATTTTATTGCTCATTTACATTACAGAGCTCTCTGGGGTGCTTCATCAGTGTCACGTCCTGGCTTCAGAAATGGTTCATTTCATTCATCAGATGCAGTATTACATCACATTTGAGGTACAAAATTCTGTTTTTACTTTTTAGGTTATATATATATATATTTATATATAGTATATATACTGTATAAATATATATACACACTGTGTGTGTGTGTGTGTGTGTGTATATATATATATACATATATATGTATGTATGTATGTATGTGTATATATATATATATATATGTATATATATGTATATATATATATATATATATATATATATATATATATAAAATATAATAATTTTTTTTTTTGTTCTTAACGTACTGGTGACCATCTGTGTGCATTCCTCAGGTTTTGGAATGTTCTTGGGATGAGTTGTGGAATAAAGTACAGCAAGCACAGGACCTGGATCACATCATTGCTGCTCATGAAGTGTTTTTGGATACCATAATTTCTCGTTGTCTTCTAGATAGTGAATCAAGGGTAAGCTTTTTTTTATTTTTTTTTATTTATTTACAATTTTTAGATAAAGTCCTGCCTATAAAATATGACAGATCATGTTTGCCTCTATGCTTTGCTTTTTTTCTGCACCCCATTACAAGTTAAGTTTTGCTCAGTAGAGATCCAGGTACAAAGCCCCACCACTAAGCACTCTTTGGTAAGCCAGGCATTCAGTGTACAGCTTCATGGAAAGTCTTACAGGCTTCCACTGAATCCATACACTGCTCACTCTGCTCTGAAGAAAGCCGATAAGAAACTAAGGGTTGCAGCACTCCGCTAAGCCCTTCTGTATCTTTGTCTTAGTGATTGACTCTTAGAACTCAGACCCACACTAAATAGAAGTCACATTTTAACTCTGTGGGCAGCTATTCTAAAGGTTTCAGATAGACTGTGTGCATGTATCCCAAATAGAAATATTCACCATAGTGTTTTTTTTTTTTTTTATCATGTTCTCTCCTCAGGCGTTACTAAATCAGCTTCGTGCCGTATTTGACCAGATAATAGAATTCCAGAATGCTCAGGAAACCATGTACAGGGCTGCTCTTGAGGAATTACAGAGAAGATTACAGTTTGAGGAAAGGAAAAAGCAGAGGGAATCTGAGGTGAGATCTGTCAAACTGCACACACTGCCTTATTTTATAATAAACTGATAAAAAGAAAAAAAATTTGGGAAAGTGTAATGAAGAAAGTGCTCCTTATTTTCACCGGGGGTTTTACTTTTAGGGCCACATCTCAGTATAATGCTAAAGGAGTTATCTAGCGCTACAAAAACATGGCCACTTTTCCCCCTACTATTGTCTCCAGTTCAGGTGTGGTTTGCAATTAAGCTCCATTTACTTCAATGGAACTGAGTTTCAAAACCCCACCCCATCTGGAGACAACAGTAGGGGGGAAAGTGGCCATGTTTTTGTAGCGCTGGATAACCCCTTAAGCTCTGTCTTACCTCATCCACTTTTTTTAAAGGAGTTGGCCACTGTGTCTTTCATTTAATGCCAACATTTATTGTCTCCTGCTGTGCCACATATTCATAATAAGAGAAGCCTCACAATTAAAGTGTTCTCTGCCCCATCCTTATAAATACTTTCATACTGCCGTCACATCCATATTATGGCGGCGCATGCATACATACGTCATTCAGCATTTTTCATATGTGTATACAAGCGGAGTGGAGGATGCATGGTCATTTGCTTCTTTATGGTCGGCCATATTACAGATGTCCTTGCCAAATTCACTGCTGATATTGTGGAAACTGGGCACAGCACGAAGTTACGAAATATGAGTACAAATCTCTATCTTTAATTTGATAAAAGTACTGTAACTGAAAAGTGACCAACCCCTTTAAACCTAAAGGTTTATTATAAAGATGTGCATCTTTTTATTCATTTATTTTATTAAAGCTGCTTAATACAAACAGATTCTGAATGACTGATTCATAAAGGGATTATTTTTGTAACCAACTATTAACTAGTTTTCTAAACGTAATTTATAGGGTGAGTGGGGAGTTACAGCTGAAGAAGAAGATGATGAAAACAAAAGGGTTTTGGAGTTCCAAGAATCAATACCAAAAATGCGTTCACAATTGCGAATTCTTACTCATTTTTATCAGGTAATACCTTATTAATGACATAAATTAGACTGAAAATAGTGTCACATAGCAAAATCTTAACAAAAAAAAAATGCAGTCACATATGTGAGATTACATAGCTAACAGTAAATTGTGCCAGGTAATTATATTTTATTTAACATTGTTTTATAGTCCTCATAATTAAAATCCAGTATTAAGACACTAATTGTAGCAGTCTTAAATTTCTAAATATAATATTTCTTCACTAATGCTGAAAGGTTCAGTGTACACATTCATTAAATTCCTCAGAAAAATGATGTATACATTAATGATATAATTTTCACATTTTATGAAAGTACAAAAACCCTTTTTAAGGATTTTTAGCATATTTTTATGGTGCTTTCCCCATCTGTACATGTTACTTTTTAGCTTGCATAGGGTTAAAAACACACAAAAGAGCTTCTTAGATTGGTGTTATGCTTCTTCTTTGCCTACAAGGAAGATTTACCACTTTAATCAATAAAAAATAATGGAACGTGCATGGTAGGAGGAGTATAACCCCTTTATGAACAATGTCATTGATGCCCGGATGTCCGGGTCAAATTAATGCAATGTTCCTTCTCGCATTCTAAGAGCTATAGCTTTTTTATTTTTACACTTACAGACCTGGTTGGGTGTCATTTTGTGATATGATCTCTAGTTTTTATTAGTATCATATTGGTGTGAGAGAAAATTTTGGATCGCTTTTTATTAATTTTTTTTTTCCTGATATATAATTAAAAAGAGAAATCGGCAATATTGGTGTTTTTTTTGTTTTTGTTTTGTTTACACCATTCACTTTTTTTAGAAACAATAATGTTAGGTTTTAATAGAGTGGACAATCCTGCACACTACGATAATATAATATGTTTCTTTACATATAATACTTTTTTTTTTTTTTTACATATTTTTATTTTTATAATGGGCAAAGAAACTTCTATTCTTTGTAGGTGGGAAAATTGACAGTGTATCACATTCATATTTTCCCCACCGTATGTTGTACAATTATATAACACTGACATAGCAGGTGAAGAAAGCATTACGGAATATATCACTTTTCTCACCATAAAGATTGTAAGCTCTCATTGACCTAAAGGGGTTATCCAGCGATAATCTTTTTTCTTTCAAATCAACTGGTGTCAAAAAGTTATATAGATTTGTAATTTACTTCTATTAAATCTCAAGTCTTCCCATACTTATTAGCTGCTATATGTCCTGCAGGAAATGTTTTATTTTCAGTCTGACATAGTGCTCTATGCTGACATCTGTGGCCATTCGGAATCTGGTGGCGCCTAGTAGGGTAAAAAAAATCTAGAAGAGAAAGGAAGAAAAAAGTTACCGTCCCTAGTAATGGCATCTTTAGATGTGATAAAAGATTATGTAAATGTTGTAACAATGGGGTTGACAAATTTCAATCCAATATAACAGGCAAAAAATTTCCCATAAAGCAGCATTTAGATTGTTCGTCTTCTTTCGTGATTTATTTGTTGAATTGTGAGTGCGGTCTTCAATATATAAGACGCACAGTACAACCATTACATAAACAGATCAATTCTCATAGATATAATGCAGTAAACCTTTTTCTTAAACATAGTGTATCGAGACACCTTTCGATGGAGCATAGTGGAAATTTCCGAAAAATTACTATTTTCCCTATAGAACAGATTGTAGAATCCAATATCAATAGAATTTACTTTTATGTATATTTGATAGTAATGTCTATGTCCTTTTACTAGGAGTCATTCATCATCTGTTTATTATTCTAAATTTTTGATGACTATTTATTTTTATTTAACTATTTATCTTTTTGCCAGATTATATAGATGTAATTGGACTTGTGCTCCCAATATTTGCTGATGTTGTTCAAGTTTATTGATGTATTAAAGTGTGTATCACGAATGTAAAGTAATGAGTACGGAGACACTTTGGGACTGTCAGCGCTGCAAACCCGATCGCACCTTAGCTCAGACGGACTACAGTTGGGTGCGATGGGACCTGTGGTGCGCCAGCCCGTATGCCTCCAGAACATATTTGCAAGTGACGCTTGCGGAGCAGAGAGTACGCCATTTGCGTACACTGTTGGAGCTGGATACGCAAGTATTGCGCTCGATGCTGCTTCCGCCTCGGATCCTGGAGTCAGTGACGCTGTGAACACAGAGTGCGATGCATCGATACACTGTGAACTGTGTAATTTAGTACTGGAAAAGGATTCTTTGAGATCATGTGTGGATGTCGACTGTTGAAAATGTGTGCGATATACTTAGTAGTTTATACTACTAAGTTTGTAGTACATTTAAATGCTGTGGTATGAACTTGTTTTTATTGCTTGAGAAAGGCCCCCATGTAATAGGAGGCCGAAATGCGTTGCACCCCTGTAATTTTTTTTATCTTGTATGGACATTAAATTTTAATATCATAGGAGCGCTGTCTCCTGAGTTGTGGTGACTTTTGCTACGTTAGTACACCACATTTGGACTATTTTTTTATATCACCTGCGCCCCTCTGGAGTCAGAGGATTTTACCACCCTCAGGTCCGTTGAGGTCTCTTCTCCACAATTTATCATTGATGCATCAGTGATTGTCCCTCGGCTGGCTGCGGTGACAGAGATACGTGCTTAATAGAGTTGTGCCTATTTCTATTGCACAACTTCACCAGGTGAGTGCGTTCTGTGATTGAGCACTCTGTCTGGCAATACCTGCTTTACTGCACAAGGAAGCACCCTTCTCTTTCCTTCTCCCCCCCCCCCCCCCCCTTCCCTCACTGTTTTTTAGACATCTGTGGCCGAGACAGGAACTGTCCAAAGCAGGAGAGGCTTTTTATGGGAATCGCCATAGAAAACCTCTCCTGCTCTGTACAGTTCCTGTCTCGGCCAGAGATGTTAGCAGAGAGCACTGTGTCAGACTGAAAATAAAACAACATTTCCTGCAGGACATATAGCAGCTAATAGGTATGGGAAGACTTGAGATTTTTTAATAGAAGTAAATTACAAATCTATATAACTTTCTGATATCAGTTGATGTGAAAGAAAAAGATTTTTGCTGGACAACCCCTTTAATTCATGTTTATTGTACTGCCTTTGTCTTATGTTATGTATTTAACCCCTTATATGTGCGGCTCCCTGGAATTAATAACACTTTAAAATAAATAATAATGGTAAATCACATCACTTCGTATGTTTCGAGGGGTAGGGTTTATATTTAGTATTTGTGTTTTGTTGCTTTTTTTTAAGCAGTTTTTATCTTTTTCCCCCTTAGGGTATTGTTCAGCAGTTTCTAATTTTGCTGACAACAAGTACAGATGAAAGCTTGAGATTTTTAAGCTTTAGGCTGGATTTCAATGAACATTATAAAGCTAGAGAACCAAGGCTTCGTATGTCGCTGGGTTCAAGAGGTAGACGCAGCTTACAAGTCTGAGTAATGTGGTAAATGTGAAAAGGAGCTCAACTCTTCCTGTATGTTGTAGACCTTTTTCCTCCGGCGGAAGGAATTTATTGGATGCAGCGTAAGAATGGCTAAGCCTGTTTAGTGGATACATCGGTATTATCACCAGGAGGTTTTTTTTTACTATTAGTGGATGCTTTGCTTATAAAAGAATGCTAATGAACAGCAATACACAAGATGACTCTGTACACATCAAGTAAAGTATTTGCAATGTAAGTACATTTCAGTGCACTAAGTGTTGTCCACACAAACCTCCACATCCTTAAGACCACGATATTCACTCTGTAATAAACACAAGCAAACCAAATAATGTGCAGTGTTTTGCTTATATTTAAGACTGTAGGGGTCCCTATATGTATGTATGTATGCAACACACTGATGGGGGGATGCTTTTTTTATATATATAAATTGTAATCAATTTATGAAACAGCTGGTTTATATTGTATATTTACTTTGTATATATGTGTGAATTTTTTTAAAAAATTGTGTTTAACTATTTTCGAAGGCGAAGATAAAATGAGAAACCATCAGACCATATTGCAGTTATCCTGTATTCTTTCATTATCAAAGGTTTTGTAATCTCAGAATGTTAAGCCACTTTACCATTACAGTTTTGTGTTTACTGACTGATTTAGTTTTTAATGGAAATTATTTATGTTTAAAGCATTCCTTAGAGCAAAGCAGACATTGTACTTTTTGCCCAGAAATATGGTGGTGTATATGCCACCAATGTTTTTCGTATTTCAAAGTGTTAGAGATAGCATGGTGTTGTCTTCAAGGTCAGTGTTTCTCAACTTCATTCCTCAAGATCACCCAACAGATCATATTTTGAGGATTTCACAGGTAATATAATTACAATCAGTACAGCAGGTATAACCGCATCTGTTCTCTATATGTGATACCCTCAAATCATTTCCTGGTAGGGGGTACTTAAGGACTGAACTTTAGAAGCACTTTTTTAGGTTACAGCCTAAGGCCTGATTTTCATAACGTGAGACACAGGCTGTTCTGTGACCCGGACGTGTCACAGAACAGCTGGTGTCGGTGAAGTTCATTCTGGCCAGTACTGCAGTGTCGGCTGGATGAACTTTAAAGAGGACTTGTAATCAGAGATGAGTCCGGCGCTCATAGAAAATGAATGGAGCCGTCATTCTCTATGAGCGCCGGACTCATCTTTGATAAGCGCGCGCTGGGCTTCCAATGGCGATATCTCTGTAACGGGAGCAGGTCCAGGAGCGGGACTTCATGCATGGGGTAAGGATAAGGGTCCCCACTGAGGGGTTGGCCAGGCTCTGCCCCGGCATGGGGGGTAACAGGTTACCTTTCATCTTTGTTGAACTGGAATGCTGTCGGTTTTTAGTGTGGCTGCTAGGAATCCTGGCCGGAATGTATACTATGTGTGTACGTTCCAGCTGGGACTCTCTTGCAATAATGGCTGTGATTAATTCAAAAGATACGGTGTGTGAACATAGCCTAATACTGTCCTGGTCCATTGCTCCCTAGCAGCATTGTCACAGGGCTGTCCTGATTCTGCCAAGAAATACCTTTTCAAATTAGAATGTAGGGGGGGAGTATTTATTTTTCACAAAGTCTTGGAGGATGGGATGTCATCACAAAGTTCATTGATATAGGTATTATCTCAAATGTTTTGTCCTAGGAGAAAAGATAAAACTTCTAGTGCTTTGCCACTAAAATAATTGCTGCAAAGTGCATGCCTCGTTCATGTTTACTTTTTGCCTTGTCTTAGATATGTTTTTTATAAGTTAATATAAAAAAAAGTCCTAATTTAGAAATGTAATGAGATCTATTGTCTTCTGTAGTATGAAAATCAACAGCTTTGTCATCGGTGACGGTGATCTGAAGTAATTAAGTCTATTTTAACGTTGTATATTTTTCCACTGTAATTATTTATAACTGTCTTTAGTTCTCCTCTTTGTAATATGTAAATCATGTATCAGTTTGTTTTACTATGTTATAAAAAAAACTCAATAAAAAAAACTTTTTTTTTTCCATTTTTTTCATAAGTTAGAGCAGATACAATGGTTCACATGATTGTACGGTCTATATAATGAAATGTCTGCCTTACTTGAGGGTGACTAGCTTGTGATAATGTATTTCTATTTGATTATATCATGATGCTTTATTTCTATCTACAAATTTCTAAAAGATAAAATATATCTGCCTTAACATTGTACAAGCATTCTGATGATTGTAATGGTCACCTTGTAAGACTATATTCACAAACATAAAATAAAAGCAAAATGTGGCCGTACTTTGGAGTGAAAGTAAAACTGTGTTAGGCCATGTTCAAACGCTGTATGAACATGGGCCATTGTTTGAAACAGCCACAGTGTCAAACAACGACCAGATCTCAAATCTCAGATGTTCACGCTTTCGATATTGAAATATCGGCCGTGTGAACATCACTTCATTTTAATTGGAATGCGGGCGTGTTCGGATGTACCCACACTCCAGTTAGCCGCAGAGCACAATGTAAAGTACATCTGGGAGCCTTACTTTACATTGTGTCCACAGGCTTAAACGGCCGCTGTTCACTGAAAAGCAGCCGCACAAAATAGAAATGTCAGTTTTTCTGTGCGGTAGCAGAGAACAATGGCCACAGAGTATACATAGTCCAATGCATTCATACAATGAAAATTGGAGCCAACGTGCATAACCTATGCAACAATTATACGATGATGAAAATGATAAAGAAGCAGGAGAGAGACTCACTTATTGCCGTCTTAATATTTTATTCATTTTCTTCGTATTTTCGGCTGAGGAGGCTTAGGAGGTCTGCATCCACGGAGTTGGCGTGGGTCCCGTCTGCCACGCAACGTTTCGAGGGCGTGTCCCTCTTACTCATGCGAGGGACACGCCCTCGAAACGTCGCGTGGCAGACGGGACCCACGCCAACTCGTGGATGCAGACCTCCTAAGCCTCCTCAGCCGCAAATACGAAAAAGTAAATGAATAGGGGCGGGTTCACACTACGGAATTCTCGCGGATAATGTCCGCGGAATTCCGTCAGCTGTCCGCCCGCACATCTGGGCGCCTTTCCGCCGGCCCCATAGACACCATTCTATGGGCTGGCGTATTCCGCTATACGCTGAAAGAAGTGTCATGTCACTTCTTTTAGCGGATCGCGGAACACGCCGGCCCATAGAATGGCGACTATGGAGCCGGCGGAAAAGCGCGTGCCCGTGCGGGCGGACAGCTGACGGAATTCCGCGAGAATTCCGTAGTGTGAACCCGCCCTAAAGTTGGAAGACGGCAATAAGTGAGTCTATCTCCTGCTTCTTTAGCATTTTCATCATCGAATAATTGTTGCATAGGTTATGCACGTTGGCGCCAATTTTCATTGTATGAATTTATCGGTGACGAGTGGTGGTCTACAATTGTCTGAGCCAGACCCTCTATATGGTTCACATTCACAGACTTTACCTGAATAACATTGTCCAATACACACCAAATGGCCATTGTTTATGGCAAAAATACGTAGTGTTAACATGGCCTTAACCCCTTGCCTCTTCAGCCTGTTTTGGCCTTAAAGGACAAGTGCCATGAAAAACTTTTTCCCAGTAATTGAAGCACATGACAAAGTTATATAACTCTGTAATGTGCTTCAATCACCTATCTGCCTCCCTTCCCTGTCTTTTCCCCCCTCCACCCCCCACCAGGAAGTGTCCTAACTCTCACACAAACCTAATTACTGTCGTCACTATCACCAAGCTCTTCTCTCAGCTCCTTCTCCTGTTACACTAGCCTCCTCCCTCCTCTGCCTTGTCAGGTGACAGGCTTGCTCAGCTGCCATTGGCTGAACAACTGCAAGCCATCACTTGTCACATCTCACTTGCTTATCTTCCCTCAGACTGACTCCAACACATAGGAAGCTCTCCCCTCATACCCTCTCTCCTGCTGCCGTGGACTCAGTGAAGGAGTCATGTCACTAGAGAAGATAAGCTGAGCAAGCAGAGTCACCTGACAAGGAGGGGGAGGGGGAGGCTGGTGTAACAGGACCTAGAGCAGCCCTCCTGCTGATGACTCATCCTCACAAGAAGGAGCTGCCTGGTGAGGGTGACGGCAGTCATTAGGTCTGTGTGAGTTAGGACACTTCCTGGTGGGGGGTGGAGGGGGGAAAAGACAGGGAAGGGAGGCAGATAGGTGATTGAAGCATATTGCAGAGTTATATAACTTTGTAATGTGCTTCAATTACTGGGAAAAAGTATTTCATGGCACTTGTCCTTTAATACCCGGGGCCTATTTTTTAGGTCTGACCTGTCTCTCTTATGTAGTGATAACTCTGCGATGCTTTTAACTATCGCGGTTATTCTGAGATTGTTGTTTCGAGACATATTCCTCTTTATGTTTGTGGTGTATTTTGGTTGATACACTCAGTAATTTTTAAAAATCACATTTGCGCAAAAATTTGAAATCCAAAACTCTCTTTTCCTAAGAAAGATAGCCATGCCACATGAACTAATTATTAATGCAACATCTACAACATGTCTGCTTTATAGTGATGTCATTTGGTGAACGTCCTTTTACTTATTAGGCTGTTAGAGGGCTTCGAAATTCTGCTGCGATTTTACCATTGTACCATTGTAAGCCATTATACCATGTCACAGAGGCCTTGCGGTGCCAAAATATTTGTGTAAGACGAGTTGACGTTTCCATCGGTACTATTCAGGGGGACATGACACCCTCATTTTTTTTACATTTTTTATGAGGTGTTATGAATAAAAAACAATTTAGCAGCAGTTTTTTTTTTTTTTTACCATTTTTTTTGTACGCCATTTACTATACGTTACATATGACATGTTATAATTCGTCAGGTTGGTACGATTACAGCGATATCCATTTTATATAGCTTTTGTTATAGTTTATGGCATTTATACTATAAAAACTGTGTCTTGCATATTGTAAGGGAATTTATTTATAAAAGTTTTTTTTTTTAATTGTTATGGTAGATATATTGATGACTTGCTATTAATTTGGAGGGGGACAGAAGAGGACTTGAGAAAAAGTTTGTCTTTTATTAACCCCTTCACGTCAGCAATCTGTATTTATACGTTCCTATTGCACATACCCTGTGCAGTAGGAATGTATATATACGTTCCTGACTGACAGAGGCTTTGTGATGAGAGCGGGATCGCTGCAGGGATAGCGATTCCGCTCTCATCTGAGTGAAGCACCGGAGATAATGAAAATCAGCTGCGATCCCGCAGCTGACCCCCATTAACCCCTTAGTGACCGCTGATACAGTGGTCACTAACGGGCCGGTGCTGGCGCTGCATTTCATGAAATAAGTAAAATCAGACCCCAGATCAGCCCCCCTAGTGCCCTGATCACTAACCCCCCCTCCCCGCGGTGGCCATCAGATCCAAGATGGCCGCCGCCATCACTGTGAACAGACTAATGTCTGTTCACAGTGATCAAATAGTAAAAATGACTGTAAGCCCTCCTGTGGGGTCCCGGTACAATATCATGATATTTTGATGTTTTTCACAAAAAACACACAAAGTAGTGACCAAATTTTGCCACTAATATAAAGTGCCATATGTGACGAAAAAACAATCTCAGAATCGCTAGCATACATTAAAGCATCACTGAGCTATAAGCGCATAAAGTGAGACAGGTCTTTTAGGTGCAAATAGGCTTGGTCTTGAAGGGGTTAATAATCAATGGGGTCTTAATTTTGTGAGAATTTTAGTAAACAAGAAATTGCCTTTTTAGATTTATGTATTTTATATAAAAGATGGAAGTATCAATACAAAAACTTTTAAACCTATCAATGCCAACAAATATCTGCATTTTAACAGTAAACACAAAAAAAAGTTGGAAAGAAAATATCCCATTTGGCCAAAAGATACACATGAGAAGAAATTGCACGGAAGAAAGAGCGTTTGAAGAACAGACAAATATACTTGAAGAAAGGTTTTTGCCGAAAAAATTTCCTCAGAGTATTATAGAAGGAGCAAGAAGAAAAGTAAGAGATCTGGATAGAAAGGAACATCTATGAAGAAAAAAATGAAGAAAAGAAAGAGATGAAAAAGAAAGTAAAAGAGAAGGAGAAAAATTATATTAATTTTATTACTAGGTACTCAGTAAATCATGCAAAAATAAAAAATATCCTGGAGAAGAATTGGTCTCTTCTACAAAGAGATCCCTTCTTAAGTGAGTGTGTAGGGAAAGGTTCGAATATGATATACAGTATAGACGAGCCCAAACGGTAGGACAACAAATAGCTCCCTCATATCCAAAATTAAACTTAAAAAAAAACAGGCAGAAAATACGATACAAAAAGGTAACAATGGTATTTTTAAATGCAATAAAATGTGCTGAACTTGCCCATACCTAGAAAATAACAAAAAAAGCATAGTGAGTACAGTGTCCAAAGTATAAATAGATATCTCAGACCATCTAGATTGCAGTTCGGATTATGTTATATATGTCCTGGAGTGCCTATGTGGCCTCCAGTACGTGGGTAGGACAAGTCAAACTCTACGTAAAAGATTTAATACGCACAGATTTAATATAAGACACAAATTTGCTACATAGCGTGTCCCGACATTTCATAATACTGATAGTTTGCTTAAATGCTGGGTTTACACAGAGCAATAATTCGCCCAATCGTACGATTAACGATTTCGAAGTAATGATTTTTTTTAATAACAATCATCATTTAGACGGAACGATATATCGTACAGAAAAATCGTTTTGCAATCGCTTAAGCCCATTTCACACATAGGTTAAATTGGTGAACGACTGTTTACACAGAACGATCTGCGAATTTTTTGCGAACGACCAACGACGATTTGAGAACATGTTCGTCGATTGATCGTTCACTGCGTTTACACGTACGATTATCGTTCACACGATAATCATTCCGTGTAAACGCAGCAAAAGTCTATCCACTAAAACAAATTCATTTTCAGTTACATAGGTTCACCAAGCTTTGTAAGAGAGAGAGTTTTTTTTTTTTTTTAACTTTAGATAATTTTTATTACAAGAAAACATATTTCCAAGTACATAAAAAATACACATAATCAAGTAAAGTGTCACCAAGCCTAGTATACATCATAAAAAGATAAGCCGGGCTCCAGCCTTATCGGCCGAGTCCTCAACCTATCCTATACATCAAAACTTCTATGCTGGATCACGCTAAAAAAGCCCATATCTATCCTCCAACATATTTCAGAATGGGTCGAATAAATTATACCCCAACCTAAACATTTATACCCCCCCCCACACACACACACACACACTCTCCTCTCCCCTTCCACCCCCCCTAATCCCCCCTTGAGAGCAACAGGGGCAAACCAACTTAACACTAGCAAGGGAAAAAAAAAAAAGGGAAGAAGAATAGAGATGAGCGAACCTCGACCATGCTCGAGTCCATCCAAACCCGAACTTTCGGCATTTGATTAGCGGTGGCTGCTGAAGTTGGATAAAGCCCTAAGGCTATGTGGAAAACATGGATATAGTCATTGGCTGTATCCATGTTTTCCAGACAACCTTAGAGCTTTATCCAAGTTCAGCAGCCCCCCTAATCAAATGCCGATCGTTCGGATGGACCCGAACCCGGTTTGCTCATCTCTAAAGAAGAACTAAATAGTTACTCAGTTATTCCAATTCTGCCTCCCACTCTAGTCCAGCCATCCTCTCCAGATCCCCTGGAATATTACTTCACCTTTCCTCTTTCGTGAGAACCAAACTTTTTCGTATTGGCAAACTTTGCTTATCCTATTACTCCATTCCAGTAGTGATGGGGCTCCCGAAGCAAACCAATGGCACAAAAGCGTCAATCGTGCGTAAAATAAACACCTACAATTTGACAAAATGTCCTGAAGTCCTGTGGTATCTCCCAATATTGCCACTACCGGATAGTAAGGGATCTCTATTCTAGTTTTCGCTTTCAATTCTCTCCATACCCCTTGCCAAAACGACTCTATGTGACCACAGGACCAAATAACATGTACCATATCCGCTTCAGGCTGTATACATCTAGGACAGTCAGATGTCCTCCACCTCCCCATCCTGTGCAGAATCTGCAGAGAGGAGTAGGTCATCCGAATAATACTATACTGTATCAACCTATGTGCCTCACACATGGAAACTAGGGAGATGTTCTTCCCAATAACTTCCCAACTGTCTTCTGTTAAGGGTCCAATTTTATCCACCCATCTCTGGAGTATTCTACTTGGACCTTTACTAAGATCTTTACTGGTAATAATGCTTCTGTAGATCAGAGAGAGTCCTTATTTAGCTTTACCCATTCCCAAAACTACTTGTAGTACTCTGTGGTGACTTCTAGTGAACAATTCTTTGTTTACAGTGTGCTCATATGCATGCTTTACCTGTAAGTAGTAACCCATATTTTCCACAAAGGTCCTGGAAGCTAATAATATCCCCACCTTCGAAAATCTGTTGTTCTTTAGTGATTCCATATTTAACCCTTTAAGGACAGAGCAAATTTCGATTTTTGCGTTTTCGGTTTTTCCTCCTTGTGCATAAAAGGCCATAGCACTTGCATTTTTCCACCTAGAGACCCACATGAGCCCTTATTTTTTGCGTCACTAATTGTACTTTGCAATGACAGGCTGAATTTTTCCATAAAGTACACTGCGAAACCAGAAAAAAATTTAAAGTGTGGTGAAATTGAAAAAAAAACGCATTTTGTTTATTTGGGGGAAATGTGTTTTTACGCCATTCGCCCTGGGGTAAAACTGACTTGTTATATATGTTCCTCAAGTCGTTACGATTAAAACGATATGTAACATGAATAACTTATATTGTATCTGATGGCCTGTAAAAAATTTAAACCATTGTCAACAAATATACAACACTTAAAATCGCTCCATTCCCAGGCTTATAGCGCTTTTATCCTTTGGTCTATGGGGCTGTGCGAGGTGTCATTTTTTGCGCCATGATGTGTTCTTTCTATCGGTACCTTGATTGCGCATATACGACTTTTTGATCGCTTTTTATTACAATTTTTCTGGATTTGATGCGACCAAAAATGCGCAATTTTGCACTTTGGGATTTTTTTGCGCTGACGCCATTTACCGTGCGAGATCAGGAATGTGATTAATTAATAGTTTGGGCGATTACGCACGCGGCGATAGCAAACATGTTTGTTTATGTATTTATTTATTTACTTTTATTTATAACCTGGGAAAAGGGGGGTGATTCAGACTTTTATTAGGGGAGGGGGATTTTTACTATTAACAACACTTTTTTTTTTACTTTTACACTTATACTAGAAGCCCCCCTGGGGGACTTCTAGTATAAGTGCTTTGATCTCTCATTGAGATCTCTGCAGCATAGATATGCTGCAGAGATCCATGAGATAGGCACTCGTTTACTTCCGGCTGCTGCAGCCGGAAGTAAACGAGTGCCGAGCCGGGGACGGCGCCATCTTGGAGCGGTCCCCGGCCGGCTTCATTTGCGGAGATCGCTCCTCCGGGATAACATCCCGGAGGAGCGATCTCCCCACTAGACACCAGGGATGACGCTGCGTCCGGTAATCGGATGCAGCTGTCAACTTTGACAGCTGCATCCGATTACTGTATTAGCGGGCACGGCGATCGGACCGTGCCCGCTAATACCTACGGTCCCGGGCTACACGCGGCACCCGGGACCGGCGCGGTTCAGAGCGGGGCCGCCGCGCGGCCCCGCTCTGAACTCCCTTACCGGCATCAGGGCGTAAATTTACGCCCGATGTCGTTAAGGGGTTAATCCAAATTCCCCTAGTTCCTCATTCTCCCACAAGGGCGTGCAAGTGAGATTACCCTTTACTTTACAAAGTGACTTAGTGTACCACCATACTTTATTCAACCTACTGTATACAAAAACGTTTTCGAGCCTTTGTGTTTCAGCCGTCCTTACTCTAATAGTTCAAAAAAATCCCTCATCTTGAAACAAGTACTAATGTCAGTGCAATAACAACAATTTTTCCATCCCGCAATATAATTAAGTGTGCATGATATAAAATATATTCTTAAATTAGGCATATCATATCCCCCATCCTCTCAACGTGAAGCAAAAATGTTATATTTTAGCCTTACTCTCTTGCGACCCCAGATCAAGTTCCCCAACATCGTCTCCACTTTGTTCATCCAAGTGTTACTAATCCAGATTGGAGAGGCATTAAAATAAAACAATAATTGAGGTAAAATTACTAATTTTATAATTGCTAGCCTATCGGCCATGCTTATCGGCAGCTTCTTCCGGGTTTCCACCCTCTTCTCCAGAGCTTTAATAAATGGGTTTAGATTGCTCTCACTAAATCTCCCCCCATCTGCTGTAATGTTCACACCCAGGTATTCCAGCTCGTCCCTGCGGCCCAATACTTTCAACCCCCCTGCTACCCCTTCCACTTCCTCCTCCCCTACTGGCAGCAGGCAGGATTTGCCCCAATTTATCTCAAGGCCAGACACACTTCCAAATTCTTCCAGAGCACTCATAATTATAGGTAGACCCTTTTGTTCTTTTAGAAAAATTTATATGTCATCTGCATAAAGAATGATTCTATCCAGACTGCCCCGCACTCCAAATCCCTCATAAGTGAGACCTTGCCTAACCCACACTGCTAGAGGTTCAACATATAGAGCATACAACAGGGGGGATAAGTAAGTGCAAACGCATCAGATGGTAGTTCATTAATAATTACTCTTGCTTCAGGCCCCGCATACAGTAATTTAACATACCGAATAAACTGATCCTCTAACCCCATTCGGGAGAGAACAACCCAAAGGTAGTCGCACTCCACCCTATCGAACGCTTTAGTAGCGTCTAAAGACAGGATGGAGTGGGACAGCCCCTCTCCCGACTGGATATTTGCAAAGACCCTGCAGATTTTATCGAACCAAGGAGGAGATGACTTTTCCCAATCAGTGTTTAATAGTGATATCGGTCTGTATGACCCAACCTCTGCAGGGTCTTTACCCTTTTTTTTTTTTTAATAAGTACTATATGTGCCATTCCCATAGAGTCTGGTAGTCTCCCCCCCCCCCCCCCTTGCCCAGGATTCAATAATAGTTTCTAGCAGTGTGGGTAGGATTTCGTTATTATAGTCTCTATAGATTTGGAATGGGAGGCCGTCCGCTCCCGGAGAGGAGTTTCCAGAGACGGAGTTTAGTGCTTCCTGTAATTTAGACAACGTAATAGCCTGGTTCAACTCCACCTGGTCTAGATCAGACAAGGGTGGGGGAGGAATTTTGTCAATGAATGTCTCCAACCTTTCTCTACCTTTTCAGGATTTTACCCAAGAATTTACTAGGTTTGCCCCCCCCCCCCCCCCCGCCAGGAATCTATTATAACCCTTAAAGAAGGCACGATGTTGTGACTTTGCAATCATAACATTTTAAAGGCGGCCCTGCGCGTCCTTAAGGGCCTCCCAAGCAGTTGTGTTACCCTGTGCGCTAAAGTCCTGGGTCCTACCAGCTACCTCCCTTCTAATACTCTCTTCTTCCTCCCTGAATGACTTTCTAGCGATCTTAATCTGTTTCATAAGAACCCCTCTCAGGAAAGCCTTGAAGGCATCCCAAGAGAAAGAGAGAGAAAGAGACCCCCGCTCTAACAAGCCTTCTCTTTGCCTCTCTACGTTTTAACTGGGTTTCCCTTGAGTAGTCAGGATACAGAGATAATCTATTTCCATTGTACTTTACCTCCCCTAACTCTCTTGCTTTTTTCAGGATTTTGTCCCTATCATTTGAGCACAACACTTTGACTAGTATTGTTCTTGGAGCGCTCCCCGGGGGAGGAGCCCTGAAGGGCACCCGATAGGCCTGCTCAAGACCAAACAGGGGGGATAATGTCTGCTCACCCATTGTTTCAATAATCCACTGCTGAAAGAGCTGCACTAGATTGTTGCCCTCAGAGCCTTCGGGAAACCCACCCTGCGTATATTACACCGCCGATTGTGGTCTTCCATATCCACCAATTTAGGTTTCACATAAACATTCTCCTTTCTTAGCTCCTTTATATCTGACGTTGCAGCGTCTATCTTGGTTTCCAGCTCAGGTAGTTGTTTTTTAATCATAAAGACTCTATCCCTCACTACCTGGGAATCTTGCCTAAGTAGGTAGATATCAGTAGAAACAGTACCCACTTGCGCGACTAGTTTCGTTATCATATTATTGCATTTCATCTCGGCCAGTATCTCCTCCAACCTCTCCTTGGGTGCAGTGCCTGTCTCCTCCTGTGGGGCATCACCCTCTTCCTCACCTGCTAGCAGAGCGAACCTTGAGCCCGGGGACGGTCCTCCAAAGGAGACCCTCCCCGTGCCCTGAGCCCCACCTCCGCCCTGCGACTTCAAGTATCTATCCATATTCACAGAAGTGTTCATTTCCTTAATTGAGGCCCCTCCCCTTCTCCGAGTTGGACCCCTGACCGACATTACACCTTGCCACCTTCTAACTAGTCAGAGGAGGTTAAGACCAGACCTAACCAATCCAGTACAAGACTTTCCACAAAAAAAAGGTTGGCCTGGCAAAAAGTATGGCACGATCAAATGGGGTAACAGATAATCCGGGGCAAATGTCACCAATTCTGGCACAACTACTGGGTCCCACACTGTCACAGACTGTCCGCCCAGATTGGACAACTAGATGTTACAGACACGCTATAATACACTACTTCCAATGGAGAGTCATGCAGCCCATCCGCGGGCCATATAACAAGTATATGTGTACATATACAGAGTTAGCACGTCAATCGGCATATCACAGTTCATTAGATCTTTGATTCTTAGGGCAAAAACACGAGGCAAATTTCATTTCAATATCTTTAAACACTTGCTCTTAGATGTACAAATGCTGCTGCAGGCAGTTGGAAGATCTGTTCTTCTGGTGCTGTCCTCTTATGTTCAAGGCTCCAGACTGATTTTTGCTTAAAAGAAGAACAAGTAGAAGGGAATAATAGCAGGCTGCACAACTATTTGCTGACTCTTCTCACTAGATAGTTCATATGCATCCATTATGTAGTAGTCATACGTTCCCCTAATGCAAAACATTTCCCACATTCTGAACATGAGTATGTCTTATCTCCTGTGTGGGTTCTCTAATGTCTTTTACGATATGAGTATGTCAAGTCAAGCATTATGAGCAGACATAAAGCTTCTCTCTTTCTTCGTACATAAACAGGATTTGTTTTTGTTGTAAAACCTTTCCCACATTTTGAACAAGAGTCTAGCTTCTCCCTATAATCCATGGCAAAGGCAGAGCAATGATACACAGTACTAAGCAGTCACCTGTTTCTCTTGTCCATAGATGATTACAGAGTGTCCCAACCGCTCCTTTCTTCAGATTTTAAACACGATTAAGGAGTATATAGATCTGGCAATCATGGAGTAGGAGCCTACAAGGAGAAGGAGCTATAGTAAACCTGCCCCAGTCCATTTCCATAAGTATCAGGACTCATTCCTTACAACAGGAATATACCTTTTTAGAGAGCTGCTGACACTTATATCCCCTTCTGCTCCGGTCCAGTTGTTGACTTTAACTGCCAAGATGTGACCCGCAGTAGGGAAGTCAGTAGCAGTCTAATACAGGCAAATACAAGAAAAACAGTCATTTGCTTGCGCTTGCCGCAACTTATTGCAGTGTTTCTGCTGCCCACCGCAGCTCGTCATAGTCTCTTACCGCCTTACTTTGTAGCCAACTTCCTCAGACAGCGCCTCCTGCGCAATGCCCACTTGCTCCGGTGTTCCATGGCGTGCCACGTGTCGCACGCCGCACGCCTCCAATCGTAGACCGCACACCTGGCACGCAGCAGACCTGCGTCATACTGCCTGCTGCTCCGCTCAAGGGCCCGGGACTCTCCCCGCAACGGCCTTCCGCCCCAGCAGCACCGGGAAGCACATCCGTGCAGAAGAAAGTCGTCCCCATCGGCCGCCGAGAGATCCATCTCTTGGTCACCCTGCCGGCCCGCCTCACCACCAGGCACACCACAGGTCGCTCCAAGTACTGGCATCAGAACCACAGCATGTGAGGTGGATGGGAGAGACCAGACGTGCGCGGCTACTCCGTGATGCCAATGGGCCCTCCTCCCCGAAAAGAGAGAAAGTTTTTTGATTTTTAAATTAAATACTTTAGTGCTCAACGGACTAAATGAAATGTTAGAGAGGGTATAGTGCAATAAATGTTTTTATTAGTGTAATTCTTATTGGTGTAATTTTATTAGTGTTATAATTTAAAAATCTAAAAAAAAACCCCGGAAATGAAGTCATAGGTGGGAGGGGATTGAGTCATGCATATTGGTAGTGGAGTATGGTGGTTGGAGATGTATCATTGTCCCTGCTGAAGGAATTTGAGGTTCTGACACGCGTTGGACAGAATAAAGCTTTTTTTTATATTATATATAACTCACAGTTATCATTCCAAGTGTGGTTCAAACGGCTCCAGTGAGATTGACATGGGAGTTGTCTTCCATTGAGCACTGGGTGTGTACCAACTTCACAGCAGAGAGCCCTGGTCTGAGTATCAGAGTATGGAAACTGTTCTCCAGAGAAGCTAAACCAAGGAGTGATATCAGTGTTCACAGCAGAGAGCCCTGGTCTGAGTATCAGAGTATGGAAACTTCTCCAGAGAAGCCAAACCAAGGAGTGATATCAGTGTTTCGGGCAACAGGGGGGAGTAGGTCCATCTCCCCTCCGAGAAGTGAGTAGAATTATATGCAATATTTCATGCTTTAGAGTCGGTATTAAGAAAAAGAGATCGCTCCCCACTTTTCTCGCTTTTTTTTTGCTTTTTTCCCTACATATTGTAAGAGCAGCAATATTTTTATTTTTTCGCCAATGAGTTATATGAGGACTTTTTATTTGCGGCATAAGCTGATGTTTTTAGTGGTACACCTTTTGGGTATATGTGACGTTTTGATAGCTTTTATCTATATTTTTTAAGGGGTGGGATTAACAAAAAATTGTCATTTTGATTAGTTTTTTATTATTTTTTTACGCCGTTAATCGGGCGGGATAATAAATGTAATGGGTTAATAGATGGGGTTATACGGATGCGGCGATACCAAATATATGTATCTCATTTATAGGGCATCATGTATAAAGGGGGATGGGAGATGTGTATATTTATTATTATTTATCTATATTTTTTATTTATTTATTTTATTTATATGTGTATTTATTAATTAATTAATTTATTTATTTGTGTATGTATGTGTGTGTGTTTCACTTTCACTTTACAGGTACCTCTATAATACATTACAGCACACCCCCGGCTGCTCCATAGACACGACGGTCGCCCCGACCGCGGTGCCTATGGGGTTAACTGCCCGGGGGGGGGAGAGGACGGCTCCCCTCCGATCGCTGCTAGGGACAAAGGGGGAAGGCAGGGAGAGAATGAAGTTCTGGGAACGTCATGGGATGCAGGTAGTTTCCGCAAAATTACGTTCCCCGGAACGTCACATTGCGGCAAAAATGTAAAAAAAATGAAAACTTTTTTATTTTTTAAAAGCAGGTTGTCAATGAGCAAATGCATTATTTTGACGGTTGTAATCACGTATGTATGGTTGTTCTGTATGGTGTGTGCACTGCTGTCTAATTTCCCATTGATTTCAAAAGAGTGCATTATTACAATAAAAATACGGCTGCATTTTGATATTTTGCGGTGTGTGAACATTGTATTTCCCCAGGTGTAAATGCAAGGAAATTGAACACTTGCTGCAAGGTTCTCCTACAGATTGCAGCTGATCATGCAGAGGCGTAAAACAACAGAAGCTGATGGCACTAAATGTGATTGCTAGGCACCCAGTGTAAGGCTGCATTCACTCGTTCAGTGTTTTTCCCGGTCCGTGATTGTGGTCCGGCAGCAACCTGCGTGATCTGTGCAAAACAGTCCGTTTTTCATCTGTTTTGCATCCGTTTTGTATGTGTCCGTTTTTTTCTCTTTAAACAGTTTTTTATTCAAGACTTCAGCATAATCAGAACTTACATGTAGTCAGGAATGTAAAAGGCATAGAAAGGCACGTAGGTGATACACGAACCTAACAAAGTACTATGATTAGGAACAATTGCATCAATTAAGTTCAACATGGAAAGGTCTTTAGCAGTTGCTGAAGCTTGTTAATACAAAACGGTAAAGTATTAGTAAAAACAAGGGAAGAAAGGGAGGGGAGGGAAGGGAAATGCCCGTGGGTCTCCGCATGCTCCTGAAGGTGCCCTAAAAAGTGGTTAGGTTTCCAGTATAATCCCATGAGATTGCATTAAATTGGCGGGTCATCTGCTAGTTGTCTGGTAAGGTACCAAGACACACAAGCAGGGGTAATGCACAGCCAAATCAAGGGTGCTCATTATGTAGCATACAAAACAACAGTACTATCACATACAAAAAAGGACAGATGTATGCTATAACACACTATAGGCACACCACTATTCAGTCGGATGAAATAATATAATCTTTATTAACAATATACAGTACAAAACAAAGCACCACCCTACACAGACCCTACATTAAAATGTAGGGTCTGTGTAGGGTGGTGCTTTGTTTTGTACTGTATATTGTTAATAAAGATTATATTATTTCATCCGACTGAATAGTGGTGTGCCTATAGTGTGTTATAGTAACATCTGTCCTTTTTTGTATGTGATAGTACTGGTAAGGTACCATGTAGTGTTTTGGAAGGTATGTTTAATTTTGTCCTGGATTCGGAGAGGCATGGATCTGTGTTAAAGCATTTTAAATTACATTGATTACATCACATCCATGTTTTTCACAGATGAACACGGATGTCACATCCGTGTACATCCGTGAAAAACACGGATCTCATTGATTTCTATGGGGAATCCTTTCTGTGCATCCATTCCGAGTAATGACGTCCTATTTTTTAACGGAACGGATCAAGGATCTGTGAAATCATGGAACATCTGAATAGCTGTCAGGATGGTATCTTTGCGGAGCGTCATGCGTCCCTCTGCTCATGCTGTGCGGCCGAGAAGGTGCTGATTTTCTTGCATTCTGTTTCTGTGTTTTGTTTTGTAGTGTGTGAACACTGGTTAATTGCTCACCTTGAGAGACACACCCGACTTTACCTGCTGAGTTCTGTCTGGCCATGTCAGGGTTAATCTGTGTTTTGGTTCTGCTGTGACTGACAGGTCTTCCTGCCAGTGGATCTGTTTTGTTCTCAGGTGTCTGTGCTTGGAGTTCAGGGGGATGGTCCAATGATGTTCTGGATCAGAACCCTGGCCTCCTATATAACTACCTCAGTCTGGGATATCTTTGCTGGATATTGAGCTTGTCTCTGCCTGGTTCTGTGTTTCTATTCTTGCTCTGTTTATTCTGACTCTGCTTTGTATTTCTGACCTTTCCTGCTTGCTGCCTGCCCCTGACCATACTGCCTGTTTTTTGACCTTGCCTTTGGATTGTGATTTTGTACTTTTGCTGCCCGATTGTTGTGACCCGGACTGTCGACCATTCTTTGTGTTTTGTCTGTCTGTCTTGTCCTTGTGTCCCACCTAGCCAGTGCAGGGACTGACGCCCAGTTGCTCGCCGCCATCTTAGGGCGGATTGTGGCAAATAGGTAGAGGACAGTGGGCGGGGCTGAGCTTAGGGCTCACTGTGTTGTCTTGTCCTGCTGTCCGGTTCCTGACAATAGCTCAATAGAAAGCAATGGGCTGTAAAATTGTCCGTGCGCACGGATCCGTGAGCACGGACAACTTCCCGGAACGTGTGAATGCAGCCTTATTGTAGCAGTTATCCTGCAGCTTTTATCCTTTGAATGGCAAAGGTTAAAAACAGTGGGTAAACATGCAAGTATAGCTGGCGTAATGGGGTATAAAAACCAGCAGTGCGGGTCACCTTGCACTGTGGGTTTTATTAATAGCATGTGGATTACTGGCAATTCCAGTATACCAAGATCATTATAGTATTACCAATAATACCAGTATACAGGAAACAAAGGACAGTGACCACTGCCATTACCACTATAGTATTAAAGGATAAAATCCTAATCCTATCCCCCTTATACAGTGACCATACATTGTTAGATACCACACATTGTTAGTTACCACACATTGTTAGTTCCACACAGGCTCTGCAGACTGTGCAAATGCTGATTTATACCCACTTACAGGTGGGACTGTAGGATCCGGGAACAAAAAAAATCTATGTTAAACAGTACTACATAATGTATCAATATCATGCTGAGAGCGGGGAAAGTGTTTGAATCTTTGCGGCACTGTAATGAAACAGCCCCACAGCCCACAGCGTCTGTAAAATACAGGATGTGGGAATAAGCCCTAATACTCTTTCTTGTTCCAGACCAGATTTTTTAGTAGTCCAGTTGGTGCATGCTTTATTGTGTAGTGCTTATGTGTCATGTAGTTGTTGCTGTTTCTCCCAGTTTGATCTGGCTGCGTTTCTTCCTGAATGTAGTACTGTTTGGCCTAGATTTTTGTTCTTGGATCCTACAGTCCCCCTGTTTTTGTTTCAGTTTTCATTACGAATATTTTCAGGGAAAGGGAGGCTCTATAGTTAGTGGTTTCTATCATCATCTGCTGAGGTCCTGTTTTTATTTGTTAAGGGGGAACTATCAGCAGGTTAGACGAATCTAAACTGTTTATACCTTCTTCAGCGTCCTCAACGCTATAGGGGGCTATGTCTCTTACCTTCCTCCTCGATGCGGTCCCAAACTGTTAGTCGGGGTAAACCCCGCTCCGGAGCACCGTTTAGAAGCACTGCCGTGTCATCTGGCCTGTCCCTTCTGATGATAATCAATATAAGGGGCGGGCCGGGTAAGGCGGCAGTGCTCCAGAGTGGAGTTTACCCTAACAGCATGCGAACGGCGCCGAGGAGGAAGGTAAGAGACTATCCTCCTCAGCGTCCCCGGCGCTATAGGGGTCTATCAGCAGGTTAGCTTTAACACCTTAAAGACGTTGTCCATTGAAAATTGACACAGGATAGGGGAAAAGTGGGAAGTTGCGGGGGTTCCAACTACCCCCTTTGCACTCTCTGTATCAGGCCCTGCTGGCTCTGGAATGACTAGAGCTGGGGGGGGGGGTCACATGCCGGACCCCAGGGCTCTATTCACAACAAAGCCGGTGGCGCCCGATACAGAGTTCGCCGGAGGGATCAGAGGTCGGACCGCCTGTGACCTCCGACACTTTCCTTATCCTGTTGGTAGAGGAAAAGTCATTTTTTTCTCAGCAACCTCTTTAAGGACAAAGCCAATTTTCATTTTTGCACTTTTTCTTTTTCCTCTTTATGTTTTAAAGACCGTAGCACTTGAATTTTTTCACCTACAGACTCACGAGTCCTTATTTTTTTGTGACACCAGTTGTACTTTGAACAATAGACTTAATTTTCTCATTAAACTATTTTCCCATTAAACTATGAAAAAATTTATTGGTGCTGTGAAATTTAAAAAAAAAAGAAAATTGCTTTCATTTCAGGGAGTTTCGTGTTTGCACCGTTTGCCCTATGTTAAAACTGACATGTTGTCTATGTTTTTCATGTCAGTATGATTACAATGATGGGAAACTTTAATTTTATTTGATGGGTTTAAAAAAAAAAAGGAAAAACCTTTAAAAAACAAAAAAACAAAAAGAACAAACTAAATTTGTTTTAAATTGCTATATTACCATCCTTTTATTTTTTGCTGATTGAGTTATATGAGATGTCATTTTTTGATCCATGATCTGCTCTTTCTATCGGTTCCTTGCTTATATATATATATATATATTTATATATGACATTTTGATAACTTTTTATTCCAATTTTTCTGGATTTGATGTGACCAAAAATTGGCAATTTGGCGTGTTTTTGCGCTTACGGCATTTACCATACGCGATCACAATTTTTTTTTCACGGTAACTAGAAATCCCCTGATGTCCAAATGAGATTAGTGATACTGTACATTGCTTTGGGCTGCTGGAGCCCAGGGCAATGAATTGCTAAGCCGAGATCAGTGTCATTACAGGTTTGACAGCTGCATTTAAATGCTTAATTAGCGTGGCGAGTGGCCCGCACTAGCTAATAGCAGCTGATAGCAGCTGGGAGCTGCGCTGTTCAGAGCGGGGTCCCGGAGCGACCCCTCTCTGAACCTCACTTGCACTGCCATGATGTACGGGGAACATCATGGGACGTTAAGGGGTTAAAGTCGTGTTGTAATGCAAAGTCCTCTTTTCCCTTGTGGTAGTATCTAAAAGTCGCCCCTAGACACCTGTTACATTAATAGTAATCACTGTCCACTGTTTTAACAAATACTGACTCCTGCCCCTTGTTGCTGTATCTGTTATCACAATAGAAGAATTAAAAGATTGCTACCCATCCCAGCAAGGAAGGGGGGTCACTTAACCCCTTCCTTGCTTGTATGGGTGCAGTCTGACATCAGTCTGGCCTCCAAGGGGTTAAGTGGGGACCCTTACTTAACCCCCTGGGGGCCAGATTGTCCAGTATGGCGCCCAAAGTGTTAATGCAATGCATCCTCCATTAACCCCTTGGGTGCCACACTGTAAGCAGCAATCTGTAAAGATGCTGCATACTGTAAGGTGCACAACACCGCTCACAATGATGGGTGTTGTGCTTCTGTTTGTGTGTGTTTTTGTGTGTTTCTCCCTTTTTTGTTTTTCAGATATCGGTATCCTGTGGATTACGATGGATTCGGTGGACTACGTCGTTGACCAGCGGTTGTTTGAATTTTTTTTTTAATAAAATGGTCAATAAGGGGTGTGGGGGTGTTTTTTATTTGAATAAAAATATTTTTCACTGGTGTCTTGTCTTTATTTCTTTACTATATAGACTAATAGACGGAATCCATTACTAAGTTGGGGCTTAGTGTTAGCTGGTATAAAATGGCTAACACTAACCCCCCAATTATTACCCCAGTGCCCAATGCCACCAGGGATACTGGAAAGAGCCGGGTGCCAGTGGTCCCGGAGCATGAAAATTGGCGCTCCTGGAGTGGGCGGCAGCAGGCTGGTAATATTAAGGCTGGGGAGGGCCAAAACAAATGGCCCTTCCCACCCTGGTGTTACTAGGCTGCTGCTGTTTGGTTTTTAACCTGGCTGGTTATAAAAAATAGGGGGAACCCTATGCATTGTTTTTTTTTTTAATAAATAATTTTGAAAAAACGTGTAGGGTTCCCCCTATTTTCATAACCAGCCAGGTTAAAAACCAAGCAACAGCAGCCTAGTAACACCAGGGTGGGAAGGGCCATTTGTTTTGGCCCTCCCCAGCCTAATATTACCAGCCTGCTGCCGCCCAGTCCAGGAGCGCCAATTTTGACGCTCCGGGACCACTGGCATCCGGCTCTTCCCAGTACCCCTGGTGGCATTGGGTACTGGGGTAATGGTGGTGGTGGGGGGTTAGTGTTAGCCATTTTTATACCGGCTAACACTAAGCCCAAAATTAGTAATGGATTTCGTCTATTAGACGGCTTCCACTACTAAGTCTATATAGTAAAGAAATAAAGACAAGACACAAGTGAAATTTTTTTTTATTCAAATAAAAACACCCCCACAACCCTTGTTGACCAATTTTTTTTCAATTCAATATACTGTAAGTAAATATATATATATATATATATTTTTTTTTTTATTAACAGTATATTTAATTGCAAAAGCATTGATTCTTTTTAATTATGCTATTGAACAACGAAAATAGCTTTATTAGAACGAAACTTTGTTTTATTAACTAAATATTAACTATTACAGGGTGCAGTATTATTGCCGTCAATTTTTTTCACTATTTTTGCACTTTGATTTTTTTCCATTGTAATAGCAACTGCAACTAAACAAAACTATACCCTATCAGACTCCCACTATTGTAGCTGCAATTATTCAGCCGTTACAGCAAGGTTCGTTTTAGGTTCAGTTCGTACGAAACCGAATTTCACAAACCTTCGCCGGATCTAACCGAACCGAACTTTTCAAAAGTTAACTCATCCCTAATTATAACATATAATAAGACCAGTCAGATTTAAAAGATATGTCCTGGTCCAAAAGCAGCTGCTGAGACAAAGGGTTAAATAAAAAATATATATATATATTTATATTTCTTTAATATGTCATTTTTTTATAGCAGTAATAAGGGCAAAACTATCCCTTTACCAATAGCAGTGTTGGGAACTGTAGGATTGCTCAAGCCCTGGTACTGCCACAGTTACATATCGCTAGTGTTGCTGCTGCATGCATCTACTGAGCCCAAGCCTTCCCTGATGTCTATAATTATGCATATAAGTATTACAAAAGATATTACACTTGGGGAATCTACCTGTGCCAGTAGCGCTGCAGAGTAGGAATTACTGTCAGTCACCGCTCGCTCTGCTACACTGTACCATGACTCCATCATTACTGAATGGGGAAGGGAAATTGATCAGTGATTTCTTCTAGCTAGATTTTTCTCTGAAGTTCCGTTTTAAACAAAAAAATAGAATACTGCATTTCACCATTGTATTTCTTCTTATGTATAATTATTTTTGTTTTGGAAAAATTACTACTGATGCGGTTTATTTCCTCCTAATTTTGTTTCCTAGTTTGGGCTCATTTTGGTAGGCCATGCTGTAGAACTGGTTCATACTGTATAGTGGATACACATTTTTCTATTTAACCAGGCTAATTTGTTTTACTTCTGCTACATTTATTAAAGTGGCGGTGGTGCGGAATAAGTTCCTCATGGATGACGAAGCAGACAAGATGATAATTGGGATGCAACTAATTCCATCAGAGAAACATTATATTTATTTCATGTGTCAAGATCTTTTCCAGGATAGTGAGTAAGAAAGGATAATTAACTCTAAATAGCATGTCATATGTACTAGTCAAATTTCCCCGAGGCACTTTAAGTGAATGTCATTCCAATTGAATGGAACATTGATTGCTAGATCCTAAATAACATGTCACTGAGTTAATGCTGAGGACTTCTCACTTATAACTATTGATTTATAAATTTGATAGAGATTCAAACAGGTTACGTTCATACATTAGCTTAGACATTATAGTAAGTTATTTATATTCCTTGTCTGCAAATAAAGCTTATTCTCACCTGACACAAGTTATTAGCTATGGTTATAAACCATTTCATTGCACATTTATTAGATCATTAACCATAATTAGCAAATGATTTACATTTATTTCCTTGTGGTCATAGTTTTATAATAGCCTAAGTACAAATGAGAATATGAACCTTTCTAGTGTGTGTGTGAGGCTAGGTTCACACTGCGTTTTCAGCATCCGTTTAACGCATCCGTTTTTTGCAAAAAACGCATGAAAAACGGATTGCCAAAAACGGATTCATTTGTGTGCATCCGTTTTTCCATTGACTTCCATTATAAAAAAAAACGGATCCGTTTTTTTTGGCGGACCAAAAAACGTTGCTGACCCTATTTTTCTGGACGTTAAAAAAAAAGGATCCGTTAAACGGATGCTGAAAACGCAGTGTGAACCTAGCCTAATATCTTATTCCGCAGCGTAACAAGCATTTTTTTTTAACTAACCTTTTTGTTTGTTTGTTTATTTTTAAACCATCATTTTGTGTCTACAAGCCTATGTATCTAAATGATAGTACTTTGTAGTGTGATCCTACAGCCATAATCCCTTTCATCAGTCCTCTACTTTCTTCCCTACTGAATAAAGGAGGGAGATCAGAGTCAGACAACATAGCATTTGTCTGCAGATCTCTATTATGTCCATAAATAAGACCAGTTCTTATGTAATAGTGTCTGGTTAAAGGGTTATTCCCACCTCAACCAACACAGGCTATCTCGTAGAGTTCATCAAGTTGAATTTTTTTTCTAATTTATTTAGCAAACTTGCTTTCTTATCCCGATATGCTGCTCTTTCCCTTCCATTATTGATAGCTTGTCATCTAGGTTACAGACCACCACCACTCTGGTGGTGTGGCTGGTGTATGTATAACTATTATTTAGATGTATTAAGATATACTTTATGTATATATGTTTTTTTTTCAAACTGTTTTTTTTTTTTTTTTTTGAGAAATTGAAGAGATATAAGAACATAATCTGAAAAGACAATAACAATGGTGACACACAGGGCCCAGTATGGGTTACAAAGCTTCCAAGATGTTCTTTGCAGTAACCAAGTATTTTCCATTTTATAACTTTTTGTGCTAATATTAACTCGAATAACAGTCTTAGAAAAACAAAAAACAGATCATAAATTTTGCAATCTCATACAGAAAGGAGACATACAATCTGGAGAACGAAAACAATTTAGTTGGTAGCAAAAAATAATTAACTAAGGAACCCTGTTGTTACATGTTATTTTGTGACTTAGTTATTATTGGGTTAGAAATGTCAGGTACCTAATAAAATGGGTAGGATCAGTGTCCTAGTTCTATCCCTAGTCCATTTAGTTACTACCTGTGGGAGCCATGGAATCATTTTTATAATAACTATCTATCTGAACTTTATGTATACTGTGTGTGTGTGTGTGTGTGTGTACATTTTAGCTATATACGCACCAGCCACACCACAGCCTTTAAAGCAGAGAAGTGGTCTGTAACCTAGACAGCAAACTGTCAACAGTGGAAGGGAAAGGGCAGCATATGAGGAGGCAAGTTTTCTAAATGAATGTATTTGCAAAAATATTTCACTTGATGATCTCTAAAAGTTAACCTATATTAGTTGGGATGAAGATACTCCTTTAAGGAAGTTGCTTAGGTTTAGTTGCTGATATGTCACAGTGAAATACATGCTTTTGGAAATATATGCATTAAAGTGTAACTGTCATTTAAATAGCATTTTTCACATTAAGCAAAAGAGTTTCCTTCTGTACTCCAAAAAGCTGTTTTCCAACCTCCTCCCTTACTTCAGAAGAAGCAGGGTTTGTGTCCATTATGGTCTATAGCGAAGGGAGGGGTCGAGGGGGATGAGTGAGCCCTAAAGAAAACCTCTCCTGCTCTGAACAGTTCCTGTCTTGGCCAGGGATGTCAGCAGAGAGCGGTGTGTCTGACTGAAAATAAAACAACATTTCCTGCAGGATATTTAGTAGCTAGAGATGAGCGAACCTCGAGCATGCTCGAGTCAATCCGAACCCGATCGTTCAACATTTGATTAGTGGTGGCTGCTGAACTTGGATAAAGCCCTAAGGTTGTCTGGAAAACATGGATACAGGCAATGACTATATCCATGTTTTCTACATAGCCTTTGGGCTTTATCCAACTTCAGCAGCCACCGCTAATCAAATGCCGAATGATCGGGTTCGGATGGACTCGAGCATGCTCGAGGTTCGCTCATCTCTATTAGAAGCTTATAAGTATGGGAAGGCTTGAGATTTTTAAATATAAGTAAATTACACATCTATATAACTTTCTCACACCAGTTGATTTAAAAGAAAAAGATTTTCACTGGACAACCCCTTGAACTCCCTCCTGTCTGACTCTTTCCCACTCTCGAGAGGGACAAGGCAAGGATGTCCAGTGTCCTCCCTTTTATTTAATATCACTATGAAGTTACTAGCACTTAGAATAGGAAGAGACAAGGAGATAAAAGGATTTATTTACCCTGTTTCCCCCAAAATAAGGCATAGAGGATGATTTACAGGATAGCCTAAAATAAGGCATGCCCCAAATGTAACACCCCTGCCGCCACCCTTCCCTTAAGGGGAGGAGGATGGGAGGCGTGGAGCGGAAGGGGTGTGTGTGTTGAGAGGTGGTGGGTTGTCTCATTATGCTGGTTTGTGATGATAACTACAGTACAGTATATAATTATTTTTTTCACACAAGTGTGAATTCTTCATAAAAAAATAAAACATTTGCTCTTTGGGAGCAAAAATGTATATAAGACACTGTCTTATTTTCAAATCACAACAAAATAGAATAACTTCCACTGTTCCCCAATGATATTACGCTATGATATTTATATTTGACATAAAATCCTCTCTTCCTAAAGGGATTCTTACAATAGACTATTTTGGTAGGTTTGTGAAATTTGCTATTTATTGAAATAAATCATTGTTAATGCAGTGTCATGAGCAAGATCATCAGAATTTTGACAATTGAAGCTATGGAGCCCAGAGAAAGCTGTTAAATACTTGGATATAGAACTCTCAGTAGAGATTAATCAGTACACAAACTTAAATGTTCTCCCACTGCTTGCCAGATTAAGGAAGGAGGTTAAAACGTCGACTAAACTGCCCTCAGCATTTGCAGCTAGAGCAAGCATTATCAAAATGATTGTATTGCCACAAGTACTACGTATAAATTGGCAAATAGCCCAGTCTAGATGAACAAAAATACTCCTTATCAATTACTTTAGGCTTCTAATGATCTCATGTGGAACAACAAAAATACCAAGATTAAATATGATACACTAACCTTAGAAAGAAATAAAGGGGGCTAAATATGCTAAATTATGAAATATATTATCTAGCAGCACAAATGATGTATATAACAAAGTGAAAAACCTTTGATTTTATGGGAAGTTGGGAGGAGAATATGGACTGTTTCCACTCTGGTCTGCCGACAATGAAAGAGATACAAAAGAAAATTTGGAAAAACTAAACAAAGGCAAAGAAGACTTAAGAAATTGTGTATTGTAGAAGGCCCACCGCAAAGTATTCTTTGCGGGCAAACAAGCTTACATGGAGGAGGGACCAATAAAATATTATCTGAGATGGTAAAAAAACACCAGAAGAGACATAATATTGAGGAAATTCGTTTTAAAGATAAGTCAGGAATTCTTAAAAATGTTTAAGAGACTCTATGAGGGTAGTCAGGGGGCAGATGAAGAGAAGGCCCGGAGCTTCCTAAAGGTACTTAAGCTTCTTGGTCTTTCAGAATCTTAGAGGGACATTATGTGTATGCATAGTATGTCTATGCTGCCATTCCTGCAGACGGTCTACAATGAATCCTTTGGGAAGGGAGTCCTTCCTGTCTCAATGTCAGAGGCCACTGTTGTTCTTAATCTTAAAAAGGGCCAAGCTGGACCTGAGGTGGAATGTTACCACCCAATATCATTATTAAATACTGATTTCAAGTTGATAGCGAAATGTCTACCAAGAAGGCTTGTGGATCACATTTCCTCTCTTGTTGGAGAAACCTAAAATGGGTTTATCCCTGGTAGAACAACCTATAATAACAATGTCCAAATAGTTAGCCAGCAAGACAGCCGTTCTCAATAAAAAAAAAAACACTTTTATTTATACAGGGCTGGCCAAAAGTATTGGCACCCCTGCAATTCTTTCAGATAATACTCTATTTCTTCCAGAAAATGATTGCAATCACTAATGCTTTGGTATTAATATCTTTATTTAATTTGTCTTCAATGGAAAACCATAAAAAAAATTGTCAAAAAGCCAAATTGGATAAAATTCCACACCAAACATAAAAAGGGGTGGACAAAAATATTGGCACCCTTAGAAAAGTCATGTAATGCTTCTCTAATTTGTGTAATTAACAGCACCTGTTACTTACCTGTGGAACATAACAGGTGGTGGCAATAACTAAACCACACTTGCAGCCAATTTAAATGGATTAAAGTTGACTCAACCTCTGTCCTGTGTCCTTGTGTGTACCACATTGAGCATGGAGAAAAGAAAGAAGACCAAAGAACTGTCTGAGGACTTGAGAAGCAAAATTCTGAGGAAGCATGAGCAATATCAAGGCTACAAGTCCATCTATATTGCAGAAAAAGAGGAAAGTCTCCGGCTCTCATAAAATAACCAATTCTTTATTATAAATTCATTTAAAAGGCCTTTTAAATGAATTTATAATAAAAAATTGGTTATTTTATGAGAGCCGGAGACTTTCCTCTTTTTCTGCAATACATACGTATACCGCCCCAAGGTCCGGGGTACTTTTCTGGTCTGTCGAGCTCCACCCAGGCAATTTGCTCAAAGGAGATACATATATCCACATTTATTAAGGTGTGCTGACCCATCACTGGACTTTCTTCTACAAGTCCATCTACAAAGACCTGAATGTTCCTGTGTCTACCGTGCGCAGTTTAAAGCCCATGGCTCTGTGGCTAACCTCCCTAGATGTGGACGGAAAAAAAAATTGACAAGAGATTTCAACGAAAGATTGTGTGGATGGTGGCTAAAGAACCTTGACTAACATCAAAACAAGTTCTAGCTGCCCTGCAGTCGAAGGGTACAACAGTGTCAACCCGTACTATCTGTCGGCGTCTGAATGAAAAGGGACTCTATGCTAGGAAGACCAAGGAAGACCCCACTTCTGACCCAGAGACATAAAAAAGCCAGGTTGGAGTTGCCAAAACTTACCTGAGAAAGCCAAAAACTTTTTGGAAGAATGTTCTTTGGTCAGATAAGACAAAAGTAGAGCTTTTTGGGAAAAAGCATCAACATAGAGTTTACAGGGAAAAAAAGAGGCCTTCAGAGAAAAGAACACGGTCCCTACAGTAAAACATGGTGGAGGTTCCCTGATGTTTTGGGGTTGCTTTGCTGGCTCTGGCACTCAAATCTCAGGGACCTGGAGCAATTTGCCAAAGAAGAATGGTCTAAAATTCCAGCATTGTAAGATACTCAATGATCGTTACCGTAAGCGGTTGTTTACAGTTATTTTTTTTTTAAGTTGTGCTACCAAGTACTTGGCTGAGGGTGCCAATACTTTTGTCCGGCCCATTTTCTGAGTTTTGTGTTAAATGATCAATGATTTGACTTTTTTTCATTCTCTTTTGTGTTTTTTCATTGCAAGCGAAATAAATGAAGATGTTATTATCAAAGTATTTGTGATTGCAATCATTTTCTAGAAGAAATTGAGTAGTATATGACAGAATTGCAGGGGTGCCAATACTTTTGGCCAGTACTGTAATCGGATAAAGATAAAATCCAAACAGATAGAAAAAAAAAATGTGACGCTTTTTGACGTATACACGTCTTAATCACTGCATAAAGACATAGGAGGAGATTAATCAAAGGGTGTAAAATTTAGACTGGTGCAAAATGCCCACAGCAACCAATCACAGCTCAGCTTCCAGCTCTGGTGAAAGGAAAGAGGAGCTGTAAGTGGTTGATGTGGGCAGTTTGCACCAGTCTAAATTTTACACCCTTTGATAAATCTCCCCAATAGTGTGCATAGGACATATAAATAGTGCTCTTAACAATGTTACTAAAATGTAAAAGCAGCTCATCTGTGTCCGTGTCCAGCAAACATCAGAGAGTAGTCCCGTCTGGAATATAAGGAAAATCCCACACTCTCAGCTTCACACAAGACCAGTGAACAACAAACGGGAACCTGAATTAGGAATCCAGAATGCTTCTCTGTTTAATAACTTTCGTTGCCAGTCCCCTCCCCTTGTATCCTTTAACATTTTCTCAATGCCAAAAAAAGTAAAAAATTCTGTGTTGCCATCATGGATATCAACAAAATGTTGCGCAGCACCCGACATATTGGTACTTTTTTTTCCATGATGTCATATAAATATTCACTGATTCTTATCTATAAGTTTAAGTTCCCCCAGAGTCATAGTGCATCTCCTCCCTCCACATGAGAAAAAGGCAGTTTGGGAAAGCCAAACTTTACTCCGATTATGTCTCTTGGGAATAGTGGGGGAGATCAAATTACCTATTGAGACTCCTCTTATTGCTACTACACTGATTCCTGTTCTAAGAATGATATTAAGTTTATCATCCTGATGCAATATAGGTAAATATTTATTAAAAATTAGTTTTATTTGTCCAAACTGACTACTATGTGTCGTAGGAAAAAAAACAAATTAGTCTTGGTGTTAATTTTTGTCAGATTTCTGAATGGAGAACAATAAAGAATTACGATCCCAATGTGCTATATCCGCTTTAGCTTTATCTAAAATCCATGAAGCATACCCTCTATTTCTTAATCATCTATCTATATTAACAACTTCTTTCTGATATTCATATGGTTCTGAGCAAGCCCTTTTACTTCTTAGATACTCTCCTTTAGGGATTGCTGTGATGGTATGTTTCAGGTCTGTGCTCTGTGCATGAAGGATATTATTAAATGGAATTGACTTTCTAAACAATGTAGATATCACCTTGCCTCTGATATCATCTCCTCATAACCTTATGTCTAAAAAATCTATTTCTGCTACAGCTCCAGAATTAGTGAAACTCAAATTTAAATCATTATTATTAATGTACTGAATGAAATCCTGTACAGACAGTACATCGTGACCCCAAACCAATAGGAGGTCATCGGGTTATGAAAAGAAAAGGTCTGTGAAAAGAAAAGAAATAAACATTTCTTCCCACCAAATCATATATAAATTTACCAACGTTGGAGAAAAGCAAGACCCCATCTGGGCACCAGTAGTTTGTAAATAATATGTCTGGTCAAATAAAAAATAATTATACTTCAAAAGAAATTCCACTGCTAACAAAATAAACTCATTGGCATTAGAAGAATACACATTGCTTTTACATAAGTGATGTCTTACAGCCATGATGGCTAGATCATGAGGTATATGGGAGTAAAGTCCCACTACATCACACAATATCCATTTAAAACCTTTCTCCCATTTAAAGCCATCCATAGATTTTAGAACCTCCCTGGACCAAGGGTTGTAACAAATGATCTATCCATATACTAAGTTTTTCAGATAGTGACCCTATACTAGAAGTTACAGGGCGCAATGGAGGAGGAAAAACATGTTTGTGCACCTTTGGGAGTCCATGGAACACTGGAGTTAAAGGCTGTTTAACAGTTAAATAATCACAGTCCTTAATAAACCAAGAGATTTTCCCCCTCCCAAAAGTGCACAAAAAGCCTTCTTACTAGTGATGAGCGAGTACTAAAGTGCTCGGGTGCTCGTTACTTGGAACAAATATTTCCCGATACTCGGGTACTCGTTTCGAGTAACGAACCCCATTGAAGTCAATGGGAAACTCAAGCATTTTTTTCTCTCCTCCCCTTCTTGACGGCACCACAGGAGTTAACTCAGGCCCTGAGGGACAGGAAAAGCAAAAACACGAGAGGTTAAAAGACCCTCCCCTTCCCATTTACACCAGGGCTTTTCCTGTTCCTGTATGGGCAGGCACGAGAGTTCGGAGGTCCGTCATGAAGATGAGGATTCCTGTGAAGAAAGCAAGATTTACCTCCTTCCAGGGGATCGATCGTGGGCCTAGGTCTCCTTCCTTCCCGGGGGCAACTGGTGGACTTCGGTCTGGAGGTGAGCAGACCCGCTTCGCGTGTCCACTCTGTTGTGTGATGAGGCGGGGATCCTGCATGCCGGCGGCCTCTGTGGCTTCCCCCCCTCACATCTCTCCTCCGGGCCGCGCATGTGTTGCGGCCTGCTTCCGGTAAGGCTGTATTGCGGGTCACGCGGCGGATCCGGAAATGACGCGTACATCGCGTTATGGCGTCACAGTTGGGAACGTGCTTCCGGGACCGGCGCAGTTGTTTTAAAAGGTGAGTGCTGCCGGGGGTTAGCTGATCTGAGGTCTGCAATGGAAGGTGCCGGATCAAAGAAATCCGCTACGAAAGAAAGAGCTACGCCCGCAGAGAAAGCCAAGCAGCCGGGGGTGAGTTTTTTTTTTTTAATATGAACTATTTACTCACCTGGGTCGCTTGGTTCTATGTATATTATACCCATTTCACTATGGTAGCACTGGGTGGATATATTACACTGAACAATGCAGTAAAACCTGTCTGCATATTCCCTTTAGGAGAAAGAGAAGGAGAAGGGCCCTACTAGGAAATGCAATCTTTGTAGCGCCAGGCTCTCTTCCTCATATAAGAAAAATATTTGTGCTACCTGTATAGGCGATATTGTTAAAGAGGATAGGGCATCATTCCTGTCTGAAATTAAAGATATGATGAAGCCAGAAATAGCAGCAGCTAAACCACCTCCTCCTGACACCCCCAGCTCCATTACCGGTGCATATTGATCTTGTAGAGCCTATAAATACTTCATCTCTTGGTGTTCTACCGGTAACACCTGGGCCGTTGGATCCTCCAGCTACAGTTGCTCCATCGCTTCCCTCTGACTGTAATCCATTCGCTTTAGCAGGGCCTAGCTCCTTTGGGGAACTAGTAGTGAGGCCCAAGAAGCGCAAGACTGTGTCTACATCATCTGATTCAGAATCAGAATCTGGTCAATTATCTGACTCCCCCATAAAAACTCTGAGGACTGTGATATACAGGAAGGTGCCAGAAGATACCTTTTTCCAACTCACCATACTGAAGTCCTCCTTAAAGCTGTTAGGAGCGTCCTTGGAATGAAAGAAGTACAAGAGGAACTATCAGTCAAAGATAATCTCTTCGCAGGGTTGAAGGCAAAAAAGAAAACAGTCTGTCCCATCCATGAGTCCTTACATCAACTGATCCAGGATGAATGGGAAGATCCAGAGGAGAGGTGATGGTTCCCTCTCAGATTAAAAGACGTCTCCCCTTTAGAGAAGAGGACATCGAAAAGTGGGGTGAAGCCCCTAGGATCAACGCGCAAGTGTCTAAAACCACTAAGAAAACCACACTCTCATTTGAGGATTCTTCTCAAATGAAGGACCCGTTGGATAGGAAGGCTGAAAGCCTCCTAAAAAAGTCCTGGGATACAGTATCTGTATCCTTGAAGAACAACATTGCAGCTACATGTGTAGCTCGTGCTTTACATGTCTGGATTGGATAGTTGGAAGACCACCTAAAGAATAAGAAATCTAGAGAACAGATTGAATCCATTCCTCTCTTGAAAGAAGCCACAGCCTATCTAGCAGATTCAACAGCAGAATCAATTAGGATATCTGCCAAAGATGGAGCACTGACCACCGCGGCTCGACGAGATTTGTGGCTTTAGAGCTGGACTGGAGATAATATTTCCAAGTCCAAACTCTGTGGGAAGTGAGAAGTGATTTCCTACCTCCACCTTCAAAGGATCAATGTGGTATCCTACCTAGACAACCTCCTGTTTATTGCAGACTCAGAACAAAAACTGCGTCAGAACCTTCAGGTAACTTCAAAAATTCTGACTTCCTTAGGTTGGATTATAAACCAGGAAAAGTCGGACTTAAACCCAGATACCAGGAAGATCTTTTTGGGGATTGTCCTAGATTCAGTCAGACAAATGTCCTTCCTGCCTTGAGAAAAAAGAACTTCTCTAATTCAGCGAATCAACCTATTCAGGGTAAAAATGCAGGATCAGAGAGGCCGTGTCGATCCTGGGATCCATGACAGCCTACATCCCCGCTGTTCCATGGAGCCAAGCCCACTCAAGGACTCTTCAGGCTTCGATTCTCAGGTCTTGGAACAAGAGAGATTCAGGTTTGGACAGGGTCATGTTTCTCTGCAAACATGTGAAGGAATCCCTTTGGTGGTGGACCATCCCCTCCCATCTAAAGAAAGGAGTCCATTGGAATCCAGCTCCAAGGATAGTCATCTGGGAGCAAGCCAGTCAGGCTGGGAGCGCATGTTAATTCACTACTACTGCAGGGAACTTGGTCTCCAGAAATATCTCAGAGGTCCTAAATTTTCGAGAGCTCATGGCTGTCCTTATGTCCTTTAAGCAGGCAAGTCCTATATTAAAAGACTCTCATTTCCACATTCTATCGGACAATGTGACAACTATGGCACATCTAAGACATCAAGGGAGTGCAAAACAAAATTCTCTTCAATCCATCTCAGATCAGATATTCTCCTGGGCAGAAAAACACCTACTCTCTCTCTCAGCAACTTACCTTAAGGGAATAGACAATGTTCAAGCAGATTTCCTGAGCCGCCACATCATTCATCTAGGAGAATGGTGTCTGAACCAAGACATCTTTTAGATGTTAATAAAGAAGTGGGGCACACCAGAGGTGGATCTTTTTGCCACCCAGCAAAACAGAAAACTGGAGAAGTTTTTCTCTCTGAATCCCAAGGACAGAGCTCTAGGAGTGGATGCTCTGGCACAACCTTGGACGTTCAAGATGACTTATGCCTTTCCGCCAATTCCTCTGATCCCCAAGACGCTTCAGAAAATCATTTCGGAACAGATACCAGTTATTCTTCTGACCCCATTTTGGCCGAAGAGGCCGTGGTTCGGCCTTCTGCAATCCATCTGTCTGGAACCCCCAGTACAGCTTCCTCTCCTCCCGGATCTTCTCCATCAAGGTCCATTACATCACCCCAACCTGGAAGATCTACGATTGACAGCATGAATCCTGAGAGATCCATGTTAAAAAGTTGGGGACTTTCAGAAGATGTGATCACCACCCTACAAAGAAGTAGGAAACCTGTGACTGCAAAAATATACTTAAAGGTTTGGAAGGTCTTCTCATCCTGGTGTCCATCCCCTCCACCATTTCCAGCTGATCCGAAGATCCCCTTAATTCTGGATTTTTTACAGGCTGGACTGAAAAAAGGACTGCCACTCTTAGGCTATGTTCACACTGCGTATGTATCCGTCCGTAGATCGTACACCGCCGTACATGTACGGCTGAAACTACGGGCGTGGGAAAAATAGACATGCGGTCGGATGCGTACGAACTGCGAACATACGCCCGCAGTACAGTTATGCTTCCCTAGCTTGTTTCAAAGTGATCTGAGGCAGGTCATTTACTTGGAAATCTTCGCCCAGCCCCGTAAACCACACAGCACCTTTTGGATCGAAAAATCAAGTTCAATTTGGCTGAAATAAGTACTCCGTACAAGACTGCATGGAAATTCACGGCCGTGAGTTTCAACATTTCCGTCCTTAAACAATGGTCTTGTTCATTTTTCACGGCGCCGTATACGATCCGGCCGTAAGCTCATACGTAGTGTGCACTGTGCGGGCGTATATCGTATACTTTCAAGCGAACGCATCAACCTCAAAACTACGTGCGTATATTTGCTGTTCACACTACGGACGGATTTATACGCAGTGTGAAAATAGCCTTAAAGTTCAAGTATCAGCTTTGTCGCCCATATATGATGATAATATCACTTATCATAGGTCGGTGAAAAAATTTGAGAAGTGCTTCCAGATCTTATCCTACTCTGAAGAGTCTTGTCCCTCCTTGGGACCTCAACACTGTCCTAGAAGGCCTCACACGCCCTCCTTTCGAACCCTTGTCTGAGGCTAGTATAAAATTTTTGTCATGGAAAACTGCATTCCTGGTTGCTATTGTCTCGGCTCGCTAAGTTTCAGAAATACAGGCCTTCAATATAAGTGAACCCTATTTTATTCTTCAGACAGACTGTATAGTCCTTAAAACTGATCCAAATTTTCTTCCTAAAGTTGTCTCTAATTTTCACAGTTCACAAGACATATATCTACCATCTTTTTGTGAAAGACCTAGGAACGCACAGGAAGAGAAATTTCATCAATTGGACGTTAAAAGAGCAGTCCTCCAGTACCTAGAATCCTGCAGCACTTGGAGATAAGATCAAGCCCTTTTTGTTCTATTTCAAGGGAAGAATAAGGGCAAAAAGGCTTCCAAAAGTGTCATATCTCGCTGGATAAAGAACGCGATTCTGGAGGTCTATAAATTAATGAACTTACCTTCTCCTTTACCAATTAAAGCCCATTCCACTAGAGCAGTGTCCACTTCTTAGGCGGAGAGAGCCTGCGCGTCCATTGAACAGATCTGCAGGGCTGCTACTTGGTCAACGCCTCACACGTTCACCAGACATTATAGGCTTCAGCTACAGCGGAACGAGGATCTCGCCTTCGGCAGGAAAGTTCTGCAAGCTGTGGTCCCACCCTAAGGTAAATTGTTGGTATTCTCCTGTGGTGCCGTCATGAAGGTGAGGAGAGAAAATGGTATTAGTCTTACCGGTAAGACGGTTTCTCCGAACCTTCATGACTGCACCACCATCCCTCCTTAAGATTAAGTGTTGTTAAGTGTTGCTAGTGTTGTTATAATTCACTGGTGTTAGTGGGAAGGGGAGGGGCTTTTAACCTCTTGTGTTTGTGCTTTTCCTGTCCCTCAGGGCCTGAGTTAACTCCTGTGGTGCCATCATGAAGATTTGGAGAAACCGTCTTACCGGTAAGACTAATACCATTTTCAGGGGACCCAAGCTCGGCACTGGAAAGGTTGTGTAAAAACCTGTCAACCTCAGAAAATGATGGAAACACCACGGAAATGGACAGGAAACAGAAGGGGCAGCATGTATGGATGCCTCTGAGGCTGCCTAATCGCACCCTTACACCAAATTCTGGGCAACAGCATAGCAGTGAGAACACAGTGAACCATTAAAACAGAGGTAGCATATGAACCACCCCAAAATTTTGCCTGACACAGCATGGCAGTGAGAACACAGGGAACCATTAAAACAGAGGTAGGATATGAACCACCCCAAAATTATGCCTGACACAGCATGGCGGTGAGAACACAGAAAACCATTACACACCCTCTTACACAGGACAATCAGCAGTGAGCTTGGCTATGGCTACGCTAAGAAATAAAGCAACCCTGATGACTGGCTGCAGATGAGAAAAGATACTGGTTACACTACTTTCTGGAGGTTGTTGTATAGTCTGTGTGTAAGTGGTGGTATGTGGTGTATGCTACCTGTTATACAGGACAATGAGCAGTAAGGTTATATGCAGCTGTACTACAAATCACAGCAATATAATGTACAACAGCAGCACCAGCCACAAAAAAAATATAATAGTACTGAGGACTTCTTTGGGGTCTGTATGCTGCTAAAATCGTGTTAGCTGCACTGCAAGTCCCAGCCAGCAGTCTGGAGTAATCAAAAAATAATAAAGATTCTTTCTCTAGTATCCCTACCTACAGGAATGCTAATTCTCTCAACACTCTCCCTGACAGGCAACAGCTCTCTCTCTAATCTCTTCCAGCCTGCGTCTGACGCGAGCACCGCCGGCCCAGATTTTTATATGCCAGGGTCATCTGATCTGGCCAACCAATCGCTGCTATCGACATGTATGGGTCCCACTTCATTGTGGGATGTACTAAAGAGTCTCCTGCATGTTGATTGGCTGAGAAATTGCGCACAAAAACACAGGAAATGGATGATGCCATTTTCTAGAGTATCGCGAGAAGCTCGTCTGAGTAACGAGTACCATCGAGTACTCGAACAAGTACCAAGCTCAGATGAGCATGCTCACTCATCACTACTTCTTACATTTTTCCGCTGGATTTCTGTTAAATCTGCGGCATGTATCTGGGTAATTTAAAATGGCAAGCGACTGCTTTATATATAAGTCATGATCCAACACCACTGTCGCTCCCCCTGTATCCACTTTTTTCACAATAACCTTCATATCATCCAATTCTGATAGTAATCTACTTGTTTTAGAAAGTGCAGTATTGTGGGGGACTGAATCAAATAGTAACTTCAGTTGTCTCTCTACTTCACCCTGAAAATTGTCAAGAACACTAGCCCTAGACTTAATAGGGTAAAAATTGGGATTTGATCTCTATTTGAGACTCTATCTCTAAAGCTTTGGAATGCATTAATGACATCTGTTCATCAAACAAAAATAAAGATGTTCCTGTATTAGAAATGTCATTATTCACATTGTCATCACCCCTATGTTCAGAAAAGTCCAGATCTCTACTCAGAAAATGCCTTTTAACTGTCAATAACCTGACAAATTTATTTAGGTCTAGCAGAGTACGAAACAGATTGAAGTTTTGCTCAGGAACAAAATTAGGTCCCTTACTTAAAACCTTAATCTGTTCCCAAGACAGGACAATAGGAGACATGACCACAACATGCGTTTCCGAGTGGGATATTTGGAGACACTTTTTCCTCCTTTTGCCCCTCCTTTTTCCTCCCCCATTGCGCCCTGTAACTTCTAGTGTAGGGTCACTATCTGAAAAACTTAGTATATGGATAGATCATTTGTTAAAACCCTTAGTCCAGGACTCCATTGGCTATTTAAAGGATAGTAGGGAGGTTCTAACATCTATGGATGGCTTTACATGGGGGAGAGGCTTTAAATGGATATCGTGTGATGTAGTGGGACTTTACTCCCATATACCTCATGATCTAGCCATCATGGCGGTAAGACATCACTTATGTAAAAGCAATGTGAATTCTTCTGATGTCAATGAGTTTATTTTGTTAGCAGTGGAATTTCTTTTGAAGTATAATTATTTTTTATTTGATCAGACATATTATTTACAAACTACTACTGCCCCGATGGGGTCCAACGTTAGCAAATTTATATATTATCTGGTGGGAAGAAATGTTTATTTTTACAGACAATAACCCTTTTAAGGAAAACATCAGTTAGTACGGACGGTACATCGATGACCTATTGGTTTGGGGTCACAATGTACCGCCCGTATAGGATTTCATTCACTACAATAATAATAATGATTTAAATTTGAGTTTCACTAGTTCTGGAGCTGTAGAGAAAATGATATCAGAGGCAAGGTGATATCTACCTATCTATCTATCTATCTATCTATCAGAGGCAAGGTGATACCTTTAGAAAGTCAATTGCATGTAATAATATGCCAGAATGCCTTGAGAAAGCGCTTGACGGCGAGAAACGTGCGTGGGCAGGGAGTGAGTGCCTCTCAGATGTTTCTGCTTTGTACTGTCTGATGATAATAAAGGTGAAGTTTTTAAGGTGAAGTGCCGTTCTACTACTACTTCTACACAATTTATTCATGGACTGCTGTTGGGAACAGAGCACCACCGATACCACCTAAAGGTGAGAGTGTTGAGTAGCCAGGATCCTGTAGTGCCGGGGCAACTTCTCTTTGTGTGTGATGTAATAATATTCAAGAAGAGCTGTCACCCAATACATACCGTCACAGCAATCCCCAAAGGATAGTATCTAAGAAGTAAAAGGGCTTGCTCAGAACCATATGAATATCAGAAGAAGGTTGTTAATATACACTACCATTCAAAAGTTTGGGGTCACCCAAACAATTTTGTGTTTTCCATGAAAAGTCACATTTATTCACCACCATACGTTGTGAAATGAATAGAAAATAGAGTCAAGACATTGACAAGGTTAGAAATAATGATTTGTATTTAAAATAATATTGTTTTTACATCAAACTTTGCTTTCGTCAAAGAATCCTCCTTTTGCAGCAATTACAGCATTGCACACCTTTGGCATTCTAGCTATTAATCTGTTGAGGTAAGCTGGAGAAATTGCACCTCACGCTTCTAGAAGCAGCTCCCACAAGTTGGATTGGTTGGATGGGCACTTCTGGCGTACCATACGGTCAAGCTGCTCCCACAACAGCTCAATGGGGTTCAGATCTGGTGACTGCGCTGGCCACTCCATTACCGATAGAATATTAGCTGCCTGCTTCTGCTGAAAATAGTTCTTGCACAATTTGGAGGTGTGTTTAGGGTCATTTTCCTGTTGTAGGATGAAATTGGCTCCAATCAAGCGCTGTCCACTGGGTATGGCATGGCGTTGCAAAATTGAGTGATAGCCTTCCTTATTCAGAATCCCTTTTACCCTGTACAAATCTCCCACCTTACCAGCACCAAAGCAACCCCAGACCATCACATTACCTCCACCATGCTTAACAGATGGCGTCAGGCATTCTTCCAGCATCTTTTCATTTGTTCTGCGTCTCACAAACGCTCTTCTTTGGGATCCAAACACCTTAAACTTAGATTCTTCCGTCCACAACACTTTTTTCCAGTCTTCCTCTGTCCAATGTCTGTGTTCTTTTGCCCATCTTAACCCCTTCCCCCAATATGACGTCCAGGGACGTCATGAAAAGCAGTGCCATTCTGCATCATGACGTCCCTGGACGTCATGCTCTCCCTGCCTCCCCCCACTGTCCCTGGCTGAGATCGGGCAGCAGAAGGAGGCTGTGTCACACAGCCTCCTTCTGCTGCCACTGCCCAGAGAGGGGCCGCGCTCCCCCCCCGGGCAGTTAACCCCATAGACGCCGCGGTCGGTGCGACCGCAGCGTCTATGGGGAGATCTGCTGCTTCTTGCAGATCGGATGCTGGGAGGAGGCAGCTGCACATGCTGTGCCGCTGCTGTGCTCCTCCCAGGCACCCGCTCCCTGCCCTAGCCGACCCCGCACCCCCTCCTCCCCGTGCTCTGCCTCCCCAGCCTGCTCTCTCCCTCTCCAGGCGCCCCCCTCCCCATGCTCCCTCTCCCCAGACCCCCCTCCCCGGAGCCGCGCGAGTAATCGCGCGACTCCGGGAGGGTAACCATAGCAACCCAGACGCTTCCCAGTGCGTCTGGGGTGCTATGATTTCTAATGATCAGGCCCCTGCACTGAGGCAGGGACCTGATCATTAGAATGATCTGTCAGTATAACACTGACAGATCATTCAATATATAATGCATTACAGCACTGATCATGTGCTGTAATGCATTATATTTGTGAAAAAGTGAAAGTAAAAAAAACCCACTAAGCACACACATACATAAATAAATATTTAATTACAATAAATAAATTAAATAAATAAATACATAATAAATAAAAAAATAATTGAAATAAATAAATAAACATAAATAAATATACACATTCCCCATCCTCCCTTTATTAATGATCCCCTATAAATAAAGTACACATATGTGGTATCGCCGCGTCCGTAATGACCCCATCTATTAACCCGTTACATTAATTTTTCCATCCGATTAACGCCATTAAAAAAATCAATAAAAAACTAACAAAAATTTAAAGTTTTTGTTAATCCCGCACCCTAAAAAATATAGAAAAAACGTCACATATACCCAAAAGGTGTACCACTAAAAGCATCAGCTTATGCCCCCCCCCAAAAAAGCCCTCACATAACTCCATTGGCGAAGAAACTAAAATATTACCACTCTTACAATATGCAAGACACAAACAGTTTTTATAGTATAAATGCCATAAACTATAACAAGAGCTATATAAAATGGATATCACTGTAATCGTACCGACCTGACAAATAACTATAACATGTCATATGCAACGTATAGTAAACGGCGTACAAAAAAAGATGAAAAACAGCTGCTAAATTGTGTTTTTTATTCGTACCATCTCACAAAAAAATTTAATAAATAATGATCAGAGTGTCACATGTTCCCCCCAATGGTACTGATGGAAACGTAAACTTGTCTTTCACAAATATTTTGGCACCCCAAGGCCTCCGTGACATGATATAATGACTATAAAAAACCTTAAATAAGAAAAGACCCCCAAAATACATAAGGCTTCTGTCAGGTCTGCGGCCTGTGGTTGAGTCAGGTGACACACAGCGGCCACATATGGGGGATTTCTAGAAACATTGGAATAAGGGGAATAAACAGTGAGCTCCATTTCTCAGTCAGTATTTGCTGTGTTAGAGGAAAAAAATGGATTAAAATGGAATATCTTCCAAAAAAATGAGAATTTTAAATTTCCCCTCCAACTTGCTTACATTTCTGCGAAACACCTAAAGGGTTAATACACTTATGAAACATTACTCTGAATATGTTGAGGGGTGCTGTTTTTACAATGGAGGGATTTATGGGGGTAACTGACATACAGGCCCCACAATTCCACTTCAGAACTGAACTGGTCCCTAAAAAAGTCTGAATTTGAAATTTTCCTGAAAATGTGAAAATCATTGCAAAATTTCGAAGCCCTCTAACATCCTAACTAGTAAAAGGACATTCACCAAATGACGTCACCATAAAGTAGACATGTTGTAGATGTTGCAGTAATAATTAATTCATGTGGCATAACTATTTTTCTCAGAAAAAGAGAATTTTGAATATAAAGGATTGTAAATGTTTCTAATTTTTGCGCAAATTTTGTGTTTTTCACAAAAAACTACTGAGTGTATCAACCAAAGTATACCACAAACATAAAGAGGAATATGTCACGAAAAAACAATCTCAGAATAACCATGATAATTAAAAGCAGCGCAGAGTTATAACTACATTAAGAGAGACAGGTCAGATTTGCAAAATAGGCCCTGGTCATTAAGGCCAAAACAGGCTGTGGAGGCAAGGGGTTAATCTTTTTCCTTTATTGGCCAGTCTCAGAAATGGCTTTTTCTTTGCCACTCTGCCCTGAAGCCCAAAATCCTGCACCCGCCTCTTCACTGTAGATGTTGACACTGGTGTTTTGCGGGTACTATTTAATGAAGATGCCAGTTGGGGACCTGTGAGGCGTCTGTTTCTCAAACTAGAGACTCTAATGTGCTTATCTTCTTTCTTAGTTGTGCAACGCGGCCTCCCACTTCTTTTTCTACTCTGGTTAGAGCCTGTTTGTGCTGTCCTCTGAAGGGAGTAGTACACACCGTTGTAGGAAATCGTCAATTTCTTAGCAATTTCTCGCATGGAATAGCCTTCATTTCTAAGAACAAGAATAGGCTGTCGAGTTTCAGATGAAAGTTCTCTTTTTCTGGCCATTTTGAGCGTTTAATTGACCCCACAAATGTGATGCTCCAGAAACACAATCTGCTCAAAGGAAGGTCAGTTTTGTAGCTTCTGTAATGAGCTAGACTGTTTTCATAGGTGTGAACATGATTGCACAAGGGTTTTCTAATCATCAATTAGCCTTCTAAACCAATGAGCAAACACATTGTACCATTACACTGGAGTGATAGTTGCTGGAAATGGGCCTCTATACACCTACAGTATGTAGATATTGCACCAAAAAACAGACATTTGCAGCTAGAATAGTCATTTACCACATTAGCAATGTATAGAGTGTATTTGTTTAAAGTTAGGACTAGTTTAAAGTTATCTTCATTGAAAAGTACAGTGCTTTTCCTTCAAAAATAAAGACATTTCAATGTGACCCCAAACTTTTAAACCGTAGTGTAAATAGAAGATTAAAAAATAGAGGGTATGCTTAATGGATTTTAGATAGAGCTAAAGTGGATATAGCACATTGGGATTGCAATTCTTTATTGTTCCCTACTCAGAAATGTGATAAAAATAACACCAAGACTAATTTGTTTTTTTTCTACGACATATAGTCAGGGCCGGATTAAGGTTGGTGGAGGCCCTGGGCGAAAATTTTGTTGGGGGGGTCCCATTTTTTTTTTTTTCAAATATAACCCATACAGTGCTTTATTTAGGTGGCTTCTTACTGTAGCACCTACCCCTCCTCACTCCTGGCTGTATGGCTCAGCATCCTCCTCTGTTCTGCATATGATGGTCACTAGAGGCTGCAGTCTAGAGGAAGATGCCAGGCCCTAGAGACAGGACGGGGAGGGGTGTATTCCCACTTTGTGTTTAGGTTAATAATGCAATGCGAGAACGCCGCACTTAAGTACTTTCTGTGCGCTCTTGCCCACTGTGTCAGCCACCACAGCAGCATATGGAGTTGTGAATCACAGGCAGAACCTGGACTTGCAAGTCTAAGTCCCATCTTCAGTTCCCAACCATGTACACTAGCTGAAGCAGTAAGGAGCAACCAGAAAGTATTTAAAGGCTGTGTAGAATATATAGCGGATATGGTACATGTGAACGTACCCTAAGGATTAAAATACACAGCTGTGTGCAGCCCATGATATGGAATATACAGTATATACCGTGTGCAGCCCATGATATGGAATATACAGTACATACCGTGTGCAGCCCATGATATGGAATATACAGTACATACCATATGCTGCACACAGGCTATATACAGTACATACCATATGCTGCACACAGGCTATATACAGTACATACCATATGCTGCACACAGTCTATATACAGTACATACCATATGCTGCACACAGGCTATATACAGTACATACCATATGCTGCACACAGGCTATATACAGTATATACCACTTGCTGCACACAGACTATACACAGTATATACCATATGCTGCACACAGGCTATATACAGTACATACCATATGCTGCACACAGCCTATATACAGTACATACCATATGCTGCACACAGCCTATATACAGTACATACCATATGCTGCACACAGCCTATATACAGTACATACCATATGCTGCACACAGCCTATATACAGTACATACCATATGCTGCACACAGCCTATATACAGTACATAACATATGCTGCACACAGCCTATATACAGTACATACCATATGCTGCACACAGCCTATATACAGTATATACCATATGCTGCACACAGCCTATATACAGTATATACCATATGCTGCACACAGACTTTATACAGTATATACCATATGCTGCACACAGACTATATACCATATGCTGCACACAGGCTATATACAGTATATACCATATGCGGCACACAGATGATATACAGTATATACCATATGCTGCACACAGCTATATACAGTATATACCATATGCTGCACACAGGCTATATACAGTATATACCATATACTGCACACAGGCTATATACAGTATATACCATATGCTGCACACAGGCTATATCTCATATGCTGCACACAGACTATACGCAGTATATACCATATGCTGCACACAGGCTATATGTTGGGCTATGTATCATATGCTGCACACAGGCTATATACCATATGCTGCACACAGACTATATACAGTATATACCATATGCTGCACACAGACTATATACAGTATATACCATATGCTGCACACAGGCTATATATCATATGCTGTGCACAGACTATATACAGTACATACCATATGCTGCACACAGGCTATATACAGTATATACCATATGCTGCACACAGACTATATACAGTATATACCATATGCTGCACACAGACTATATACAGTACATACCATATGCTGCACACAGACTATATACAGTACATACCATATGCTGCACACAGACTATATACAGTACATACCATATGCTGCACACAGACTATATATAGTACATACCATATGCTGCACACAGGCTATATACAGTATATACCATATGCTGCACACAGGCTATATACAGTACATACCATATGCTGCACACAGGCTATATACAGTACATACCATATGCTGCACACAGGCTATATACAGTACATACCATATGCTGCACACAGACTATATACAGTACATACCATATGCTGCACACAGGCTATATACAGTACATACCATATGCTGCACACAGGCTATATATAGTACATACCATATGCTGCACACAGGCTATATATCATATGCTGCGCACAGACTATATACAGTATATACCATATGCGGCACACAGGCTATATACTGTATATACCGCTGCTGTAATGTCCTCCATAGTATATACCACCTGCTGTAATGTCCCCCATAGTATATACCCCTGCTGTAATGTACCCCCATAGTATATACCCCTGCTCTAATGTGCCCTCATAGTATATACCCCTGCTGTAATGTCCCCCATAGTATATACATCTGCTGTAATGTCCCCCATAGTATATACCCCTGCTGTACATACCATATGCTGCACACAGGCTATATACAGTACATACCATATGCTGCACACAGCCTATATACAGTATATACCATATGCTCCACACAGCCTATATACAGTATATACCATATTCTGCACACAGACTATATACAGTATATACCATATGCTGCACACAGGCTTTATACCATATGCTGCACACAGGCTATATACAGTATATACCATATGCGGCACACAGACGATATACAGTATATACCATATGCTGCACACAGCTATATACAGTATATACATGATCATCAGACCATCCACTGGCTCTTCCCTCTTCTGGCTCTTCTCTCTTCTGGCTCTGTACTATATCTTCAGCCTGGCAGCCGCTGTGGCAGATCCTCCAGCAGGCTCCATGATGTCACCTCCTGCTGCTGGAGAGATCACGTTTCACTGCTCAGGTCCCAAAGGGGTGGGAGGTCATCGGCAGGAGACAGACATCCTGACAGGAAGAGTCCACTCAGGGCCTGCCAGGGGGGAGTCTGATTTTGCCAGGCAGAAGATATTTACACTAGATTAACCCTACACCTCCCTCCTTCCCTGGACAGCATGTAGTTTGTCCAGTGCTGTGTCCAGGTACTGTTTTCACTCACTTCCAGGTTCCTGCTGGTGGGGGCCCCCCTAGTGGTGGAGGCCTGTGGGCAGGTGCCTCTGTTGCCCCCTCTTTAATCCGGCCCTATATATATATATATATATATATATATATATATATATATATATATATTATACAGCATTGTGGAAATCCATGATGGTTATGGTCTGTTGGTTGAATGAACCTGTGGTCTGGGGGTCAGAGATGGCTACAGACACCCAGGGGAAAGGGAAGTGGGGGTGCAAATCCTCCATAATAGATGGCGGATGAGCATGCCAAGTGAATGAAGTGGGGCAGTGGATGGTCTGATGATGATGTATTATATATTAAAAAAAACCAGGAAAAATTTAAATATAAAGTGAACTGCAAAGATGTAGCATATCACCTCCCCTGCTGAGTTACCATTATTTCTTTTTAATGACAGAGCCAATTTACAGACAGATATCACAGTTTTACTTCTGGTGGCTGATGCCATAGAGTCTTAGCTAAACAGTTTCGTGGAGATTCTACCATGAGATAAAAACCTTAATTTGCAAAAGACTGCTTGCTAGGAACACACACACCTGGCTAAAACTGACTAGCCACCAATACAAAGTCAAATGTCAACGTAAAACGTTTATTAACAAAAAAAGTTCTCATGCAGGTTTAGGCTATTTTTACACTACGTATATGTCCGTCCGTAGTTCGTACACGGCCGGACATGTGCGGCTGAAACTACGGCCGTGGGAAAAATAGACATGCGGCCGGATTGCGAACATACGCCCGTAGTACAGTTATGCTTCCTAGCTTGTTTCGAAGCGGTCTGAAGCAGGTCATTTACTTGGAAATCTTCACCCAGCCCCGTAAACCACACAGAACCTTTTTAATATAAAAATCAAGTTCGATTTGGCTGAAAAAAGTATTCCGTACGGGGCCACATTGAAATCCACGGGCGTGAGTTGAAACAGTTCCGGCCGCAAACAATGGTCTTGTTCATTTTTCACGGCGCCGTATACGATCCGGCCGTAGGCTCATATGTAGTGTGCATTGTGCGGCCGGATATCGTATACTTCCAAGCGTATGCATCAACCTCAAAACTACGGGCGTATATTCGCGGTTCGCACAACGGCCGGAAATATACGTAGTGTGAACATAGCCTTATAACGATTGAATCCAGTGTTTTCAGCCGCGTTCAGCACCATGGTCAGCACCTGTGCTTCACAAGGAATGTTATATTAGGGAGTATTCATCTATACATAATCCGAAAAGGGAAAATGCACAACTTGAATAAATGGATGCACATACATGCATATGTAAATACAAACTAATGATAATCAAATGAAAGGATACATAGAAAACCAACTGGCACACCAAATGTCAAATCTTTATTAGTACAAAATAGTAAATGTACACATGAAAACCATGATGCTCCCAATCCCCTTAAAAACTAAAATCCCTAATTCAGGGACCTGCCAATGGTGAAAACAAGCCCAACCCTGCCATAACAGAGTAGATGATAACCCTATGCAGTACAGAAAGTATATACATATGTAGTAAATCTGATGTTAGGGTATGTTAAAACTGAGAAAATCTCCGCCGCTGGATCCAGCCTGCCTCAGTGTGACAGTGTGTGTGTTTCTCTATAGGATGGCTCGCACGCCTCCTCTCCTGCCGCTCTCTGCTCAAAAAATTGACATGTCAATTCTTTGAGCAGAGGCGGAGAGTTCCTCAGCAGAATTCCACCACAATTGCTCAGTGTGAACGTACCCATGCAACAGCAGTTTCAGTTTAGTAGCATAGTACTTCAGCTATTTCAGAGCTCACTGTATCATTATGCATAATGATGCAGGGAGTCCCTTAAAGGGAATGTGTAATCAGAAAATGACTTATTGTTTAAATATTGTTTAACATTTATTTAAAGAATTTGTGGTGATTTTTTTTTTTTTACTATTTTCCATTTTATTTTCTAAATTATAAATAATCCTTAAATCTTGCAGTTTTCATTCTCACCACTGGGACAAAAATTAAGCTGAGACTTCCTGGTAATATGAGGAGACTGCTGTGAAGTGATTTGTACAGCATGGCAGTGAAATAGCGAGATGGATAGCATCAAGACAAGACAATAGCAGCTCCCTCTAGAATTACCCCTTCCAGGGTCACAGAGTACGCTCAGGAATGTTTCACATTCATATCAAAGGGACAGACTTTGTCTATTGTCGTCTATGTTCACTATAGGGCTATGTTTACAGGAGCATTATTATGTCGCCACAGCAGGTGTGGGGGGATTTACTGTGGGGACATAGCAGGTGTGGGGGCATTTACTATGGGGACATAGCAGGTGTGGGGGCATTTACTATGGGACACAGTAAAGAAGAAGGCATTATTACTATGGGGGCAGGGGGCATTATTTCTATATGAAGGGCTCAGCAGGGGGCATAATTACTATGGAGACATAGCAGGGAGGTAATATTACTGTGTGTGTGGGGTGCACAGGAGGGCACATTATTACTATGTGGTGGGCACAGCAGGGGCATCATTACTATATGGACGGTACAGGAGGAGACATTATGTCATTATTTCTGTATGTAGGGACACAGCAGGGGGGCATTATTACTATATGAGGGTAGAGCAAGGGACATTATTACTATTTGGAAGCACAGCAGGGGACATTATTACTATATGGGGTAAAGCAAGGGACATTATTACTATATGGGGCACAGCAAGGGACATTATTACTATATGGAAGGCACAGTAGGAGACAGTATTACTATATGGAGGGCACAGCAGGGGACATTCTTACTTTATGAGGACACAGCAGGGGCAAAGTTGACAGCTGCTTCTAAATACTTGCTCATCTCCATACCTGGTGGTCTAGTGGGGGGATTGCCCCCCCCCCCCCGCGGTGTGATTGCGGGGGGCGATCCCCGCATCCATCCCGGGCCGCGGTCTGCACCGTAATGGCGCTGATCCCGGCTCGGCATCCTATTGCTTTTGGCTGCAGCAGCCGAAAGCAATAGAACACTGATCTTATGGATTCTTGCAGTATAACTATACTGCATGGATCTCTATGAGAGATCAGAGTGCATATACTAGAAGTCCCCCAGGGGGGCTTCTAGTATATGTGTAAAGTATAAGAAAAATGTATTTTTAACAACATAAAGCCCCTGCCCCTAATAAAAGTTTGAATCACCCCCCTTTCCCCATTTTATGAAAATAAATAAATAAATAAACAAACATGTTTGCTATCGCCGCGTGCGTAATCGCCCAAACTATTAATTTATCACATTACTGATCTCACACGGTAAACGGATAAAAGCGCTATAAACCTGGGAATAGAGCGATTTTAAGGAACATATATTTTCTTTAAAAAGTTTTAATTTTTTACAAGCCATCAAATCAAATAAAAGTTATACATGTTACATATCGTTGTAATCGTAACAACTTAAGGAACATATATAACAAGTCAGTTTTACCCTAGGGCGAACGGAATAAAAACAACCCCCCCCCCCCAAATAAAAAAAAAAAATATATATTTTTTTCAATTTCACCACACATATAATTTTTTTTCTGGTTTCCCAGCACATTTTAGGCAAAAATTACATCTGCCATAGCAAAGTACAATTAGTTGCGCAAAAAATAAGCGCTCATTTGGGTCTCTAGGTGGAAAAATGCAGGCGCTATGGCCTTATATACACGAGGAGGAAAAAACAAAAACGCAAAAATTAAAACTGGCTGTGTCCCCTAAGGGTTAAAGTGTCACTGTCGTGAAATTTTTTTTTGCAGAAATCAATAGTCCAGGCGATTTTAAGAAACTTTGTAATTGGGTTTATTATCCGAAAAATGCATTTTTATCATGAAAAATCAGTTTGAAGCTCTCCCCCCTGTCTTCATTGTTCTCCTATGGAGAGAGCTAAAGAAAAGACCAAAACAGGACAACAAAGAGTTAATCTACAAATCCCTCACGGGATATCTCTTGTGACAGTCACCAGTGACCTGTCTGAGCTCGGATTACAGCTGTCACCCAGCTCTGTGCCTGTAATCCTCTGTTATCTGCTTTCTGCTGCCGGCTAACTCCCTCCTTCCTCCTCCCCCCTCCCCTCTCCCTAGAACAGACAGGGTACGTCTCCTGCAACAAGTCACAATTTTCAGATTTTTCAGAGTGGATGAAAAAGAGGAAGGAGGGGGGGACCTGGGAAAAGGCTTTTTACATGCAGATAATGGCAGATTTGGCTAATAAACCCAATTACAAAGTTTCTTAAAATCGCCTGGACTATTGATTTCTGCAAAAAAAAAAAAATACGACAGTGACTCTTTAAGTTATCACATACCAGATCTGGCAGATAAATCGCATTAGTGCAGAAGATGTCCACAAAAAATTATTAGATGTCCAAAACGACATGGTGTAAGCATAGCCTTAATTACATTTATGTATTTTTTATATTTATTATTATTTTTTAAGTGTTTTCATTTTTAAAAAGTAGTAAAATAAAATAAAAGTTATATAAATAGTGTATTGTTGTAATTAGAGATTAGCAAAGCAGTTAAAAATTTGTTTTGCAAAGTTCATAAATTTTGGGTTGGAATTGCGAATATTCATGAATCGTATGTAATGTATTTCAGCAAATCTACAGTAGCTACATTAGGTATTGGGACTATTACAGAGTAACCCTTTTTTTTCCCAACAGATGTTGTTGTAACAGAGTCAAAAATTGGAAAATGACAATTTAAAAAAAATGTCAATCAGCCAGTCAATCATTCATTTTCCGCCATGGACAGCAGTGGACCTTGGTGGATCAGCAGCGTAATATCAATTTTCTCCCAGGACAGCAGTGGATATTGGTAAATGAGTGGCATAAAATTACCCTTTCTTTCTCCCAGGACAGCAGTGAACATTGGTGGACCAGCGGCGTCAAATACAGTTTTCTCCTAGGACAGCAATGGTTGTTGGTGAATCAGCAGTGTATACTTACCTTTTCTCCATGGACATTTTTGGACACCGGGGTATCAGCGCGTTAAATGACACTATCTACCAGGGCAGCAATAGCAATTCTAATTCCTGTAGATAAGAAAAGGGAATTCGACTATTGTGAGTTTTTTTTTCCCTCCTCCTTTTCAGCCCGGGGTGGATGGGGAGGTTTGGAAAAGGGCATTAGTGATTTTGTTCTGTGAAGGATGTATATTTTCTTATGGGTGAATTTTGTTATTATGTGCACAAGTCTTAAATAATTTATATGGTGCTTTTTTATATGGTGTATTTTATAAATAAATTAGTAAAAAAAAAAAAAAAAGTGGCAGCCCCATCTGGGGCAAAATCTTAGCCCTAGAAGGCTCTAGAACAGACAAATGGAGTTGGCAGGGGCAGCACTCTGACTGGCTTTGACCCTGGGGGGCCTAGAAAGACACCTGGTGGTGGCCAGGCAGCACTCGGACCCTCTTCGACCCCGAGGGACATAGAACAGACACCAGCAGGTGGAAGCGGCAGTACTTGGACGCTCTTTGACCCTGAGGGGCATAGTACAGTCACGGGGAAGCGGCAGCACGTGGACGCTCTTTGACCCTGAGGGGCCTAGCACAGACAGTTGACAGTGATAACTGTAGCAGGACTTTCCTTTTTTTTTTTTTTTTTTTTTTTAAATATATAGGAAATGAAATAAAGCACACAGCAAACAGACACACACAGAACCTATTTTTAAAATTTTTTATGTAAAATTACTGTAATCTGACAGTTGAGCTGAATGGGCCATCCAACTGCCAAAGAATGGAAATTAAAGCCTTGTTAGTTAGGATACACTTTAATAGACCGGAAAACCCCACCCGTAAGAGCACATACCATGTAATAGAGTATAGAATAGAGAAAAGCCCACATTCAAGAAGGCTTTAGGGTGGGTTCACTGTGGGGTCCGCTGCGGATACCTTCACTGTCACTTCAATTACATTCCATACTTGCAGCTGCATTGCTAGTATGGAAAAGACAGCCCCCTTAACCCACTGCAACCCACTTTCAGTTTTGCTGCATATTTTATGGAAAAACTAAGAGTTTAATTACAAAGTACATTCGGTGTTGCAAAAAAAATGCACCTGTAGATGAAAAAATGAAAGAGCTACAACTTTTTAAACACAGAGGAAAAAGGAAAGTGCAAAAATGAAAATTGGCTGTGACATAAAGGGTCTAAACATCAAAAACTGTTTGTGAAGAAGCCCTGAAATTACTATAGTTTTTGCCACTGAAGCAATTAGTAATCCCCCTGCAAGTTATTCTTGTGTGAATTAGACATAGTTGATAAGTTTAACAATTGATGTCAAAGTTTTTTTTTTAAAGTACTGATTGTACTTATGGTCTTCTCTAAAATGAGTATTATATCAAAGTACAATTGTTTTGTGCAAGTAATTTCAAAGTATAAACTGGCATTTTACATTACTCAGTTTCTGTCTGTAGCATACATTGAGCCTCATGCATAGTAAATAGTGAAGATAAAAAGGCCGTTGTTGCCTCAGGCAACAGCTGGATATTAACCCCTTAAGGTCAAAGCCTATTTTCGTTTTTGCGCTTTTGCTTATTCCATTTTAAGTTTAAAAGTCCATAGCGCTTGCATTTTTTCACCTAGAGACGTATATGAGCGCTTATTTTTTGCAAAACCAATTGTACTTTGCAATGACCGGCATTATTTTTCCATAACATATGCTGCGAAACCGGAAAAAAATCATTTGCGCTGTTAAATTGAAAAAAAAAAAACGAATTTGTTTTGATTTCGGGGAGTTTTGCATTTACGCCGTCCGTCCTATGGTAAAACTGACTTGTTATGCATGTTCCTCAAGTCGTTACAATTACTATGATATATAACATGTATAACTTATATTGTATCGGAGGCCTGTAAAAAATTCAAACCATTGTTAACAAATATACGTTCCTTAAAATCGCTCCATTCCCAGACTTATAGCGCTTTTATCCTTTGGTCTATGGGGCTGTGTGAGGTGTCAGTTTTTGCGCCATGATGTGTTCTTTCTATCGGTACCTTGATTGCGCATATACGACTTTTTGATCGTTTTTTATTACATTTTTTCTGGATTTGATGTGACCAAAAATGCGCAATTTTGCACTTTGGAATTTTTTTGCGCTGACGCCGTTTACCGTGCGAGATCAGGAATGTGATTAATTAATAGTTCGGGCGATTACGCGCGCGGCGATACTAAATATGTTTATTTATTTATTTATTTATTAATTTATATTTATAAAATGGGAAAAGGGGGGTGATTTGGACTTTTATTAGGGGAGGGGATTTTTTATTAATAAAAACACTTTTTTACTTTTTTTTTTTACTGTAACTAGAAGCCCCCCTGGGGGACTTGTATATACAAAGCACTGATCTCTCATAGAGATCAATGCTGTGTATATACACAGCAAAGATCGATTAGATCGGTCATAGATTACTATGGCCTGCTGCAGGCCATAGCAATCTATTGCCGAGCCGGGATCAGCGTCATTCCGACGCTGAGGCCCGGCACGGGCAGAAGAATGGATCTCCCCCCCGCGATCGCATCGCGGGGGGGAGATCCGTCCCACTAGACACCAGGGACGTGAGGTCTGAAGCCTCTAAGTGCAGCTGTCAGGTTTGACAGCTGCACTTAGAGGCTTAATTAGCCGGCGTGGCAACGGGACCCGCGCCGGCTAATAGAGGCACTGCCCGGCTGCACGTGTCAGCCGGGATCAGCGCCGTTCAGAGCTCTGAACACCCCGAGCGGCACCATGACGTATCAGATACGTCATGGGTCGCTAAGGGGTTAATAGAGATGGGCGAACCTTGAGTATGCTCGGGTTCGTCCGAACTTGAATGCTCTGTACTTGATTACTGGTGGCTGAATAAGTTGGATGCAGCCCTAGGGAATCTCAGAAAGTCTATGGCTGTATCCATGTTTTCCAGACAGAGAGTGCGTGCTCATAATGGACTACTTCACTTAATATCAAAGGGACATTTGCAATACACAATGTAAGTTATACATTATTGTTCTCAGCTTTGTTCACTAAGTTATGCTTCCTTTGAAACTAGTGACAGGTGACCGCTTCTTCTTTAAATGTAGATTCTCTCTTTTCTGTTTCTTCTCCATCCAACCCAGACTGAGATGACTTCTAATGACGGTAGAGTTTACTGCTGAGACATCTTTGGGCTTCTTCAGCCATTCACAAAATAATGTGAGAACACAGATCTATGGTACTGTAACCTTTAGTACTTTCTGAGTATCCTAAGATCATTTTTTTACACAATGAGGGGCTCTACATTTTATGCTGCTTGCGTCTAAATTAAATCCATAAAATCTTTCATATTATATGACCTTGTCAATGCGGTGGTGTTATTCAGGTCTTGCCAGATCTCCCATTTCTTTAATTCAATGAGAGGTGTTGCTAGATAGATAGATAGATAGATAGATCTTGTTTTAAATATATATCTATTAGAGATGAGTGAACCTCGAGCATGCTCGAGTCCATCCGAACCCGAACTTTCGGCATTTACTTAGCGGTGGCTGCTGAAGTTGGATAAAGCCCTAAGGCTATGTGGAAAACATGGATATAGTCATTGGCTGTATTCATGTTTTTCAGACAACCTTAGAGCTTTATCCAAGCTCAGCAGCCCCCGCTAATCAAATGCCGAACGTTCCGGTTCGGATGGACTTATTTTAGTTCTTTAACAGATGGTCATACAGGCTAGTATTTAAAACTCTGATGGATATCCAGTGACTCACAATCTGTCAGAGAAACATTTTAGGCCCCTTGGTCCAGCACATATAGTAGTAAGATCCCCTCTGTGCCCCTATATAGTGGTTAAGGCTTGCCCACCAGTAAAGCGTATCCACAATGTAGGTGTCCCCCTGTAGGTAGTTGGTAGGTAGTTAGCTCCTCTAAATTTTATCCCAAATGTAGAGAGTTAGACATTCCCCCCTGCAGGCAAACCCTCTCCCCTTGTAGAAATCTATCCCTGTAGGCAGCCACCTCTCCTTGTAGATTTCTACCCCTGTAGGCATTCACCTAACTATAGGCAGAATGCTGCATGCGGCCACAAGAGTTGTTGGCAGGGTAAGGAGCCACTGACAAATAACAATGCTTCCATTGTACCACCAGGGGCATGGCTAGGATTCATAAGGCCACATGGCAAAAATGATATATGTATATATATATATATATATATATATATATATAGAGAGAGAGAGAGAGAGAGAGAGATGCCTTTATGCACATAATTTACACACATGCACAATTTTTTACACTCATTTATACACATACTGTGATGTCCAACAGCTGTACTATATTGCAAAAACATTGGCTTCAGTCATCTTCTCCCTGGACAACCCCTTTCTCTACATAATTGGTTTTAAATAAGACCAACAAAGATCAATAATGATCAGTCTAATCTAATCACGTCACGTGTATTGCTGTTATGAACACCATTTTCGATATATACCATTATATACAATGGTTTGTTAAATGCCCTACACAATTATTACATTACAATGCTATTGCATAGTGTCTCTAGAAAAAATCAAATCACATAAAATGTTGGTAATAATTAAAGTGCTGCACAATAATCATATCTGATGAAAGCACTGGAGGTATACTTTAATAAATGTATACGTATAAATATAAATAATTGCTATGTAATCATCAGTGAACTTATACAGTTAAATACAAATGTGTGTTCATAAACATTTCAAACATCACCCAAGAATTAGAATACTGTATACTTTAGTTGCAAATTAAGAGCCAGAATTACAATGATTTATTGGAGATGAAAAATCCATGTTTTTCTGACTACAGATATAGTATTTTCATTAGCAATTTGTTGTTTCATTAACTGTATGTTTTAGGTCCTTTTGTAGTTACTGTTTGTAATAGGTGCTTCTGTAGTGTATTCCTATCAAAGCTTATAATGTTAACTTGTGCCCTATTTGCCAACATTTTCTTGAATTCCATAAATCTTTCACTAACAATATGCCTGCGATTCTGTGCCACATGGATGAGGCTCATGTGGTTTCATTTTTAGTGATATCGATCACATGTAATTGCCCCTAGTTTCCTGAATGTGTAGCATTCTAATATCTCATGCAATTCTACTACTTGGCCAGCAGAGGGCATTATTCTCCATGCTTTGTTGTATAATATCTAAACCTAAATTTCTGAGTGCAATAAAGAAAATCCACACAAAGATCAACCTGTGAATGTTTATTTTATATTGCTTGTTCAGTCATACAGATGCATAAACTAACACACATTAGATAGATAGAGAGAAAGATAAATAGTAATATAATATAGTCATTTTTATGACATTCACATATTCCACAGCACTATATAGAGATTGTCATCATCATCCACATTGGTACCTGTCCTTATCAGGGCTCACGATATAACTTCCAAATGATCCTATTAGTGTATTTTTGGAAATGGGAGAACCCAGCGAAACCCACAGAAACTCGTCCTTGGTCAGATTTTAACACCAGAGCCCCAAACATTATATATATATATGCATATAGACTCTATGTTCTTTATTAATATGCATAGTAGAAAATGTGTTTCAATACCTTGTTTATTAGTCAATAATGCTACACTTAAATCTGCATCTACTTAATATCTACTTTAGGTGTATAATAAAACTAGGCATTAAACATATTAAAATATCAATATGGTTGCACAGAGGTAGCTTATAAATTTTTTCTTGAGTAAAAAGACTGTAGAAGAGTCAATACTAGTATAATTATTATATTAGTTGCTAGTATATGCTTATAAAATATAACAGACACAGTGAAACCTTTCACACTAAACAAAAGTCATCACACATAGCACACAAATAAAGAGCGCCAATCTCTCTAAGTTAAAAGCACATCTATAAGCCAGTTTAAACCCATTATAATATATAAGATTTCTTTACGGCCACTTCTTCTTTTGCAAACTATAGACATGAAGTATTTTTTTAATTGTTTTTGTTGTTACCATATATAGTCCACTTTTACTTAGATGAAATGTTAGGGTTGGGCACTATACATTTGTATAATAACATGATTGTTTCATGCAAATGACCTAAAGCAATTGTTTTACTTAACAATAATTGCAACCAAAATTCTGCTTGCTATAGTCATTGTGTAAACAAGATTTTTTTCAGTTGTCAGCATAGGAATGAATGAAGTCCTCTCATCACATTGTAATCCTGTAAGAAAACAGTTCACATCTAACATAGATATGGCTGTGTGTAAATGTCCTGTGTACAATCTTTCTCTATCATCATAATAATTGGACTGAAAGTTGGATCTTTGTAAAAAGGTGGTGCATAAAGTCAGCCTTAGAAATTCTATCTATTGATTAACTGATTGCAAAGCATACAGCAACTGATGGCAGGCAGCGCACAATATACAGTTCACAAATCACAAGTTATAATAAGCTGCCTTGACAGAGTTTAGCATCTAAGAGGCACCAACTGCACTCCACCATGGAAAGCATCTTGAATGCTATTCAAATAAAGAAACTAGCATGCAAAATCTCTCAAATGACATTAAACACATTAATCGCATTTTTTTATTTACGATTCATATTGCACATGTGCTAGAACAGAGCGAATTATATTTAGTTTTTAATTTAGAAATTTAAATTAACAGAGGTTGGGTAATTGCATATCATTCACTGGTTCATAAAGATGCTGGATATATTTATTCACACTTTAATGATGATATGTGATTAACACATTTTTTTTTTACCCAAGACACAAAATAAGCAGATTACTGCCAAAATAAATCTGAATTTGCATAATTATTAAAAGGAATAGCAGGGAATTATTCATGTCAATTTTCCCGCTACACTTTGATCATAACCAATATTTTCTATGAGACGCACTGATTTGCTACGACTCTATCTCCAATACCTGAATCATCAACTTATCTTAGGAAAGTCAGGATCATTTATGCTCCAAGTGTTGTTTGGAGCTGGATTGGATATGGATAATTGTCATGTGATATAAATTTGCCAGAAACGATTGCTTGTCTGAACATTAGAAATGATGTCTTAAGCAGTGTTACATATTTGTAGCTCTAAATAAGCAGGCAACATACAAAAAAATACAGATCAGAACGAGGAAACAATAGAAATGGTATTAACCGTAGAAGTTCGGCATTGAAGGAAAGCTTGCTAATCAGCAGTTGGATTTCTTTGTTAATCTTTCCTCAGAGTATATGGAAAAGAAGGGGGTACAATGCTAAGTGGCCGCACTTTGCATTGCTTCTGCTGACTTCCTATTCATTGCTTCTTTGACAAGCAGGGGGGTGGAGAGCCGCTGAGCTGTGTTTTGTGGGAATAGGCTCTTTTAGTTCTGGTTTATTACATGGCTAATTAAGCAAGGTCACTGAGCTCCTTTTAAAGCCTGTCAATAGAGACATCATTGCTACGTCTATCCTAAGATTGTTTACCTTGAGTATATGATGAACCTAGAAATGGCTGGTATCTAATATAATAAATATGTAGTTCCCCCACTGAGCGCTCAAAAATACTCTTCATCTGAATTTTGTGTATAGTCATCTTGTATATTTAAGGCCATAGGTTATTTTTATGTTTTCTTATTTACATGGCGCCAACATATTTGGCAGCGCTGCATAGAGATGGATATCATTCACATTAGTCATATTATACAGACCCACTGTGCTTGCAATAGTATAGGCAATTACAATATTCCCTATTTGCACAAAGAAAGACCAACATTTAGATACTATAGAATTTTATCCTGAGTTTCGTAAGTTGATAATGAAAAAAATTGTTATGGGAGAAGTAAAAATTAGGCAAAGGAAAGTTAATAAGAAGATAAGTCTAGAAAAGATGATTAGATCACTCTACAGTTCATTAAGATCATTTCTAATATACATTTAGCTTGTTCATTTTTGTGGATGATTCTACAGATTAACTAAACATTGTCATTGCAAACAGCTAGCTTTTGCCTGGTGTCTTTTGGCTCCAGTGGTCATACTGTATCTGTGTACTACTTCAATCCCCCCTACTAATGTTCAATGGGTTTGCACATATTTTCAGTATCTTTGCCATAACGTTTTCACATCATCATGATTTATTTGGAAGAACGTTATTTCTTCTCCCCCAACAAACCTTTCATTTAAAGTATGCAATAGAGAAGTTGTTTCATTGATGATTTATTCATAATATGGAGCTGAAGGAGGAGGAGTTTGTATTTTATACTAACAAAAAAAAAACCCCCTTGGCACTGACTTTTACAGCTACTTTTGGAGTGAAATTATCTGATTTCTTAATGTGTTATCAGTAGAGATGAGCGAATCGCTTAGCTAATCAAAGCAAAGTGCTTCTTTTGATCTGCGCTGTGCTCATCAAGCCATCGGCCTTTTAACGGTGCTCCACTCTCTGCCACTTCTCCCAGGATGCCAGGAAAAGATGGATCCAATCCTGGGAAACTTCTCCCAGTTTCCCAGGATTGGATCCGTTTTTTTCTCGACACCCAGGTTGGAGCAGCAGGGAGCAGAGCAGCGCTGAAAGGCCAGTGGCTTGATAAGCGGAGCGCAGATCAAACAAAGTGCTTTGCTTCATTTGGATGAGCGATTTGTTCATGACTAGAGATGAGCGAATAGTAAAATATCTGATTATTCGAACTTCGATTCGAATAGCTCCCATATTTGTATATTCGAACGAATATCGAATCCCATTATAATCTATGGGAGAAAAATATTTGGGACCTGGGAATCAAGATTCTAGGAGGTCACCAAGTGCACAATGAAACCTCAGGAAATTATGCCAACACCTCTGGAATGCACATGGGACAGCAGGGGAAGCATGCCAGGGTGCACTTGTGATGATCGAACATCCCAATGTTCAGTTCAGATCCCGAACATGAACAAAAAAAATGTTCGTGATCGGTTCATGTTCATGTTCGCCAAACATTCACAAACAAATTACGAACATAAAGTATAAGCATATGTTTTGGTCTAGTGGTGCACACTTGTGTACGTTTTAGTAGTAGCAAGATAACAGGTATTATCCCACAATCACAGTATACAGCCGTATACACTATCAGTAGATGTCTAAACACACTGCTCACAACGGCTTATAAATATATGGTTTTTATACTTTTAGCCCTAACAAGAGCTTTTGGGGGTCCATTCCTACCTAACTTCACCTAAAAGCTTTCTCTCCCTGGTATACAGTCTGTCCCTCTCTAGCTCCAACCAGCAAGTAACAAGAATCTGAAATCCACTATTCTTATATTCAGGAGGTTACGAAGTTTAGCCAGCCAATCACAGTTAGAGGTTATTTTTAAAGTCCTGCCTATTCCTAGTGCCTGTTCCTCCCACCTGCATGTTTATTGGCTGGAGAAAAGCACCAGGGGGGTGGGAGGGTGATTCGAATTTTTACTGCGTTATCATTCAAATCGAATAACGTGAATAGGTATTCGTTCAAATTCTATTCGCTTAGACATAACTGTACCAGTACTGGGCAATTGTTCAGTAATTTTATAAACTTTGTAAAAGGAAAGACTGTCTATTTGTGTTATTGACTTGTATTAACTAGTCAGATCTCTTGATAGAGTTGACAGCACTAATAAAAGCAATACTGATAATACTATGATATTTGTTACCACCTATAATCAGCAGATAAAAGGGGTACTCCAATATCAATTAATGTAGGTAACCTAGACAATGAGCTGTCAATAATAGAGGGGAAAGAGCAGCATATCAGGAGAAAAGAGGTAAGTTTGCGAAATGAATGTATTTTAAAAAATATCTAACTTGACGGCCCTAAGAGTACAACTATATTAGTTGATATGGAAATATTGATCATACCATCAGGCAATACTTACCCCTCTTATCTTGGAGATATTATGGAACAGAGTATGAATAGCATTACATAGTACCCTCTCTCTAGTAGTAGTATGGTGTCTCCCCTCACACGCTCTCTAGTATGGGTTTCTTTGAATGTGGCCATACTATTGTCTTTTTCATAAATGACACTCATGAAAACTGTGGTTTCTTATTCTGGTGGGGAGAAGTTTGCTAATAAAAGCTTACACACACAAGACACATTGAGCTGTGACTCTCTGTACTGGCAGGAATTCCTGTGTTTAGTTTGTTGTTTTCAACCAGCACAAGTCAGGAAATCTGCCTTCAGGAGACTGGACCTGGATTTCTGGTAAGTTCAGCTTTGTTTTACAACATGATAACAACAAAAAAATAATGAATGTGTATTGCAAACTTGCTTTATATCACATCTACTGTTTGATTTAGATTTTGAAAGTTATAACGACAGTGACACTTTAAATTTTAGACATTATTTAATACTGACATATTGGTGAAGGCTGTTGACTTCCTCTTTCCTCATTGACCTAAGCCTTGCATAGAAAATTTGGGAAAATAACGTTATATTTGGTGGACATGGAGATTGCTGTGTTGTATATTTGTCTATTCTAATGCTTGGAAACCTGCATTAGAAACCATGTTATTTTTTTCCCTTATTTTTGTTTATATAATATACTATATATTCCTACTGGATCTCCCCATAGGTATTGCACAGCATTTGAATTTCAAATCCCGTCCCTCATTAACATACCAGTTCTCCAGCCTTTGTAAATTTCCTTGCTGTCTTTATCAATTGTGTTACACCATCAATTATGTATTATGGTATTTAAAAGGCAATAGTTTACCTAATGTGTATCAGACATTGCAAACAAAGCTAATCAGGCCAAAATCAGTCCATGTGGGGTGGATTTATGTGCACAACTCAATAAAGGATTGAAAAGTTTTACCTTACCTTAAGTGCTGGATTGCATTTTCTTCTGCTTTCAAGCGTCTGTAACTTATGGCTTTCCGCACCCTTGGAAAGAATTTAGAGTAGCGAGTGGAGCTGACGACATTGTGTTTGTCTCACAAAAGCTCTTTGGCACCTCAGATATCTTCAGAATACACAGACACCCCAAAAGCCTTTATATATTTGAACAAATTTAGTAAATATCCTGTCATGTACAGATAGTTTGCTAAAATATTGTATCTTGAGACCAAAACTCTATAAAAAAAAGGTTATTAGTTCTGAAGTCCCCAAAATGTCATAAAAATGTTGTAAAAGGAAATATGTAACAATAAATGAGGTAGCTAATATAGATACAGCAAATCCTTACATATGATAGTCCCAAAGAGTTAGTGGAAACTGTAAATTATTTTTTATGTACAGGATAGGAATAGGTTCCCACAGGATCCAATACAAATAAAATGGGGCTGCCCTTACCTGGTGTCCAGGGGAGCAGGATTGTATAGAACATATAGTACCACACTATACTGTAAAGAGGTGCTACTAGACAGCCAGTCAGTGCATGCACTTCAGTAATACAGGTGTTATCCATAGAAGGCCACTTTTATTGGTCGCCTCATTAATCTATTCACACATGTCATAGATTTGAGCCCTCTGCATCATTGGTTGTTGAGTATAATCTCAAGTTACAATAGTCCAGGAAAGACCATTGTATGTTGAAAATAGTGTAACCTCGGGCCATTGTAACTTTAGGGAGCACTGTGTTTCTAATATAAAAAGGCAGCCTGGCACCATCAAAATAATCAGGGTGCAAACGCCCACACAGCCCAACAACCATTGAGAACAGAACAAGAAAAAATATGACTGAGTAACAAGAAAAAGCAAGCCACAATGCTTTATGTAAATCTAAGCTTGGTTGATCACAAATAATACAGAACAAGCCCCCAATAAAACTATTTATAACCAACAAAAGCTGGTTATGTACAAAAGTGCAATAACAGTGCAAAGATCACAATGAAAAACGTTGATGATAAAGTGAAACCTAATAACCAATAGTATATATAATAGATCCAAAGGGTCCACTCCCTAATGGTGTTCTCGCAAAGTATGGTGTGTTGGTTTTACATGGTTTGCATGGGGTCTTATTTTGCAATATTTTTGATAAATAGAGCTTGGACTTTTTACATATATCATTGTGGTGTGTGTTCTTTTGTTACTCAGCCTTATTTTTCCTTTTTATATTATCATTGAATTTGTAAACCCTCTTTGTGCTCTTGTGTCTGGTGGCCTATCTGAGGGTTAATTGTCCGACCATGACTTGCCTGCCTATTAAAGGGGTGTACTTCAGAGAAAAAAAAACTGTTATCAAACCAACTGATATTAGAGAGTTATACAGATTTGTAAATGACTTCTATTTACTTATCTCATGTCTACCATCCTACCCATGCTTAATGGGTCCACTAATGACAAACATCCTCCATCATTTGCATCTCTCACTTCTGCCTTTAGGACTTTAACCTAGCTGCACCAGTACTATGAAATGCATTACCCAAGAAAGACAGACTTAGCTCCTCAGTACCTAAAGCTTCAACCCTCAAAACACATCTTTTTAAGCAGGCTTATCAGGTTCCCTAATTTGGTCACCCCCTCCCCCATACACACATACACTAAAGCACTAAAGGCCCTATTACACGTTCAGTATTTTTCCTGGTCCTCTAGCTACATCTGTGATCTGTGGAAAGCCAGCCATGTTTACATCCGTTTTGCATCCTTGTCCGTGTTTTTCACAGATTTAATGTAGAGTACTACTTTAAATCTGTGTTTTTTACGGATCATGGATGTCACATCCGTGTACATCTGTTAAAAACACAGATCTCATTCCACTCCGAGTTATGACATGTCTTATTTTTTCATGGAATGGATTTGGGGTCTGTGAAAACAGTGAACATCTGAATAGCCCAATACAAAGCAATGGGCTATAAAACAGGCTATAAAACATGTGACTGCAGCCGTAGACCTGTACATAAGGGAACTGGTGGGTGACAGGTTCACCCACTGTTACCTGCACTATCCTATTTATAAAGGATGACGAGACCATTAACCCCTTAACAACCCATGATGTATCTCATATGTCATGGCTCCGTTAGGGGAGTTCAGAGAAGGACCACGCCGTGCCCCCCCCTCTGAACCGCCGTTATCCTGGCTGCTTTCTGCAGCCCGGGACCACGACTATAAGCAGGCGTGGACGATTGCCGTGTCTGCTAATAAGATCATGATATGACAGACATGACAGCTGCATTTAAATGCCCTGTGGTGTTCTACTGGGGGGATCCCTCCTCTGCGATGCAATTGTGGAGGTGGGATCCCTTCTCCTTACCCGAGTCTCAGCATCGGAATGATGCTAATCCCGACTCGGTATTCTATGCTTCTGGTCTGCAGGTGCTAATTGATCGGTGCTCTATTATATACTGTACACAGCATTGGTCTCAATGGGAGAGCAGTGCTGTATATATAGAAGTTCCCCTGGGGGCTTCTAATTAATGTGAAAGTTAAAAAAAAAAGTGTTTTTATTAATAAAAAATCCCTTCCCTAATAAAAGTCCAAATCACCCCCCTTTCCCCCATTCAATAAATAAAAGTAAATAAATAAACATATTTGGTTTCGCCACGTGCATAATCACCCGAATTAGTAAATTATCACATTCCTGATCGCACATGGTAAACGGTGAAAAATTTTTGATCACATCAAATCCAGGAAAATTGTAATAAAAAGTGATCAAAAAGTTGCATATACGCAAGCAAGGTACTGATAGAAAGTACAGATCATGGCGCAAAAAAATGACACCTAACACAGCCCCATAGACCAAAGGATAACAGCATTATAAGGATGGAATAGAGCAAAATAATGAACATTTAGTTTTTTTTAAAGATTAAAATTTTTTAAGAGCTGTAAAATAAAAGTTATGCAAGTTACATATCGCTGTTATCATACTTACGTGAGGAACATAGATAAAATGTCAGTTTTACCCTAGGGCAAATGGCGTGAACACGAAACCCCCCCAAATTCAATAAAATTTTGTTTTATATTAATTTTTACCATACATTCTGTAGCAGATTTTATGCAACTATTAATTCAGTCTTTGCAAAGTACAATTAGTGATACAAAAAAATAAGGACCCAATTGGGTCTGTAGGTGAAAAAATACAAGCGCTTTTAGCCCCTTAAAGACCGGGCTAATCACTAATTGTAATTTGCAATGACAGGCTGAATTTTTGCATAAAATATGCTGCGAAACCAGAAAAAAATTATATCCGCCGTGAAATTGAAGAAAAAACACAATTTTTTTTCTTTGGGGGGGGGGGGGGGGAATTCGTTTTTACGCCATGTGTCCTATGGAAAAACTGACATGTTATATATGTTCCTCAAGTCGGTACGATTAAAACGATATGCAACTTGTATAACTTTTATATTAACTGATGGTTTGTAAAAAAATAAAACCTTCTACAGGAAATAAACGTTCCTTGAAATCGCTCTATTCCCATGCTTATAGCGCTTTTATCCTTTGGTCTATGGGGCTGTGTGAGGTGTCATTTTTTGTGCCATGATGTGTACTTTCTATTGGTTGCTTGATTATGCATATGCAACTTTTTGACTTTTTGATCACTTTTTATTACAATTTTTCTGGACTTTGTAATTGTTTTGCGCTTACGCCGTTTAAACATGTTGTTTATTTATTTCTTTATTTTTAAACATGTTGTTTATTTATTTCTTTATTTTTATTTATAAAATGGGAAAAGGTGGTGATTTGGACTTTTATTAGGGGAGGGCTTTTTTTTATTAATAAAAACTCTTAATTCTTTTTTTACATACAGTAATATGAAGCCCCCTGGGGGATTTCTATATACACAGCACTGATCTCCCATTGAGATCAATGCTGTGTATATAATAAAGCACTGATCCATCAGATCGGTGCTCTATTATAATGGTCTGCTGCAGACCATCTAAATGGATTGCCGAGCCAGGATCAGCGTTATTCCGACCGGCAGGTGATGCAGTTATTGTCCTAAAAAACACATTTTAAACTTGCAGCCCGTGCCAGACGGGAGTATCTGTGCCCTAACTTTGCACCACCCCTCTGTCCCTTCTCCCCAACCTCTTCATCATTAAGAATGCCACTGGAACATTTTCTCCATGCTGAACATTACACAGGTGCTTAACAAACCAGCCCATGTGCCAGGCTTACACAGCTGAGGAATAGGAGGCAATAGGAGGGACGGAGGGGTGGTGCAAAGTTAGGGCACAGATACTCCCGTTTGGCAAGGGCTGCAAATTTAAAAGTTGTTTTTAGGACAATAACTGCATCACCTGCCGAACGGACCCCAGGACAGATCTTGGATTAAAAGCAGCTATCTAAAGGTACAAGTGGTTTGGGGGGGGGGGTCAGATTGTGGGTACAGAGTCACTTTAAGAATCTATATAACTTTTTATGACACCAGTTGATTCAAAAACTCTGTCTGGGCTGTCTTTCCTTCTGCTTTATGTATGTTGGGGTCATGAAGTCAAATCTAGGTCAAAACAACATCTACATGGTATTTGCATGTTCTCTTAATGTCCATGTCCATACACAATCTGTGTACAGCACTGTTGAATATGTTGGTGCTATATAAGATTTCTTAAAAAGGGCTACTCTGGCCAGGGCCCCTTGTTTTGTCAATGCCCAGGGAGGGAGTGGGTGAAAATAATAAAATCCAATTAACTCCCTGGCTCCAGCACTGCCACTCTGCTGCTCTGGTTCTCCGAGGCAGAGGCAGTGTTTGTACATTTTTTTTTTTCTAAATGCAAATTTACGTAATTGGGTTTAGTAGAAATATATTTTGTGACCTTATCTTCCTAATATGTTAAGGAGGCATTCTTTCTTCATAGGGACATTATTTAACATTATGGTCATGCACTGTTAATGTAAAGCTTTATAAACTTGAATCTGTTTGATGGTGGCTAGTTTGGGTTGCAGGGTCTAATGATTCTCCCAATCTTCCCCTATAACCTCTCCAAGGAATTAGGGACTGTACGGCATGAAAATCTCCAGGCCACATTCTCTAGAATACATATACTGTAATTTGTCAATGGTAGTGTTGATGGAGCAGTGACATAGTCAGGAGCGCTCCATCACCAGAAGAGTAGCCAGAATGTTATAGGCAAGCAGTTGATCAGACAAGATATTGCAGACTAACTGTCCTTTAAAAAAGAACCTGCAGTCAGCCAAAAACATCAGTCTTTTTCTATTACCTGATAGCTTCAGGTGCCCTAATTGTAATGGTTCTGTAATTTTCACTGAATTGCCAGATGGGTGAGAACTTTATTGCTAAATACGGTGTGAATACTAGGCTCAAGGATGAGCATATGTAGCTAAGGGGGTATAAATCTTGTGTTACTAGGAAGCTCCTAGTCACATTGTTTGAGCCTTGCATTCACCCCCTATATTGGGATACAGTTCAAATTTGTTTAACATTTCATTGAGATAATTAAGTTTCGATAGTCAACCAAATAGTAAAACTCCTATCTTGGGAACCCGGGGATGTAGCAAGAAAGTAAATACAGCATTGGAATCAGGGCACCTGAGGCTACACTATGAGTTCAGGAAATCTGGGCACAGCAAGTAGGCAAAAAATTAAGGTATACCGGCATGATGGTGGACATCCTGGCACAGGTAAAGAGCAGCACAGGACATGTAGTATCCCACTATAGAGAAACACTACTAGACAGCATGTACTTTAGTAATAATGGGATTTTATCTGTAAAATGGACACTTTAATTTGTTGACCATCTAGGTTTTTTTTACATGTGACGCAGATCCTAACCGTCTCTAGCATTGTATGTTGAGTCTGGTTTAAGTTACGATATTGTATCTTGAGGCCATTGTAAGTTGAGGGATCACTGTACTTCTTACTGCAACACTTGAAGCTCAAAGGGCAACTTCCTTAGAAGATAAACGACATGAGAAAAGATTTACCTCAAAATGCCTTTAAACCATGAAATATAGATTTCACTACTGTGCTTAAATGTATCTATTTTTTTTAAATAGTCTATTTACGCCAAAACTAGTATTACTGCAAGGTAATTTACTGTATGCTTATTAATTTCTATTAGTATAAGTCAAATTCCCATATTGCTTTGCTAGGCTACATAAAACACCTGTACTAAAAGATGTGGTCCTCTAGGTCGCTAGGCATATGCCAGATTTCATCCTTTGTTCCCTTTCAATTAGCACCTACTTAAAGGATAGCAGCTTTGCCTAAGCGCTTCATCAATAGACAGCAAACATTTGTCTTCTAATGAAGCAGAGGTCAAACAGTTTCACTTGGCCATAAACCTTGGCAAGATAATTGCTTGTGATTAGCTATTTTAATTAACAGGTGCACTAGAGGGTCATGACTTGTAGTTATCATCATTTAACAAGATGTTATTATAGGCTACATCTGTTCTATCTGAATTAAAGATTATAGAATACCTGTTTCACACATCATATATCAATTTATATTCTATATATTAGTGTTTGGTGTGTGTTCATTTATATTTTCACTTAATGTAAAAGTAAACATTCTAAATGTGTGTTATTTCTTTTTAAAATTATAGGGTAGAATTAGCAAGATATATACGGTGACTGATATAATTTTAAAGCGAATGTACCATCGCAGCTACTGATGTGGTCCTGATGTGGATTCCTGCTTGAGCACCAGCCCGGCTCAGAGCATTGGGGGCAGGCCTGGTGCCCCCCCGCTGTGACAATAACCCCTCCCCTCAGTGACACATCTTTAGAATCAAGCAGGGACGCGTCACCAAGTGGAGGGGTTTTTGTCACACCGAAGGGCACCGGGCCAGCTCCCAGTGCTCCGAACCAGGCCGGTGCTCAAGCAGAAAATGGCACGGAGCATGCTTTTGCATTCATTCTTCAGAATCTACCTGACCATAGAATGGAGTCTGTGGCACAGGCGGAGAGTGAAGCGGGAGCGCGCAAGGACAAGTTTCGGAATCCGCCACAAGTCCTCCGTGTGTTTTACTCAGTGTGCACATACCCTTATGTCTAAAGAAGGGGGTACAGCAGCAGCCGGTGTAAACTGACATTGCATTTAGTTAATTCCTGGGTTAAAAAATTACTGGGTTAATTGGGTTAAAAATGACGATACTACTTTTTAAAACATCAATCCAGTATTCTGTGAAATGAAAGCTTCAGGGTCCATTCATATGAACAGGCTCTGCAGTAGATGTGATGTCACTGATTTGAAGCTGCAGATTTAATGCTGTGTTGTCATTTGGTTACATTGATATCTGTTGCATTGAATCTTCAGCTTCAAATCTGTGCCATATAATGTGCTGCAGATGCTGTATTTGTGAATGAACCCTGAGAGTGTGTAAGGAAAATAGTTTTAATTTTAAAATTGAAAAAAAAAAAAGACGGCAAAAAAAATCTATCAAACAGTTGGAAGTTGAAACTCCAAAACCGCTGACATCTCTTTCCAATGTATACTGTGTTGTAAGCACTGAGAATCCTTCTGGTCATGCTGAATCGGGTGGTGAGCAGTTTGAACCATTGCCTCTAGGGTAAACAATCTAAGGAGCCTATTCCACAGGACGATTATTCTTAATCGTTAACGATTATTCTTAATCGTTAACGATTATTCTTAATCATTAACGATAAACTATCTCAAACGACCGCTATTGCGAACAACCTGAAATTGTTCACCCATTTACACGGAATGATGGTCGTTACTTATGATAGTTCTTGCGGTCGTCTTGTCGCTATTGCATTTGTCGCTACTGCGAACGACCAAATGACGTCTTATTCCATGCAAACGATTTGTGAACGAGCAACGATAAAAATAGGTGCAGGTCTTATTAAGCGATCAACGATTTCTCGTTCGTCGTTTAATCGTTAACTGCTATTCAACAGAACGATCTGTTATCTGTTAAGTCCTGGGCATTTTTTTACAATAATGATACATTACATGTACTTGTGTCATCATCCACAAAAGTAACAAGACAACTCCAGATTCAAGTGAAAAAAAATGAAAAAGACAATAAGGATTTATCAAGGCCGGTGTATCTCTATGCTGATCTCCCGGCCCCATGCCCCAGTCCCCCTCTCTGGAAATCTAGTGAATCTAAGGCTACCGTTCAGCAGTGTCTTAAATTGACACCAGCTTTGAGCTGGTGTAGAATTTCCCATGGCTCCTCCCCCTTTTGCTGAGCCCCCCTGCCTGCCCATCAGGGGAACAGGGCGTGCGCCAGCAAAAATCTTTGTCAACGTAGGGCTAGGCGTGCAATAAATCCCCAAAAAATGTTAGGCACGGGTTGATAGATGATTAGATTTAAATATTATGAGTATGAGGGGTCCAGATCTAGTATTTGGGATTAAAAGCACATATATATATATATATAGAGAGAGAGAGAGAGAGAGACGAGGAAATGTAATGCTGTAATGCTACAGTGTTCTAGGATTAATCAAAAAGAAATGTTTAAATTAATACAAAGGTTACTCTATTAATGTATTGACTGTAGATACATTGTCTGGCCAATTGTACCTTGATAAAAAAAAAAAAAAAGTAAGATAAAATACAAACACATTTTGGAGTAAGATGCACAAAAAGGTGCAAATGAATAAATCTGGTATATCTTTTACCATCTATGCATCACAGTCAGAAATCAGCCAGTTTAGAATTCTGCTAATCTATATCTTACTATGTGTAGCTATACTATATCTTTACTATGTGTAGCTGCACTTGTAGCCCTTCAAGTGGATGAAACAGTGCTGCACCTAGTATAGTATTTGCAAATACAAATGGACCTTTAGCCAAAGTAAACACTGAAAAGGCTGTACACTTGGAACTTAGACCCCCACCAATCTAATATTGATGGTCTATCCATCAATAAAACGATATATACACTAAGTAATTTACCACAATAACCAATGTTCTCTGTGCACATTTACGCCGGTTTGTAGGCTTCTAAGTTGTCCCTTAAAATTGTACCACAGACGGTCCTTACTAATATACTTAGCAATGTGGACGGGTCACTGCCTCTCACATAATCATGTCAGTCATTTCCTATCCTTCAGATAATCTCATTAACTTTATAGGATACTTTGTTCTGTTTTTGGCATTTTTTTCCCAATTAAGTAATTTTTTATTGCAAGTGTAGTACACTTTTCTGTAAATAAACACAAAGTTCTTCTTAGGTATTTAAAGAAGACTAAACCCAGAAATGAATTATACAAGCAAATAAGAGATAATCTTTCCTCCACTATCTGTTACTTAGTGGGATTTTCAGAATATTCCCAATAGAAATTATATTGTAGAAAACTTGCAGGGAACACAGGGTTTAAATTCCTATTCTTTTCAATTTACAGCTGGATGTTTAGTCAAGGTGGTGGGATTTTTCTTTTCTTGTGTGCATTTCCTTTTGAGTTGTATTATTTGTCTCTAACAATTGTCACATACCATGTTTCCCAGAATACTGGACATCCTGTGAAAATAAGCCATAGTGGAGGATTTACAGGATAGCATAAAATAAGGCATCCCCCTGAAAATAAGGCATTCCCTGAAAGTAAGATCCCTGCCGCCACTCCGTTAAGGGGGAAAGGGGGGAGGGGGTCGGTAAGGGGGAAGGTGGCTGGTTTTGTCTGGTTATGCTGGTTTGTGATGACAACTACTATACAGTATATAATAAATGTTCATTTTTTTTTGTTCAACAATAGGTGTAAATTCTTCTTCATGGAAAAATAAGACATCCCCTGAATATAAGACATAGACATCTTTGGAGCAAAAATTACAATAAGACACTTTCTTATTTTCAGGGAAACAGGGTATTATCATTACTTACATACTGGGAACTTTTACACAAAGATAACTAGGAGGAGTAAAAAAAACTTTCTACCAACAGAATCGGGTATCCCATAGAAACTAATGACAGCCCTTATCAAGATTTGGAAGCTGAGCTCCAATTGGTTCCTTTGAAAAATCTACATGGTTTAGCCATTAGTCCGTTTGTATTTATTCCCCTTAATACATGAAATTAAATTCTTTATTGTTGTTGAAACATTCTTTATAGTAGCCCATTTGATGTGTGTTCTGTTTATACTTTTACTTGTGCTAAACTGTATCTACCAAAATTCCATTCCTATATGCCGTAAACAGCAGAATGAATGCGTTTAGTATAGAATGGTGCTGGATATCAGAATCATAGCTAACACACAACCTTTAGAAAAGATCACCGGCGATCTAGGTACGGAACTCAGGTGAGGACTAGCATGCAGACCGCATCGGGGTGCTCCTCCTCAATAGAACATAGTTCATACAGTCAAATAGGATATAAGCTGCGGGCACTCACCGGTCTGTAGCGCTATTCCTTTATTGTTGCTCAATTAAAACTTCATGTTAATACATGTGTCCAGGATGTCAGACGACACTTCTTACATATACAACACACCTATGACGGCCATTTTGCGCGCATACGCGCTTCATCAGATCTAGACACATACCTAAACAAAAAATACCCAAATAATTCAGTCCTATACGCACAAAAGAATATATGCCAAACCAAAACAAAGATCCACATGGGATCACAAAAAATGCAGAACAATCATAAATAAATATAATTATAATCTTTATTCAAATGTTTCTTATTTAAAATTACATAAAAATGAAGGGAATGAAAAAGAACCAAATACATAAATTAGTGAGGGGACATGAAAAAATATTTTATGAAGTCATATATAGCACATACATAAATAAAGTTTAATAAAGACTAAAGTGACTGTGGCAATACAGGCAACAGCCACCATATAGTAAGCAATATAAGCAATATGGTAAATAGCAGCACAAAATGGAATGTAAACAGGCAAAATCCTACCACTGAGCAACTTCGATTCTGAGTAGGATTTTGCCTGTTTACATTCCATTTTGTGCTGCTATTTACCATATTGCTTATATTGCTTACTATATGGTGGATGTTGCCTGTATTGCCACAGTCACTTTAGTCTTTATTAAACTTTATGCATGTGCAATATATGACTTCATAAAATATTTTTTCATGTCCCCTCACTAATTTATGTATTTGGTTCTGTTTCATTCCCTTCATTTTTATGTAATTTTAAATAAGAAAAATTTGAATAAAGATTATAATTATATTTATTTATGATTGTCCTGCATCTTTTGTGATCCCATGTGGATCTTTGTTTTGGCTAGATCTAGACACATGTATTAACATGAAGTTTTAATTGAGCAACAACAAAGGAATACCGCTACAGACCAGTGAGTGCCCGCAGCTTTTATCCTATTTGACTGTAAGAATCATAGCTAAGCTTTCCTTCACCTAGGCACAGATTCAGTTGGCTGCCCTTACTCTAGCCAAGGCAAGGTGGCTTGAAGGCATCCCCCTGGTACCCAGCACCAAGGACACATGTACCACCATCTCTTAAAGCTATACTCCTGTCCATATACTCCAGTTAGAGAATTAAAACCTTATCGAATATCAAATTGAAAAAGATGATTTCTTAGGTACAAAAAAAATGTATATTAGGTATATTTTACTCTTACATAGTTGCTACACTGCCCAAATACTGTGCGCACATTTCTGAAGGACACTTATCAGCTTATTATGTAGCTTAAATGGAATACAAATGGTTAAGTATCCAGTTTTAGATGAAACGACATCCAAGTCATTAAATGCATGTAACATCTTTAAGAATGTCTTTAGAAATACATTGTAAATGGCTTCATTTAACATAGTGGATCTTACCATTTCGCTATAAATTAAAACATGTTCTCTTTTATTCTACATGCTGTAGTATGATTTTATTTTAAGACATGTTTGTTTTACAGTTGTAAACCTTCTTACAAGATGAAAACATACCCTTAATGGACCATGGAAAAACACTTAACAAAGGGGGTTTGAGGAGAGTTCAATATTGAGACAGAAGACTGAGTGCTGGGGGCATTTATGCTTCATATTAATATTAGCTTCCAGCTGGGAAACATGGTACAAGACAGTTTCATTTTTGTAGTGTGGAAAATGCAGGTATTGTACACCTGAATTATAATCTTGCTGTGATAATATGCTTGTATTGATTCTGAGGGAGAAAAAATTGAAGACGGAAAGAAAAGAGAGAGGAAAAAAAAATAGAAAAATATGTATCTGTTTTTCTCTGTGAAACTTTTCCACTAACACCTCTATATCGTCTAATCTTCATGATAAAATTGAAAAAAAAAAAAAAAGCAAAACAAAGGTAAAGAGAAAAAAAAATAATTCTAATGTAAACTGTAACCGGTTCATATATGAAGAGGCTATTTGCTCTGTTAGTAAATGGTATGAAAAAGCTTTTCTTCACTATTTGAAGAAGAAATGTTCAGATAAGGAATTACAAATTAATAATGCTTTTAATAGGATTATAGTATTAGGTTAACACATTCTCTCTATCAGTTCTCTGAAATGGTTAATCCCCTACCATCAACCACAAGGCAGCACTTTTCACATGTGGGCATTCTAGTGAAATGAACATATTCAAAATATAATCCCCTAATTGAGTCATCTAATTTATTGCAACTAAAATGAGGATTAATTTTTTGTGCCCTAATTGGCACCTCAAAGGGTCCAAATGTATATATTGTATTTGCTTCTTGGTTTATTATTTTGGCAGTTATAAATGTACGTGGTTATCTTTAACCGGCTAACATATTTTACATTAATGTAATAGCCTGACATGAGCTATTAAGCTTATAGAGACCTTTGAAATTAATGAAGTAATAAAGCCTTGACACGATTGCTTAGTGTAGTTATAATAAATTATGGATTTTCATAGGAGCTAATTTATTCCCAGAGAGTGTATTAAAATGTTTTACTCATTGTGCTTTTTTTTATTTTCTATTTTTTTGGGGGCTTTTTACATCAACTGTTGAAGACTATGGGCTTTTCTTATACCTTTTACATCTTGGGCACTTGCATCTTTAATAAATGTAATTTTTTCAAATATTTTTATTGCTTTTGAACATCTTTTGTATATTTTATATAACCAACCTGTGTTGCATCCAGCTATATAAAACAGATTGAATAACTACAGGTGGAATTTTATTCCTGACCATTTCTACAATTTAGACATATTTGCGTTTGGAATTATCTTTTTGAATTATGAAAATGCATGTTCCATGTTTGCATAGTTTACATGTGTTTTTGTTCTGTTTTTTTCATCAGTGGTATTTGTGCAACAAGAAAAAAGTCACACATAGTGTAAACCCTTATTTGATCAGCATGAATGAACATTAATATTGGTTTTAATGCATCTTCTTTCAGGCTTTTTATATTTTTATTGCAAATTTTAATTTAACTGGGTAGCCTGCTCAAACATAACCTTTCATACGTTGCTGCCCACGGTGAGACTAAAAATTCATTCCATACTTGTTATCTTTTCAGTCTCCCATCCCACAGTTCTGAGCTACTACTTTCTGCTGAAGACACAAAAATCTGTGTCTGAGCTAATCAGTCCATCTCTGCTCTCAACCCTCCAGATGGCTGATATAAACAAGTCTCATTGCTGCAACTTTGGAAGGCAGGGAGAGATGATCACAGTGAGGTTATCAGCAGCTTAACCTCAATTTAACCTTCCCAGCATTACAAAGAAGCAACAAAGTAACAAATAACGCTTGCCCAGGAAGCTTACATCAGCTGTCTCAGAAGGCAGGAGCGAAGAGGGGGAGAAAGAGAGAAAAGCTCATACTCTGTTTTTTGTGTCTTCAGCAGAAAGCAGCAGCTGAGAACTGGGAAAAGGAGAATGAATAGGTAATAACAAGCATGGAATGAATTTTTTGTCTCATCATGGGCAGCAACATATCAAAAGTTATGTTTGAGTGGAATTGAGTGGAATATTCCTATAATAAACTCTGTAGTAAAATATTGAATTGTTCAAGGGAAATTTTTCACACTCTTTGTTGCCCATAGCAACCCATCACAGCTCAGCTTTCACTTTACCAGCTGAATATGAGTAATGAAAGCTGATTGGAGGCCACTGGCAACAAAAGCAGTCTTACTTTAAGACAGCTGGATGAATTTCCCCTATACTTAAAATTTTGGTTTGTAGCAACTTTCCATACAATTCTCCATGGAACTTTAACCCCTCAGAACCCACTCCCTACCATATAAGTTTTTTTTATCTGTCACTAAGGAGCTTAAGGCTAGGCCTCACATTTTTAGGGGTGCAGCCTAGTTTTCCAGTGCCCAGTGCTGGGATCATGAAAGCTCAAGTGTAAGTTTAACAGCTGGTCTCCCACATCAACTGCCAGCACCGGAGAAACCTCCTATCCAGAGATCTCCCTTACCCATTGGCAGTCTAGCAATGGATTTAAATGGGAGCCAGAGTCCTTCCTAAGAAACCCAGGCCTGCCATATATATGTCTCTATACAGCCCTGCCAGTTTTGATTGCAATTTTTTTAATTAAAACTTTTTCTATCTGTAAAAAAACAGGAACAATATAAATAGCTCAACACAACTCATTTAAGTGCAAATCAAACACTAAATATGACTACTGCAGCCTCAGAATCATTTAAACCTTTTATTACAAACCTCTTTAGCTTTGTTGAGCACCCTTTTGCTGTTCTGACTTGCTGTAAATGTGAGGCATAGCCAGACACCAATCTCTAGCAGTATTCCTAAGGAAACATAGCCCATTTCCCATGAACAGTCTTCAGTTTGCTTGGGTTTGTAAGCTGCACCCACTCTCCTCAAATTCCACTAAATTTTCTGTGGAGTTCAAGTCAGGTGACTATGTCAGCCACTCTTGAACCCTCCTTGACTTTTTCTGAAACCCTGGTAGATTTTTAGGTATGCTCGAAATGATTGTCAATTGGAAACGTCCAATGATGCCACGGCTTCTGCTTCCATACAGAAAGAATGACATTTCTGATAGGATTTCCTAATATTTGATTTAATTCATGTTGCCCTTCATACACTGCAGGTTTTTAGTGCCAGAGAAGGCAAAACAGCCCCAGAACATCACTGAACCACTGTCATGTTTACTAAAGGCTTGATGTTCTTTTGGCTATGTTCACACAACGTTTTTTTCAGCTACTGTATGTTTAAAATGACATCCCTTATATTGAGTGTAAAATAATGGACTTCATTTAGCTGTCTGGCCTCCCCTTAGTGCAATGACTGGTGTTGGTACATTATACTAGTTTGGGTTACTTATTGGCCTTTGGATGCGGCTTAATTGAAAAGTCCATTGAATATAATAGTAAAACGGAGAAAGAACGGTAACAAAAGAAACACTGTGTGTGAAAAACTAATAAAAAAACATCCGCTGTTTGCAAAAGATGTCCGAAAATAATTGTCATGTTCATTATTTGGAGGTCTGCGGTAAAAACGTTACTCAATACATTGTGTGCATTGGACGTCCGTCTTTCCATTGACTTCAATGCATTGCCATTGCAGTCAGTTAAATTGCAGTCAAATATCAAAATTGGCTGCCTTTTCTCCATTTTTGACGTTGTGTGAACATAGCCTTTCCGTGTATATGCTTCATTATCTCCCTCCAGACATATCATCAATCCATAGGCCCTAAATAGATCCAGTTTTGTTACGTCACTCCACACAACAGAATCACAAAACCTCAATAATTTATTTATATGGTATTAACTAGGGATGAGCAAACTTTTGAAAAGTTCGGTTCGGTTCGATCCGGCGAACTTTCGTGAAGTTCGGATTCGTACGAACCGAACCTAAAACTAACCTTGCTGTAACGGCTGAATAATTGCAGCTACAATAGTGGGAGTCTGATAGGGTATAGTTTCGTTTAGTTGCAGTTGCTATTACAATGAAAAAGTGGAAAAAATCAAAGTGCAAAAATAGTAAAAAAAAAATTAGCCAAGGTGTAAGTGATTACACGGGACATAGGATACAAAGTTCCTTGGACCCAGTAGGGTGGAAAACAGACATTTGACAGTGGAAACAGCAGCAGTAATAGTACTGTATTGGACTCAGTATGGTTGAGAACAGACAATTGACGGAGGAGGAGGCAGCAGCATTTTATTGTCCCCAGGCGAGTATAATTGAGGAGCGACTATTGGAGGAGGCGGCACCACTTGATTGCACCCAGGCCAGTATGGTTGAGAACAGACTACATGAGGAGGAGGAGGAGGCAGTACCTGATTGCACCCAGGCCAGTATGGTTGAGAACAGACAATTGACAGAGGAGGAGGATGTTCAGCCTTGGAGTGGTGGCCTGGGAATCCTCGCTGATGATGTTGTTCAGCGCACTTTCCAGAACACGGACGAGTGGGATGATGTTGTTGATCCCATAGTCATGCCTGCTCACAAACAGAGTCGTGTCCTCAAAAGGGATCAACAATTGGCAGGAAATGTTCAAAGAAACCTGTGAACTATGAGGTTTATCACATGTGCCATACAAGGTGTATGACTCAGCCCTCCCTGCTGCACTGCAGAGACAATGTTTCTCCCATTGTCGGCTACACTTCACACTGTTAGTTGACGTGGAGTCAGCCATTCATATATCTCCTCCCTGATGGTCCAGAGGAGCTCCTTTCCACTGTGGCTATGTTTACCCAGGCTCACCAAATGGAGGACAGCCTGAGAGCGCCTGGCCTGACATCGTTGGTAAGACACCGAGGCAGGTTTGACTGCAGTCAAAGCGGCGGATGGTTGCAAGCTGGTGGAGGCAGAACTTGTGCAGAACTGGCCCCCTAAAGCACCGGGGAGGTGACAGTGGCAAGAATGGTCCAACTTCCTGATGGTCTTCTGGGAGGATGTTGACCCAATGGGCAGTAACAGACATATACTGCCCTTGCCAATAATGAAAGGACCAGACATCAGCACTGGGGTGCACGGTCTTGGACACCAAGAGTTGCCAACATTTTTCTACACAACTGTGCAGTGATGTGACAGCTGATGGGACTTTTTTTTTTTTTGGCTGGGACAGTGATGGGACTTTTTTTGTCTGTTTTTTTTTTTTAACTTTTTTTGCTGCGACTAAACAGGGTTCTCCTATTTTATTTTTTGAAGCTTTAATAAAGTAGATACGCTTGAACAATAAAGTTGCTTTCATGTGTCTTGGTTGATACTCACAGACAGCTGTCACATTACATTTTTGATTAGGCAGCACCCAGGTGTATCTGAGGAAACTAACTTATAGTCTCACCCTAACAGGGGTGAGGTCACACATCTTGATATTCACAGAAAACCAGGATACAAGGGATTATAGGAGTAATAATCCCATGTATCCTGGTCTATTCTGTGATTTTATTTGTTTATGTTATTTTTACCAGATTCGTTATGAACTTTCTAAAAGTTCGGTGATGAACCAAACTTTTTGCAAAGTTTATAACAAATCTGGTTCGTTACGGTTCGGTTCACTCATTCCTAGTATTAACCATTCTGGAGCTGACTTTATTTGTGCTTTTCGTCAGTAAGGGTATATGCACATGGAGTATTTTTCGCAGAAAACTCAACGTGGAATCCAGCACTCATCCATGCGTGCTCCCGCTTCCCTCTCTGCTAGCACCATAGACTCCATTCTATAATCGGGCGGATTCAGCTGTCCGCCCAAAGAATTCACATATCAATTCTTTGGGCGGACAATGGAATCTACCCGACCATAGAATGAAATCTATGTGATGGGCGGAACTTCAAGAAAGAGCGCGCAGGAAAGCGAGCGGCGGATTCCGCACTGAGTTTTTCGCAAGAATTTCTCTGTGCGCATATACCCTAAATGTTTTAGTATTTGGGCATGAAGACATTTGGAGTTTTGTATAAAACATGCAGTCCCTAAAGGTATGTTCACACTGAGGTATAGGTGAGGAATTGAAATTCCTTGCCTATTCAGCTCTGGTGGAAAACCCCATTAAACACAATGGGCCATTGCATGTTATATTTTTATTTTACTTTAATTTATTTTACTGCAGCATTTCCAGTGGAATCCACAGGAAATTAAGTGCGGCTTCCACTTCTAACTCTTTGCTGATTTTTCAGTGTGAACATACCCTTAGGGTAGTTTATGCCACTTCTTTGCATCTTGTTGAAAGTCTATTTATTTATTTATTTTTTTTAAGAAGAAAAGTATTTGAAGTATGAAGTATGTATCCAGCTATTGCAATATTTAATAAAATCTGTTATATTTGACATAACCTGCTCTCATAGTTCACTGTACTTTAGTTTTGATTTAATAGATTAAATTTTTGTTTTTAAAAGTAGACACCAATGTAATGGCATTGTCATAAAGTAATAGCAAAGTCATACTTGTATAGCATTCTTTATTTTTTTTAATTTATTATATTATATATAAATATATGTGCTTTAATACAGTTTTATGAAAATTGGAAAAGAAGGGTGACAGGTCCTCAAGGAAGACTGTTTAGGTGTAAAATGGTATAAAACATATAGCTTTATTTACTATATAAATTGTCATCTATAATAAATACATGATAAACTAATACATCATAGAAAAATTGGGAAAGCAGTTTATATGTTGCAAATAGACAGAAAAAACTTCAAGGAAAAGACATAAAATCATAAAAGGATAGGATAAATGGTTATAGAGCCAATAAACCTCGGGGTGATCAGACTCACGAGGTATTGGAAAATATAAAAATTGTAAAAATATATAAAAATTTATAAAAATTATGAGTAATTAATTTAGCTGTAAAAGTGGATTGTTATAAATATGCGCAGGTGATATATATACAGTACATAGAGCCCGTTGTTGAGAGTGTCTTTTGATGTTGTAAACTTTGCAATGTGCAGCAAACAGTCATTAATCGGATAATAGCCGGCTTCTAAGAGGAAAATTAAGACAGTTGTTTAGTGTAGCCCGATTATTCAATCAAATCTTGATTAGAATTACTAGATGTAGTAAGTTAGTGGTGCTGTATGCACCCCTCACCCGTCTGGGACTTTGGGATCTTCTTGCGGTGTCAGGCGGAGTATCCTGGTATAAGCTGCTATCGGTGAGTGATTTTTTATGAAAATTGTTTAAAAAAAAGTGTAACAAAAAGAGCAAGTCCTAGTTTATGCAAAATATATTTTACTGTCTGCCAAATCATCCATTACAGACTGGCGAAAAAGAAAATCATTAGCATTACAGGGGCTTAGGAAAGAGGAAACACTAACTAGCAAATGTAGTTAAGGACTTCAGATTCACGACACTTTCGTAAGGTCATTGAAAAGGCAAAAATAGAAGCAGAAAACTCAAAGAACAAATAGCCATGGACACATCAATATCAATTGATTTTTTCATGTTGTAAGAAAGTGGCTTTTTAGGATGTGCTACAGCCTCTTGGTGTGAAAGAATGCATGACATTTTACACAATTCATGTAAAACAATTTAACCACAGCCAACAAATTTGCATATCTTACCAACCTAAATATATGTTAAGTCTGATTTTTAATTATTAGGTCATTTTAGTGTTATTATTTGCTGTTCAGAATCTTTATATCAGGCACTATACAGTATTCTTAGGTTAAAAACACTGGCTTTACCAGCATAGAGTACAACAGAGAGTGTTGCATTAGAGATGCTCAGGTATAGGTATGAGCATGAATGTGTATCAGTGTGTAAAGCAGTCTAATCAAAGCAGTGTTCTGCCTTTGGCAGGGGCCTGTGTTTTTTTTATAAGCCCTGGCTTCTTATACTGTGTTCTGGGGCTTGACTGGGACTATAAAGTAGTCCTGGCAAACTCTCCCCCCCCCCCAACAGAATAAATAAATAAATAACAAATATAAGTTAAAACAAATAGGCAAATGTGTGCTGCTGTAAGTTTTTCTGTCCTGGGTCACACTGTTCACCACTTTCTACAAAATATATGCTGCACAAAAAAAGTATAGCGGGATAATGAAATAATATTTTTGTATGTTTTAACCCCTTGACAACCCAGAACATAACTGTACGTCCTAGGTCAGATAGGGGAGTTCAGAGTGGGGGCAACGTGGCAACCTGCTTTGAACTGCTGCCATCCTGGCTGCTATTAGTAGCCCGGGACTGTGGCAGTTAAGGGGCATGGTCTAATCACTACACCCACTAATTAGTTACTTAAATGCAGCTGTCAAAGCTGACAGCTGCATTTAAATAGCTATTTCCCCCCATCTGTGGTCATCTAATGGGTAGATCGCCAACCCCCCACCCCACGCTCGCGCTACGACCTTGGACAGGTAGTCCGTTGATCTGTCGATGCAGCAGACCAGAGTAATCGATCTAATGGATCAATGCTGTATTATATACACACAGCATTGATCTTTAAGAGAGATCAGTGCTGTGTATATAGAAGTCTCCAAAGGGCACTTCTGTGTAAAATAAAAAATCCCCTCCCCTAATAAGAATTTAAATCACCTAATTTTATATTTTATGAATAAAAATAAATAAATAAACATGTCTGGTATTGCCATGTGCGAACTATTAAATTATTTCATTCCTGATCTTTCATGGTAAACAGCGTAAGCGCAAAAAACTCGCCAAAGTGCAAAATTGCAGAGTGATCAAAAAGTTGCATAAACGCAAGCAAGGTACTGATAGAAAGTACAGATAATGGCACAAAAAACACCTCACACAGCCCCATAGACCAACAAATAAAAGCATTATAAGGATAGCAATAGAGCAATTTTAAGAACATTTAATTTTTTAAAAGCCATCAAATGCAAAAAATAATGGCTCATGTGGGTCTGTAGGTGAAAAAAAAGTAAGTGCTATGGCCTTTTAAACACGAGGAGGAAAAAAAAGGAAAGCGCAAAAACAAAAATTAGCCCAGGAGGAAAGGGGTTAAACATACGCCATTCACCAAGTAGTAAAAATAACATTGGGCGTTTATCCTCTGTGTCACTACGCTAACAGTGATCCATATAGTTGCTTTTTGTTTTTTTTTTTCCAAAGTTTTACTAGTTTAGATAGATAGATAAACAGACAGACAAAAAAAATAGTTTTTGTTGGTGTCATTTACTGGGGCATATGATTGTTTAATCACTCTTTTTCCCAGTTTTTAGGCAGATCAACAAAATAACATCATTCACACATTTTTCATTTTTTAACAGTGTTCACCTTATGGGAAAAATAATGTTTTCGTTTTATAGTTTGGATTGTTACAAACAACCAAATATATATGTTTTTTAATTATTTATTTTTAAAAATTCATGCATTTTTTTTGGAGGGGATGTACACAAAAATATCTTATGAAACTTATTGAAAAAAGAAACAAAACCTTTTTAACCATTCCCATAATAGGACTTTAAAGTGACTCTGTACCCACAATCTGACCCCCCAAACCACTTGTACCTTCAGATAGCTGCTTTTAATCCAAGATCTGTCCTGGGGTCTGTTTGGCAGGGGATGCAGTTATTGTTTTAAAAATGACTTTTAATCCTGCAGCGCTGTGTCTAACGGCCAGGGCTTACATTAGTATATGCATTAGGCTGGCACACCCTCTCTGTCCTTCCTCCCCACCCTCCTCATGATTAGGAATGCTCCAGGCGGATTGCTTCCTATTCCCCACCTGTGTGTATAATGAACATGGGCTGGAACGTTAAGACACCTGTGCAAAGCTTAAAAAGCAGTTAATGTTCCTGGATCATTCCTAATGCTGAGGAGGGCGGGGAGGAGGGAAGGAGAGGTTGTGCCAGCCTAATGCATATAAAAATGTAAGCCCCGGCCGTTAGACACAGCGCTGTAGGATTAAAAGTTGTTTTTAGGACAATAACTGCATCACCTGCCGAACGGACCCCAGGACAGATCTTGGATTAAAAGCAGCTATCCGAAAGTACAAGTGGTTTGGGGGGGGGGGGGGCAGATTGTGGGTACAGAGTCGCTTTAACTTGCAACCCCCTGAAAGCTCATACAATACCAAAATACAACAACCTTGATATTTACTGAAGCGTGCATGTGGAATTAATCGCACATTTCAGAGCAGCATACATTTCCTCAGTAGTGCCTCACATAGTAGTCAGCTTCCCTAACAGTACCCCACATAGTAGTCAGAACCCCAAATAATGCCCCACATAGTAGTCAGCCCCCAATAGTGCCCCATATAGTAGTCAGCCCCCAATAGTGCCCCATATAGTAGTCAGCCTTCCCAATTGTGCCCAACATAGTAGTCAGTCCGTACCCAATAGTGCACCAGACTAGCAATGGAATTGTGTAGTAATAACCAACACAGCACTTAGGAGTTGTAGTTTATGCACATGTTCGTCAGCATATATACACCATTAAAAAAAGAAAGAAAAAGAAACACTAAGATGAAATGCAGTTCAGAGGTTCGGGATCAGCCTAACAAATCCCTGAGAAACATTAGAGTCAGGCTGTCCGACAGATTTTCATAGGGGGTATTTAAATAGACACGTGACAAGAGGTGAAATAAAGGCACTCTGGTGAAGTATACGAACCACCTTTCGTGGACACTAGGTGGAGTCGGTGTGATATAGAACTATATAAGGAATAGCAGGTTGAACAGGCAGATAAAAGCCTGATGTCTATACAGCAAAAGATCTGGTATTCTGTGTGCCTTATTCAGGGGGAGAGATAATGGCCGTAAGATCACTCCAACAGTCAGTTTGTTTCTCCTTGTCCCAGGACCATTCGGTCATCCTGTGAGTAGTAGTGGCGGTGATTTAGCACAGGGTGCTGTGAGGTACATGGGGGCCCCAGTTGTCTAGGAGGATGGTTGCCTGTTGGAATTACGCAGCCCAATACCTAGATCTGTGCTTACTTACTGAGCTTATTACACAGCTCGATAATTGTGCAGAAAGGTTTGCACAGACATTGTTAGCAATGTCCATGCAGCCCTTGCCTAAGTGCTGTGCTGCTTAGCTTATGTATCTAATCCTATGGTAATTCAAATAGGTTTTAGCGCAGCAGTGTCTCTAAACCCATAGAATTTTTTGACTTTGCATCTATGCCCATCATGTGTGATATTGTCTGCACGGCAGGTGTATCCAAGCTGTTCCTGTGTAATTCTATCTATTTAGTGTGTCTAAGCCAGATGGGCTGCATGGACAATCCTTCTATCGCTCATGCAGCCCTGGAAACTGACAGCACAGATATGTATATAGGATATACTGTACATATAGGAAATGTATATAGGATATACTTTACATATATGATATTTATAGAGAGTATACTGTACATATAGGATATGTATATAGGGTATACTGTACATATAGAATATGTATATAGGATATACTGTACATATAGGATATGTAAATATCTGTGCTGTCAGTTTCAAGATCACAAGCAGCAGTGTATACTTACCAGCCACTTTGCCTGTAATCCGATATCTGGCTCTCTAGTCCTTGCAGCTGCTGTAACCTTAGGCTCTTCAGGCCCCACCTCCTCCGGCTGTCAATCATTCCAGAGGAGGTGGTGGCTTGAAGTTCCATCAGTTGCCAGAGAACCAGATGCCGAATTAGAAACAGGGCAGATGGTAAGTATAGACTGCTGCTTGTAACTGGAAACTGACAGCACAGCTATATATACATATCCTAGAACCCAATATATAAATTGGCCGCATAAACCCCTGTTTACACAGGGAGATGTGCAGTCGATAAAGAGATGCAGGCACAAAACATGATAATTGGGCTCGTTCTTGATTATCGGGCTGATTATCAGCTGCAGGAGCGCTTCTAGCGACACTCCTGGATGATAATCATACCATGTAAAAGGACACTTAGATGCACCAGTTCAGCTTAGGCTTAGTTCACAATGCATTTTTGCTGTCCATTTAGCTTCACGTTCATTTGCTGGCTCCATAGCTTCACATCCCAGTAAAACACTGTTTAATCCTGCACGAAAGGAAGGAGAAGAGCCGTGAACTAGTCATTTCATCTGGGCAGTGTGTGAACCATGACTAGTCACAGCTCTCTGCAGGAGTGATTGACAGGCAAACAGCTCCATCAGAGGTGACTTTGACCAGTCACTGCCCTGACACTGCCCAAATGACTGGTTCACAGCTCTCATTACCCAAATGACTGGTTCACAGCTCTCACTGCCCAAATGACTGGTTCACATCTCTCCTCCTGTCTCACGTGTGGGATTAAACAGCGGGGTTTTTTTTGTAATAAAATGGTCAACAAGGGGTGTGGAGTTTTTTTTTTTTTTTTTTAAATATAAATATTTATCAACTGTGTTTTTTTTCTTTACAGGCTTAGGGGTGGAATCTGTCTGAAAGATGGCATCAGTTATTAAGCCAGAGCTTAGTGTTAGCAGGTAAAATGGCTATTACTAACTCCCCCATTATTACTTCAGTACCTACCAAACCAGTGGTATTTGGAAGAGCCAGGTGGACTGGGCGGTGGGAGGTATTATTAGGCTGGGGAGGGCTAAAATAAATGACCCTTCCCATCCTTGTATTACTAGGCTGCTGCCTTTGTTTTTTTAAACCTGTCTGGTTATGGGAATGGGGGGAATCCTACACGCTTTTTAAAATTATTTATTTTCATAACCAGCCAGGTTAAAAAAACAAACAGCAGCAGAGCAGGAAGGGCCACTAATTTTGGCCCTCCCTAACCTAAAATCACCAGCCTGCCACCGCCCAGTCCAGGAGCACCAGTCTTGAAGCTCTGGGACTACTGGCACCCGGCGCTTCCCAGTACCCCTGGTGTGGTGGGTACTGGGGTAATAATGGTGGGTTAGTGTTAGCCATTTTATTTGCTAACACTGAGGGTCCATTTACACAGAAAGATTATCTGACAGATTATCTGCCAAAGATTTGAAGCCAAAGCCAGAAACCGACTATAAACAGATCAGGTCATAAAGGAAAGCCCACAATACAATGCACAGTTGATACATATTTTTTATTTATTTATTATTTATTAAATAATTTTTATTTAAAAAAAACTTTCCATACCGCTTATTGACCATTTTATAAAAAAATAGAAATCCACTGGTCATCGATGTAGTCCACCGAAACCGACACAATACTTGATCTGAAAAACAAAAAGACACAAAAAAGCGGCAGAAGCATAACACCCATCATTTTGAAAGGTGGTCTGCTCCTTAAAGTATGCTGCTTACAGTCTTGTACCCAAGGGGTTAAGTGAGGATGCATTAGACTGAATAATTTAGCCCTGAAGGAGTTAAATGAGGATGCATTGCATCCTCACTTAACCCCCTGGGGGCCAGACTGATCTTACACTGCACCCATAACAGCAAGGAAGGGGGTATTAAGTGCCCCCTTCCTTGTTGGAAGGGGTGCAGTGCAGGATACAGGCACAGAGGAGGGAAAGCAACTCCCCCTGTGCCTGCATCTTCAGCTCACAGCCTGGCCTGGAGAGGAAGGGATTCATTGCTTTAACCCTTCCTCTCTGGGAGAGCTCTGCCGCGAAATTACGCCTATTTTACTCTACGTGAACTAACCCTTATACTGCGAAGAATGTAGCTCCCTTATTCCCAGCTGGCTTCCAATGCAGATGATTTAGGCTCAGTTCCTGCACCCAAGGGACACTAGTGCTGTACATGAATGGAGTTTAGTGTTAACTATTTTCCTGCTGTGTTTTATGTTTATGTTGCAAAGCTGAAAGGGATTAAAAGGGTTGTCTGTTAAAATGGTTCCCCAACAATAAGCTGAAAACAGAGTATCCTGCTGCTGAAGCTATTGTTCATTTCCACTGCAGCACCACCACAGAGACAATTTTAATGACACAATTTCTAATAAAATTGGCTAATAGTAAAGGGTTCTGATTGAGGTGCTGCCTCCATATGGTACAAATTTTTCAACATAATATTGAAAATAGGTTTTCTATACCAGACTCTCCCTCTAAGTCTACAAAATACAGATTTTTTTTAGGCAGATTGAAAAGTAAAGGCGGCCACCTGATTTGTTATGGCCAGTGGCTATTGCTTTGCACTAATTCTTTTTTTTATCATTCTCATGTAACATATTTAATGCATAGAGCTGGAAAACAAGACAAACTAGTTGCAATTGTGTCCATATTCATTAAGAGGAGTTTATTTCCATCTAAATGGAATAGCTTGGCTCACTGTTACTGTTAGTAACTTAGTTCTTCCCTTTCTACATTACAGTTCTTCTGGGAAGTAGCCAGACTATGTCAATTAACAGTAAGCCTATCCCCTAAGAACAGAAGCAAGTCCTGTGATCATGTTCAGCTAAGATCAAGGATTAGTAAATCAGCATGGCACCAGATTGCAGACAGTATTTAAACTCCACATGCCTACAAGCTAACGAAGCTGTATTAAATGCCGATTAGATGTGTAGGAACAGAATCTCCGAGCTATATGGAGGCTTACTTTACCACTACTTTACAATCAATTACAAGTCTACTTAAATAAGCACTGATTTAATCACTGGTCCCTGATCACATACCCAAGGGCCAATACAAAAAGCCTACTATTTATATCTCATTACAAACACTGCTATCATGTTAGGCTTATTTTATTATACACCACTACATTATAGGGTGCAGCTTTTATCAATTGTGTTAAACATCAATGTATTGCTATTATTATTACATTGCAATTTCCTAACAGATCCCCTTTAAGGGTATCTTCACACGTAACATACCTGCAGTGGATTTCTTGCTGCAATCTCGCAGAGAAATCTGCTGCGGATACTTGCCCCTTTCACCTCAGTGGGCTGACATACTTGCAGTGGGATTGTCATCCCGCTACAAGTATGTCAAACTCAGCGCCATTAACCCCCATGGCCCTGGAACATACTGTACTGGGTCCCCGCTCTGTCTTGCCCTGGGGGCTCCCAGTGTCTCCTGGCGGTCAGCCAATCTTGGGCAATCTGCGGTGGAGAAGAGCATTGATTGGCTGACCGCTGGGTGCCCCCGAAGCAAGCTGGAGCAGGGACCCTACACACTACATGAGGGGGGCAGACAGGGTCACACTTCATGGAGGGGCAGACAGTGGCACACTACATGAGGGGGTAGACAGGGGCACACTACATGAGGGGGTAGACAAGGTCACACTTCATGGAGGGGCAGACAGTGGCACACTACATGAGGGGGAAGACAAGGTCACACTTCATGGAGGGGCAGACAGTGGCACACTACATGAGGGGGAAGACAAGGTCACACTTCATGGAGGGGCAGACAGTGGCACACTACATGAGGGGGTAGACAGGGACACACTATATGAGGGGGTAGACAGGGGCACACTACATGAGGGGGCAGACAGGGGAACACTACATGAGGGGGTAGACAGGGGCACACTACATGAGGGGACAGACAAGGTCACACTTCATGGAGGGGCAGACAGTGGCACACTACATGAGGGGGTAGACAGGGGCACACTACATGAGGGGGTAGACAGGGGCACACTACATGAGGGGGCAGACAGGGTCACACTTCATGGAGGGGCAGACAGTGGCACACTACATGAGGGGGTAGACAGTGGTACACTACATGAGGGGGCAGACAGGGTCACACTTCATGGAGGGGCAGACAGTGGCACACTACATGAGGGGGTAGACAGGGGCACACTACATGAGGGGGTAGACAGGTGCACACTACATGAGGGGGCAGACAAGGACAAACTACATAAGGGGGCAGAGAGGGGCAAACTACATGAGGGGGCAGACAGAGGCACATTACATGAGGGGGCCAGTGATTGACTACAGGGTATAATGGCATATCTTCTCTGCAGGAGAGAAGACAAAGGTGACAGGAAGGAGCAAGCACTAGAAAGAACAGGTGAGGATGCCATATGTTATTCTTTGACAATAACATATTGGATATTATATATATACATATACTGTATGTTTTATATATTTTTTTTAGATTAGGGGATTGTCTGTATCAGGCATCACACAGCATTGTGACAATGATAGGAGACAGTAAGGATCTAAAACTCTGCATAGATTAGATGTGACCTAGCCACCTGAGCTGAATGGGAAAAAAAAGAAAAAATTGAACAATTCCAATCAGAGAAGACTTCACCTTTGAGTGCCTGGATATGTTTACTCTGACTGTGTCTGATTTTATGGAGAGGCCCCAGGCTAAAATTTTGCACTAGGGCCCAAGAGCTTTAGCTACGCCCTTGTAGCAGTTGCTATGAAATGTGGACTGTTTTCTGGTTCCTATACAATACAAAGCAGGACATGTAGAAAAATAGAAAGCAAGCTAAAAACAAATGCAAAAGAGGATTTGTGTGAACCACCCTGATCAAATTATGTGGTGACTTTAACCCCTTTAGGAGCAAGCCTTTTTTGGACATCTCAACAACACACAATTTTTTATTTTTACTAGTGATGAGCGAGTACTAAAATGCTTGGGTGCTTGATACTCAAGACAAATATTTCCCGATGCTCGGGTGCTCGTTTCGCGCAACGAACCCTATTGAAGTCAATGGGAAACTCAAGCATTTTTTTTATAGCTGTCAGAGGGTGAAGACGCAAAGCACAGTGAGGATAGGTATAGCTGAACTACAGATCCCAGCAAGCCAAAAGAATGTCAGCAACAGGACAAATTGACCACTGACAGCAGATTTGAGGGTAGATGTATAGAGTATGTGTGTAACTGGTGCTTTTTTTTTTTTTTTTAAAGGCACCACGTGCACAGGACACAGCACAGTGAGAATAGGTATAGCTGAACTACAGATCCCAGCCAGCTAAGGTAATGTCAGCAACAAGACAAATTGACTACTTACAGCTGCACTACAAGTCCAAGCCAGCAGCCAAGAGTGAGTCTAAAGCGAGCATCACGGGACCTGATTCTTATATGCCCAGCTCATCTGATCTGGCCAGTAAATCACTGCTATTGACATGTAGGGTGCCCACATGATGCTAGAAGCTCCCAAAGACTCTCCTGCATGATGAGAAAAAGCCGCCAAACATGCAGGAGGTGGAAGATGCCATTTTCTTGAGTACCATGAGATGCTCGTCTGAGTAACGAGCACTATTGAGTACCCTAATTCTCGAATGAGTACCAAGCTTGGACGAACATGCTCGCTCATCTCTACTTTTTACATTTTGCTATTTACATATTTACATTTTGGAATGATGGAATGCATATGCCATTATGTTATGCACAGGCCCCTATTAGCGATAAATTCGGAGACCTTTGTCAGGTCCCAGACTGCTTCCACAGTGATGGTTAATTACAAATAATCTCTATCTCTAGTTCTCTTATGCCAATAAATACAGCTCAGATAAATAGAGGTAGGATGGATGAACTGAAGAATCCATCTGACAATAAAAACATCCTAACTTAGGAAAAAAATAACTATCATGATAGGATAGATTGGTGTTAGTTTCAATACCTAATGAAGGTAGGGCAGTATATACTGCAAGAAATATATTCTGCACATAGTAAACTGTGCTCATAAATTTGTGCTGCCCATTACAAATAAGTCTTATATGCCTATAGTATATATTTTCCTTTGAACATGCAGAAAATTGCCCTAGTCATTCAAAATCACCGGAGTATTCATGATTTGAAAAGCCTTAAAATATGCAGATCACCTAGATTTTTTTTTTCACTTAAAATACTGGAGTAAAATAGGGTTGCAGAGTAAGCATAAAATATAACTTTTTATCCAAAACTGAATACATAGTAATCAAAGAAGGAAACATTGACAGACACAGGAAGTGAAAATAAAAGCCAAAACACATGTATATATATATATATATATATATATATATATATATATATATATGTGTGTGTGTATATATATATATATATATATATATATATATATATATATATATATATACATATATGTTTTGGCTTTTATTTTCACTTCCTGTGTCTGTCAATGTTTTCTTCTTTGATTACTATGTATTCAGTTTTGGATAAAAAGTATACATATATAGTGAGTGTGTATATCTATCTATCTATTTTTTTTCTTCTTCTTTTCTTGTATTACCTATTATCTGGCTTTGTGTGTTTACTGGTGGACTCAAAACACCAATCCATGCCTTTGTTCTATTGTTTAAAGCGACTCTGTACCCAGGGCCGTATTTACCAGTAGGCACCCGTGGTCCGGTGCCTAGGGCAGCACCTTGCAGGGGGGCAGCACCAGGGAGCAGGGGGACAGAAAAAACTAATTTTTTTGTTTTTATTTTTTTAGTTTCCCTCCTCCTGTTCAGACTTGCCAGTAAATCTGGTGTCTTTTCCAGGGGGGTGGGGTGTATGGTGGTATTGGTCAGGTCTGGTATCGCCAATAGGTGTGTGAAGATGGGGCGTCTTCAGGTTTAGTGCCTAGGGCAGCAGCAGCTGTTAATACAGCCCTGTCTTTTTTTTTAGCACAATTACTGCATCACCTGCCAAACAGACCCCAGGGCAGATCTTGGATTAAAAGCAGCTATCCGAAGGTACAAGCGGTTTGGGGGGGGAGGGGGCAGATTGTGAGTACAGAGTCGCTATAAGGGGAAATTGCTAGCAGCACCATCTCCTTCTACTCCACCCCTGTTCTTTACCAGATGGTTTGGAGAGAATAAGGAGCAGATGTGGGACATGAGAAGATGTCTGGAGCACCAAGACCCAGGTAAAGCATGTCCTGAACAGAGTAAGGCAACAGTCCAGGAGTTTAAAAAATTAAAGGACATGGCTTTCTGAGAGACCTACTACATGACCATTCCCTGTTTGTTGGCACCAGTTCCATAAAAAGGGCTACCTCCTTGAGTTTATGCATAACCTGGAACCAGGCAAGGAGGTGGTGGTGGAGATAGTAAACCCTATGCGATGGCTGTGTGGATGGTGAGCTGCAGCAATCACCCGTCCAGGTTTGCTGCACGCACTCAGAGAACCAGGACAAAGAATATAACCTACACCAATGTCAAACCCTGGTTGACACACTTGAGGACCTGAGCCTGACACCAGGACATGGAAGCCACTTCACAGGAGAAGAAAACATCCCCACAGCAGCCAATTTCACCTCATAAGCTGCTCCTACAAGCCATGGAGTCCCTCAAGCCGCCAACACCATCTCACCTTCTCCCATAGTGGCAGACCATCACCCGGAACCCACCTCTACATTTACATGTTCCCAACTGTGTGTACTATCAGGGGTTAGAGGATGTCCACACATCTCAGGGGCCAGAGGTCAAGTCTATATCTTGTCCCAGTATCTGCAGCTTGCAAAGAAGAGGCAGTTAGAGAGTCTCTGTTATGTACCCTTTGGGCAGTTATTGTTTGTGTTATGTAGGCCCAGTAGGCAAAGTGTTTAACCCCTTGCCTCCGCAGCCTGTTTTGGCCTTAATGCCCAGGGTATATTTTTCAAATCTGACCTGTCTCTATGTAGTGATAACTATGCGGTGCTTTTAATTATCGCGGTTATTCTGAGATTGTTTTTTTGTGACATATTTCCCTTTATGTTTGTGGTATACTTTTGTTCATACACTCAGTAGTTTTTTGTAAAAAAAAACACATTTGCGCAAAAATTTGAAAAATGTATGTTTCTTTATCTTCAAAACTCTCTTTTCCTAAGAAAGATAGTCATGCCACATGAACTAATTATTACTGCAACATCTACATGTCCATGTATGGTGACGTCATTTGGTGAACGTCCCTTTACTTGTTAGGATGTTAGAGGGCTTTGAAATTTTGCAGCGATTTTTCAAATTTTCAGGAACATTTCAAATTCTGATTTTTTTAGGGACCAGTTCAGTTCTGAAGTGGAATTGTGGGGCCTGTATGTAAGTTACCCCCATAAATCTCTCCACTGTAAAAACTGCACCGCTCAAAGTATTCAAAGTAATATTTCATAAGTTTATTAACCCATTAGGTGTTTCGCAGAAATTTAAGCAAGTTGGAGGGGAAGTCTAACATTTTCATTTTTTTTTTGGCTTATATTGTATTTTAATCCATTTTTTTCCGCGAACACAGAAAATACTAACTGAGAAATACCACTCACTATTTATTCCGCTTATTCCAATTTTTCTAGAAATCCCCCATATGTGGCCGCAGTGTGTCTCCTGACTCAACCACAGCCCTCAGACAGACAGAGGCCTGGTGAATTTTGGGGCCTTTTTTATTTCAGTTTTTTTTTTAGCCATTATACCATGTCACAGAGGCCTTCCGGTGCCAAAAATATTTGTGTAAGATAAGATGACGTTTCCATCGGTACCATTCGGGGGGACACCCTGATCATTTTTAATAAATTTTTTATGAGGTGGTACGAATAAAAAACACAATTTAGCAGCTGTTTTTCACCATTTTTTGTATGCTATTTACTATATGTCACGTATGACATATTATCGTTATTCGCCAGTTTGGTACGATTACAGAGATATCCATGTTATATAGCTTTTGTTATAGTTTATGGCATTTATACTATAAAAACTGTTTGTGTCTCGCATATTGTAAGAGTGGTAATATTTTTATTTTTTTGCCAATGGAGTTATGTGAGGGCTTTTTTTTTGCGGCATAAGCTGACATTTTTAGTGGTTCACCTTTTGGGTACATGTGACATTTTGGTTAGTTTTTTATTTATTTTTTTAAGGCCGTTAATCGGGTGGAATAATTAATGTAATGTAATGGTAATAGACAGGGTCATTACGGACGCGGTGATACCAAATATATATCTTATTTATAGTGGATCATTAATAAAGGGGGAAGGGGAATGTGTATATTTATTTAATTTATTATTTATTTATTATTCATTTATTTATTATGTATTTAATTTATTTATTTTAATTATTTATTTATGCATGTGTGTGTTTCGTGTTTTTTTCCCCCCACTTTCACTTTTCACATATATAATGCATTACAGCACATGATCTGTGCTGTAATGCATTACATATTGAATGATCTGTCAGTATTACACTGACAGATAATTCAAATGATCAGGTCCCTGCCTCTGTCGCAAGCAGCTAAAAGGGGGGAGGGAGCCGGCTGGGGGGGAGCATGGGGAGGGAGGGGAGCGCAGGGTCAGCTTCAGAAAGAGAGGGGTGCCTGGGGGGAGCGCAGCAACGGCACAGCATGTGCCGCTGCCTCTTCCCAGCACCCAGATCCACCGGAGGCAGCAGATCTCCTCATAGATGCTGTGGTCGCACCGACCGCGGAGTCTATGGGGTTAACTGCCCAGAGGGAGCACAGCTCCCCTCCTGGCAGTGGCAGCGCTAGGAGGCTGTGTGAAACAGCCTCCTCCCGCTGCCCGATCTCAGCTAGGGACAGTGGGGGGTGGCAGGGAAAGCATGATGTCCAGGGACGTCATGATGCGTTCTGGCATTGATTTTCATGACGTCCCTGGACGTCATATTGCGGGAAGGGATTAAGTTCTGACATGTTGGCGACATATTATGTTTAAGAAAATTGCCCGGTCATTACACCAATTATATGTCAGGAAAACAGACTATTGTTATTTGGGGGTTAGTTTTGTTGGGGTCTAGTGTGTTAAAAAACGGTACTACTATGATTGCTACTGGATGATATTTGGTGACTATTTTATGCAGGGACGCTAATGGACACTACTTTTTATGTACAAGAGGACTTCTATCTATAAAAAGGGACTTCTAATTCAAATGATACCATACAGCTTTTACAGTTACAGAAGTTCTTATGTTATTTCGTCACAACTACAGCATTCACCAGACTCCCTTGTTTACGGGTGTTTATAGGAAAACTTTTAATATGGATGCTGCTTAAAGCTAATGGAGTACTCTGAACCCTAATGGATGCTAAGACCAAGTGCTGTTTAACAGTGGCTTATGAATGACCTTAAAGGGAAACAAACCTGCTAATTTCTCCTTGCAGCCGCCTACCTCATCTTTACGGTAAGAGAAACATATCTGTTTCTCTTATGGCTCTACTAGGCATTGCTCCCACCTAGCCAGAATCCTGCTCCACACTGATGAGGGGCAACACCCCGAAACAGCTGTATGTGGATGGTTACCTGGCCTTGGTTTTTCCCTTGTCATTACATTGACTTATATTGAATGTTAGTAGTATATCTGCGCACACTTTCTGGGTGCAATAAGAAACTTAAAACTTTACTGAAAAAATATTAATTGCACACCAAGAGAAACCATGTCTTTTCATTTTCTCATGCTCTTATTTTATTCCAATATGTATACACAGAAAAATGGCTCCAAAGTTAGGCACATATATTTTCTCTTTATATCACGTTAATCTTTGTAAAGTATACCATAATGCGAACGTTTCGGTCTAAAGTGACCTTTTTCAACAGGTATACATTGGTGGGTGGTAGAAAAGGGAAAATGTGCCAACTGCATAGATGTTCCTGTCGCGGCCGGAGGTGGTTTTGATGGTTTCCTTACAGGAGCCACCACTTGGCTGGGTCCTTCCCGGAGGGATATCTGCCTATTCCTGTGTTTCGAGACTCTTCGATAAGGCTCCACGGGCTCTTCTTTTGCATATTCATCTTTACGGTGCCTTTGTTTTCCTTGTAGGCCCCACCATTTTTCAGAAGTTAAATATGTCAATTAGCTTGTTTGCAGCATTGGGGATGTTCCATGACCCCCAGTGCACCATATGGCCTGCTTACCACCTCCTTCGGTCATGCCTACCTAAAGAGTGCCTGGCTTTTGCATAATTAAATATGCATAGGTAGGCATGACCAAAGGAGGCGATGGGCAGGCTGTTTACGAATCAATTTTTTTTGCAAAGTTTAGCTCAAATCTCAGTTCAGAAAGTTTGGTTCCCTCATCTTTACTGTTGATACAGAACTTTGGCAGTTTTGTTACCAGTTGTAGAGACATAAAGATTTTACCTTATCCAAATCTACAACAGGCAACAGCAGAGCCCAACCACCTTCAATGATCGCCATGGGCCTTATTTATCATCATTGCAAAATCTAGCTTTACTCAAAGCTGTATTTGCTTAAAAGGGATTCAGCGCTCTGCTGAATCTAGGGTGGGCTGCATTAAGGGCACAGTGTAGTCTTTCCCTGCTCCCCTCCTCCAGCTGACTTACTGTAGAACTGTAATAGAGACAACGATCAGCCGATGACAACAATCGTGTCTTTTGGTCCTCACCTTAATTCAATGGCCGCCAACCGCCCACCGACTGCTGACAATTGTGAAAAATAAATAATAAATGTTTAGATTACCCCTCCACACTCCCAGTGTTTTTCTGCTTTATGCTCGCATCCCGGAGCTGCCACTGTAGCTTCAGAGCAGGTCTATAAACTTACAGGCCACTCAATCAATCACTGGCCACGGCAGTCCCAGCCAGTGATTGGATGAGCGGCCTGTCAGTCCAGAGGCTCAATCTGAGGCTACAGCGGCAACTTCGGGAAGTGGGCAGAAAGCAGAAGAACACCAGGTGTGCGGAGAAGTAATGTATACAGTTTAGGGCCTTGCTAATTGATAATTGAGCCATGTAATAGGCTCAGTAAACAAGCGCCAGTGAAGCAGATTGGCGCTCGTTCGCATTATTGATCGTACTGTCATTGGGCTGTCTAATAGGGACCCTAAGGATAGGCAATAGATTACAAAGTCCCAGAAAATCACTTTAATACACAGGTGTCTCACCACAGCTGAATGTATTTATCTTCATATATTCATTGGTCAATATGTGCAACAAAATGTCCCTCTTATTTCACTAAAGATAAATATATGATGACCATGTTGAAAATTCCAACAAGAAAAATAATATGAGCAATAGAATTATGAGTTAAGTGTTCACTTAATATCAACTTAACATCTGAAATATAGAAAAAATACATTCTTAGAGGGTTAAAATCTATAGCTATAGTTTAGTTTAAAGTTAGGCATTGTAAAACTAGTAGATGCATGGATGATAGTGATTTGCAGACAAATATTAGATAACTTCATAAAAATTATAGTGTGTAGTGTTGTAAGTAAATCATTGTCACAGTATTCACAGTACCAGTTGTTGTGCACTTTTATAAGGCTGGGTTCACACACTGTATACTTCAGGCAGTATTTGGTCCTCAAGTCAGGTCCTCATAGCAACCAAAACCAGGAGTGGATTGAAAACACAGAAAGGCTCTGTTCACACAATGTTGAAATTGAGTGGATGGCCGTCATATAACGGTAAATAACTGCCATTATTTCAATATAACAGCCGTTGTTTTAAAATAACAGCAAAAATTTGCCATTAAATGACGGCCATCCACTCAATTACAACATTATGTGAACATAGCCTTTCTGTGTTTTCAATCCACTCCTGGTTTTGGTTGCTATACAGCCTCACAAATACAGCCTCAAATATACATAGTGTGAACCCAGCCTCAATATAGCACCTTTATATTATTTTTATCTGCAATTTTCAGCTTTGGTATGAACAGTCAGTCACCTGTAATCAAAGCAAAATACAAATCCACTGAAACTTGGGTAATAAAAAAAAAACATCGCAGTAGGAAAGTTATTACAAAATCAATTGCAGATATGAAAAAATATATTTTTTTTCTGTATGTTTTTATTTGTACAGGTAAAAACATTTCATAGCATTTTACAATTTTTCATAGAGTGCCTTTCTTATAGAAAAAAATCAATAGGAAGAAAAATGTAATTATATTAAAATAATAAAATGTTCTGCATATGATGTATAGTCTGCTATTCTTGCTAAACTCCATGGAGGTATTAATACAGTCTTGCTATTAGTTTCGTGTACATTGTTTGTGATGCTACATCCACCGGTTTTGTGAATAAGTTTATGTGACCCCTTTCCTTAGTGCCACTCACAAAGTGCCCCCTTAGTACACCCACACACAAGGTACCCTTTTTTTTAGAGAGACGCTGCCTCTCTAACATGCTTCTTCTATACCCAGTCATGTGACTTGCAGTTTTATTTATTAGTGCCACTTACTTGTTCAGCCTTTTGTTGCCCTGTCCCAACTTTTTTGATGTGCATTTCTGCCACCAAGTTTTAAGGCTAGGTTCACACCAACGTTTTACCCTCCACCCCAATTCTGTTTCTCTTTTCAATTTTGAGAAACTGAACGGGTCTATCATACTCTCCATTAATTTCATAGGGTTTTTTTTTTATTGTGCACCATTTACTTCAGTTGCGCTCCGTTTTCATCAAATTTGTGAGTGTTCCATTTTTTAAAATAGACATAAAATTTGTTCATGCACAAATTTTTAGTCCATCCCAAAAAGTTATGTGAATTGAACATGCACATCCATTTTTTTTTTTTTTTTTTACATTATATTTAAATTGTCAATGATTACAGATCTAAATGGAAGGTATTTCCGTTCATGTCTGTTTGCAAGTTAGGGTTTGTTTGTTGACACTGCGTTTTTCCAGTCGGTTTAACAGATCCATTTTTATATGGTTACTTTTAACATTCACAAAAACATGGTCAACTGCATTTTTGTGTAACCAAAACTAGCCAATTATGTATACCTTAGGTGAAATGTGTAGGCTTTTGCTACTCTGCTACCACAATGTAAAAGATGAATTTGGGTTGCTGGATAATAGAGAAGAGATAAGAGAGATAAAGTAAAGAGCACAGTAGTTACTTCTTAGCACAAAACTTAAAATGTAGAAAGTCTACTGTTTTTTTCTGCCACAGATGTCCAGCACACCTAGAGGATAATGGATAAGGATAAGGATAAGGATAAGGATAAGGATAATGAGTTCATGATGTGTGCCAGGGTTGCTGCTGTCTGTGTCAGACTGGTCAGGGTGTGGGGGTGCCAATTTGTCAAGGGCTGTTTTGAGGGTGCTGTGGTTGTGCTTGTCATCTGGAGAGGGAAGAGATAGTACAAAGTGATTAGTGTACAGTGTCTAGAAATTGTTGTGTATTAATAACGCATAGGTTTCTGTATGATAACAGCAGGAATGTCAGTAGATAGGAATTGAGGAAGCCATGTAGGAAAAAGGTCCAGAAAACATTGAGGTGAGTCAGGGGGGCAATAGATGACTATGACTTTCAGGGAAAATGGCTGAAAAAGTCATGGTACAGTATATACAACAGAAGAGGAGAATGAAAGGGAATGACCTGAAAAGTGCATTGTAGGGAGAGAATAAAACAGACTCCTCCATCATACATGCTCTCAGGTCTAAGGCTATCGGAGAAATGAAAGCCACCTTAGGTCAGATACCTTCACCATCTCTTTTGTATTACAGCTTTAACTTAATTACTCTAAGGCTACAGGCAGGCCACAGGTATAAAGAGGGCTTGATACAAAAGGGGAAAGCGAGGCTGTCAGAGTGTACAAAACTGGTTGAATGGTCAAAATGGGGCAATAAATCTGAATAATGGCATACCAAAGAGAAAGAAGATAGACACAAATAACAACTTGATTATGCTGGGAGCAGTAGCGGACGATAAACCTGTGGACAAAATAAAATAGAACCAGATGCCAGTTGTGGTGATGAAATCTGTTGCAGAGTATATTCATTCTGGTCTAATTCTAAAGAGGTTACTTAAAAGGGTTGTCTGGGATATTTTAATAAACTAGCATTGCATCAACCTCTGTGGTTGTTGCATATTCTACATACACATCTATTTTTTATTTAGAGCACTTACTGTGTTCTCAGACTTAGTCACATGACCACTCTGCCTGTGTTTTCTTTACTTCCTGTGATGTCACGTTCCCTTTCTGTTTCCTGTTCCTGCCAGTGAGGGAACAGTGAGTCATCAGGTGGGCAGGGTTATGCCTCCACATTTCTTTAGCCACACTCCTAACATGTAACTAACATCTGAGGCCAGAAGAAACTGCTGCAGTAAGGAGAGCATGACAGACTATAATCTCTGTACAGCACTGCAGCATAGGTTGGAGCTATAAACAGTAAATAAAGGAACTATAGGGGTGATTTATCAAAACTTGTGCAGAGGAACAGGGAAGCAGTTGCCCATAGCAACCAGTCAGATTCTAGGTTTCATTTTTTAAAAATGAAAGAAGCAATATAATTGGTTGCTATAGGTAACTGAGCAACCGCTTCTCTGCACAGGCTTTGGTAAATCTCCCCCTACATTGTTACTATTGTAGTGTAAAGATGTGAGTGTTAGGGCAGAGCTGCTGCTGTGTGTAATATGGAGAGGAGAGAGGCTGTTGCTGTGTGTAATAGGGAGAGGAGAGAGGATACTTCACCTCATGGCAGTCACCATGTCATCTATCAATCTATTGCTGAGGTAAACTTGTAACAGAATCCTGCCTCATTGAGACCCCGCCCACCTGTAGGATGCTACTGTAGTGTATATGTAATCCAGGACTACAACTCCTATCATGTATATGTGTGCTGGGGTTTGTAGTGCTACAACAGATAAGAGTAAAAAAAACTAGTTTATTTATTAGTATAAGTAATTGGCAGACACTGAGCCACCATGCTGTTCAAAAGACACTTGTAGTAATACAGACATTTCCTGCCTATGGGTAGAGGGGGTGGAGCTAGATTCAGAGAGAAGGGGGTGTGGCTATAGGCTTGCAGAGCTGTGATGTCACTGCTGACCCCTGTGACCTGGAAGTTCTTTTTGTAAACAAACACAAATCCAAAAAGCAGCAACAGAGGAGGAGGCCCGGGGACACAGAGGAGAAAAAAGGTTAGAGAAAACCACTCAGGGAAAGGGGCAGATTACAAATTATTCACATTTCCAGTAAGAATAAAATGTTGGACAACCTCTTTAGGCTGGGTTCACACACTGTATACTTCAGGCAGTATTTGGTCCTCAAGTCAGGTCCTCATAGCAACCAAAACCAGGAGTGGATTGAAAACACAGAAAGGCTCTGTCCACACAATGTTGAAATTGAGTGGATGGCCGTCATATAACGGTAAATAACTGCCATTATTTCAATATAACAGCCGTTGTTTTAAAATAACAGCAAAAATTTGCCATTAAATGACGGCCATCCACTCAATTACAACATTATGTGAACATAGCCTTTCTGTGTTTTCAATCCACTCCTGGTTTTGGTTGCTATACAGCCTCACAAATACAGCCTCAAATATACATAGTGTGAACCCAGCCTTAAACTGTATCCCATTAGATGGAGCACAAAAGACAAATGTTACTGGAACAGAAAGGTCACCAGGATGCCCTAAGAGAAGATGGGCTTATTAGCCTGTTACTTGACATGTACCAAATGGTATTCCCTCATTGTGGTGGCCCCTTAAGCAAAATTAGGGACTAGTGGGGAAACTACAGAACTGACAACAAAAGGAAATATAATGCACAGAAATAGGCAGATAGTTTATGAAACTGTCTGGAATATCATTTTGTGTTATCTGTACGTGGCACCTAAGAAACTTCAGCCCATCGCACAGAAAACAGACCTAATACAGCTATGTTATGTTAAAATACTTACGACTGTTACGTCAATGAACATGGGATGGAAGAAACAAAACAAAAATACAGAACCTACATTTTCTGGCAATGAAAAGTTAAATCACAAACTTTGCAGCTTCTTTTAGTAACCATATTTATGTAATTTTTATCCAATAACACATAGCTTTTTGTCAATGCACTGCAGCCAGAGGATGTCTTGAAGTCCCTTGTAAGATGCAGCATCGGAAGTTAATGTCGTTTATGTACATTATTTTGCTTTTTAGGTCGCTCTGTTGTATACGTTAGATATATTTTTTTAAACAAGCATATTTGCAGATTCCACATTAAGGAGTAAGTGGCAGTGTGTAATGGACATAAAATGACACATTAATCACACTGAATATACTCTTTGGATGATAATGATAAACGATAAAATCACTTATAGACAATATTCACAGAATGCAATTTACATCAGGAATAAATTACCATATAACAAATTGAAGCAGTGTTTAGTTGACCCATGAAGAAAGTTACTGTGTAGTTTTTGTTTGCAGATCTTGATTTCAGTATTTTAGGATGCATGCATAATATCTGGTGAGCCCCTTCAACTGTAGACAGATTGTTGTTTTAGGCTTTATCTACATACTGCAGAACATCCATAACCCCATGTAGTGCGCAGATCATGCTGGTCCATATGAATGTATGAGATTTATTTCTGACAAATAAAGGCTTTCAGTGAACAATTTATCTAATATTAAATAAGAAAACATCTTCAAATAAAAAGAAGTTCTGTAAAGATAGTGCCCATTGTTGTGATTAAAATGTTTCGATTAAATGATATACTGCCTTAAGCAGAAGTAGATGGTGTTCTTACAGTCTACATGACGCTGGAAATTTGGGTATTTTATTATATAGATACATTCTGAACATTGCAATTATTCTGCCATGAACAAAGTTTAGGTTTATGCACATAAAGGCTGTGGGGATCCATAACATTTCTGTAATAAATGTGTATAAGTGGTTATAAAGAATCAAAAATACTCAGTCAACACTCCAAAATATTTCAAGGGGTATTTCAGTATCATATTTTTCTTTAACTATGCTGGGGGCATAACCTTCTTAAAGTTTAAAATTCTATATTTTTGTACGTGTATTGATGTACTTGGTTTATTTTAAGGTTGGCTTGTACAATATCTTTTTGATGAATGTTTAAGATTTATCTTTTTGATAATAAAGACTACAATTTTTTTTAAAAAAATGTGTTGGGGCATGATAAAAAAAAAAAGGTCATACCTACTCCATTCCATAGTGGCTTCCATTCCAGTGACTTCTGGTCCTCTCCAGTCACTGTCCATTGCTACTTCTGAGACAAGCTGTTGAAGCAGGTCCCACCAGCTTAAGGCAGAACCATTTAGGTTCTGCTGAGATTGCTTGTGACAGACGTAGCAACAAGTAGTTGCTGGAACAGAAACTGCAGCCAGTCACGTTTTTTTTTACTTTCCACATTATAAGATAAAAGACATATGAACATGGAATGCCACTTAAAAGTAACTCTGTACCCACAATCTGACCCCCCCCTAAACCACTTGTACCTTCAGATAGCTGCTTTTAATACAAGATCTGTCCTGGGGCCCGTTCGGCAGGTGATGCATTTATTGTCCTAAAAAACAACTTTTAAACTGGCAGCCCTGTGCCCAACGGCTGTGGTCTAGATTGTGTATGCATTAGGCTGGCACACCCGCTCTGATCATTAAGGCACCTGTGCAGTGTTCACTGCAGAGGAATATGAAAGAGGGTGAGGAGGAGGGACGGAGGGGTGGTGCAAAGTTAGGGCACAGATATTGTAGGCCACGGCCGTTTGACTCAGGGCTATAAGTGTAAAAGTTGTTTTTTAGGACTATAACTGCATCACCTGCCGAACATACCTGCTGAACATGCATAACCTGCCGACCCCAGAACAGATCTTGGATTAAAAGCAGCTATCCGAAGGTACAAGTGGTTTGGGATGGACATATTGTGGGTACAGAGTCGCTTTAAAGAGTACCTGTCTATAAAAATCTTCTGAAATGTGAACAGACATGTCAAAAGTTATTGATCCCACTGGATCTCACTGCTGGGATCAGGAGATATAGCCAGGAAGAGGATGCGGCAGCAGCGTGATCCACTCCCTGGCCACCTGCTCTGACCGTCAAAATGGTCTCTTAGGGTGGTATTCCATGGGCCGACCAGGGCCCGATCAATGATGTAAACGAGCGCCGATCTGCTAGATCGGCGCTCGTTTACTGGGCCTATTCCACGGCCCGACAATCGTTTAGCGAAGGCTGCAGGGACATCGTTACCTGTTAATGTGAATGTGCTGGCTACCACGGTCTTATGACATGTCAAAAGTTATTTTCAATACTCTTGAAAATTAGGTGGAATGTGAATATTTGAATAAATTGGTGACTAAAGACACCACATTCTTAACTTTAATACCTCCTTTTTTAAACATTTGTATCACTGGAACATTATAGCAGGTTGGTTACAGAGTTGCTAACCTGATTTTAATTTTTTATCTGGATAACTTAGCCAAAATAAGTAATGCATGTGCATAACTCGGAATTCTAATAAGACATCAGCAGCATTTACTGTGGACTAAGAAATGATAATAATTACAATCAAATAAATCTGCTCAAAACACAAAAATGCAGACTGATTTTTTTCACAGATGAGAAAAAAATGCCCCAATTTATATGGATTGTCCAGGAATTACCAACAGTTAGGAAATCAGTTGGTGCCTTGAGGCCTCACTGGCTCAACATGTAGTGTTGTTTTTCTTTTTCTGTACAGTCTGTGGCTGGGTTCACACTACGTATATTTCAGTCAGTATTGTGGTCCTCATATTGCAACCAAAACCAGGAGTGGATTAAAAACACAGAAAGGATCTGTTCACACAATGATGAAATTGAGTGGATGGCCGCCATTTAATGGCAAATATTTGCTGTTATTTTAAAACAATGTCTGTTGTATTGAAATAATGGCCGTTATTTACTGTTATATGGCGGCCATCCACTCAATTTCAACATTGTATGAACAGATCCTTTCTGTGTTTTTAATCCACTCCTGGTTTTGGTTGCAATATGAGGACCACAATACTGACTGAAATACACGTAGTGTGAACCCAGCCTGTAGCAGCAGAAAGTGGAAAACAGCCTCAAGTGGACCCTAGCTCTGACACAGTAACAGACCTCAAAGGTTAATACAAGTCCTTTGGGAGCTGACTTTAAAAAAGAGATAAGTGAATTTACAGTAATAATAATTTCCTACAGCACAGGTGTCAAACTCAGGCCCTCCAGTTGTTACAAAACGACAATCCTATCAGGTCTAGACAGACAAAACTAAACCTTTGACTGTCCAAGTATGATGGGAATTATAGTTTTGCAACAGCTGGGTTAGGTATGTGGGTTGTCCCAGTATGTAGGATCCCCCATATAGTAATACAGTCCCCTTCTATGACCCCCTTGTTGTGCTCCCATATAGTAATAAATGTCCCCTCTTGTGCCCCATATAGTTATAATGTCCCTGCTGTGTATAGCCCCCATAGTAATAATGCCCCTTGCTGTGCACCCCACATACTGATAATGCTCCTGCTGTATACAGATCCTAACCCACCCACAGTAATAATTCCTTCTGTTGTGCCCTCATAGTAATAATACCCCCTGCTGTGCCCAACAACAACATTCTCACCTATTCCAGGCAGGGGGCAGCTTATCTCCATCATCCACGTGATGGATCTTCCAGCAGGAGCACTGACGTCATATTATTGCGCCTGCTGGAGAGATCACGTCCCGGCTGCTCATAGTCTGCGGGCACGAAGTGTCCACAGCCTATGACAATGAATAGAGCAGCAGGTCGCTGACAGGTCCTGCTTCTCTATTCAGTTACTGATGTTCAGCCCACTCACCCTGCATTGCAAGTGCTGAACTTTACAGCGACGTTCCCTAAAAGCTGTGCGTTTGCAGCTTCTAGGGATACTGAAAGGGGAACAACTGAGCGGGCGACAGGCCCCTCTGCCTCACACTGGCTGCACATGCGGTTTGTCCACCACTGTCTTTATGGATGAAAAACTATTTTCTCTATTATACAGAATGTTGGGCCATCTTTAACCCCTTCAAGACAAAGCTCTTTGATGCCCGGATGTCCAGGTCAAATTAAAGTGGCACTCCGGCAAGGGGGCATTTTTTCCTGGGACCGGGGAGGAGGTGGCTGAGGGAAACGACGTCCACTCACCTCCGCGGTTCCAGCGGCGGGTCCCGCATAGCGGCGCTCCGGTCCCCGGTTCCTGGCCGCTTCCTGGTGTCTGAAGCAGGTCCGAGACGATACGTCTCAGGTTTCAACTTGAAATGGATCCCGCCTCAGTCACTGACTGGCTGAGCGGACCTGAGTCACGTCTCGGGCCCGCGTCAGACACTAGGAAGCGACTGGGAACCGGGGTCTGGAGCGCTGCGATGCTGGACCCGCCTCTGGAACCACGGAGGTGAGTGGACGTCATTTCCCTCAGCCACCTCCTCCCCGGTGTCAGGGAAAAAATGCCCCCCTGCCGGACTACCCCTTTAATGCAATGTTCCTCCTCACCTTCTAAGAGCCATAGCGCTTTTATTTTTCCATTTGCAGGGCTGCTTGGGGTGTAATTTTTTGCACCATGATCTCTAGTTTTTATTAACATCCTATTGGTGTAACAGAAAAATTTTGATTAAATTTTAATTGCTTTTTATACATTTTTTCTGATATATAATTTTATAGAATCAGCAATCCTAGTGTGTTTTTTTCCGTTTACACCATTCACCGTGCAGGACTAATAATGTTATATTTTAATACATTGGACAATTCTGCACGCTACAAGATGTGATATGTTTATTTATTTTTTAAAATATTTTATTTTATAATGGGCTAGGGGGTATTTTAAACTTTTAAGGGCAGGGGGGTTTATAAGTTTTTTTTATACTTCTGATAGTATGTAAGCTCATGCATGCGAGCAGGGATCTCACTCCTCATGTATGGATAATTATATGTATCTCTGTAATGTCTATTTTTTTGTCTATGTATGTACCCCCAGAATTGTAAAGTGCTGCGGAATCTGTTGGCGCTATATAAATAAAAATTATTATTATTATTATACTTTCAAAAACTTTTTTATTAAACTTTTTTTCACTGTAAAACATGCAATCATTAGATAGCATAGCGTAGATTAGTGTAATAGGTGATCTATGCATAGAGCCTGCCTGAGAGCAGACTCTATTCATAGATGGCCGATCAGACAGGATGGAGGTAAGTGACTTACCCCCGCCTGTCAGCACAAGCGATCAGGACCCTTGCAGCATGGCTTGTTTTGTCACTGAGTACCTTAAACGCCGCGATCACTATAGATCGCGGAATTTAAGGGGTTAATGAGATGCAGCTGCGAGATCGCAGCTGTCTCTTATTACCTCTGGCCCCGGACACACTGATGTTTTACTGACGGCAAGTGGTTAAGCATAGGATTTATTAATTAATGGCCACATATGAATACGGTCAACACAATCAAATAGGGACAATGTATGTGGTTGGAGGAGGTATCTAAGATACCCAATTTAAAAGAAAACTAACAGTAAAAGAATAAGAAATAAAAGTCAAATTAATAAAAAATAAATAAATTTTAAAAATATAAATAATTTTACCCTTTAAGGAAAGAGCCCAAAATGACCTTAAAGAGAACCTATCACCTAAAAATCATTGTCCCTATTATTAAAGGTCATCTGTCCCTAAGTCTATTCCTGAAGCTACAGACTGCCTTTGCAGTCTGTATCTTATACTTTACCTAATCCTCTTCTTTGGTGTAGTAATGACGGGGGCGCCGCCATCTTGATGACGTCACTCTGGAACGCACGTGCGTTCCAGCGTGACGTCATCAAGATGGCGGCGGACGACTTTGCTGCACCGGAACAAGTGGATTAGGTAAAGTATAAGATACAGACTGCAAATGCAGTCTGTATCTTTATGAAGTCTATTTATGAAGATACAGACTTCATTTACAGTCTGTATCTTATACTTTACCTAATCCACTTGTTCCGATACAGCAAGGCCAGCCGCTGCCATCTTGATTACGTTACTTGCGTTCCACTGCTGGAACGCAAGTGACGTCTTCAAGATGGAGGCGGCCGGCCTTGCTGTACCGAACAAGAGGATTAGGTAAAGTATAAGATAAGAGCCGTCGCAAGACAGGAGGTAAAGTGTGTATATTGCAAAAACGCGCCAATAAAAATAATTAAGTCTATTGGGGGAGGGGCTATGGTGTGCTTTTAAAAACTTAAAAAAACTTTTTATGTCCCCTTAAGGGACTTTAACATTTTTAGGCCATGTTTACACAACCGATTGCCGATTTGCAACACGGCCGTGATTAATACTTTACTTACATTGTGCTGCAGCTGAGGGGATCCCAGCCGGAGTGTATACACATAGGGGGACTTTTTTTTAAAGGCGAAAATGCCTTTTTTAGGTGCAGATGGGCCAGATCGGCATAAAAATATTTGCGAATATTTTTTTCGCATCGGGCCGATCTGCGCCACCTTAGTAAGTGGGGCGGAGAGGGGGCATTCCGAGGGGGCTGCTGCTCATAGAGGGGCCGTGGCCTCTGCTTGCGCCTCATTTATTATTTTTCCAGGGGAAAAAAAATGGTACTGAAACCTATGCCAGCTCTGAGCTGGCACCTCTATATAAATCCTCTGAGCTCCGGAGCTGCGGGGACATTTGTAAGCCTGGCATAAAAACGCTGGACTTCATAAATGTCCCCTATAGTATACACTCCGGCCAGGATGGCTAGCAGCACCGCAAAAAACTGATATGTCAGAGAACCTGTCAGTTCACACAATGGAGCGTGTGGCACCGGCCGCACGCTACATTGTGTGCAGCAGGGAATTCTGATGTGGGCGCGTATGGATGCGCCTGCATCCAAATTTAGCTGAAGTGAAGATCATCTGGCCGGTACTGCAGTAACGGCCGGGATGAACTTTTCAGACACTAGCCGGGTCACAGAATGGCCAGTGTCTTACGCCATGTGAACATGGCCTTACATTGGATTTCTAACACTGATCACTGCTGCCATAGCATAGCATTGATCAATATTTTCTGAGATCATTGCATAGAGCCTGCCTATAGACCACAGAAGATAAAGAAAATGACGTCATAGAGGGGGCAGGGACTACATTACCAATGTAGGCAAGGAGATAATGGAATGTCTGCCATAAAGCCCTACCAAGATGACACTGTCCACCAATGATAAAATACATTTTTGACTGTAGAGAGAACAATGATGTTTATACAGGTAGATATGAAATATGCAAAATGTAAGCTTCAGAATGGTGCTGAGAACCCCATATATGGTAACGGAGTGTGACAATATCACTTTAAGTGACAGCTGTTGTGATATTTTAATCAACCAATATTTCAAAGTAGGGGCAAACATTTCTAGGTAATTTCCTACTCCAAAACAGCCCTCTCTCATCCAAAAGCCCTTCATTAACCCCTAGACGACCCTGGACGTAGGGTTACGTCATGGAAGTCTGTCCCCAGACGACCCATGACGTAACCCTACGTCCTGGGTGTTTCTCCCGCTATGAAGCGCTCTCCGGAGCAGAGCGTGCTTCATAGCAAGTGGGGGCCGGCTGCAGTGAGCAGCCGGGACCTCACCGGTAATGACACGCTGCAGCGATCGTGCTGCCGCGTGTCATTAACCTCTTAAACGCCGCGGCGTTTAAGTGTAAGTGACAGGGGGAGTCCCCTGTCACTTACCGATCGGGACCCCCGCAGTGTGACTGCGGGGGTCCCGATCATTGAAACGGACTGCCTGAGGTCTCTTACCTGCCTCCGTGCGGTCCGATCGGCGATCTGCTACACTGAGCCTGCACAGGCAGGCTCAATGAGCAGATCGCCGATGACACTGATCAATGCTATGCCTATGGCATGGCAATGGTCAGTGTAAAAATCAAACTAGTGTATGTACAAGTCCCCCAAAGGGACTTCAAATGTCTAAAAAAAAAAAAAGTTCAAAACACTATTACACTACCCCAAAACCCCTCCCCCAATAAAAGTCTAAATCACCCCCCTTTCCCATTATATAAATAAAACATATAAAAATAAATAAATAGATAAACATATAATATACCGTAGCGTGCGTAATTGTCCGATCTATTAAAATATAACAAGCGTCATTGTGATCGGTAAACAGCGTACACGAAAAGAGGGAAAAAAGTGCGCAGATTACCGATTTTATGTTACATTATATATTTAAAAAAATCAATAAAAAGTTATCAAAACGTCCGATCTTCACAAATATGGTATTAATAAAAACTAGAGATCATGGCGGAAAAAATGACACCCCATACAGCCCCGTAGGTGAAAAAATAAAACTGTTATAAGCGTCACAATAGGCCCATTTTATTAATATTTAATTGCCAAAAAAAAGGATTTCATAAAAAAAAATATATATAACATTAGAGAATCTGTGTAACCTGCATATGGTTGTGTTCGGACTGACCTATAGAATAATAGTGTCATGTCGCTGTTACCATATAGTGCATTACGTAGACACAGGAACCCCCCAAACGTTACCATATTGCATTCTTTTTTACGATTTCACCTATTTATATCTTCATAAATAATATATTTGGAATTCCATCATACATGTTATGGTAAAATGAATGACGCCATTACAAAGTACAACTATTCCTGTAACAAACAAGCACTTACATGGCTTGTAGATAGAAAACTGAGAGTGCTAGAGCTCTTAGAAGGGGAGGAGGGAAAAAACGAAAACACTAAGATCAAAATTTGCGCGGTCCACTGGGTCATTTTGGGCCTGGTCCTCAAAGGGTTAAATAGCATCATTTTAGCTCCACCTTCTAACCTAGATATCCTTGCCTGTAAACCCCTATTTTTCCTATCCCTCGCTAGCTTACACCACAAGCTTTATGTGTCATGTACTTCCTATGTTAACCTGTGGACCACTTCAGGGCTTGCCTTCTATTTGCTATAGTGTAACACCCTTTTAACCCTTTCACCGTAATACTTTTATTTTTCCATCTAAAGAGCCATATAAGGGCTTGTTTTTTGCAGGACCAATTGTACCGTGACTCCTTTTTATTTTATAAATTTCAAATCTGAATTAAAAATATTTGTAGGATGAAAGAGAAAGAAAAAAAATGTGATCTGTAGTTTTTATTGGTACCATTGTTTTAGACCTTTTTAATATTTTCTTTTATCTAATTAAACAAAAAAACAGCATTTTTTTCTTCTTCCTTCATTAACAGTATGGGATTAATAAAAAATGTTAATATGTTGGACAATATTTGACTGCAGATCTGGCATAAACGTGACAGAGACCTTCAGAAGACCTTGGGCTGCCATGGTGATGGATTGGCCCCTGCACTCTCATTTTATGAAGCTGATCCAACCCATCAATGGTTTGCAGCGCTTCTGTTAAAATGCATCTGTCAGCTGGCAGCAGCTTGTAAATGGTTAAATTACCAACATTATTATGACTGCTGATCATTAGCAGGGAGTGCCTGCTGCAGACAGCAGCCAATAGCCTCTGTGTATTAGACGGCTCAGCCCCTGAGTCCGTTCCATAGTTAATGATGTCAATAGGCAGATCAGGGATGGAAAGAGTTTAAAAGCTTCGGATGTAAGTGTCAGCTGATATGCTATTTTTTGCAATACCGATGTCTCTACTGTCTTCTAGTGGGTTTCAATGTCAGACAGTTATGGATACAGACAAAATGTTATTTTTAGACTAATCAAAAACATTGTATACACAACTGTATTAAAGAGTTCTCCAGTGCCTTGAGACTGGAGCATTTATTTGATTCTCTGCTCCCACTGTCATAAAGAAATGAAAACTTAAGGGTAGACTTACCAAACCTTGTGTAAAGTAGCTATGGCATTGTTGCCCACATCACACTGACAGCTGCATTTAAATGGCATTGGTGATGCAGTGGTTCAAATCAACTTCCTGCAATATTGTGGGGAGCCAATCCATAGTCAGTTCAGCCTGAGGCCTCTACTAGGCCTCCCGTGACTGCCTGACTTGGCTTATAGCAGGCTGAAGAAATAGAGTGCCAAGATAATGAATTAATGCACTACGTATTGGTCCTTTTACACGGAGCAATAATTTGCCCAATCGATCATTTAACGACTTTAAAGCAACAATTTGGTTTTTACAACGATGAGCGTTTAGACAAAGAGATAAATCATTAGAAAAATCATTATTGCGATCGTTTTAAGATCGCTTAAGCCTATCTCACACATAGGGTGCATCTGTAAGAGACTGTTTAGACGAAGCGATGTGTGAATTTTCAGCGAACGACCAATGACGATTTAAGAACAGGTTGAAAGGTCACGATTAGAGATGAGCGAACCTCGAGCATGCTCGAGTCCATCCGAACCCAAACTTTCGGCATTTGATTAGTGGTGGCTGCTAAAGTTGGATAAAGCCCTAAGGCTATGTGGAAAAAATGGATATAGTCATTGGCTGTATCCCTGTTTTCCAGACAACCTTAGAGCTTTATCTAACTTCAACAGCCACCGCTAATCAAATGCCGAACGATCGGGTTCGGATGGACTCGAGCATGCTCGAGGTTCGCTCATCTCTAGTCACGATGAACGATTTCTCGCTAGTCGCTTGATCGCTCTCTGTGTTTACGCGAGCAGATTATGACTCAAATGCGATCGTTATTGCAAAAATTCGAACGATAATCGTTCTGTGTAAACGTACCATAATTAATTAAAAGTGATTAAATGGTCTGATCTATACACACATGGTACCAATAAAAACTACACATTATGGTGCAATACATACACTATATTTATTCATAAATAATATATTTGGAATTCCATCATACATGTTATGGTAAAATGAATGACGCCATTACAAAGTACAACTATTCCTGTAACAAACAAGCACTTACATGGCTTGTAGATAGAAAACTGAGAGTGCTAGAGCTCTTAGAAGGGGAGGAGGGAAAAAACGAAAACACTAAGATCAAAATTTGCGCGGTCCACTGGGTCATTTTGGGCCTGGTCCTCAAAGGGTTAAATAGCATCATTTTAGCTCCACCTTCTAACCTAGATATCCTTGCCTGTAAACCCCTATTTTTCCTATCCCTCGCTAGCTTACACCACAAGCTTTATGTGTCATGTACTTCCTATGTTAACCTGTGGACCACTTCAGGGCTTGCCTTCTATTTGCTATAGTGTAACACCCTTTTAACCCTTTCACCGTAATACTTTTATTTTTCCATCTAAAGAGCCATATAAGGGCTTGTTTTTTGCAGGACCAATTGTACCGTGACTCCTTTTTATTTTATAAATTTCAAATCTGAATTAAAAATATTTGTAGGATGAAAGAGAAAGAAAAAAAATGTGATCTGTAGTTTTTATTGGTACCATTGTTTTAGACCTTTTTAATATTTTCTTTTATCTAATTAAACAAAAAAACAGCATTTTTTTCTTCTTCCTTCATTAACAGTATGGGATTAATAAAAAATGTTAATATGTTGGACAATATTTGACTGCAGATCTGGCATAAACGTGACAGAGACCTTCAGAAGACCTTGGGCTGCCATGGTGATGGATTGGCCCCTGCACTCTCATTTTATGAAGCTGATCCAACCCATCAATGGTTTGCAGCGCTTCTGTTAAAATGCATCTGTCAGCTGGCAGCAGCTTGTAAATGGTTAAATTACCAACATTATTATGACTGCTGATCATTAGCAGGGAGTGCCTGCTGCAGACAGCAGCCAATAGCCTCTGTGTATTAGACGGCTCAGCCCCTGAGTCCGTTCCATAGTTAATGATGTCAATAGGCAGATCAGGGATGGAAAGAGTTTAAAAGCTTCGGATGTAAGTGTCAGCTGATATGCTATTTTTTGCAATACCGATGTCTCTACTGTCTTCTAGTGGGTTTCAATGTCAGACAGTTATGGATACAGACAAAATGTTATTTTTAGACTAATCAAAAACATTGTGTACACAACTGTATTAAAGAGTTCTCCAGTGCCTTGAGACTGGAGCATTTATTTGATTCTCTGCTCCCACTGTCATAAAGAAATGAAAACTTAAGGGTAGACTTACCAAACCTTGTGTAAAGTAGCTATGGCATTGTTGCCCACATCACACTGACAGCTGCATTTAAATGGCATTGGTGATGCAGTGGTTCAAATCAACTTCCTGCAATATTGTGGGGAGCCAATCCATAGTCAGTTCAGCCTGAGGCCTCTACTAGGCCTCCCGTGACTGCCTGACTTGGCTTATAGCAGGCTGAAGAAATAGAGTGCCAAGATAATGAATTAATGCACTACGTATTGGTCCTTTTACACGGAGCAATAATTTGCCCAATCGATCATTTAACGACTTTAAAGCAACAATTTGGTTTTTACAACGATGAGCGTTTAGACAAAGAGATAAATCATTAGAAAAATCATTATTGCGATCGTTTTAAGATCGCTTAAGCCTATCTCACACATAGGGTGCATCTGTAAGAGACTGTTTAGACGAAGCGATGTGTGAATTTTCAGCGAACGACCAATGACGATTTAAGAACAGGTTGAAAGGTCACGATTAGAGATGAGCGAACCTCGAGCATGCTCGAGTCCATCCGAACCCAAACTTTCGGCATTTGATTAGTGGTGGCTGCTAAAGTTGGATAAAGCCCTAAGGCTATGTGGAAAAAATGGATATAGTCATTGGCTGTATCCCTGTTTTCCAGACAACCTTAGAGCTTTATCTAACTTCAACAGCCACCGCTAATCAAATGCCGAACGATCGGGTTCGGATGGACTCGAGCATGCTCGAGGTTCGCTCATCTCTAGTCACGATGAACGATTTCTCGCTAGTCGCTTGATCGCTCTCTGTGTTTACGCGAGCAGATTATGACTCAAATGCGATCGTTATTGCAAAAATTCGAACGATAATCGTTCTGTGTAAACGTACCATAATTAATTAAAAGTGATTAAATGGTCTGATCTATACACACATGGTACCAATAAAAACTACACATTATGGTGCAATAAATACACTATATTTATTCATAAATAATATATTTGGAATTCCATCATACATGTTATGGTAAAATGAATGACGCCATTACAAAGTACAACTATTCCTGTAACAAACAAGCACTTACATGGCTTGTAGATAGAAAACTGAGAGTGCTAGAGCTCTTAGAAGGGGAGGAGGGAAAAAACGAAAACACTAAGATCAAAATTTGCGCGGTCCACTGGGTCATTTTGGGCCTGGTCCTCAAAGGGTTAAATAGCATCATTTTAGCTCCACCTTCTAACCTAGATATCCTTGCCTGTAAACCCCTATTTTTCCTATCCCTCGCTAGCTTACACCACAAGCTTTATGTGTCATGTACTTCCTATGTTAACCTGTGGACCACTTCAGGGCTTGCCTTCTATTTGCTATAGTGTAACACCCTTTTAACCCTTTCACCGTAATACTTTTATTTTTCCATCTAAAGAGCCATATAAGGGCTTGTTTTTTGCAGGACCAATTGTACCGTGACTCCTTTTTATTTTATAAATTTCAAATCTGAATTAAAAATATTTGTAGGATGAAAGAGAAAGAAAAAAAATGTGATCTGTAGTTTTTATTGGTACCATTGTTTTAGACCTTTTTAATATTTTCTTTTATCTAATTAAACAAAAAAACAGCATTTTTTTCTTCTTCCTTCATTAACAGTATGGGATTAATAAAAAATGTTAATATGTTGGACAATATTTGACTGCAGATCTGGCATGAAAGTGACAGAGACCTTCAGAAGACCTTGGGCTGCCATGGTGATGGATTGGCCCCTGCACTCTCATTTTATGAAGCTGATCCAACCCATCAATGGTTTGCAGCGCTTCTGTTAAAATGCATCTGTCAGCTGGCAGCAGCTTGTAAATGGTTAAATTACCAACATTATTATGACTGCTGATCATTAGCAGGGAGTGCCTGCTGCAGACAGCAGCCAATAGCCTCTGTGTATTAGACGGCTCAGCCCCTGAGTCCGTTCCATAGTTAATGATGTCAATAGGCAGATCAGGGATGGAAAGAGTTTAAAAGCTTCGGATGTAAGTGTCAGCTGATATGCTATTTTTTGCAATACCGATGTCTCTACTGTCTTCTAGTGGGTTTCAATGTCAGACAGTTATGGATACAGACAAAATGTTATTTTTAGACTAATCAAAAACATTGTGTACACAACTGTATTAAAGAGTTCTCCAGTGCCTTGAGACTGGAGCATTTATTTGATTCTCTGCTCCCACTGTCATAAAGAAATGAAAACTTAAGGGTAGACTTACCAAACCTTGTGTAAAGTAGCTATGGCATTGTTGCCCACATCACACTGACAGCTGCATTTAAATGGCATTGGTGATGCAGTGGTTCAAATCAACTTCCTGCAATATTGTGGGGAGCCAATCCATAGTCAGTTCAGCCTGAGGCCTCTACTAGGCCTCCCATGACTGTCTGACTTGGCTTATAGCAGGCTGAAGAAATAGAGTGCCAAGATAATGAATTAATGCACTACGTATTGGTCCTTTTACACGGAGCAATAATTTGCCCAATCGATCATTTAACGACTTTAAAGCAACAATTTGGTTTTTACAACGATGAGCGTTTAGACAAAGAGATAAATCATTAGAAAAATCATTATTGCGATCGTTTTAAGATCGCTTAAGCCTATCTCACACATAGGGTGCATCTGTAAGAGACTGTTTAGACGAAGCGATGTGTGAATTTTCAGCGAACGACCAATGACGATTTAAGAACAGGTTGAAAGGTCACGATTAGAGATGAGCGAACCTCGAGCATGCTCGAGTCCATCCGAACCCAAACTTTCGGCATTTGATTAGTGGTGGCTGCTAAAGTTGGATAAAGCCCTAAGGCTATGTGGAAAAAATGGATATAGTCATTGGCTGTATCCCTGTTTTCCAGACAACCTTAGAGCTTTATCTAACTTCAACAGCCACCGCTAATCAAATGCCGAACGATTGGGTTCGGATGGACTTGAGCATGCTCGAGGTTCGCTCATCTCTAGTCACGATGAACGATTTCTCGCTAGTCGCTTGATCGCTCTCTGTGTTTACGCGAGCAGATTATGACTCAAATGCGATCGTTATTGCAAAAATTCGAATGATAATCGTTCTGTGTAAACGTACCATAATTAATTAAAAGTGATTAAATGGTCTGATCTATACACACATGGTACCAATAAAAACTACACATTATGGTGCAATAAATACACTATATTTATTCATAAATAATATATTTGGAATTCCATCATACATGTTATGGTAAAATGAATGACGCCATTACAAAGTACAACTATTCCTGTAACAAACAAGCACTTACATGGCTTGTAGATAGAAAACTGAGAGTGCTAGAGCTCTTAGAAGGGGAGGAGGGAAAAAACGAAAACACTAAGATCAAAATTTGCGCGGTCCACTGGGTCATTTTGGGCCTGGTCCTCAAAGGGTTTAATAGCATCATTTTAGCTCCACCTTCTAACCTAGATATCCTTGCCTGTAAACCCCTATTTTTCCTATCCCTCGCTAGCTTACACCACAAGCTTTATGTGTCATGTACTTCCTATGTTAACCTGTGGACCACTTCAGGGCTTGCCTTCTATTTGCTATAGTGTAACACCCTTTTAACCCTTTCACCGTAATACTTTTATTTTTCCATCTAAAGAGCCATATAAGGGCTTGTTTTTTGCAGGACCAATTGTACCGTGACTCCTTTTTATTTTATAAATTTCAAATCTGAATTAAAAATATTTGTAGGATGAAAGAGAAAGAAAAAAAATGTGATCTGTAGTTTTTATTGGTACCATTGTTTTAGACCTTTTTAATATTTTCTTTTATCTAATTAAACAAAAAAACAGCATTTTTTTCTTCTTCCTTCATTAACAGTATGGGATTAATAAAAAATGTTAATATGTTGGACAATATTTGACTGCAGATCTGGCATAAACGTGACAGAGACCTTCAGAAGACCTTGGGCTGCCATGGTGATGGATTGGCCCCTGCACTCTCATTTTATGAAGCTGATCCAACCCATCAATGGTTTGCAGCGCTTCTGTTAAAATGCATCTGTCAGCTGGCAGCAGCTTGTAAATGGTTAAATTACCAACATTATTATGACTGCTGATCATTAGCAGGGAGTGCCTGCTGCAGACAGCAGCCAATAGCCTCTGTGTATTAGACGGCTCAGCCCCTGAGTCCGTTCCATAGTTAATGATGTCAATAGGCAGATCAGGGATGGAAAGAGTTTAAAAGCTTCGGATGTAAGTGTCAGCTGATATGCTATTTTTTGCAATACCGATGTCTCTACTGTCTTCTAGTGGGTTTCAATGTCAGACAGTTATGGATACAGACAAAATGTTATTTTTAGACTAATCAAAAACATTGTGTACACAACTGTATTAAAGAGTTCTCCAGTGCCTTGAGACTGGAGCATTTATTTGATTCTCTGCTCCCACTGTCATAAAGAAATGAAAACTTAAGGGTAGACTTACCAAACCTTGTGTAAAGTAGCTATGGCATTGTTGCCCACATCACACTGACAGCTGCATTTAAATGGCATTGGTGATGCAGTGGTTCAAATCAACTTCCTGCAATATTGTGGGGAGCCAATCCATAGTCAGTTCAGCCTGAGGCCTCTACTAGGCCTCCCATGACTGCCTGACTTGGCTTATAGCAGGCTGAAGAAATAGAGTGCCAAGATAATGAATTAATGCACTACGTATTGGTCCTTTTACACGGAGCAATAATTTGCCCAATCGATCATTTAACGACTTTAAAGCAACAATTTGGTTTTTACAACGATGAGCGTTTAGACAAAGAGATAAATCATTAGAAAAATCATTATTGCGATCGTTTTAAGATCGCTTAAGCCTATCTCACACATAGGGTGCATCTGTAAGAGACTGTTTAGACGAAGCGATGTGTGAATTTTCAGCGAACGACCAATGACGATTTAAGAACAGGTTGAAAGGTCACGATTAGAGATGAGCGAACCTCGAGCATGCTCGAGTCCATCCGAACCCAAACTTTCGGCATTTGATTAGTGGTGGCTGCTAAAGTTGGATAAAGCCCTAAGGCTATGTGGAAAAAATGGATATAGTCATTGGCTGTATCCCTGTTTTCCAGACAACCTTAGAGCTTTATCTAACTTCAACAGCCACCGCTAATCAAATGCCGAACGATCGGGTTCGGATGGACTCGAGCATGCTCGAGGTTCGCTCATCTCTAGTCACGATGAACGATTTCTCGCTAGTCGCTTGATCGCTCTCTGTGTTTACGCGAGCAGATTATGACTCAAATGCGATCGTTATTGCAAAAATTCGAACGATAATCGTTCTGTGTAAACGTACCATAATTAATTAAAAGTGATTAAATGGTCTGATCTATACACACATGGTACCAATAAAAACTACACATTATGGTGCAATAAACACACTATAGACAGAATATTAAAAACCAGTATGGCAATTTAAATTTTTACATTTTTTTAAAGTAGTAAAGCATGACGGAAACTATATGCGATGGGTATGATTGTAATCATACCAACCTGAGGAATACAGATAACATGTGAATTCTACTATATAATGAATGGCATAAAAACAAACCCCCCAAATTTGCTTGTTTTTTTTTTAACCCCTTCAAGACAGAGCTCTTTGATGCACAAACGTCCAGGTCAGATTAATGCAATGTTCCTCCCCACCTTCTAAGAGCCATAGTGCTTTTATTTTTCCACCTACAGGGCTGGTTGGGGTGTTTCATTTTTTGCGCCATGATCTTTAGATGTTATTTTCATCATATTGGGGTAACAGAAAAATGTTGGTCGCTTTTTATAATTTTTTTTCTGATGTATAATTTCTTAAAATCAGCAATTCTGGTGTGTTTTTTTTTTTTCCGTTTACGCTGTTCACCGTGTGGGAACAATAATGCTATATTTTAATAGATTGGAGAATTCCTGATGCTACGATATGTAATATGCTTATTAATTTTTTTTTTTTTTTTAGATTTTTATCTTTATAATAGGCAAGGGGGTATTTTAAACTTTTATTGGGAGGTGGTTTATAAGGGGTTTTTAATACTTTTAAAAACTATTTTTTATTGCACTTTTTTTAACACTTGATTTTACTGTAAAAGATGCAATCAATAGATTGCATATACTGATCTATGCTATGCCATAGCATAGCATAGATCAGTGTTATCAGCAATCTATGTATAGAGCCTGGCTGAGAGCAGACTATTTTCATGGATCGCTCATCCAACAGGACGGAGGTAAGGAGCTTACCCCCGCCTGTCGGCACAAGCATATCATTCTTTTAATGTTTCTTACCCTCCACCTTGTCTGCTGTTTAAGGGGATGGTCTTAAAGATTACTCCAGAGAAAATTTTTTTTTTTACTTAATTAGTATCAGAAAGCTATACAGATTTATAAAATACTTCCATTTGAAAAAACTCAAGTCTTTCAGTTCCTATCATCTGTTGTATGCCCTGCAGGAAGTGGTGTATTCTTTCCAGTCTGACATGATGCTCTCTGCTTCCACCTCTGTCTGTGACATGAACTGTCCAGAGCAGTAGTAAATCCCTGTAGAAAACCTTTCCTACTCTTGACGGTTCCTGACACAGAGGGGGCAGTAGATAGCACTGTGCCAGACTGGAAACAATACACCACTTCCTGCTAGACATACAGCAGCTGATAAGTACTGGAAGAGTAAATTTTTAAGAGAAAGATTTTTAATTTTTAAAAGAAGTCATTTACAGATCTGTACAATTTCTGACACCAGTTGATTTTTTAAAAAAATTCTCTGTATAAAATCAGTGAGTGGGACAGTTGAAACAGAAATCTGGGAGTACTATAGGGGTGTGTAATATGTAGTTTTCAGTTTGGGAAGGAGGAAAAATATTGATAGATATAAAGTTAGAGTTGGTCCTTGAAGCATTTTTGACTGGCTTGCACCAACATATATGGAACAAAACACATTTACAGACTTAAAAACTGTTATCAATGTCTCTCTATGAATACTTCTTTGTCAGTACTAATGGTATTGGCTTCAAACTGTAGGTAGACAACAAATGTGCCCTGTAGTTTTAAAGGTCCTCCTGGTCTTTGCAATCAGTACTTTGAGTACTGATAGTGTTGTTACCATAGTTACGTATGAAATCCATTACTAAGGTATTTACTAAGAGGCAAATACAGCACAGGGCTGGATAAAAATAAAAAAAACAAGCTCTTACAGGGTTTTTGTTTATTTTGTTCTGTTCCATTTTGTTTCTTTTTAACTCTATTTTATTATGTACTGTATACTATCACTTTAAAGCACATATAAGGATTACATCCAAATGATAGCATAATTCCTGGTATAGAATTTTGGGCATTTAATACATAATACTAATAAAACAAATGTGCTGGTTTTACCTTAAATCTCCAGTAAGACAGAACTAAATCAAGTTAAAATGCTGAATTAGAAGTAGAAATGCTTTTTTTTCCTGATTGCTGGAGGTTGTGATTTTTAAGAGACCTTTAAATGCCCCTACACCTATTTCGTAAAGATTTGATTATGCACAGCAACAACACACTCCGTGAACAACTGTATAAAGTGATTTTATATTACAGAAACCTCTTCCTAAAATTTAAATAAAATCACAGAAAACACCTAAATCCTGCAAGTTGCAATTAGCGATTTAGCCTCTAAGAATGATGACCAGACCTTAAAGCCAAGGGTTCAATTTATGAAATTGCTAATCTTGATGAAAGTACAATTTTTGGGGTCGGAAAAAAAATTGGTGGCTTCTTAAGGTATGGTTATCCAAGTTGTTCCAATCAATGCTCCACTTAGAGAATGACAAATCAGCAGTGCTGTGTTCCTGTGTATAATGAGATTATGTTTCATGTCTGTGATAGACTTGACTTTCACACCATGGAGCACATTGAACTCACCTGATGACAGACTGTCAGGACGAAAATAGAATGCTGTTATCTTTAACTCCATCCTCTGTGGAAAGGTCTTTTAGATGAATTTCATAGTCTGTTCCAATAGGAACATTACCAACTCACAAGTGTCTGCTACTGCCAGAATCCTATTGATAACTGCATTATGTTATAGAATGTTATTGGGAAGATCAAAAGAAGAGGATTTTTACATTGTATTCATGTGTATGTGTGTAATAACAAATAGCAAGACTTCAATAAATATGTTTAAATGCACTTAAAATGGATTCATAGGATTGGAGCTAAACAGACATGATTACCTTTGCAATGCATTCTGTATCTGTATGCTGGCAGCAGACATTGGGGGCATGTGCTGTCTTTGTGTATAGGACGTTATTATACAATGTTAAATGGCATAAAAAGCTGAATATATTTTTTTAAATCTATGTTTTATATATATTTTTTAATTCTCAAGAGAAAACTATAGTGCTTTAAGGTTCTATTACATAGGCCGATGTTTAGGAGCAAGAGAGCACCAACCTTTCAGATCAGCCCTCACTTGCTCTTCATTCCCGGCCCACTCGCTATTACACACGCTGACAGCGAGAGGGTATAAGCAGGGGGACCGTAGGGAGGAAGGGGCTGCCTTGACGATCTTTAGATCATCCGGTTGGCCCATAGAAGATAAGGGCGGTCTGCTGCCGCTGCTCCTACTGCCCAGAGCAATAGCCAGCAGACTGTCAATAACGTTTTAGTTTTTTTTCCAACATGTTGAAAGACAAGGATCAGCCTACATTTTGAATTTTCATTGCCTTTTAACAGGAACTATTACACCAAACAATTATTGTCTGTAACGGCCGATAATCTGCCAAATACAGACCATAATCGTTTGGTGTAATAGGGACTTTAGGGTCCTCTTACACACAGATATCTGACAGATTTTTTAAGCCAAAGAGGTCATAAAGGAAAGACTGAGATTTCTCCTCTTTTAAATCCATTCCAAGCTTTCCTAAAATAAGGTTCAAGAGGGAAGTGTTTTAGTAGAAAAAACTGAACTCAAGAACAAGAGGACACAGTGAGAGGTTAGTTGGGCCAAGATCAGAAGCAACCTGAGAAAATATTACTTTACTGAAAGAGTAGTAGATGCTTGGAACAAACTTCCATCAGATGTGGTTGGTAAATCTACAATAACAGAATTTAAACCTGCCTGGGATAAACATATCTCTCCTAAGAAAATAAGAAGGGAAATACTAGAAGGGCAGACTAGATGGACCAAGTGGTCTTTTTATGCCAGCAATCTTCTTTGTTTCTATGGATTTGGCTGCAAAAATCTTTGTGTGTAAAAGGACCCTTAGGCACACACATCCCATAAATATATCATCTCAATGCAACAAACGGATGTACAAACGTATTGAATGCCATGTAAAGAGGTGGCAAACTAGTAAAAAAATTAAAGGAAGGATACAGAATAATATGCAACAATCTGTAAACCAATTGGCTGATGAACAGAGGTATCCACAAATTAGCCTATGTAAAAAGGCAAGTGGATAAGATGGGTAATAAGGTATAATAGTTTTCACCCCATAGTTGGTACGGATATAAAAATTTGAATGATTGCCTGCTTACTTGGAAACAGTGGGACACGCAGAAAGAGAGTCAATACGTAAAAGGGTGTTAATCCCCCTTCCCCAAAGGAAAAAAAAAAACTAAAAACAGCTGCCTATATAGGTAGAAAAATCTGAAACCTGTGGCAAAAAAAAATCGTTACAGGCAGGGGGAGGGGGAAAATATCTTCCCATGGGTTCTGCATATGTCATGACCTGGTTTTGATGTGACAGATGGGTGGCATTTAGCCCGCTAAACTAATTAGTGACTACAGCAGTGTCCCGCCCCAGTCACTGACTGGCTGAACGGGGCATCCATTAGCCGGTCATGACGTAGCCGGAGGGGAGCTAAGAAGACAGTAAGCTCTCCCACCGGACTTCTCTTTTAAAGTCATAACACTAGAGCACAGTGGAAAGGAGGGGTTAGCAAGGGTTTAGAGCCCAGGACATGTCAATGCCCAGTTTTGGTTGGGCTCAGAACTGATGACAGATTGGCTTTAAACAGGCTAATAATGGTGAATAAGTCAGAATAAATCGCAATAGATCTACACAGCTTAGTTTTGTAGTTAAAAATAAAAAATCCTTTAACATCATAAATTCCTCACCTACAGTTTTTAAGCTTGAAAGGGGTAATCTGGAGACTGAAAATGCATTTGTAATAGATTGCTTTGTAATATAACTTTATTATGGCCACCAACATTTGTGTCGGCAACTGCAGGGCTATCTAAACCCTGCAGTTCTTAATCCCCTACTCTGATCTGGCACTGTCACACAGCGCTATACAGAGCAGGGTCCTGTTGTTCTTTATGCTGTATATTCTTATATGCAGGAAATAAGGGGGGGGGGCTGCTATACATGATTGCTGTGTCTGGCAGCCTCTACAGTGGGGGTGATGATTGCGGTCATTGCTCACTGTGCTAGAAAATAGAAGCAGAGTGAGCAGAGATAGCAATCATGTCCAGCAGCCTCACACCTTCTCCATGTACTGAGTATAACAATATACAGTACATGGGGGAGGGGCGGGTCCCTGCTCTCTATATCGCTGTTCATCAGAAAAGGGGATCCCAACTACGCAGCAGTTCCTGACACGTGTTGTGGCCAGTCAAGAGAAGCGAATATGAAAATAAAATAGAATACTTTTTTTAAATTAACTTATAAAGTATTATATTATAAAGTAATATAACTTTATTAAAGCAATGTATTAACAGTTTTTTCTTGTTTAGTCTCCAGAGTGCCCCTTTAAGAGGCTTGAATACCACTTTTAGTGACAGATGTTGAATACACTTTCACACTGTGTTTTGCGTTCTGTTTCTGAGGTTTTGGTTGAAACAGAAATCTCGATGAATGTCATATAACAGAAATTCTAATATACATTTTAACCATACATATAAAATATTCTGTTTGGGTTCAGTTTTTAGTTGTTGTTTTTTTTTTTATTATAACTAGCGTTTTCCCCCGACTTAATGCTACAATGTCAACAGATGCTTACCCATGTATTGATACTATTTGCCAGCCTACTTTTCTATAGAAATTGTTCTTTTTTACTATAAAAGTAATAAAGGGGTCAACTTCAGCCCATAGTATGTGACCTCTCATAATAAATACTGACAGCTTCCATGATGTCTTATATGTAAGACATTTTCATTTGTACTTGTAACGTTTTATTTAGTGCTTTATACAGACATTATCAGTGAATAAATATTTCAGCAGCTGTTTTTTCCCCTTATTTCTATCTCTTTATCTAAAAAAAAAAGATGCAACCACTATTTATGTCTATTATAAAGTCACCTGCATTAAAGGTCACTGAAAACCATATAAGACATTGTGATTCAATTGGAAAGGCATGCTAATAGATTTGCATATAATACCCTATTGGCAATGAATGGGTGAAATGAGACATTGATATAATGGTCCTGCATAAAAATACTAAAAAAAAATAACAATTTTAGGGGGAAAATGAAATGTGAACATTTTTTGTGATAGGAGACAGGTCAAAAAGCATTTCAGAATAATTTTACACCTTTTAACCTTAAAAAAATACTTTGCTGACAATTGAGAAAGGGTCTTAAAAGAAGCTCTGATAGGCATTCTCACAGCGGGGCTACCGTGTCCCATCACAGAGAGTTCCTGCATAATGTATCTGGTAATAAGAAGTATACAGCAAATCACTGTTCCTGAGGAGCAGTTAGAAGAAAGTCAGCCTTGGCATAGTTCTGCTATTAGCTTAGACAGGAAAAGTTTGTTAAGACAAAACTCGGAAGGTGTACTGTATTTTAGAAAAGGAGAAGCAGAGAATAGCTTACATTGTTATATTGCTTTAGGCTTTCTTTATTACATCTATGGAGATAACTGTTGCCGTTCAATTATACTTTGTTTTTAAGAAGTTTTCCCATTAAGTTGAATAGGGTTATATAGATTGATGTAAAAATATATATGGTCTTAATAGAGTAAAATTTTTGGAATCACACTGGTTTAAGCTTATCCACCTAATTTACTCCTCTGTACAAATACAGTAGATTCTGCTGCTATAATGAGCCTGCACTTACACTCAGCTATACACACTGCTGCTATAATGTGCCTGCATTAACACTCAGCTATGCACACTGATGCTATAATGTGCCTACACTTACACTCAGCTATACACACTGCTGCTATAATGAGCCTGCACTTACACTCAGCTATACACACTGCTGCTATAATGTGCCTGCATTAACACTCAGCTATGCACACTGATGCTATAATGTGCCTACACTTACACTCAGCTATACACACTGCTGCTATAATGTGCCTGCACTCACACTCAGTTATAAACACTGCTGTATAGAAACATTTCTGTCACTGTCCTCATGCACAACACTGTGATTCTCACTTCCTGATTGGCCTATGCTAAGCATACACCCCTTCTCCATTGCTGTCATGTGACCACACAGACCTCTGACAGCAGCCCTGCCTCCCTATTCTAGCCTGTTGTACTATGGTCCTGCAATATGGGGATCTGCAGTTCTATCCTGTATTTACAAACTGCTGCTGTTTATGCACCTACTATACATTATACACCACATGCTGATTGCTATACTGTACAATAATTTATAATATGACATATTCAGCTGTTTCTAAATGTTTGTTACATTTGTTTTACAAGTTATTTAAAATAAAAAAATCATTATTTTGGGGGCGTGGAACCAATTTTCGGCATTTCAATGATTTCTTATGGGAAAATTTGCTTTGGTTTAAGAGTGATTTGGATTATCTGCAACAAATTATGCTTGTAATCCAAGGCACCACTGTATATATATATATATATATATATATATATATATATATATATATATATATTTAGATATATATATGTATATAAACACAGCGAGTCCTGCAGAACTTCACTTGCCAAAACTGTGTTGGTGCATTGCCAATATCTCTTAATGGTGGTAAAACACACAATATTTAATTAGAGTGTAAAACGTTGTATACAAAAATGATTAGCAATCAATATATATTGGGGAGCACAGAGCGGGGATTCCCGTCATTATCATGGTAATCCCTGCTCCTGTATCCTTGGTGTTCCCAGACACCTTAATAACTGTCAGCTGAAGAATAGCTCAGCTGACAGTTATCTCCCTTAATTTTTTTCGGATACCGAACAATGTTTAAGTACCGAACAAAACTTCAGGGGGTAAATTTTGTTTGACTACACCAAGGTGTTCAGAAACCACGGTATTATTGTATTTATTTTCTTATCATGACACTCTTTATGGGTAAATGCAGTTGACTCTACTGTCCTTTCCTATGCAGTTAAAGGGAAACTGTCAGCTCTGTAGCTGGCAGTCCTCTAGTGAGCATGGTGACTTTTGGTAATTTTCCGTGCAGTGGATTATGCACAATCTCACATTTCCTGCTGTACTGAAGAGCAAAGAGGAGTTGTTCGTGCCACACTCTGGCATACCTCTCCACTCCTTCCTCCTCCCTCTTCTTCATAAATGATTAATGCTGCCCCGCCTCCTGCTTGCTCAGCTGTCAGCCAGTGTCTCTAATTGCAGATCAGTCCTCTGTAGTTTGATCTCTGGTTTAAATCCCCTGATGCACATGAAATAGAGTTTTTTGTTATTTTTTTATCATTGTTAAGGCTATGTTCACACACAGTATTTTTGCTCAGTATTTTTGTCAGTATTTTGCAACCATAACTAGTAGTGGATTGAAATCACAGAGATGCTACATTCACATGCTGTTGAAATTAAGTGGATGGCTGCCACTTAATGGCAAATAATTACTGTTATTTTAAAACAATGGCCGATATTTGCCATTAAATGATGGCCATCCTCTCAATTTCAACAGTGTTTCTATAGTATTTCTATTTTTTTCAATCCACTCCTGGTTTTAGTTGCTAAATATTGACCAAAATACTAAACAAAAATACTGTGTGTAAACATAGCCTTAGAAATGATAGAGAAATGAGAAAAAATAAATAAATTTAAACCTCCATTTTCTTAAAGCAGTTGTTTAAGCAGAACACAGGATTCTTTCATTTATATATTTTTTTCTTTATGGCTCCACATTTCTGCACCAAAATCTATTCCTAATCTGCCTGTATGATTCCAACTTTACAGCTTGGTCTGAATGATAATAAACTTCTAGCTTTCTAGCATCTGGACTGCCAATGAGAAAAATAAGATCATTAGCTTAAAAAAAAATCTAGGAAATGTAATAAAATAAAAAATGACACAGTACTTACCTGTTGAATCCCCTGCTCCTACAGTGTCAAAAATATAGTGGTCCTCCTGGTCTTTGTTTACAGTATTCATGATGTACTGTACTTACTGGCATTACCTCTGTGGTCACCTGCGGGTACAGCACACCATTATTGCAGACATGTAAATGAAATCCAGCCGAGACCTACAAGACCATCAGCAACCCTTTGCCATCTACCCAAAGCTTTTGGTTGGATATATTTTCTTCAGCATACTATCAAAGTGATCACATTTATATGTCAAAATACAAATGTTGTGCAAAATTCTTTTCATGTAAATACTAACAACTTTTTTGCATGATTCTTTCAGTTTGTGGCCTGACACATAGATGATTTTCAGGTAATTTAAAGTGATGGTGGTTTTCTCCTAAAAGGGTGTTCCTGGTTTAACTATCATAGGAAAACTTGTAGGGCACATCAAGGTAAATATTTTTGCAAATACACTCATTTAGAAAACTTGCCTCCTTCTCATAAAATATGCCAGTTCATCCATACCTGTCTGTTAGCTGCCCATGTTAATTTTTGTACATTATTTAATTATTATGCTAACATTTCTAAATGTTAGAAACCTCACTGAAGTACAAATTGTGGAACCGTAATGGAAATTTATGTCATGTGAAAGATGTGCAAACCAATTATATAGAAAGAGAAATTGTTAAAGCATGCTTGTTTATTTCCTACGACGTGAATATCCATTGAGGTTTTCCTTCTGGATTTTGTTCAAAACTGTGTGACATCTGTACAGGCAGGAAATAATGATGCCTTGGCAGTAACTTGTTTCAATGTGGAATGTATAATGGAATTCCTAAATGCAAGGTTTTTGCTGCCTGGATGGTAGACCAGGAATTCTAATGTATGTTCTTCTAAATATTTTTGGCGTCCTTGTTGTTTATTGCATGTTATGAACATCAAGGTGTAAGGAAAAGATATGGCATTGCTGAAAAAACTCACACCACTCCCAAGTGACAGCAAGTGTGAAGTCTTTGTTTTTCCCCAAAAACCTACAATCTCCTCCTTTATGAAAATTTTACATGATCCTAGCAACTTTTTTTTTATTCTTCATAATATGCTAGTAATTTAATACTTAACAACATAAGATAAACGACATGGATCACACATCTATTGTAACAGTGAAGTATTGCTGCTAAGCAAAATGCAACACAAAGTTATTAGTATACATTTTCATCAAAGGTGTACATGTATAAGTGGGCTCGTAATATAATCAACTGCTGGGTAATCTGTTTACTTGGTTTTGGCACTGTGTAGTAGCCTCTCCTAGTGTTGTGCTATGCAGTCCCTGTGGAAGGCTGTGGGCTGAAGCTAAATTCTGCCACCTGGGGTGCTATCAGGCTGCTAGGACTCTCCCCTGGTGGTTGCTGTGTTGATGTCATGCAGTGCTGCACCTTGCAGAGTAGGGACCCACTTAAAGGGAGCCAATCAGCAGGTTAGGGCATCCAAATGTGAGTTTCACAAATTTACTGTAGTTTTGCTCATCCCTAGTTGAGGGTTTATGGAATTGCTGCAATTTATTAACCCTTTGAGAATGTTCTTCATTTTTTGCAAAGTCATAACTCATAATTCATTCTTATATCAACAGAGCCGTAGAAGAGCTGTAATTTGTAATGACACCCGACTGTTTACTATGAAGTATTAAAAGTGCCAAAAAAAGTAAACAAAAGAAATTATTTGTAAATAATGAAAATAGCAAAGTTAGTGTGTGTGTGTTTTAAGTAAGCTTTTTAAAGAAATTATTGCTTTAGGCTATGTTCACACAACATTTTTTCAGCTCAGTTAAAAATGACATTTAGCAGCCTGGCCTCCCCTTAGTGCAATGACTGGTGTTTGTACATTATACTAGTTTGGGATTACTAATTGGACTTTGGGTGCGTCTTAATTTAAAAGGCTATTGAATTTAATAGTAAAAAATAAGAATGAACGGTGAAAAAAGAAAAACTGTGTGTGAACAACTAATGAAAAATGTCAGTTGTTTGCAAAAGACGACGAAAATAATGATCATGTTCATTATTTTGACGTCCGCTGTAAAAACGTCCGTTATTCAATACACTGTTTGCATTGGATGTCCGTCTTCCCATTAACTTCAATACATTTCATTGCAGTCAGTTAAATCATGGCAAAAACGGATTTTTTTAAAATAGAGAAATTGGTCGCCTTTTCTCTTTTCTTGACGTTGTGTGGACATAGCCTTAAATTTTCATATTCTGATCCCTATAGCCTTTTTATGTCAGTAGAGTTGTTTGGGGGCTCATTGTTTGTGCCATGATCAGTGTTTTTTTTTATTTTTACCATTTAGGTATAAATGGGACTTTTTATACAATTATGTATCCATATAGACAGCATAATATAACTTTACTGTCTTAAAAGACAGTACCACATTGAAACTCCTTTGGCCTTCAGAAACACAGCATGTATTCTGGCATAGATTCCACTAAGTGTTGACATTGTTGTATGGGAATATTGGCCAATGGGGACAGCATAGCTTCTTGCAGTTCCTGCAGATTAAATGGAGAAACTGACTTGCACTAAACAGCCTGCTTTACTTCATTCCAAAACTTACTGTCATGTTCCTGGAACAGTCAATAACTATAAAACCCTTGTGTTCTAGTTCATTGTAAAGGGTAGCATTTGGTTCATTGTCCGGTCTCCAGTTCATTGGTCTAAAAAATACCAGCCTATAGGCAACCTGGGCAGAAGTGGGATTTGTATACTTGTTCCCCAATTTTCGTTTTTGCACTTTAGCTTTTTCCACTTTATGTTTAAAAGTCCATAGCGCTTGCATTTTTTCACCTAGAGACGTATATGAGCGCTTATTTTTTGTGAAACCAATTGTACTTTGCAATGACAGGCATTATTTTTCCATAAATTATGCTGCGAAACCGGAAAAAAATCATTATTTGCGCTGTCAAATTGAAAAAAAAAAGGAATTTGTTTTGATTTCGGGGAGTTTTGCATTTACACCCTTCGCCCTATGGTGAAACTGATATTATGCATGTTATGCATGGTTATGCATGTTCCTTAAGTCATTACGATTACAACGATATGTAACATGTATAACTTTTATATTATCTGATGGCCTGTAAAAAATTCAAACCATTGTTAACAGATATATGTTCCTTAAAATCGATCTATTCCCAGGCTTACAACGCTTTTATCCTTTGGTCTATGGGGCTGTGTGAGGTGTAATTTTTTGCGCCATGATGTGTTCTTTCTATCGGTACCTTGATTGTGCACATACGACTTTTTGATCACTTTTTATTACATTTTTTCTGGATTTGATGCGACCAAAAATGCGCAATTTTGCACTTTGGAATTTTTTTGCGCTTGCGCCATTTACCGTGCGAGATCAGGATTGTGATTAATTAATAGTTTGGGCGATTACGCGTGCGGGGATACTAAATATGTTTATTTATTTGTTTATTTATTTATATTTATAAAATGGGAAAAGGGGGGTGATTTGGACTTTTAATAGGGGAGGGAATTTTTTATTAATAAAAAAACATTTTTACTTTTATTTTTACTTTAACTAGAAGTCCCCCTGGGGGACTTGTATATAAACAGCACTGATCTCTCATAGAGATCAATGCTGTGTATATACACAGCAAAGATCGATTAGATCGGTCACAGATTGCTATGGCCTGCTGCAGGCAATCAGAGGGAGTTAGGAAGGAAAACGCAGGAATAGACAGGGGGAAGCTGGGATCAGGGTGTTAATTTAATAGCCAGCTCTAAGATACTGCCTCAGCTTTGTTTTATGCTGACCAAGAGCCAGGTCCGGATCCTCATTGGACCGGCGCTCTGATCCTCCAGGCTGCAGACAGGCAGAGAAACCAGTCAATCAAACAGACCACCCAGCTGTGTAAATCAAGTCCCACAGCTTCTCAGCTTAACTCCTGCATTGCCAGGAAGCTGAGAAGCAAGCGAGTGTGTCACGCAAAAACAAAACAGCCTCAGTTCACACCAGGTTACTGCACAATCCTGACAGTGACATGTCATATTCTATTATCTGGGGGGACTGGGTGCTGAGACCCCACCAATCTTTAGAATAAAGGGGTAGAAACATGTGGCTACATGCACTGACCCCTTCATCTCTGCTGTAAACAGCTGTAGCAACAGGCATGTGGTTACAATGGAAGTCTATGGACATCTTGTATATGAAATTGCCGGAAGTCCCATAGGCTTCCATTATAATACCTCAGACTGATCCCTATAGCTGTTTAGAGCAAAGATGAAGGGGCACAGGGCATGTACAGTATCTGTGTGCATCTGCATCTTCATTCTACTGATCAGTAGGGTGTTAGTACCTAGACCCCTTTACAAACCTCTGTTGTTAATGGTGTATATTCTGAGCAGAGACTGGTTACAAGTTGTGTGCCACAATGGTCTGTTCTGGGTCCTATTCTTTTTAATATGTTTGTAAGTGATATAGAAGAAGGTTTGGTAGGTAAAGTTTGTCTGTTTGCTGATGACAAAAGCTTGCATTAGGGTTGATATTCCTGGAGGTGTCAGTAATATAGAAAATAATTTAACTTTACTAGATAAGTGGTCCAAGCAATGAATATTTAGGGGTAGTGATTTCTGACAGCCTTAAAATGAGTCACCAGTGCAACCAAATGGTAGGGAAAGCAAATCTTATGCTGGGCTGTAGAGCAAGAGGTATAGAGCTCTGGTGTGGCCACATCTGGAATACTGTGTCCAGTTCTGGAGACCTCATCTACGAAAAGGACATTGATAAAATACGGGTCCAAAGACGGGCTACAAAAATGGTGGAGGGTGTGAGGCATAAACCATATCAGCAAAGACTTAAGGATTTGAATCTGTATAGTCTGGAGGAAAGAAGGGGAAGAGAGGACATGGTTGAAACCTTTAAGTATGTTAAAAGACTAAATAAGGTTCAGGAGGGAAGTGTTTTAGTAAAAAACTGAACTCAAGAACAAGGGGACACAGTGAGAAGTTAGTTTGGGGAAAGATCAGAAGCAGCATTAGAAAATATTACTTTACTGAAAGAGTAGTAGATGCTTGGAACAAACTTCCAGCAGATGTGGTTGGTAAATCTACATTAACAGAATTTAAACATGCCTGGGATAAACATATATCTATCCTAAGATAATAAGAATGGAAATACTAAAAGTGCAGACCCAGTGGTCTTTTTCTGCCAACAACTTTCTATGTTTCTATGATGTGTCACTATCTTTACCAGGACAAACTGTAGACACCTGATAGAAATAATTCATGAAATTAAATTATTAATGGAAATAATTCCACGAGCACAGTGCAGCAGAAATATGACCAGGGAATATTTCTTTTAGGAATGTCACTCAAACTGGTTGTCTGCTCTTATCTCCCATCTACAGAATGACGTGTTGTGTGTGCTTAGGCATGTTGAAGCTTCAGCATTGTATTCTGGTGCAATATACTTGGCATCCTCCTCTGAACCCTTTCATCAATTACTCTTTTACATCCGCATGATGCCCTTTTGGTACATGTTTTATCTCGATCATATTCTGGGCCTGGGTAGTCTAGCATTAATGACATAACCATTACATTCATAATTCTTCAGACAGATCAATTTCCCACTGTCATGTTGATTTACACTCAAACTGGTGCAGCTTTCTTTTATGCTGCACTGCACTCTGGGTATCAATCTATCTATCTATCTATCTATCTATCCTCAGGTACAGATAATTCCGGTAAACCACCATTTGCATGTAGACCACACAAGGTACACTAAAAGATAAAGTACCTGCCCCAGGACCCCATTACAATCACACCCATGGGATTCTGTAGCAGTTATAGCCTTTAGACCACTATAATAGGAAAAGATTAGTACTTGGATATCAGTGCATACCTTAAGAGATTTTGTCCATAGTAGGAATACTGCATCAACTGTGACTGTGGTCTGGTGAAGGGGGGCAGGAAAAGAGCATTGGGTGCAGTTTTGCTTTGGATGTCATTCAGCACATCAAGTGCTTCACAACTTCCCCTCCCCTAATGTTGCATGTGCCAGGAAAATTATCATGTGTGCCACTTCCGGCATGCATGCCAAGGGTTCGCCAACTGTGATCTACAGGAATTGGAAATAAACACAAAAAATTACAACCTTCCTTGGCTGCTTTCTTTCTATACTAAATTATATAGTTGGTATTGGCTAATAGATTGTCTGTCAGTGTAACACTGACAGGCGATAATGCTTTGGAATACTAAGTATTCTAAAGCATTATGTATGCAATCTACTGATCAGAGCTTCAAGTTCTCTAGTAGGACTGGGGAAAAAAAACTTTACTAAAACGTTGCAAAAACAGTGTCCCTCTAAAAATATATAAAGAAATAAAATGTTATTGACTAAAATAAATAAAAAAACACACAAGACGCCTCCACAATTGTTTTGATCCAAAGAATACTATTATTATTTTTATATTTTTTTATCTTTTTTATTTTACTATTATTATTACTATTTTTTCCATATTACCCTACCCAAATAAATAAATAAAAATAATTCAATAAGTTATATGTACCCCAACAGGGTACAGAGAAAAGCTATAACCCATCCTGCAAAAAAACAAGCTTTCATATGGCTACATCAAAGCTTGGGTCAAAGCTTCTCTAAACTGGTAAGTTTTGTTCCTGAAATGGATTCGTTGGTACTTACCCAAAGTTATATAAAAAACTATTTATAGACTGACAAAAGGACCATGGCCTCCCATGGCTTGTTGACCCATTCCCTTTTCTATTTACATCTGTACTTTCAAAATGTATAAAAATGTTTTTTATCTCCCCCTTTTTGCTTGATTGGCATCTGCAAGAGTCACAAGCAGGGTCAGCTGTGGGAGGGGGAGCAAGGAGGTGTTACAGCTTGCTGCACTTCAGGAGCTCGGGAACACCTCTTTGACTCTTTGTACAAGAGAATAGAAGTATTTTTCTGTGTTATGGAAGCACAGCTGGATATATGAAAGGTACCATGTGTCTCCTTGACCTAATAGCTGTCTAACAGTGTCACAGTTTGGAACATGAATTACAGATGACAGATTCCCTTTAATGCTTGCACTGATAAAAAAAAAAAAAGGCTTCATAACTAGAGATGAGCGAATCTCGAGCATGCTTGGGTCTGTCAGAACTTTTTGAATGGCTCCAGAGAGACAATTATGGTTTCGTGTGTGAAAGTTCAATTTTGACACACATTTATATATCGGTAAATATACTTTTTAATGTTAAATATTATCACACAATTCATCTCAGTATGACAATTGTTAAGCTCCTGATTGCACAAGATGATGAATAATTGACAGGCTGGTGTCTAATTTATATGATGTGTGTGCTTTCTAGTGGTTCCGTGGATGTGTTTTGTATAGTGGTACTATGCATGTGTGTGGTGTAGAAGTATGCAGGGTATATGGGGACAAGTTTTCTTAGAGTGTACATATACATGGAAAGAAACATGGAATCTTTGCCTGTGTTAAAAAAAAGCCTAGCGCTGCTCTTTGTGAGAGTTAAGACATTGAAGTGTTAATGCTGGCTGCAATGAGGTTTGTGATTGAGGTGATGTCAGAATACATTCTAGCGGAGGAATGTCAGCTCCCCTCTGGACATTTAGAGGGCCTGCCACTTGTACTGTGGGCATGGCTCCACCCACACATTCTTTTTTGGCTGGTTCCCACAGAAGCGAAATGACATTGAAGGCCAGAAAGGATGAAAACAAAAGAGGACCCCCTGCTGCTTGGCCAGCATGCTGTGCTGTCACCAGTACTAATTCATTACCTCACCTTTAATCTCACAGTTCCATTATAGGTTAAAAAGAGACCCACTTAACAGCTGACAGGATTACTGCACACCCAGCAATGCCAAAAAATAAAGTTTGCAAGGTTATAGCACCTGTAACAAACAGATATCAATGCTTAAAACCTAGTTATCCTGCAGGATAGTAGCAGAGAGGTGTTCTGTACTGCTACAATGAAAGCCTGCTGTATCACGGGCTTCAGCCACTGCTCACATATACTCAGACACTGTCAGCCCAGTCTCAGGCATGTAGTTTTACAACTGGATATTTGCAAACAAACTGAGCAGACTTTGTTTTATATTACTACTAGGACTTGTCACTGGATAGCCTGGATATAATGATTTACAGCAAATTTAGCATAGGAAAGTGATATTAAACCTATATTTATGAGCATTATATATCATTCTGCTTCCAATGTAGGGAGGTTGTTCCAAGCATCTTAGAGAACTATCCACAGATTGGTGATGTGGACTAGAGAAAAGCTTAGTCTCTTCATGCAAAAGTTCATGTCTCTTTCAGGATACCTAATTCTCCTTTAAGCTATGTTCACACAATGTAAAAAAAATAGCTAATAGTGGCCGTTGTTGCAAAAGTACAACCGTTTTAATGAACTTGAACATTAATAATGGACGTTGTTTTGAAACAACGCCCATTATTTACACTTATTTTTACATTGTGTCAACATAGCCTTGAGCTGAAGATGGTTCTTAATAACATTGGTTGTACCATCGTCCTGCTGCAGAATAAAAATGTCACCTGACAACAAGTGTCTTAGGCTGGGTTCACATTACGTTATTCCTATCCATTTTTTTTTTCAATGGATGAAAAAAACGCATGCATTTGTGTGCATTTGTTTTGATCAGTTTTTCCATTGACTTTCATTATAAAAAAAAAAAAGAATCCATTTTTTAACAGATACAAAAATTAGATATGTTTTTGTGTCCGTTAAAAAACCAGTTCCGTTTAGATCCGTTGTTTTATTTATAATTGAAGTCAAAGGGGATGAAAATGGATTCACACAAATGCATCTGTTTTTCCATCCATTTTTTATCCGTTTAAAAAACAAAAACAAAAAAAAATGTAGTGTGAACCGAGCCTGACAGCAGCATTTTTCCACACCAGAAATTAGTTCCATAGAGCTGGGCAAATAGCGGAAATTTGAGTAGGAGACAGTGACACAGAGGTAACAGGAATATTCCTGTTTATTTGAAGGTAACAAAGAAATACAGCTTTTAGATTAGCTTCACACTGCACATCACAAGTTGGGGCTTACTGTTAGCCGGTATAAAATGGCTAACGCTAATCCCCACATTATTACCCCAATACCCAGGGGCACTGGAAAGAGCCATGTACCAGTAGTCCTGGAGCATCTAAATTGGCGCTCCTAGACTGGGTTGTTGCAGGCTTGTATTATTAGGCTGGGAGAGGCCCAAAATAAAGGGCCCTTCCCACCTGGTGCTACTAAGCTGCTGTTGTTTTTTTTTTTTTTACGTGTCTGGTTATGAAAATAGAGGGAAACCTACTTGTTAAAAAAATAAATTATATATATATATGTATTTTTTTTTTTCTTAAAAACAAGCAAACAGTAGGGTTCTCCCTATTTTCATAACCAGCCAGGTCAAAAAAAAGCAGCCTAGTAGTACCACAGTGGGAAGGGCCATTTATTTTGACCCCCCCCACCTAATAATACCAGCCTGCTACTGCCAAGTCTAGTAGCGCCAGTTTAGACACTCAGGAACTATTGATATGCGGCTCTTCACAGTACTTCTGCTGCAGTGGATACTGAGGTAAAAATGGGGGGTTAGTATTAGCCATTTTATATCGGCTAATCAGATGGCTTCCACTACTTAGCCTGTAAATTAAAGAAATAAACAAAAGACACAATTGATAAGTGTTTTATTCAAAAATAACACCCCCACACCCCTTGTTGACCATTTTATAAAAAAAATAATGCTGGTCATCGACGTAGTCCACAGAATCTGATGCAATCCTCTGAATATTGATATCTGAAAAACAAGAGGCAAAACACACACAAAAAAGGCAAGAGCAGAATACATCATTTTGACAGGTGTTGTGCTTCTTATAGTATGAATCATCTTGCCAGATGCTGCGTACAGTCTGGTGCTCAGGGGATTAAGTGAAGAAGCATTGCATCCACACTTAATACTTTGGGTGCCATAGTGAACAATATGGCCAATAGAGGGTTAAGTGAGAATGCATTGCATCCACACTAAACCCCCTGGGGTCAGATTGATCTTAAACTGTACCCATCCCAGCAAGAAAGGGGGTTAAGTGCCCCCCCTTTCTTGCTGGGATGGGTGTAGTGCTGGGGGGAGGATGTTCATACTCACCTCAAACATCTTCCTTCATCAGAGCTTAAAGTGAGCCACGCTCTGGTTCCTCAAATCTGACATCAGCCAAGTAGCAGCTGAGATGGGACATAGCTGCAGCTGCTGATTGGCTGAGCAAATACTGCACAAGTTTAGCCAATCAGTGGCTGCAGCAGGGTCAGGGTCAGTGACAAAAGACCGAAGACCAGGAGAAGACTTGAAGTTAACCCTCCCATGACTGCCCCCAGAACAGAGCACAGTCTGGCCCGCAGGGGGATCAGTTTTTTGAAGCGGGTGCATTCGGGCCAGCATTTGGTAAAACCGTGACTTGAAAAACGACTAAAAAACAAAAAACCTTTTTCACACAATAGGTCAAAAACGCCAGAGAAACACACACAAAAAAAGCAAACACATGGAAAAAAAACGCCACGTGCCACATTGGCATTTTTTTGCCATGAAAAACGCCAAACAAAAAGTGTGTGTAAGGTCCCCTAACATTTAGGCAAAACACATTAACAATGATTTTATTGGTCAGTTCAAAAGATGCGATCAACAACATACAAATAAATTTTTATTAGTCATCTGATCATTGCCTGCATACATACGGAAAGATTATTGCTTAAATTTGAAAGATATAACGATTTGTTGCATGATAATATTTTTTTTTTGTGTGTGTAAAAGGGCCCTTGCTGCCAGTCACCTGACCAAAAGAACATTGCAGATTTTATCTCACTAATATGGTTCAAAGTCCCAGCAGAGGCTTTAGCAGACCTCACACTCTCCACTTCCAGGAGATTTAATCCTACATAACCTCTCTCATGCAGAGCAGCAAACCACGCCATATCCAGCATGGGAACGGGTAATTTTGGATTCTTTATTATATTCCCCCATCCCCTGCCATCCCTGTAATTTTTTAATTTCCCTGGGGTTCACCTTTAACAAACATATTATTAAATGCTTTTTTCGCGGATAGCTTTGTTACCCAACTCTACTTTAACCCCTTAATGACATCGGGCGTAAGTATACGCCCAGCAGGGAGGGCTTTAACGCAAACGGGTGTATACTTACGCCCGATGTTTCCCCGATCGCTGTGTGTTTTTTTTTTTTTTTTGCGCCCTAACGCCACTGAGAGCTGATCGGCATCGCACGTAAGTGCGCCGCTGATCAGCAACTCCTCCTTTTTGGCGTAGGGGAGTGTTTCCCCCCTATATCCTACCGCCACTGTCTGCTGATAAGTGCAGCATTTATCAGCAGCTCCTTTCTTGGCCATCCTCATCATCCTCATCATCCAGTGACGTGTCTGGGGGTAGCGTAGCGTATGCTGCCCCCCAGACACGTCTTTTCCGCCAGTACCGTCCCAATAAGAGATGACGGTATGGTGTGAAATTCTACAAACTCTGTGAGAGTACCTCAGGGTACACTTACAGATCCAGGGTATGTGCACACTGCGGAATGGCGAAGGATAACCCTTTGTGCATTCCGCAGCTGGCACCCGCCGGCGGACTGATGCAGGCATGCGTCTCCGCCCGTGTCATAGACTCCATGTTATGCACGGACGGATTCCGTTGTCCGTCCAAAGAATGAATACGTTCATTCTTTGGACAGAGGACAGAATCAGCCCGTATATATAATGGAGTGTGACACGAGCGGAGACGCGCGCCTCCATCAGTCCGCCGGCGGGTGCCAGCTGTAGAATGCACAAAGGGTTATCCTTCGCCATTCCGCAGTGTGCACATACCCTTAGAGTGTATGAAGGAAGGGACACCCGAATCCAGCCCCCAGATGCCCCCTCCCCCAATCCTCGGAGTTAGTGGGGAGATCGTTAGGGAACTGATCTTCCCACTGCTGGATAAAGGTCACCACCACCTGTACGGGGATAACTTTTATACCAGCACCCCCTCTTCTGGTCTGTCGCTGCCCGAGCTACTGTAGCTTGCGGCACGATCTGTAAATATCAGAAGTAGTAATAAAGCCCTAATATTTAGCAGCCATGGAGCGGACCCAGCGCTTCTGGATATGAAGGACCCCGTATCGCACCAGGACAACATTGTCTAGGTGACGTCCCCCACACTGGAGAAAGGGAGACCCCAGAAGAAGTGCAGACTGTGGCGTAACAGGGGGATCAGGAAGGACACCATTTTCCAGTGTGACACCTGTCCTGATCACTCCGGCCTCTGCATACTGGATCGCTTCAAGGCGTACCACACGTCACTGGAGTTCTACATTATCTAAATTCTGTCCCTTATTCCTATTTCAGGGGTCACGTTGATCCAGGGATTATTCTGATCGCCATTATGGAGTCGGGAATGAATTTTTCCCCTGTGATGAGGCTACTGTCGTCTGCCTCACGAGGGGTTTTTGCCTTCCTCTGGATCAACACAGGTTGAATTTGATGGACACCTGTCATTTTCAACCTTATAAACTAACAATTGGCCTAATACCCCCAAATAAATTAGAATTGTCCCTTTTCCCCAGCTAAATAGGTATGGCCGCCATTCCCATTAGAGGATACCATGATGCAATTACAAAGCCTCTGTGCGGCCAGGTCAGTAGAAACCCCCCACAAGTGACCCCATTCTGGAAACTACACCCCATAAGGAATCTAACGAGGGGGGCAGTGGGGATATGGCCCCCTGGTGACGGCCACATTTGGGCCGTGAAAATGAAAATGTTTTATTGTTTATTTTCATGGCATATGTTCCACTTATGTGCCCGTCACCAGTGGGGTCCATATGCTCACTGTACCCCTTGTTGGATTCCTTATGGGGTGTAGTTTCCAGAATGGGGCCACTTGTGGAGGGTTTCTACTGTCCTGGCAGCACAGGAGCTTTTTAATTGCGACATGGCCTCCATCCTCCATTCCAGCCTCTAAATGGCGCTCTGTCCCTTTGGTGGCTTGCCCTCTGCCCATATGGCACATTATATCCACATGTGGGGTATTTTCGTACTCAGGGGAAATTACCCTACACGTTTTGTGTTCACTTTATTTTTTAACCCCTTGTGGAAAAGGAAAAAATCAAGGCTAGACCAACATTTAGTGTAAAAAAATGTTTAATTTTTACACTAAATCATTGATCTTGTCTTGATTTTTTCCTTTTCACAAGGGGCTAAAAGATAAAAAAAACACTAAATGTGTAGAGCAATTTCCCCTGAGTACGGAAATACCCGACATGTGGACATAAAGCGCCATGCGGGTGCAGGGTAAGCCTCCAAAGGGCAGGAGCGCCATTTGGCTTCTTGAGGCTGGATTTGGCTGGAATGGATTTCGAGGGGCCATGTTGCATTTAAAAGGCCCCTGTGTTGCCAAGACAGTTGAACCCCCCCACAAGTGACGCCATTATGGAAACTACACCCCTCAGGGAATGTAACAAGGGGTGTAGTGAGCATATGGACCCCACTGGTGACGGGCACAAATGTGGAACAATATGGCGTGAAAATGAAATATTAAATTTTTTACACTATAATGTTGGTTTAGCCTTAAATTTTTCATTTTTACAAGGGGTTAAAAGAGAAAAAAAACACACAAAATGTGTAGAGAAATTCCCTGAGTCCGTAAATACCCCACATGTGGACATAAAGCGCCATGTGGGCGCAGGGCAAGCCTCTGAAGGGAAGGAGCGCCATTTGGATTTTGCAGGCTGGATGTGGCCAGAATGGATGATGAACGCCATGTCGCATTTACAGAGCCCTCGTGCTGCCAAAACACTGGAAACCCCCAACAAGTGACCCCAATCTGGAAACTACACCCCTCAAGGAATCTAACAAGGGGTGCAGTGAGGATATGGACCCCTTGATGACGGCCACATTTGTGCCATGAAAGTGAAAAAATGAAATTTTTCCCTTTCACGTCATATTAATCCACATTTGTGCCCGTCACCAGTGGGGTCCATATGCTTACTGAACCCCTTGTTAGATTCCTTGAGGGGTGTAGTTTCCAGAATGGGGTCACTTGTGGGGGGTTTCCAGTGTTTTGGCAGCACGAGGGCTCTGTAAATGCGACATGGCGTTCATCATCCATTCTGGCCACATCCAGGGCTCTGTAAATGCGACATGGCCCTTGAAATCCATTCCAGTAAAATCCAGCTTGCAAAGGCCAATTGGAGCTCCTTCCCTTTGGAGGCTCGTCCTGCACCCGCTTGGCACTTTATGTCCACATGTGGGGTATTTCTGTACTCGGGAGAAACTGCGCTACATGTTTGGTGTTTTTTTTTTCTTTTATCCCCTTGTAAAAAAGAAAAATGAATGCTAGAACAACATTTTAGTGTAAAAAATAGAATTTTTTCTTTTTTACACCACATTGTTCTGAAAATCTGCGAAGCACCTGTAGGGTCCAAATGCTCAATGCACCCCTTGTTACATTCCTTGAGGGGTGCAGTTTTCTAAATGGTGTCCCTTTAGGGGTGTTATTAGGGTTTGGCACCCCAGAGCCTCTGCCAACCTGAAGTGGTACGGTCAAAAAAGACCAAATATAACGGAGGCGTTGAAATTCACTAGGCGCTCCCTTATATCTGAGGCTTGTGGTTGCGTCAAATAGCGCAATAGGGCCACATATGGGGTATTTCTATAAACTGCAGAAACGGAGCAATCAATATTGGGGTGCATTTCTCTGCTAATAGGTTTATCATTATGAAAGAAATTGGATTACAATAAAATCTCTGCACAGAAAATAAAAATTTTCAAATTTCTTACACACTTCGCTTTTATTTCTGTGACTCCCCTAAAGGGTTAAAAAACTTTCTGGATGTGCTTTTGCTGAGTTTGGGGGGTGCAGTTTCTGAAATGGGGTGCTCTGTGGGGCTTTCTAACATACAGGCCCCTCAAATACACTTTGAACCTGAACAGGTCCCTAAAAATATCTGATTTAGAAATTTTACAGAAAATTTGGAAAATTGCTACTAATGTTTTAAGCTTCCTATTGTCTAAAAAAAATGAAATATTGTTTAATAAATGCCGCCAACATAAAGTAGACATGTTGCTAATGCTATTTAATATATAATTTATGTGGCATAACCATTTTCTGTATAAGCAGATTGGTTTCAAAGTTTGAAAAATGCATTTTTTCACAATTTTTCACGTTATTTTGGTGTTTTTCATAAAGATTCGTTATGAGTAACGACTCCATTTTACCAGAAATGTAAAGTATGATATGTCACGAGAAAACCCTCTGAGAATCGTCTGGATAGGTAAAAGCATCCCAAAGTTATTAATGAATAAAGTGACACTGGTCATATTCATAAAATTTGTTTCTGTCCTTAAGGCCATTTCAGGCTCTGTCCTTAAGGGGTTAAGGGTCCTTTAAGATGAATAGGTTTCTGAGCACAGGGGGACGCAAACAAGCGCTGATCAGCAAGATCGACACTAGTTTGTGGTGCTTTTACAAGGCTCAAAAAATCTAGCCTGGGCTGCATTAACGATCCATGTATTGCTCGTGCAGCATGGAAACTGACAGCATGGATATAAATATATCTGATATATGACCGATGACAATACATTTTAAAGCCTGCTCTAAATACATGCTATCACTTATATGAGCCAATTAACGGCTGCAGGAGAATTTTTTGCAATAGTCCTGGCCAATAATTGGCCTGTGTAAAAGGCATCGCTTTCATGCTGCCCGAACCATGATTTTTCAGGACATTCCTCTGCAGCTTCTCCCTATTCCAAAGTCCATGATTTTGAAGTGGCATCTCATAGTTACATCAAGTAGAATAAACATATAATAATCCAATTCATGTTTATCGGGAGATAAGGATACATAACTGACAGCTATAATATTGGAATGGCCGGCTGTTATTTTACATGAAATAAGTTGCTTCTTCCACTAACACAGCTCATATATATTAAATAATAGTGCAGCACAATAAGGATAGTGCACATCAACATTACAAAATAAAATCTGATTTATGCTTGTTTCTAACATTCAAGCAGCCTACTAATCTCCGAAGCCATTATACATGCGAGATGGAAAAACATCCAGCTTAGCCAGGCAGCATTCTAGTGAAGTAGCCTATACAACATTACAAACTTTATTTCTGTGCTTGTTGCAAACCCAGACCATGCAAATCTTACCAATGTGCTATGAGGATTAACAAAATATTGCTGTATTAAAAAAAGGTTAAAGACAGAAGCCAGGGTCAGTATGTGTGGAAGGAAAGCATCATTGTACTATTATTTACTTAGAAGTGTTCTGTCCCCATTGCATCCAGCCAGAAGATAGAGATGATATTACTATGCAATTAAAAGGTAATCTCTAAGGGATGAATTTAATATGATACTTGCGCATTATGAAATCTAAAACTTTGCTTAATTGCTGTTAATTTGGATGTTATTTTTGCATGATTTCTTTTGAGGGCATAACAATACCTATCACTTTGCAAGGAGTGTACAGTATGTGAAGGTGTATAATGTATTAATGCCTCGTCAATCAATGTGATAGAAAGGACCTCACAGAACTGACATTAATGAGATAAAACAGGTGGTAATTATAGTTTGGAAAACCAGTAAATTAAACCTTTTACCTTAAGACATCACAATTGTAGTGCCCTAGTGTTTTCTGAGCTGTTAAGTGCAGCAGAGAAGAAACTTGACTACACAACTCATTATGTCAGACGATGTCCTGAGTCTCTCATATAACCTGGGGAAGCATTGTGTTTGGAGCTATTTTACCATAGTAAGTAGTGGAGAAAAAATAATAATAGTGAGACCTCCCAGTGTGTATACCACGGATGTGTTATGATGACAATAAAAGTGAGAAAGTGCTTGAATCCAGGCCCACTAGTAGCCTACTGGTGCCAAATTATTGGGTGAAACAATATATCTCTCAGTGAATCTCGGTTTGCTTGTCTTTAAAAGGGATGTCTTTATTAGCACTTATGGATTGTCTAGGGCCACATTCAGCTTCATATGGGGCACAGACATATCTAGGAGTTAATAACATTTATAACCACATAAAAATAAAAGGAGTTATCCAGGACTTTCTTATCCATTTGGAGGAGCCATCATGAAGACTTCTTCTGGTGATGCCTTGCCTCTGCAGAAAATTTCAGGCAAACATTTTGGGCTCTTGTCTGTATTACCATCCTCACCTCTCTATAAAGTATTGCTACACACTGCAACAGTACCCACTTTGCACTCTCATGTTGAATTTAGGCCCAATCTTGGCCCTCAGATAATATTATGGCCCCTTTTATGCCCTCACATCTGTGTCTCCATATGATATTTAGGCCTTCTCTGTGCATCCATATAGTAGTTATTCTCCCCCCCCCCCCCCCAAAAAAAAAAAAAGTTAGGCCCACCCTCTGTGCATCTACAGTATATAGTATCTAGGTCTCTCTGTGCAGTCAGCCACATTGGGTAGTTAATATTCCCCATGTAGCTTCTCTCTCTTGTAGGTTAGCCTACCCCAATAGGTAATATCCCTCATGTAGGAAATCTCCCCCCGCCTCTCCCCCTCCCCCCCACCCCCATTTTACCAAGTCTGTACCAAATGCAGAGTTGGTATGGTTCCCCCTAAACTTTCTCCTGTTATGGATACATTAATTTCCAGCTGCAATTCAGTTAAAGGGGTTGACCAGTGTAAATTCGTAATCAGCGATGTTGATGGGGACATATACAGTGCTATAAACTTACCTATCCTGCTCCACCACAGCTGCAAGTTCCCGGGCCTCCCACTCTCCGCCACAACTCTTGGGTTAATTTAAACTGAACCTTAAACGAACCGCACTAAAACAGCTAAATAATTGCAGGTGTTTAACTGTTTTAGTGCATTTCAAAAAATTTGCTCATCTAAAATTAACTGTCCAAGCTCCCCTGGTGCCCTTCTTCTCTAGTGTCCAGTGTCCCCCGCAGCTGCCAAAATCCCATTTAGCCAATTACTAACTGAGACGGGACAGTGCCACGGCCAGTGATTGGCTGAGACGGCTGCTACCCTTGAGACAGCCCACTCAGCCAAACACTTGCCATGCTGTTGTCCTGTCTTAGTCAGCCAGTTATTGGCTAAGCAAGCTGTTACTCTTGTCTCAAGGGTAGCAGCCCGTTCAGCCAATCACTGGCCGTGGAACTGTCCTGTCTCAGTCAGTGATTGGCTGACTAGGCCGAAGGTGTCTAGAGACACTAGAGACCCGGAGGAGGACATTGGGGGACCACATACAGATCAGAAAAACATTTTATTTTTTCAGATGTGCGGCTGAAATCTTTCTGAACTCATTCTGAACTTAACTTTTTACAACATTTGGATTCATTACAGTGCCCCAAAGATTCAAACACTCTCCCGGCTCCCAGCATCATATTGATACATCATGCCGAGCGAGAGCACTTACCTGTCCGTTGGTTCCATGTGTTACAGAACATGGGAATAAGCCCTTACAGAGGAAAATCCAGACCACAAACCAAGGTGGCAAAAGATATTAACAAAGTAGCCAGTAGTACAAAAATGTTATGCATGTGGCTCACTAGTAGTGAATGGCAGACATGCTAATTTCTGTTCAAGTCTCTCTTTATGGTGTCAGAGCTCATTTATGTAGCGTGGCAATTTCACGTTTCACATATTATGCATGAAAAATCCATAATAATATCTAACTGCATAAATATTATGAGTTTAATATGAACTATACTATTCCAGGCTGTTCACCTTTGTAATACAGAGGAAGCTGGAATAATAGATGTTTTACAATGCCATGGATATTTGCTGCCAACACCTTTGTATAAATAATGGAACTAAAAGCTCTGAAATATCATTTTAACTTTTCTATCTTTAAAAGTCCTTGGGCATCTCTTTCTTGGAGATACATTCTTTTGGCCTGCATTGTCTTGGCACAATGTATGCATGATCTTATGTATGCAAATTAAATCAGTATTTCCATTAAATGTAGCCAACTCTGAAACAAAACTGACTTTCTAACATAATTTTGAAACATTCTGTAAATAGATTTTTGAAGAACATGCTGCAATGACTAGATAATGTGAAAGGTTGCTTGCTAGTGGTCCATTCTGAGACATTGAACCCAACCTGTGAATATAATACTCGTATTTGGACTTTAATAAAAGTTTTGACACATACAGTATGTATAGCAAATTAAAATGGGTTTAACATTGACTTTAACATTGGTGGCTAATCATTTGGATAGGCTTTGGAGGTAGGTGGGATTCAGAAGTTAGTACTGTGGACCCATCATTGTTTACATGGGCACAGAACATTCTATATACTGGTAAATATAGTGATGTGATAAATGTTTATAGTGTTTATGCTGAAAAACAATCTAAAGGAGAAATGAAGAATAAGAGAAAACATATCATGTATTGATGCATGGTTATCAGCTGAGGTGTATGCTAATAGACAAAGGGGAAGATTTATCAAACATGGTGTAAAGTAGAATTGTCTTAGTTGCCCCTAACAACCAATCAGATTCCACTTTTCATTCCTCACAGACTCTTTGGAAAATGAAAGGTGGAATCTGATTGGTTGCTAGGGGCAACATACAATTCTACTTTACACCATGTTTGATAAATTTCCTCCATAGTGCTGGAATGGTAATGAGGATGGCAGTGATTAGCCCACAGATATAAAGTGAGTGATTTACAGATACAAATATGGTGGTTGGTGATGTCCAAAAGATAATTGCTGGTAAATACATGTGAAACATCGCGTCTGTGCTGCATGTTATCACTATTTTGATGTTTTCGAGTTGATGGAATAAAGTTACACTTCACCTAACCTTTAAAGTGCTGCGGACTATTCATCATTTTTATATATATATATATATATATATATATATATATATATATATGTGTGTATTAGATATTATGGATTTATTGAATATGTATGCGTCGACAAATATAAGAACAGTAAAGTGACAGTGAAAAAGTTTTGTTCAATGTGGTCATGTATCAAAGTATTTATTCTGTATATTTTAAACACCTTTTTTTCTTGAGGACTTTCACGTCTATTTTGTACATCTGCCGGAATGATGTCTACAGGGCAAATGGTAAGGGTTTTAATATTCACTGGTATGCAAGAATATAATGTACAAGACTGGATAAGATAAGTTTTTAGAAAACCGGTATTAATGGTAAATCTACGGTATGTTTTCAACTAACATAGTTAAACTTGTAGAGCACTTGTTAATCAAGTTAAATATTTTTTACATACATACATTCATTTAGCAAACTTGCCTCTTTCTAATATGCAAGGTCTTTTTCTTCTATTGTTGACAGCTCGTTGTCTGGGTTACTCACTACCATTATGCTCTAAAAGCAGTGACTTGGCTGGTATATATAGTATATATATATATATATATATATATATATATATATATATTCATGTCATAGCTAGCATACTTATACTTGTAGGACTCGTCTCATGTTAAATATTTTTTGCAAATACATTTATTTAGAAAACTTTCCTCCTTCTCCTGATATGTTTTTTTTTTTTTGCCTATTGTTTGAACTCATTGCCTGGGCTGCAGATCACCACTCTGCCCTAAAAACGGTGGTCTTGCAGGTGTATAGATAAATATAATTTTATATATATATATATATATATATATATATATATATATATACACACACACACACACACACACACCGTATTTTCCAGCATATAAGACGACCCCCAACTTTTCCAGTTAAAATATATACTCATCGTATAAGACTACCTCCTCTTCCAGCACACACCATATTAATAAAAAAACATCAGACAGCAGTGAGATCTGAGAGGCAGAGGTACAGTAATACCTGTAGGATACAAGTGCGGCCAAATGGGTGATAGAAGTGTGTTTTTCTGTGCACAGTGCCACTCACTTTTTTCCATACCCAGGATGACTGCCGCTTGCTCTGCCCTTCATACGGTTGGAGCACACGGCAGGGATGTGGCTGTTTTTATCTCTCCCCCACCGTATGCGGCGACCACAGATTCTCCAGTCCGGTTTCAACGTTTTTCAGCTCCCAACCTATAAGACGCCACTCGGAGTAAAAGACGGCTCCTGACTTTTGAGAAGATTTTCCTGGGTTAAAAAGTAGTCTTATACGCAGGAAAATACTGTATATAGTTTTTTCCCGCATTCATATATATTTATTATTATTATTTTAGTTTTGTACAGTATATATATATATACACACTGTATCTTTGTACATATGTACATTATACAGTACCTATACATACCAGACCACTGCTTTTAGAGCAGAGTGGTGGTCTTTAACCTAGACAGCAATCTGTCATCAATAGGAGAGAAAGAGCAGCATATCAGAGAAAGAAGGAGGCAGGTTTTCTAAATAAATGTATGTTCAGAAATATATAACTTGACGTGTCCTACAAGTATAACTATGTTAATTGAGATGAGAATACTCCTTTAAGTCTGGTGTTTAGTGTGACTATGTTGTCTCGGGCAACTTGGCAGAGAAATTTTTGGATATATAGGCACATGTTAAGGTAAAGAAGGGGTCACTTTTTATGATGTGCCTATACAACATATAAAGGAAGGCTAAACGTCAAAAAGGGGTCTAGAAATTAGTTTTCTCTAACTTTTCTAAAATTGTTTTCATTTTTGTAATAGGGCACTGATTTAGAGGTTAGAGCTCTTGTTGATATAAAGTTGATATAAAGATTATGTTAGGACACCTATTAGCTGTGTTAGCTGCTGCTATTGTAGTTAGAGAGTCCTAGGTGCATTGTACACTAGATGTTTTTTGTGAAATTGGAATACATAATTCTGTGGGATGTCAGTGTGTCAGATAGTTACCATATTATAACCCTACATATCACCATAATGACACACTGTTACTGATAAAATCCAGTAAACCAAGAACAATGTTACCAATAATACCAGTATATGAGAAAAAAAATATTATTTCCGAGCGACCACCACCATTATCTCCACATCACCACAATACCATTACTAAAATACAATATATCAAGTCCAATCATTCCAGTATAGAAGAAACAAAAATTATCACCACACTTTTACAACATAGTGACTACTACCACCATACCATTACTAAATAGCACCAACTGTACAAGTATCCTCCCTACACTGACACATATGTAAGTGATTACAGTGTAGTTTCATCCAGTGACTCACAAGTGCTGTCTTCTCTGATCTGTTCACTTTTTGTTTTATTCTCCATCTGACCTGTCCATAATAAAGACTTCTTCCGACCACAACTCGTCTCAGCAGAATCTGCCAGGCAAACATTTTAGGCTTCTATCTCATACGGTACATGCATCTTTTATGCCCCATATAGTAGTTAGGCCCCCTTAGTTCCCCCTGTGCATTTACTTTTATTGACATTTTTAATCCCTTCACAACAGCAGCGGGAACATATATATATATATATATATATATGACTGTGAGGGGCTTTAGATGTGTGCGGGGTTGCTGAGGATAATAACAGGCAGTTACGATCCCACAGCTGCCTGTCATAAAGTCAGTGACAGGTTAAGCATGTGTCACTGGCTACGGGGGTCCCAATCATTTGTACCGATGGGTAGGGTAAGACACTTACCTCCATCCTGTCGAATCAGTGTTCTATGTACAGATTGTTGATAGTACTGATCAGTGCTATGCTTTGGCATAGCATATATCAGTATATGCAATCTAATGATTGCATGGTTAACTGTAAAATAAAAGTGTAAAAAAAAATTAACTAAAAATAAATGTTTTTAAAAGTATTAAAAAACCCTTATAACCCCAAAAGAAGTTTAAAATGCCTCCTTGCCCATTATAAAAATAAAAATATGTAAAATAAATAAATAGATAAATAAATAAAAATAAACAAATAGCATATTGTAGCATGCAGAATTGTCCGTTCTATTAAAATATAACATTATTGTCGCTACACGGTGAACCGTTAAAACGGGGCGGGGGGGGGGGGGGGGGGGACAAAACACCAGGATTGCTGATTGCTGATGCACTGGACTTAGAATACATACAGGGAATGGAGAAAGAGGTAGATGGGTTTTAGTTAGCGAGCATAAACTGCAGAAACTAGATACAGTGCTCTAGTGTGAGACCCCTAAAGAGCTATATCTGTATAGCGATTGGATTCCTTATATCTCTGCATGCAGTGTAGGAGTGCTACGTCGAGTCACAGTGATAGCATACAATAAGTGGTGAGGGGCTTTATCACTCACCACTTTTGTTGTCGAGTACATTGTGCCATCATTGTCTGCATACTATGGGTTTGTTAAAGGGTGCAATAGAACAGGCACCTTACCAATAGGGAAAACTGCAATGGCATTTAAAAACACTGCTAAAGCACTGTTTCTTGCATTTACAATATTTTTAAGTGATATCAATAAAAGTACATTTTTAGCCATTGGGGAAAGTGGAGTATACACATTGGGGGTTTGTCTCTCAGATCGATTGTCTAGTGCTATCTAATACCTCCCAGTTTAAGGCATGGTTCTATTGATTCTATATTTATGTAGTTGTTAGGCACCTCAATGTTACCCCATATAGTAGTTAGGCCCCTCTGGGCCCCCATATAGCAATTAGGCCCTCTCAGTGTCCCCATATAGTATGCTAGATGCTCCTCTGTATGTTGCATGCTCCTCTGTGCATCCATATACCAATTAGGCATCTCTGTGCAAGTATCATGCATCACTCTGTTGTTAACCCCCCGGTAGATATTGCCCCCTTCCCCAATATGCAGTATCCTTTTGTAGTTAGCTGCCCCTCCAAACAACTATATTGTACTTAATCATCTGTGCACAGATACAGTAGCATCTCCCATCTTAGGCATCCCCATGTAGGCAATCTGCCCTGGTAGTTCCCCCAATAGGTAGTGTCCCCATGTTATAGACATCCCCCAAATGTAATGCCACCTGGTAGTTAATTCTCCCTTTATTATTGCACCCACACAACAAAAGCATTCACCCTCTGTAATTAAAAAAAACAAAAACCTAACCCGTTCGAAGCAGTCCACTGTTACCTCATCCTCCTCCCTGCTCTGTGAGCATGTGTGCCAAGGGCAGAGCCCTTCAGCCACCACCAAAAGGGTTGAGGCCACTCCCTCAGGCCAGATCACAACAACGCTGTACAGCAGTGTAGTACGCAAGGTGTTGTGATCTGGCTATGGGGAGAGGCCTGCAGGTGGTGCTGATGTTTGAAATCTCCTGTCAGTCTGTGCGAGTAGTGCTGGTCTAGGTAAGAGGGTTGGTGTCTAATTTTCGCAACACATTAGTAAGTGAAGGGGCCTCCGATCACTAAGATATTGCTGCAATTAGATACACTCCCTCTCCCCAGACCAGTACTACTCACACAGACTAACAGGAGTTTTCAGCCACCGGTGCTGCCTGCAGGGCCGAGTCATCTCCCTTTAGCCAGATCACAACACACTACAGTTATGGTGATGGTTGGTCATGTAGGGTTGTGGGTCATGGAAGGGCCAGTCTCTTACCAAGTGTACACATAGCCTTATGTGTATGTGTAAGATTTCTGTCCTCTGTAAAATTGTTAAAATCAATAAAACTTTAATATGAAAAGAGGAGAAATCTCAGTCTTTCCTTTATGACCTGTTCTCTGTTTATAGTTTGTACCTGGCTTTGGCTTCAATGATCTGTCAGATAAACCTGTGTGTGTAATAGAGCCTTTAAAGGTCTGTTGAAGCTAAAAAACATTTAAAGGCACAATTACTCAAAACAATTAACTTTCACTGGAAAGTTATACTGTAAAACCTGGCACCTACAGTCATGGCCAAAAGTTTTAAGAAAGACACAAATATTATATTTTTACATGATCTGCTGCTGAGTGTTTGTCAGATGTTTTTATCACATACAGGAATATAATTGCAATCATATTATGAGTAACAAAAGCTTATATTGACAGTTAGAATGAGTTAATGCAACAAGTCAATATTTGCAGTGTTGACCCTTCTTCTTCAGGACCTCTGCAATTCTCCCTGGCATGCTCTCAATCAACTTCTGGACCAAATCCTGACTGATAACAGTCCATTCTTGCACAATCAATGCTTGCATTTTGTCAGAATTTGTTGGTTTTTGTTTGTCCACCCATCTCTTGATAATTGACCACAGGTTCCTAATGGGATTAAGATCTGGAGAGTTTCCAGGCCATGGACCCAAAATCTCTATGTTTTGTTCACTGAGCCATTTAGTTATCACCTTTGCTTTATGGCAAGGTGCTCCATCATGCTGGAAAAGGTATTGTTGATCGCCAACTGCTCTTGGACGGTTGGGAGAAGTTGCTCTTGGAGGACATTCTGTTACCATTTTTTATTCATGGATGTGTTTTTAGGCAAGAATGTGAGAGAGCCAATTCCCTTGGCTGAGAAGCAACCCACACATGAATGGTTTCAGGATGCTTTACAGTTGGCATTAGACAAGACTGGTGGTAGTGCTCACCTTGTCTTCTCCGAATAGGCTGTTTTCTAGATGTCCCAAACAATCGGAAAGGGGATTCATCAGAGTAAATGACTTTACCCCAGTCCTCAGCAGTCCACTCCCTGTACCTTTTGCAGAATATCAGTCTGTCCCTGATGGAGAGAAGAGGCTTCTTTGCTGCCCTCCTTGAGACCAGGCCTTGCTCCAAGAGTCTCCGCCTCACAGTGCATGCAGATGCACTCACACCTGCCTGCTGCCATTCCTGAGCAAGCTCTGCACTGCTGGTAGCCAGATCCCGCAGCTGAAACACTTTTATGAGACGGTCCTAGCGCTTGCTGTTCTTTCTTGGGCACCCTGGAGCCTTTTTGGCAACAATGGAACCTCTCTTTTTGAAGTTCTTGATGATGCAATAGATTGTTGACTGAGGTGCAATCTTTCTAGCTGCGATACTCTTCCCTGTTAGGCCATTTTTGTGCAGTGCAATGATGACTGCAATTGTTTCTTTAGAGATAACCATGGTTAGCAGAAGAGAAACAATGATTCCGAGCACCAGCCTTCTTTTAAAGTGTCCAGTGGTGTCATTTTTACTTAATCTTAAAAGATTGATCTCCAGCCTCATCAACACCCACACCTGTGTTAATGGAGCAATCACTGAAACGATGTTAGCTGTTCCTGTTAAGGCAGGGCTGCAATGATGTTGAAATGTGTTTTGGGGGATAAAGTTCATTTTCTAGGCAAATATTGACTTTGCAATTAATCGCTGGTAAGCTGATCACTCTTTATAACATTCTGGAGTATATGCAAATTGCCATTTTAAAAACTGAAGCAGTAGACTTTGCAAAATTTTATATTTGTATCATTCTCAAAACGTTTGGCCATGACTGTAAATATTAAGTAATCTTTAGGTATATTGCAAAATAGTAAAGAAAAGACATAGTAAATGAGTAAGTAAAAGGTAAATCCATATAGGTCACATAGAACGAGCTGCAGAACTATGTGTGTTTCTCCTTAATGACATGTGTTTTCATACGTCACAGCTGGCACCATCATCAAACTGTTTCTAAAACAATCATTCACAATGAATTGTTGTTTAGAATGCCATGAGAATGGAAAGGATAAACCTGCGAGCAGGCACTGTGCCATCTAAATAGATTAGCATGATGCTAAGCAGCCAAGAGATAATGTTTATGCATCCAATGTGTTTACTTGTGGCATGGTTCCCAGTCTGGAATGTCCAAGGCACTCTCTGTCCAGAGATAATGTAGCAGTATTTAATAAGCAGATGTCATTTTAAGCTAGTTTTCGACCAAACCCACATTTTAAATTCAGAAGGTTGTTTGCAAGCATTTCTTCAGAAAATTGCAATTATAAATAATTTTTGTGTATTTCAGTTTAGATCAGAAATAATTTCTCAGAGACAATAAAATCCAAGAATCATTCATGTAATAGTGTAACTGGAAATAATAAAGAACTCTTATTAAATCAGCTATTGTGTAGATGATATGGAAGTATAAATATCCATTTACAAGGCACATTCTCTAGGTTACCTCATTAAGTAATTGGGCATACGTAAAACACTATACATTATTGTCTAATGACTGCTCTTCTTTATTCTATAATATTTTTTTATTAATATAAATCAAGGTTGAATAATATGTTTAGAACATGTTGTGGTTTTTCAAGAACTGATGTCATCAAAGTTTATAAATGTGAAATGTTTAATGTAAACAGTAAGGAAACAACAAAAAGAAAGTATAAATTCTGTATGAATAAAAAGTAATGAAAACACTAATGTAAAAATTATAGCATTTTTAAAATTAAAATTTAGGTGGGCATTTCCACTAAGGCCCCTTACACACTACGGAATCGGTGCAGACTCAGTGCCAAATCCTGGCTTCAATCTCTTTGAATGGGAGGGCTCGAGCACCTCCGCTCTCGACGCCTCTCCGCTTAAATAATTCACTGCGCCGATTCCGTAGTGTGAACGGGGCCTTAAACCGAAATGAATAATTATGAGTACTTATATGTGGGCCTTGCACAAGGCAGTTTGCCTCTATGTACAGAACTAACCACCCCTAGAATTCCTTACTTTTCTATACAGTATTTTGTATACAAATTAAAAGAAAGAAAGAAACAAACATTGAATCTGAGTCATTCAGAGGTACTTTAAAGGTATATGCTTGTATTGGGCACTATATTTTACCTCTAAACAATTCCAAAGTTGCACAGAGCTGTAATACAAGAGAATGCATAAGTCTTTAGCAGTTCACATTTTTTAGTCAGCAATTTTTTTTGTAACTGTGTAATTTCCCCAATGGGTAACAATGACAATTACAGCTGCTATAGGGCTTGTCTCCCAGTTTTTTAGACTTCCAGATAAGTGTGGTTATGCAGAGGTTTGTCTATTTTCCATATTAGAGTTTGTTATTATCAATATTCGAATTGCTATGGAGAATCTCCAACAATTCCGTAATGGAATCTAAATAAAAAATCTTCTCTCTATTCATTCTTATCTTGATGTGTATTTGACCATGGTTTGACCCTGTGTAATGGCAGCAGTGAAATCAGTGACAAAATCCATTACATTTCTGCAGAAGAATAGATTTTGAAAACCCCCTGCAAGTCCTAAAATCCTTTTCGGGTTCTTTATGTAATATGCGGAATCTTTATCTTCTTTGTATTATTACATTTGGGACTTTCAGTACAATAACTCAGAAATTTTGAGCGATAACTGTACTATGTAATGTACTATAGCAGTACATTAACCCCTTCAAGACCGAGGTCATTTGTGCCAGGATTTCAGGATCAAATTAATACAATGTTCCTCCCCGCCTTCTAAGAGCCAAAGCGCTTTTATTTTTCCACCTACAAGGCTAGTTGGGGTGTCATTTTTTGCGCCATGATCTCTAGTTTTTATTAATATCATATTGGTGTAAGAGAAAAATTTTGATCGCTTTTTATTAATTTTTTTCTGATATATATAGTTGAAAAAAATCAGCAATCTTGGTGTTTTTTTTTTCCGTTTACACCGTTCACCATGCGGGAACAATAATGTTATATTTTATTAGATCGGACAATTACACACAATACAATATATAATGTGTTTATTTTTTTAACTATTTTTATTTTTATAATGGGCAAGGTGGTATTTAAAACTTTTATGAGGGGGTATAAGGTTTTTAAAAAAAAAAACTTTTAAAAACTTTCTTTTACTACACTCTTTTACCGATCACATAGTGACAGGAGCTTGTCCTGTCACAGAGTACCTTAAATGCCATGATTGCTATAGACTGCAGTGTTTAAGGGGTTAATAAGAGGCAGCTGCGGGATCTCATTATCCTCAGCCCCCCGGACACTGATATGTGTAGGGCCACTCTCACTCCAGCGGTCTCGCACACATCTACAGCCCCTTCAGGACGGACCATGCATATATGTTCCTGCTGCACTTGGTATGTGCAGCAGGAATGTATATCTACGTATTGCTGACATAAAGGGGTTAACTGGTGCAGCAGCAACCCAAAGGTACAAGGGCTTACCGTATATACTCCTCCCAGCGTATACATGGTAAACACCTGCTCTGTAGATATTAAAAAATGAGGATCTTAGCAAACTATTTGATCAAACAGTGTACCATGTCACCAATGTTAAGGCGTCCTGGAGACATGGTCCCTACTCTAGCATTTTCACACTAGCAATGGCCTCTCCTGGGCTTAATAAGCTTACAACTGGGCAGATAGGAGCCAAATGATCTCTTTTTAATAGCACCCTTGGGACATGGGTGGAGTGCAGGCCAACAGGAGGTAGCCCCCCCCCCACTAACACACACATTCAACAGAAAAAAAGGAAAAATTGACCGCACATCTATGACTCTATTCACACTGCAGGTTGCACGCTGCTTGTGGCTTAAGTACAGACAAAAAAACAAAAGGTGCAGCAGCAACCCACAGGTGCAAGGGCCTACCGTATATACTCCTCCCAGCGTACACACAGTAAACACCTGCTGTGTAGATATTAAAAAATGAGGATCTTAGCAAACTATTTGATCAGAGTGTACCATGTCACCACGTTAGGGCATCCTCGAGACATGGTCCCTACTCTAGCATTTTCACACTAGCAATGGCCTCTTCTGGGCTAAATAAGCCTACATCTGGGAAGATAGGAGCCACATGATCTCTTTTATTTTATCTTTTTTTAGCACCCAAGGGTGCTATAAAAGAGATCATTTGGCTTCTATCTGCCCAGTTGTAGGCTTATTAAGCCCAGGAGTAGGCATTGCTAGTGTGAAAATGCTAGAGTAGGGACCATGTCTCGAGGACGCCTTAACGTTGGCGACATGGTATACTCTGTTTGATCAAATAGTTTGCTAAGATCCTCATTTTTTTATATCTACACATCTACACCCTTTTTTTTTTTGTCTGTACTTAAGCCACGAGCAGCGTGCAACCTGCAGTGTGAATAGAGTCATAGATGTGCGGCCAATTTCTCCAATTTTTCCTTTTTTTCTATAAAGGGGTTAACTATCATGTATAAATAACAAATAAATAGTTAACTCAAAGAGCTAGACCTTGCAGTCTGGACATGTATAAAGATGGAAAGCAGCATGAAGAAATGAACACATTAAGGACAACTTCTTGGTTAACTCCTTTGTAGGACACAAACCGCCAGTACAAAGGATCTCCTTACATACTCACAGTGGGATATCCATCCCACTGCGAGTATGTCTTCCCATATAAACTACTGGCAGTGGATCGCGGAATTCGCTGCAAATTTGCTGTAGCAAATTCCCATAGAAAACCTTTCTTGCTTTGAACATTTCCTGTCACAGACAGAGGTGGCAGCAGAGAGCACTGTGTCAGACTGGAAAAAATACAATAATTTTTGCAGAACATGCAGCAGCTGATAAATAATAGGAGACTTGAGATTTTAAAAGAAAAATACAAATCTATACAACTTTCTGGCACCAGTTGATTTGACACAGTTTTTTCCCACTGGAGTGTCCCTTTAAATGGGTTGTCTTGGGAGCAGAAGAGGGATGAAGCCTTCTGCTCCCTGCTGCTCACTCTCTGTGAATTGGAAGTAAGCCTTCCATGGAGGGGACGAGTGTACATGCCGTTTTTAGCATGTCGGTGAAACCATGCCTCTATGCGCTGTCCAATAGCTGTGTGAATTTACTGAAAGTAATCCTTTAAGGCATATGTGGAAATATAGGAATTTACCCAGCCATCCGAACTTCATCCCTTTATCTGTCCCCTGTAATTTTCCAAAAAACGCTACCTTCATTATAAAGGTAAAAATACAATTTTAAAGTCGTGTGTTACCTGTGAATAGTTTTAAGGACAGTTCCAGCCTCCATATTCATTAGAAGGGCGTGCCAGCCAGGGGCAGATTGGTGCACTTGGGGCAGTAGTTCCCATCGTGCACCAAAACACAAAATTAGAATAAATATAAACCCCTAATACAGGCATGTCCAAACTTTTTTCGAAGAGTGCCAAATTTGATGAAGTGAACATGTGCGAGGGCCGACCATTTTACATGCTACATGCTATATGCTTTATAACACAGGCAGATAATAGCAAGCTGGATACCTGGGGGGCCGTAAAAATGTTCGGAACGCGGGCCGCAAGTGGCCCTCCGGCCGGACTTTGGACATGCCTGCCCTAATAGCACAGAAATTGTGCAGAGGATGAAGGTAAGAAACTTACCTTCATCCTCAGCGCCCCCATGGGAAATAGAAGAAAAATCTAACCTGCTGATATCAACCTTAGTTTCCCTTTAATAACCAGTAGGGCGTTTTGTGTGTGTGTATATATATATATATATATATATATATATATATATATATATATCCCCTTCAGAAACCCTCTAAAATGAGTGAAGACTGACATCAGTCCTTAATAAGACCCAAGTGGGAATAGTAAATGTCAGGCTCCACTCACTGCAAGAGTTAGAGGAAGTAGAACAATGTCCAGCAGGGCAGGGCAAAGGTACTAGAGAATTGTAGAATGGTAGTGGCTACTTCACTGTAGATTCCACACTTTGGCGTATGTACAGTGGAAACTTCTATTCTATTTTGTTCACTTCAATTGAATGAGGATGATATTTCACACAACATGATTACTGACAAATTATTGGTTGGCAACTGAGATAGAAAACGGAGGAGTCACTCTAAGCAACTAATAAAACTAGTGTGTGACTTTACCAAAAGCCCTATGACCAGTTAGAGGTGAATTAGTCGCTATGGGTAACTACAAATGGATAATTCCCCCACTGTGTTGTCTATGGGACACTAAGTTGATAACTACTACTAGGCTCTGATTGGTTACTCCTAGCATGGAGCATTGGAGTAGATTAAGTTTTTCTGACAATTCTCATAGAGCTCATGATGGCAAGGATCCTATAGGAGAGCAGGTAGTGGCTATGTTAGATACACACATTCTTGCTGTGTTGTTTTGTTACTTATTACATTGGGCTGCAGATGAAAAAAAAAACATGTTTTTGCCATCTGTCCTTAAATGGGCACTGTCAATAAAATTAACTTTTGCCATGTTATCAAACATGTCAAAAGTTATTGATCAGAACGGGTCTCATCAAAAGATATAACCGGGGTAAGATTGTCAGTGCTATCCTCTCCCTGCTCAGCAGCTCAGTCCATCAATAATTTCTCATAGACTTCCATTATGAATACTGACAGGCTGCACAGCTGGCTGGGGATTGCATTGCACTGCCGCAAACTTTCCCCGGCTATATCTTTTGATCAGCAGTGAGACCCGCTCTGATCAATAACTTTTGTCAAAAGTTGATTTTGGTGACAGGTATGCTTTCAATTTACAGATGATTGGCTGTCTTTGCTTAAGAGTAGCTACGCTGGCCTGGCCTATTTACAGATAGCACTTGCTACTTTATAAATTCATATTTGGCATTTTAAATGATGACATCTTTACTGACCTATTGCCATCCTGTATAACACTATGGTGGAGTTTTAAGGACATCACATATGATGACAGTAATTCCACCTGTACCTCTGCCCACTTTGCTAATATGGAAGCACCGATAGCGGAGGGATACTCTATGATTAGCTTATCGGCAGGGGTTCTTTCTAACAAAAAGAAGTTGTTAGAAAAAGACAACCCCTTTAAACTAAGAGCCTTCCCCAGAAAGAAAAAGAATAATAAAACTCCTAAGCTGTGTGTATAAAGCCTCTCTGCCTCCGGTTGATATAAAATACACTGAGTTTACAGTCTATTATGCTTCACATATATATACAATATGTCATTACTGTTCAGGATTGTGGTATAATACAAGTTATGTGGAAGCATCAAATAATAGGTTGTTGTATGTCAGGGAAAAATATATATTTTTGTAAGGATGTTCAAGCTGCGCAATAAAATGTTGGAAAAGTCTAAAAAAAAACATCTACATATAAGGAATGACAATAAAATGAATGCATTTCTCCGAGGCTATAAGGGTGTAGCTTTAAATGCCACATCACTTTCATTTCCCACTTAAATGTTAAACATGAATTTATATAGTTCAAAATTTTCACATTTAAAATCTATTTTCTTATTACAATAATGCATCTTGCAGGCTTATAATTCTGTTAGGAGGTTTAAAAATTGTATGTCTCAGTTTGTGTAAAACACACACACAAAAAAACAAAGGTCAAAACTTTTAAAATGTCACTTCTTCTGCAGTTTTGCATAGAAAATGCATTGAGTCAGTAGGAGGGCTACTTGGCCATAGAAACAGGCTGTAAGGAAAGAATGTAATCCTGCTGGTGTGGTTTCCACTTCCTCTGGCAGCTGCAGGCTTAGCAGAAAAGCACAGTGTGAGCCTATTGTTACCCCAGCTGGGTAATAGTTTTCTTATTTTACAGTCAGCAGCCAAGGGGGGTTGGGGTGCTGCAATATAGTGCCTTCTAATAATACTTGTAGGAACAGATCACTTTCTGTTCCAGACCGATAATCAGGGATCCATAAATCTTTCATTCCATTTGGATCCTCTGTCATGGTAATTAAATACTTTTCAGGAATGGATACTTATTATTTCCAAACAAACTTATAGTCGGTGGAAAAAAAAATCACACTGTCTCAAGTAAATGTCAAATTGCTTTGTTTCTCTAGGTGCATTAATACAATGGAAATAGAAATTGCTATGTTAATTACAGCTACTGCTGTCCTTCTAATGCAATTGTTTTATTATAACATGTGTCACATTAATGCTTGTTAAAAGCTCTCCAAGTGTTATCCTTATAAAGAGGTCATGTAGTGATATCACTTTATTAGGAAAGCTTGTATTTTATAATGAATACATACTATTACTGGAGATTATAATTTAGCACAGTGTTATAGCTTACTGACATATGAAAAATGATCCTCCTGTACATTACATAACCATTGATATATGTAGCTATAGGGGAATCGTCGGCAGCACTCTCAAGTTCTTGTGTCTGGAAGGTCCCAAGAACCCTTCTTCAACTTAAAAAGATACCAATATGGTAAACAACACATTAAATTTGGGTGGGGCAAAATTTTGGGGTTTGTGAGCATCAAGTTACACCTCTGTAGCTATTTGTTTTGTCCTGTTTGCTATCTAGTATACTTACTGACAAAAAAAAAACAAAAACACAAAAAAGGAGTTTTTTTTAAGTGCTCAATACACTTTTATACGCTAACCTGTTGGATTCAGAACAGAACCTTTATGCATTGCTAAAGACAACCAATCAGATTCCACCTTTCATTTTTTGAAGAATCTGTGAGGAATGAAAAGTGGTATCTGATTGGTTGCTAAGGGAAACCAAGACAATTCTACTTTACACCAGTTTGATAAATCTCCCCCAATGTGTTTTCAGTCCATTGCTGTCCAAGGTTCTGGTTCATAACACCACTGAAAGTGAAGGCAACAGTGAAACAAAGCGCCCATATTGTAGAAGACAATGCACACTTGTATGAAAGCAAATTAGCCAAAAATATAATCTTTATTACCAATCTATTTTGCCAAGTGTGCATGCACTCACATAACCAATTCTCCCAATAGACAAAATGACATTATTAGTGGGCAAATTGTTGAAGTGACCATCCTGCTTCTTTCAATCCAATAATATACCCCCTCCCAAAGTCTTTCAACTGGACAAAACACCCTCTTGGCACCCTTTATGTTAAACATATTTTTAAAGATTTTTTATTATTTTTTTTCTAATTTTCCATGTTTCTCTCTATATTATAAAATAATCCTGCAGTCTTGCAGGTTCAATTCCCACCACTGGAGCTAAAGCTAAACTGAGACTTCCTGCTCTGTCTATTGTGATGAGAGGAGATTGCTGTAAAGTGATCTGTACACCAATGCAGCGACAAATGACACATGTAGATAGAGGAAACAATAGCAGCTCCCTGTGTAATGACCTCTTCAAAGGTCAAAGAGTTTGCTCAGTAATGTTTCACATTCATCTTAAGGGGATAGGGTCTGTAAATTGTTGTCTATGTCCATGAGTCTTGCTGTAAAGTACGTCACTAAATGCTGTTAAAAACAGCTCAGGCAAGATGGTGGCCCTCATAACAATGTACAAAAAATTAAATAAAAACAAAATTACAGTCAGAAAATAGAAACAGATTTAAATTAAAGAACAGGTTTTACTATCTGATTCTAAATAGTAAAAGAAAATCTAGGTCCCTCTAAATGTATTAGGACATATCAGCCATAGAATTAAACTCACTAAAATGTTAGTAAAATGTAATATTGAAAAAAGCCAAGAGGTAGTATTGTGCACTTTGAGTCCCTGCATTCATGTGGGTGTCACTTTTATGGTCAGAGTTTTACCTCCTACCTAGATATTGCTGCAGACCAAGTATACTCCTTCATGGCAACAGCAGCTCTAATAGCAGTGCCCTCTTTCCTTCATGCTTGTGGGACTTGACAAGAAGTTTGGATTCCACATGCAGGCATACCTGGAGATCAGAATAAGCCATTTAACAAGTTGTACTATAAGGGGGAGATTTATCAAAGGGTTTCAAATATAGACTGGTGTACACTCCTCACAGCAACCAATCAGCTCATCTATCAGCTCTGGTAACATGAAAGCTGTGATTGGTTGCTGTGGGCAGTTAACACCAGTGTATATTTGACACCCTTTGATAAATCTAGGCCTCAATATTTAACATTTTTGGTTAGAGATGCAAAGTGTAAAAAGCATACAATGAAAAGAAATCCCATGATTACATTTGCACACGATCAAACTGTAAGGCTGGGAGCTTACATGACATATATTGTAGTCTCTGGTATAGAAGACTAATTTATTCTATACTCAGTTCTCTTCCGAGATTCCCAGCTACAGTGTGAGCACTGCCAGCAAATTTCGCATTGACTTCAATGGAGCCCATTATTATATTGAAAATATGGCATGTGAAACTTAGTCTTAAAGGGAACCGGGCGGCCGGCATTGCACGACTGTGACACCGACGTCTTTACTATGCTGTGTATGCGCAGTGCAGCCGGATAGGACACTGCTGTACTGCGCCTGAGCGGCATAGTAAAGCAGTGGCTTCTCCTGCAGTACTGCACATGCGCAGCATTGTTAAGATGCCTTCATTGCAGACGTGCAATGCCGGCCCCTTGGGTGACGTCAGCATGCGGCGCTTTCCAACACGCCCAGGAACCCGCCCAGGACCGTGACTAGAAGACCAGCCACACGCCCACCGTGACTACTTAGCTGGTAATTTACATACAGCGCGGGAGATTGTTAAACTAACTTTGAGGTCTTTATGTACAGGGGACGCAGGCTACAGGGGAATGTTTGGGAAGCTTGTTTCCTTAGCTTTATGGCCAATTTTAGCATCATTGGTTCTCTTTAACTATCTATAAGCAATAGAAATCTGACAGAATGGGCTTCATGGCATTGGTCAGATGCTGAGAGCAGAAGGTAGCTAAAGTGCAAAGTGGTAGAGCCGGCCCTCCTGGCTGTAAGCAGTTAAAATATAAACTTTAAGCACAACTGAGCGAAATGCGTAGGTCTTGTCATGAAGCATTTTAGTTTTTAGATGTACAAATAAAGGTTATACTTTAACTGCTTATGTCCAGGAGTGCCGCCTCTACCACTTTCCACTTTAGCTACATAATGAACAGTGGCATCAGTGTAGACAGAGCGTCTATTTGCTTGTCTAAGTGCAAGAAAATTTCACGGAACTAGACTTTTTTTTGGGATGCCATAGAAACATAAAAATATGTCAACCTATGTATGGCCATGGAAAAATATCTGCAATGTATAAAGAGTATAATTTATAGAGGACACCATATTCCTATATGCAGATGACATTCTAAAGTAAGTTAAGAATAGTAAAGGCAAATAAATCTTACCTGCTCACAGCTCCCTAGTGAGGGACTGTCAGGGGTGGGTCGAATCAGTGATCGGGGCGGTAGATCCACCCTAAGTGCTCCCAATGGCTTTCTCAGCAGACGATTTTAGAATAAAAAGGTTGGAAATTTGGCAGATGATGAAAGTAACAGACACACCTTCATCCTCAGCACCCTGTGCCCACTAGTAGGTAAGAGAATAACAGATGTCCATAAACTAAGCTACTCCATATTTTTGGTGCATCCCCAATTTGGTTTGAACAAGCATTGTATAGGAAAATTATTGTTAGTTTTAATTCTTTGATATGGGGCCAAAAAAAAGATTAGAATTAGGATCAGTACTCTAAAGGCCCTATTCCATGGAACGATTATTGGGCGTATTCGGCCGATATCAGCCGTTACGGACAATAATCGTCCCGTGGAATAAAAGGCAATGATCAGACGACATTGTTCATGTCGGCTGATCGTTGCGTAGTTTGTCTTTCAAACATGTTGAAAGACAAATGACCAGGATAGTAGCGATCTGATGCCACCGCTCCATGGGGTAGGAGCAGCGGCAGCAGACCGCCACTATCCCCTATGGGCCCCCCACACCTCCCCGCGGCCCCTGCTGTACTCACCCGCTCACTGCTTCCGCGAGGAATAGCGGCAGCGAGCGAGAATAAGGAGCAAAGGAGCGCTAATGGCCCGTGGAATAGAGCGTTAACCCATGAAGTTGGTTATGGTGATCTGGATGTCCCCAATGTTAGGTACTATTTTCTGTCAACACAACTTAGTTTCTTTATGAATTAGAGGAGACTTCCATTCTTCCAGTTCCTGATGAGGAAAAGTAATATAAATATAATGATTTTTTTTTTTCAGTTTTTGGAATCAGATAGACAGTATTCCCCCTATAGTAGATAAAATCGTTCAACTTGGAAAGGTTTTAAATCAGGGTTGAAGGGCCGCTCAAAGTTGCGCCACTTTGGTACACCTCAAATTTAGGGGAAGTGAATAAGATTGGGTGCCCACCAAGGAATAATTAATTTGGTAGACATTCTACTAGTAGGGGTTGTGAAAGAATGGTCCATCTTGAATCTTGAAGATTAAAACATGCTCTGAGCCAAGAGGGGGAGAGTTGGTATAATTAAATCTGTAATGGAGGGTACATTTAAAAGAAAGGAAATCTCCCGAGTGCCAAGGCATGGGGGAAGGGCTGGGTGTGATTGGGGAGGAGAATAGAGCATATACAATAACATTAAGAAGGTCTCTAAGGGATGGGGCCATCAGTTGGTCCAATTCAATATATTACATTATATATATTTAACTCTTATTATATTTATTATATTTAACCTAAATTCTTGTATAGGATATACAGAAGGGAAAATGACTATTGCACTAGATGTGGTTTTGAGGGAGACAATTTTGTGCACATGATTTGGTATTGTAAGAATATAGAGGTATATTGGAGGGATGTGTTTAATAATTCCACTGATCTGGTCCAGTATAAAATAGATTTATCATCACGTATTGCTTTACAAAGGGACAATTTCTCGATTGGGATAGTTAAAGTGAAAAGAGGGGGATGTTATTTGTTACGTCTTTTATGCTCAATTACTTATAGCCCCGAAGTGGTTATTGACGGACCCAACCATAAGGGAATGGCATGGAATTTTAAGGAAATTTGAAAAATATTACCATGAATGTGGCTAAAATTGTGTTAATTTTTTTTCCCTCCCTCCCACGACTCATACGGGAGGGGGGAGGCAGGTTTGGGGAAGGGGTAATTAGGAATGGGTTAGGGGTGTTATTATATGGGTATTTTTATATTTATGGGTTTCTCTATATGAATATATTTGAACTAATGCCAATGGTTGTAAGATGTTAATAGTTTGTATGCTTTTTTCTACCGCAAAATATAAAAGAAAAAAAAAAGTATAACTTAATATCATTTTTGCTCTCCATTGTTAAAGTCTATTTTTTCTTCTGTTCTGAGCAATAATAATACATCCCTATTGTTCTACATAATGCTAGGTTAGTAATGAGGGTCTACAAGGTCTTGATGGTTTTTAACTACTGACATCAACAAAGAAGAAAGCATGACAGGAAAATTGTCTGGTTATGACATGGCCAATAATGCTAAAGGTAGTTCCTGCATTCTGAATTCGGGATGAGCCCATTTTAGTGGCATTTATTGTGACTGACACATATCTTAGGTTGTGTAAGCTTTCTGTAACCTTTCTTTGTCATAAAAATAAGAAGGAACATATGATTGTTATTTAGTTCCCTCCTGGAGTTTGTGTCCTATTGGAAGCACTTGCAATTGTCTGTTGTCTGAAGACTGCGAAGAGAATCTTATTCGTTCTATAAAACCATTATTTTTTCATCATCAATAATTTGTGATCTCAAAAAACGTATTTATTTTCTGCCGTATTTTCTGTTTCTACATTGACAGAAATACTTGAATTGTTTAAAATACAGAATTCACATTTATTTGACTAAATGTTATGTACATTTAAATTATTATTCAGTAGCTTGTAGCGTGAGTCTTCCCTTATTGTCAGATACATACAGTATAATCCATTACAGCTCTTCACGATATATTGCTGTAAAACAACTTAAACATAAAATATAACCCAGCAAATAAAATATTCAGTTTTTGCATTTGTGTATTTTATTGAATATTAAAGTACAACATATGGTATTATAGAAGAACTAAGACGGACGTCATTATCATTGTGTGCAATGATTATAGGATATTGTTTTTTTCCTCCTAAAAACACTTAGACAATCTAAGAGATCCCCATATGTAAACAGCTTGCTAACTCTTTTGCAGCTTTGCAGAGAATAACCTAAATATATAACAAAATGTTCACCCATTTTCAACTTAGGAGAAGACAAGACCTAGGAAACATAGGGGTGGGATCTTGGGGTAAACGATAGGGGGTGTTTTATTTATTTCTTATATGTTTCTGACAGGTGTGTGTGTATGGGGGGGGGATCCAGAAGGACTGCTAAAACATCAGCCAACACTCTACTGTGCTTTCCTGAGTTTAATACTACTCCCTTGACTTTACTGGTGTTTTCTGCAAGGTTGGACAGACTTGGCTCTGTAGAGCTGCAAAATATCATTTAAAATATTCTTTTTACATGTCAAACAGACTCACACTGATCTCCAGGGCCAGGGGGAACAAGCAGCTATGCTATTCACTTTCCAGTTTGCCACCCTATCAGACTTATTGCAGGAGATGGGCTCCATAGGCTTATAATAGAGTTCCTTCCCTGATTCTGATTGACGGCAAGCTGGGCGTGAAAAGCACAGCTGCATGATTTTCCCATCTATATCTACTGATCACTTGGCGACTAATCAAATTTTTTGACATGTCTGCGTTATATGGCAAAAGTGTTTTTTTAAGTAACAGTAGCACTTTACTCATTCTGAATGAAAACAATCAGTAATCGTTTATATTCACAGTCCCAAAACAGAAAAAAAGGACTTGTGGAACTCCCCAGTCCTTCTCCAATCTTTTTAAGTGTATAAATCCAGGTCGATAAAGATCCAGGCAACAGCTTTTTTAGGCCTAAAGGAAGTGTTCACAGGAGAAAAATGCTGTTGCCTGGATCTGGTTTTATACACTAATAAAGTTTTTGAAGTATAGGTGAGTAGCGCAAGTCTTTTTTGGGATGGTGATTGAATTGGACTTTCTTTTCTTACATTGATAAGCACCACTGTATACTTAGGTAGAGCTGCTGAACCCTAGTGACTGCTTATTACCTACACACATATGAATGTGTGGTTAGTGCCTGTCAATACTCATCTTTGTGTTGGACTATGGTTTATATTCAATAGGTAAAAGGCTAGATTCTCATTTAGTGACCACAATTCAGAGTTGCCCACATAATATAGCCAAAACTGCACCAACTTGCAAAATATTGGTGCCAACCCAGCCAAACTCTATTGTAAAATTGTAAAGTCTTCCTTTTTTTTTTGCAATTTGCCCCATGGTAAAACTGACATGGTATATATGTTCCTCAAGTCAGTACGATTAATGATATGTAACTTTAATAACTTTTATTTTATTTGACAGCTTTTAAAAGATTCAAACCTTTTAGAAAAACTAAAAGTGTTTACCATCCTTATAACATTGTTATTTTTTTGGTCTATGGGGCTATGTGAGGTGTCATTTATTGCACCATGATCTGTTCTTTCTATCTATCAGTACCTTGCTTGCGTATATGCAACTTTTTGATTACTTTATTCCATTTCTCTGGATTTGATGTGACAACATTTTTTTAATTTTGCACTTTGGCAGGTTTTTGTGCTAACACAGTTTACCGTGCAAGATCAGAATTGGGATCATTTAATAGTTTGAGTGATAACACACGCAGCAATACCTAATATGTTTAATTTATTTTTATTTATAAAATGGGAAAAGGGGGGTGATATAAACTTTTATTAGGGGAGGGGATTTTTTTTTTATTAATTAAAAACTTTTATTTATTTATTTATTTATTTTTAACCACACTTTAACTTTTAGTTCCACTTGGGGACTTTTATTATTACTACAGTGATCTCCCATAGAGATCACCGCAGTATACTTAATACAGCACTGATCGATTAGATCGGTGCTGTATTACTAAGGGCTGCTGCAGCCCATATCAATAGATTACCGAGCCGGGATCAGCATCAGTCTGACGCTGAGCCCTGGCCAGATAAGAAGAAGGGATCTCCCCTCCATGATCGCATGGCTTGTGGGGGGAGGGAGATTTCCCCCCACTAGACCCCATGGATGGCTTTGACAGCTGCATCTAATTGTCTATGACCTGGGCCGGCTACTTGCCATGGTCCCAGGCTGCAGATAGCAGCTGGGAGTGCAGCGGTTCAGAGTGGGGTTGCCACCCCCCTCTGAACTTCCCTACCCACAGCAGAACGTGATGGAACGTCCTTATGCAGGAAGGGGTTAAACAGTGAACCTTAGTTTTGTTTGTGTGACATCCTTCCTTACCACTTCATTTGGAAGGGGGAGGGGGGTTGTGCTTTTTTGTTACGCCGTTTGCCCCATGCCCCATGCCCTTCCTTACCACTATTACTTTTCAAGCGGATTCCTGACATCCCACAAACAGGTAACTAACCCACTCCTGATTGATTGCTATTAGTCTCTGTTGAGTGTGCTGACGTTTTCTCTTTATCTCCTATCTCATTTATTATGACCTCTGCTATTGCTACTTGACTATTCTTCTGTTTCTTATTCTGTACTTTGCTGCCCAAATGGTTCTGACCCTTGACTTGTTGACTACCCGTACTTGTTTGCTTGTCTTGTGTGTGTTTTCTGTAGTCACCTTTCACGTGGAAAGGAGACATCTCCAAGTTGTCTGCTACCGCTTACGGCAGCTAAAGCAGGTAAGTAGGGACAGCTTGGGGTGCGTGGGGCACTGTTTTGTGATCCCCTTACCAGGTTTTCAGCAGTAGCGATTGCCATAACACCTAACCTGATCATCACTGATGCAGATCTTGTGTAAACTGAAATTCTCTCAGTGTGTACATCAGGAATACACACAAAGAGGGGTGTGAGGAGCTATATAAAAATAGAACAAGCATAGGAAATTACATTCAAACAGTAATTTTCACTGTAGACATTGTTGTAGGGTAATGCATTTTCTGTATAGTGGACACAGAGATTGGGAAGCTCTTACAGTATATGATAGTTCAGTATAATAAAATATTCATATTGATTATATGGAGTAAATTTGTTAACTTCACAATCCTTTATATTACATCATTTAAAAGAGTGGGGTGGGTTCTCTGGTAGTGGTTGTTTAACAAACTGAATTTATGTGATATACAGTGGGGAAAATAAGTATTTGATACACTGCCACTACACCTACAAAGAATGAAGAAATCTGTCATTTTTGTCGTAGCTACACTTCAGCTGTGAAAGACAGAATCTCTAAAAACAAACAACATAAATAATTCACCCAGCGCAAATGCTAGCTAATGTATTGTATGCAATTGGGATATAATGTAATACGAATAATGCATCGTGGATATAGTACAACCATACTGTATGTCAACAATAAGGGCGGAAATTCAGATATGGTTACAATTCCTACAAGAGAAAACATAAAACTCCCCCGATTGGAGTCCAGTCTGATGAACTATGGGTGACATTTGTGTGTTTTACTAGTTACCGCCAGAGATTGCCCTCCGAGTCTGATTTGTGATGCACTGCTGCCAGTAGTGCCAAACACTGATTTGAATGTACAATTGTTGCTATTACAGTCCTGCAACTACGGTTTATTCAAACAAGTGTTTCGTGCTTCTGACCAGAGTCCCAACCTAGTCTACAAACTGTATGAAGAAATATGCACTCAACTATGTTATGTTTTTTTATATGTTTTTTTTTATCCACAGGATAGTAACTGTGAATTTATACCATGGGCAGTACAGCATCACAACACTAACCTGGAACGCAATTTCCGGCTGTACCAGGTAAAACGCAAAACTGTAATTCCTTGTTTATCAGACTGGGCTACATTCCAATGTGGGGAGATTTACATCTAATTTTGTAGGTTTTGTGCCCATATGTGAATATCAGGGATGCCTATTTTCCAACTCGCATTAGTATGAGTAAAAAGTAACTTTCATTTATATTAAAATAACAAAGAATCACACACTATTAAAACTTGGCAAGTATGAGATGATCATATCAAATGCATGCTAAGTGTCTAGCTCAGATCCCTGTTTAATACGTAACAAGCCTACTACATCCATCACCCTCGTAAGGTGTGCTGCAACCCATACTCTCGTAAGGTGTGCTGCAGCCCACACTAGATCATTGCCCAGCTCAGTATCGCACTGTTTAACATTTACTTAGCCCCCCTAAGTGAATGTTTTAACCCCCAATAAATACTTGCCTAATGAAGTTTGCACACACTGCAGCAGGGATTTTGCCCCTCTCCTCCATACAGATCTTCTAGGTTTAAGGGCTGTTGCTGAGCAGATCCCTCCAAAGATCTTCTATTAGGTTCAGGTCTGGAGACTGACTAGGCCATTCAAGGATATTTAAATGCTTCTAATGGAGTTACTCCTTAGTTGCCCTGGTTGTGTTTTTCGGGTTATTGTTATGCTGGAAGACCCAACCAAAACCCATCTTCAATTCTTTCAATTCTAGGGAAGGAGGTTGTTGGATGGCCCCATCCATCCTCCTTCCAATACAGTGCAGTTGTTTTGTCCCCATTGCAGTATGATTTTTCACCCCCAGCCTTATGGTTGGGACTGTGTGGGTTTGTATTCATCCTTTTTCCTCCAAACACGTCGAGTGTGGTTGATACCAATATGTTTTTTGGACAGCTTAGTTACCTCTTTGATCTTTGACATGATAGAGAAGGTGGAGTGTGATTGATTGTGTAGACAGGTGATTTTTTTTAATACGGTAACGAGTTTAAATAGGTGCAATTAATACGGGTAATGAGTGCAAAGTAGGAGGAACTTCTTAAAGAAAAACTAAGAGAAAAATAAATTCTTGCTGGTTGATAGGTGATGAAATACTTGTCATACTTGACATGTCAATTCTTTGGGCGAATGGCAGCGTGCATGTGAGACATCCTATTGAATCAATGGGACAGGCAGAACTTCAAGCGGAGTTGGTGGGGTGGACCTCACTTGAAATTCCACGCTAATTCTGTAGTGTGAACGGACCCTTAAAATTACAGACCTCTCCATTATTTGCAGGTGGGAAAACTTGCAAAATCAGGAGAGCATTAAATACTTTTCCCTAATATATGTTTAAAATGGACACGTCAATGCTGTTTTTCTTCCAACTTTTTTGCCATGTGTGCTGTAGAAAGATATCTACAGCACAACTTCACTGACAGTACAGTGACATGGTTATCATTTCATTATCTCTGTGTGGGATCCTGTAGTAGGTGCTTAATTTGAGGATCCTCTTGCTGTCGCTATTATGATTTTTTTTTTAGAAGACACTTCATATTATTATTTTGTGTTCATGTGGGCCAAGAAAATGTTAATACATTTCTATAATATCATGGAAACATTGTCATAAAATTTTTGCAACTAGTGATTTGTAGCTTTTACTGACCCTTCTTTTCCCTCATTGATTACAAATTTGGGAATAGTTTGAAGGGAAGCTTTGCCATCCCCAAGTTAGAATGTTAGGAAACCAATAGAATTTATTTATTTATTTATTTTTTTAACCAAAGTAAAGAGACAAAACAACCTCCTATTTACTTTCATTGAATGGCTTCAACAATAAGGATTCAACATTGGAATAATTCTTTTTTTTTCTTACCTAATGAAGTGGGTATGTATAGGACCTCTCTGTGTAATGGGTTAAATGTCTTTCTTCAGTGGAAGTTAACAATGTGGATCAGATAAATTGTTTTACAAGATGTGAGATATCCATAAGGGTACAGTGTAAAGGGTTAATTTGCCGCTTGACCCATTAAAACCATTGACTGCAGTGAGAACCATGTAGGGCTGATCAGATGATTATTTCTGTAGGATAAGTGGTTGAAAACTGAGCTCACTAGTTCATGTAATCAAGGGAAATCGGCATAAAAGCGAAGATGCGGCTGAGTAAAGGCAGAACAGGTACCTGAGATTCTATTACTTGCCGTCTTTCAAGCATAATAATGAGATTATAGTAACCCTAAACTGACTGAGAACAGAAATCTGGCTGTCTGTCAAGTTCATTGTGTTGCTTTTTACAGCCCTCCAGATCTTGTTCCTCTCAACTCTCAATAATTATACCAAGAAACAGACTCAAAGAAACTCTTTTAAAACCTACAGCTTTGTCACACATTGGCTTCTGACCAGTACACCATTGTTTTCGACAGAATATACTTGTTAATGTTTATCATTTTATGTTCTGTGTACATGGTACAGATTTTTTTTTTTGCCCAAGGCATTTCTTCAGCACTTCATGCACAAGTTGATTGTTGATTGTGAATGAGCTTGCAGCAGATCTAAAAGGAAGCTTAGTCTCCCCCCAACACGTTGACCTTCATGTAGGTGCAGGGAAGAGGCTTTGATTGCAATCACATCCTTCACACCCTTAATTAAAAGATGCACACAAATCATTTACATGAGCTGAGGCTAAGAATGGTATTTGTACAAAAACAAATTCACACTGTGGAGCTTCCCAGCCACACTGGATGCTTTGCTTTCTGTAGTAATATTTACTCTCTTGGCTGATTACACATAATAACACAACAAGCTAAATGTTTAAATACACATATTGTCCACTAATCTACTTCTTTTCGTCATCTGCTCCTGACTTTCTTGCAGTATACCTGTTTTCAGGTTCAATTTGTCTTTAAACTATTTGATATTGCAAACAAAAGAAGATTGAATGGCATGAAATGCTTCCTTACTACTGCAGAAGTTTCTGTTTTAAAGGGGTTATGCAGGCTAAGAAAAACATGGACATTTTCTTCTAGAAACATCACCAGAACTGAGTTGGAAAACCACATCTAAACTAAAGACAAGAGTGGTGCTGTTTGTGGAAGAAAGTGGCCATGTTTTTCAAGGCCTGGACTACCCCTTTTAATAGGATAAAAAAAACATGTGTGACGTCATCTACCAAAAGCAACACACCTGCTTATGGGTTCTGTCTGGTACTGTAGTTCAGTTCTATTGAAGGGATTAGGGCTTTTAGATTTTAATGGAGTCTTGTTTAACTGGAGTCTTCTTTTTTGCATAGATAATAATGTAGTGTATACTATGCATGGAATAATAACTATATTATACAATAATAACTATAATATACAATAAAGAGTTGGTCCACCTTTTTGGACCATCATGGCTTACAGACATTAGGAAACAGATTCCACTAGGTAGCAAACACCCTCCATACTGAAGTTGACCCCTAGCCAGTGCACCAGTTTCATCAGTTGGTTCACATTGCACTGAGAAGTTGGAGCAGATCTCAAAGCTCAAAGATACAATTATATTTTAAATATATTTAAATGGGTTATAGTCCAGTGAGTTTGGTAGACAAGGCAATGTAGAAAATTCATTGTTGCATTCCTCCACTCCCTTTTTAGTGGCGCATGTCTGATCACAAGAGCATTGTTCTTTTAAAAGATGGCACTGTGGTTTCTAAAGACCTCAAAATAATATGGGTGTAGATGGTCAGCTAACAGGTCCCTGTAGCAGTTACCAAGGTTTGAGGTTTCATGACTGAAAGGTATGATCCCACTGAGCAAAATCTGCGGAATTCTGCAGTAGAGCTCTCTGCCGTGGAATCCCGCCTGCCTCAGTGTCAAACAGTGTGTCTATGGGAGGGCTTGCACGACTCCACTCTCTGCTCAAGTAACTGACATGTCAATTCTTTTAGTGGAGAGCCGCGGAGAGCGTAGGTGCGCAAGCCCTCCCACAGACACACTGACACTGAGGCAAGCGTGATTCCACGGCAGAGAGCTTTGCCGCAGAATTTCGCAGATTTTGCTCAGTGTTAACATACCCTAAAGGCCCTACAGCATTCCACTGAAACTCCTTTTAACCCCTTAACAACATCGGGCGTAAATTTACGCCCGATGTTTCCCCGATCGCTGTGTGTTCACACACAGCGGTCGGGGAAGATGGCCTGCTATAATGTATAGCAGGCCATCTCTGCTCATCGGCACGGGGGGTGATTAACCCCTCCCGTGCCGACGATCGCTGCTATATGCTGATCTATACAGATCAGCATATAGCAGCTAAATTCAGCTTTCCAGGTCATCGGTGACCCGGTAACCCGGAAAGCAATGGCGATTGGTGCTGTCCGAGATTGGTGCTGTCGGGTCCCGCGCGTCCTCGCGTCTTCACTTCCGGGTTCGATCGGGTCCCGTCGGCAATTTCCGGCTCTTCGGGCTTTTCCGTGGCCCCTATCTTCGCCAGTCTTCGTCAGCTTCTCTGTACTGCCCCCTAGCGGCTGATCAGTGAATATCATTCACTGATCAGTTGCTTTAGGTTAAAAAAAAGTTTTTTGTTTTTTATTTCCCCAATTTTTTTTTTTTTTTACTTTTTATTCGCCCTAATGCCGCTGAGTGCTGATCAGCATCGCACGCAAGTGCGCCGCTGATCAGCAACTCCTCCTTTTTGGCGTAGGGGTGTTTTTCCCCCCTATAACCTACCGCCACTGTCTGCTGATAAGTACCGCACACAAGTGCGGCATTTATCAGCAGCTTCTTTCTTGGCGTAGGTATATTTTTTTCTTACTGTCAAAAAAATGTAAAAAACACTACACTACACCACACTACATGAAATAAAGTTTTACACTACACCACTACACATTTACATACCCCATATACTAGTCCCGGTATAAAGATGGCCCCCAGGGTGTTTTCGGTGTCGGACGCATACGTTATTATTGCCTCCGACACTGAAACAGCCAGTGAGGATGAATGGGGGGATCCTTCTTTTCTCCATTCATCCTCATCCTCCTCATCATCCAGTGACGTGTCTGGGGGTAGCGTAGCGTACGCTACGACACGTCTTTTCCGCCAGTACCGTCCCAATAAGAGATGACGTTATGGCGTGAAATTCTCCAAACTCTGTGAGAGTACCCAAGGGTACACTTACAGATTTACCCTCGATTCACACGTTGTAAGAGTGCGGCTGTATTTGCGGCTGTAATTGTGCGGCGGTATTTTTGGTGGTTCGTGTGTATGCTGGGAAGTATAGGATATGCGGCTGCACAGTGCACACTATGTATGAATCTACGGCCCTATCGTAAACGGACCCGTAAAAAATGAACAAGACCATTATTTGCGGCTGGACATGCGGCCGAGGATTGACAGGCGGTCCGTACGGAGTACTTCAAAAATAGCCGGCAATGATGCCGAATGCCGATGCCTCTAATAGTTACTATATTAAATTAATCAAAGACATTTTATTTGTAATCAAGACACTTTCGTTGATCAATAATTTATTTCTAACGAATCCATCATTTTGCAATTAAATATACTGTTAAAAAAAATAGATATATAAATAAATGTATATTTATCTATATATTTATTTTTTGACAGTATATTTAATTGCACAATGATGGATTCGTTAGAATTAAATTATTGACAAACGAAACTGTATTTATTTCATCGAAAATGTGTTTTATTCATTAAATATTAATTAGTACAGGAAGCTCTATAAGCCGGTAATTCATATGCCGGCAATAGAGCATTCTGTACTAATCATCACTTTACTTTAATGAAAACATCAAATGTTTCTTCTAATTATGTTATGACAATAACATTATTAGAAGAAACATTTAGAATTATATGTGCGCTCAGCTGATTGGCTGATCGGCTGAGCGCACATATAATGAGCCGGTCCGCAGCACAGTGACTTCATTGTGCTGCGGACCAGCGAAGAGACAACATCGGGGTGAGTATAGAGCTCTCCCCACCCCCTCCCCGGCACTGCACCCCTCCCAGCAAGGAAGGGGGGGTCAGTTAACCCCTTCCTTGCTGGGATGGGTGCAGTCTGACATCAGTCTGGCCCCCAAGGGGTTAAGGGGGATGCAATACATCCTCCCTTAACCCCTTGGGGGCCAGACTGTAAGCAGCGATCTGTAAAGATGCTGCATACTGTAAGGAGCACAACACCGCTCACAATGATGGGTGTTGTGCTCCTGTTTGTGTGTTTTTTGTGTGTTTCTCCCTTTTTGTTTTTCAGATATCGGTATCCTGTGGATTACGTCGGATTCCGTGGACTACGTCGATGACCAGCGGTTGTTCTTTGAATTTTTTAAATAAAATGGTCAATGAGGGGTGTGGGGGTGTTTTTATTTGAATAAAAAGATTTGTAAACTTGTGTCTTGTCTTTATTTCTTTACTTTTTAGACTTAGTAGTGGAAGCCGTCTAATAGACGGAATCCATTACTAAGTCGGGGCCTAGTGTTAGCCGGTATAAAATGGCTAACACTAACCCCCTATTATTACCCCAGTACCCAATGCCACCAGGGGTACTGGGAAGAGCCGGGTGCCAGTGGTCCCGGAGCGTCAAAATTGGCGCTCCTGGACCGGGCGGCAGCAGGCTGGTAAGATTTAGGCTGGGGAGGGCCTAAACCAATGGCTCTTCCCACCCTGGTGTTACCAGGCTGCTGTCGTTTGGTTTTTAACCCGGCTGGTTATAAAAATAGGGGGGACCCTATGCGTTTTTTTTAATTATTTATTTATTTAAAAAAAAATTCGCATAGGGTCCCCCCTATTTTTATAACCAGCCGGGTTAAAAACCAAACGACAGCAGCCTGGTAACACCAGGGTGGGAAGAGCCATTGGTTTAGGCCCTCCCCAGCCTAAATCTTACCAGCCTGCTGCCGCCCGGTCCAGGAGCGCCAATATTGACGCTCCGGGACCACTGGCACCCGGCTCTTCCCAGTACCCCTGGTGGCATTGGGTACTGGGGTAATAATAGGGGGTTAGTGTTAGCCATTTTATACCGGCTAACACTAGGCCCCGACTTAGTAATGGATTCCGTCTATTAGACGGCTTCCACTACTAAGTCTAAAAAGTAAAGAAATAAAGACAAGACACAAGTTTACAAATTTTTTTATTCAAATAAAAACACCCCCACACCCCTCATTGACCATTTTATTTAAAAAATTCAAAGAACAACCGCTGGTCATCGACGTAGTCCACGGAATCCGACGTAATCCACAGGATACCGATATCTGAAAAACAAAAAGCGAGAAACACACAAAAAACACACAAACAGGAGCACAACACCCATCATTGTGAGCGGTGTTGTGCACCTTACAGTATGCAGCATCTTTACAGATCGCTGCTTACAGTCTGGCCCCCAAGGGGTTAAGGGAGGATGTATTGCATCCCCCTTAACCCCCTGGGGGCCAGACTGATGTCAGACTGCACCCATCCCAGCAAGGAAGGGGTTAACTGACCCCCCCTTCCTTGCTGGGAGGGGTGCAGTGCCGGGGAGGGGGTGGGGAGAGCTCTATACTCACCCCGATGTGTCCTCTTCGCTGGTCCGCAGCACAATGAAGTCACTGTACTGCGGACCGGCTCATTATATGTGCGCTCAGCCGAACAGCCAATCAGCTGAGCGCACATATAATTCTAAATGTTTCTTCTAATAATGTTATTGTCATAACATAATTAGAAGAAACATTTGATGTTTTCATTAAAGTAAAGTGATGATTAGTACAGAATGCTCTATTGCCGGCATATGAATTACCGGCTAATAGAGCTTTCTGTACTAATTAATATTTCATGAATAAAACACATTTTCGTTTAAATAAATACAGTTTCTTTGTTCAATAATTTAATTCTAACGAATCCATCATTGTGCAATTAAATATACTGTCAAAAAATAAATATATATATAAATATACATTTATTTATATATATATTTATTTGAACAGTATATTTAATTGCAAAATGATGGAATCGTTTACATTTAATTATTGAACAATAAAAGGGACTTTATTAGACAGAAAATGTGTTTTATTAATTCAATATATTAACCATGAGAGACATCGGCTATAGTGCAGAGGATCGCAAACCACGGTAATAGCGATTCATGTAAACTGTGTTCCCTGCTTTCCCAGATGCATCCAGAGGTGTTTCCATCACTTTCTTAACATTTTATTTGTTATTTTTAGTTGAACCAGATTTCCAAGTAAATGACCGTATGTTTTGAGCCGCATGTCTATTTTTTCCCACGGCCGGAGTTTCACCCGCACATTTACAGCCGCATAAAAAATACAGCCGCACAGTTACAGCGTGTGAATCCAGCCTTAGGGTACGTGCACACTGCGGAATGGCGAAGGATAACCCTTTGTGCATTCCGCAGCTGACACCCATCGGCAGACTGATGCAGGCACGCGTCTCCGTCCGTGTCATAGACTCCATTCTATGCACGGGCGGATTCCGTTGTCCGTCCAAAGAATGAACACGTTCATTCTTTGGACAGAGGGCGGAATCCGCTCGTGCATAGAATGGAGTGTGACATGAGCGGAGACGCGCGCCTCCATCAGTCCGCTGGCGGGTGGCAGCTGCGGAATGCACAAAGGGTTATCCTTCGCCATTCCGCAGTGTGCACATACCCTTAGAGTGTATGATGGAAGGGACACCCAAATCCAGCCCCCAGATGCCCCCAGATTCCCCCCCCCATCCTCGGAGTTAGTGGGAAGATCATTCGGGAACTGATCTTCCCACTGCTGGATAAAGATTACCACCTGGACGGGGATAACTTTTATACCAGCACCCCCTCTTCCGGTCCCTCGCTGCCCAAGCTACTGTAGCTTGCAACACGATCCGAAAATATCAGAAGCAGTAATAGAGCCTTAATATTTAGTAGCCATGGAGCGGACCCAGCGCTTCTGGATATGAGGGACCCCATATCGCACCAGGAAAACATTTTCCAGGTGACGTCCCCCACACTGGAAAACAGGAGACCCCAGAAGAAGTGCAGAGTGTGGCGTAATAGGGGGGATCAGGAAGGACGCAATTTTCCAGTGTGACACCTGTCCTGATCCCCCCGTCCTCTGCATACTGGATCGCTTCAAGGCGTACTACACGTCATTGGAGTTCTACATCTAAATTCTGTCCCTTATTCCTATTTCAGGGGTCACCTTGATCCAGGGATTATTCTGATCGCCATTATGGAGTCGGGAAGGAATTTTTCCCCTGTGATGAAGCTATTGTCGTCTGCCTCACAAGGTTTTTTTGCCTTCCTCTGGATCAACACAGGTTGTCATTTTCAACCATATAAACTAATAATTGGCCTAATACCCCCAAATAAATTAGAATTGTCCCTTTTCCCCAGCTAAATAGGTATGGCCGCCATTCCCATTAGAGGATGCCATGATGCAATTACAAAGCCTCTGTGCGTCCAGGACAGTAAAAACCCCCCACAAGTGACCCCATTCTGGAAACTACACCCCATAAGGAATCTAACGAGGGGGGCAGTGGGTATATGGCCCCCTGGTGACGGCCACATTTGGGCCGTGAAATTGAAAAAAAATTTTATTTTTTATTTTCACGGCACATGTTCTACACATGTGCCCATCACCAGTGGGGTCCATATGCTCACTGTACCCCTTGTTAGATTCCTTATGGGGTGTAGTTTCTAGAATGGGGTTATTGTGGGGGGTTTCTACTGTCCTGGCAGCACAGGAGCTTTGTAATTGCGACATGGCCTCCATCCTCCATTCCAGACTCTAAATGGCGCTCTGTCCCTTTGGTCGCTTGCTCTGTGCCCATACAGCACATTATGTCCACATTTGGGGTATTTTCATACTCGGGGGAAATTATCCTACACGTTTTGCATTCATTTTCTTTTTTAACCCCTTGTGGAAATGGAAAAAATCAAGGCTAGACCAACATTTAGTGTAAAAAATGTTTAATTTTTACACTAAATCATTGATCTTGTCTTGATTTTTTCATTTTCACAAGCGGTTAAAAGATAAAAAAAACACAAAATGTGTAGAGTGATTACCGCTGAGTACGGACATACCCCACATGTGGACATAAAGCACCATGCGGGTGCAGGGTAAGCCTCCAAAGGGAAGGAGCGCCATTTGGCTTTTGGAGGCTGGATTTGGCTGGAATGGATTTCGAGGGGCCATGTTGCATTTAAAAGGCCCCTGTGTTGCCAAGACAGTTGAACCCCCCCACAAGTGAACCCATTATGGAAACTACACCCCTCAGGGAATGTAACAAGGGATGTAGTGAGCATATGGACCCCACTGGTGACGGGTACAAATGTGGAACAATGTGGCGTGAAAATAAAATATTACATTTTTTACACTATAATGTTGGTCTAGCCTTGAATTTTTCATTTTCACTAGGGGTTAAAAGAGAAAAAAAGCCACAAAATGTGTAGAGCAATTTCCCCCAAGTCCGTAAATACCTCACATGTCGACATAAACCGCAATGTGGGTGCAGGGCAAGCCTCCGAAGGGAAGGAGCGCCATTTGGATTTTGGAGGTTGGATTTGGCCAGAATGGATGATGAACGCCATGTCGCATTTACAGAGCCCTCATGCTGCCAAAACACTGGAAACCCCCCACAAGTGACCCCATTCTGAAAACTACACCCCTCAAGGAATCTAACAAGGGGTGCAGTGAGGATATGTACCCCTGGATGACGGGCACATATGTGCCGTGAAAGTGAAAAAATGAAAATTTTCACTTTCACGTCACATTGTTCTACATTTGTGCCCGTCACCAGTGGGGTCCATATGCTCACTGCACCCCTTATTAGATTCCTTGAGGGGTGTAGTTTCTAGAATGGGGTCACTTGTGGGGGGTTTTCAGTGTTTTGGCAGCACAATCGCTTTGTAAATGCGACATGGCCCTTGAAATCCATTCCAGTGAAATCCAGCTTCCAAAAGCCAATTGGCGTTCCTTCCCTTTGGAGGCTCGTCCTGCGCCCGCTTGGCACTTTATGTCCACATGTGGGGTATTTCCGTACTCGGGAGAAACTGCGCTACACGTTTTGTGTTTTTTTTCCTTTCATCCCTTTGTGGAAATGAAAAATTGAAGGCTAGAACAACGCCATATTTCACGCCATATTGTTAAGAAAATCTGTGAAGCACCTGTGGGGTCCAGATGCTCACCGCACCCCTTGTTATATTCCTTGAGGGGTCTAGTTTTCAAAATGGTGTCCCTTTAGGGATGTTTTTTAGGTTTTGGCACCCCAGAGCCTCTGCCAACCTGAAGTGGTACAGTCAGAAATGACCAAATTTAACGGAGCCATTGAAATTCACTAGGTGCTCCTTTATATCTGAGGCTTGTGGTTGCGTCAAATAGCGCAATAGAGCCACATATGGGGTATTTCTATAAACTGCAGAAACGGGGCAATCAATATTAGGGTGCATTTCTCTGGTAATAAGTTTATAAATATGAAAAATATTGGATTACAATAAAATCTCTGCACAGAAAATTAAAATTTTCAAATTTCTTACGCACTTAGCTTTTATTTCTGTGACTCTCCTAAAGGGTTAAAAAAACTTTCTGGATGTGCTTTTGCAGAGTTTGGGGGGTGCAGTTTCTTAAGTGGGGTGCTTTGTGGGTCTTTCTAACATACAGGCCCCTCAAATACACTTCAAACCTGAACAGGTCCCTAAAAATATCTGATTTTGAAATTTTACAGAAAATTTGTAAATTTGCTGCTTATGTTTTACGCTTTCTATTGTCTAAAAAAAATGAAATATAGTTTAATAAATGCCGCCAACATAAAGTTGACATGTTGCTAATGCTATTTAATATATAATTTATGTGGTATAACCACTTTCTGTATAAGCAAAAAAGTTTCAAAGTTGCAAAAAAGCATTTTTTCACAATTTTTCACGTTATTTGGTTTTTTTTTCATAATGATTTGTTATAAGTATCGACTCCAATTTACCAGAAATGTAAAGTACAATATGTCACGAGAAAACAATCTCAGAATCAGCCGGATAGGTAAAAGCATCCCGAAGTTATCAATGAATAAAGTGACACTGGTCATATTCATAAAATTTGTTTCTGTCATTAAGGCCATTTCAGGCTCTGTCCTTAAGGGGTTAAATCCAGATGGTACACCCATGTGTCTTCATGCTGTTTATTCTACATGAAGACCATATGGTTCAGCAGGAATTGGGATTCATTATTCTAGACAAGCTTTTGCCATGTGTCCATAGTCTATAGTCCTTGGCCCACTGCAAATTGCGATGATGCAGGGTACATAGGCGCACCCATATCATTCTTTATAATGCAGAAAGTGAATAGTCAGTTCTTGAAGTTAGTTTATGAGGATCTGAGTGATTTTGAAAATGTGGTGCTAGATGAGGGATGTTCCCAGTATCTAGTACTTTGTGTCCACCAAAGGTGGTCTAAAAAGGATAACCTGTAAACTGGTAACAGGAACTTTGTTTCCCAAAGTTTATTAATGCACATGGGGGTAGGGGCTAGCTTGAGTGGTCTAGTATCTCAAAAGTTAATACTGGCTATGTTCTAAATGTGTCAAAAAACTCTCCCTGTATGGGATTGCATAGCCACAGACCAATCAGACTTTCCATGCTTATTTTGTCTAACAACAAACATGCCCACAATGGGCACATGAGCATCAGAACTGGACCATGAAGCAATGAAGGAGGGTGGCCTATCTGCACTAGGTTCTTATGAAGAGCTACCACACGTCTGCAGCTGCTGGGTTTTGACGCAAAATCTTTAAACATAACATTGTTGCAAGGCAAGTATATATATATATATATATATATATATATATATATATATATGTTACACTCCTGGTGGAAACAGCGGATTTCCCACATAGACACACAGTTCTCCACCAGTTTGGCCCGTACCCAGTAAAAAAAAAATAATAAAAAAAAAATAAATAAATATATATATATATATATATATATATATATATATATATATATAAAGATATTGTAAAACCTACACTTAGTAGGATGTTGAAACTTATATATGCAGTATGTTAGAGCCATAGTATCAAATTCGCGGTTTTGTCTATCTGCAATACCTATAATATAGTACGGTGAATGTGCTGGTCAATCTGGGTTTAATGCAGAAAGTCATTAAACTGCTACTACAGTTATTACAAACTATAACCAAAAAAGAACAAATACTGATTTCACGTAGCAAAATAATCTTTATTAAATACACATTTAAAACAATTCATATATATTTATAAAAAAAGAGAGATGACCAAACATTAAAAAAGAGAACGGCGGCTGTCCTGGAGGTATTTCTATTATAACCACATCACATGTGCTGGGATCCCTTGACCTACAACTTGCATCACAAACCAGGGGGATGAATTCTGAAATCTCATACAGTAGGGTATTATGTTACTTGTATTACAAAATAAAGTGCTAGTGCATTCAATTCATAAACAGACCTACAGCTAGTTAGTTAGTCTCTTATCCACCCTTTACGGGGTGGTAATCCACCCTATGATGGGGTGGTAATATTTAGGTAAAGGGTAGATAAGAGACTAACTAACTAGCTGTAGGTCTGTTTATGAATTGAATGCACTAGCACTTTATTTTGTAATACAAGTAACATAATACCCTACTGTATGAGATTTCAGAATTCATCCCCCTGGTTTGTGATGCAAGTTGTAGGTCAAGGGATCCCAGCACATGTGATGTGGTTATAATAGAAATACCTCCAGGACAGCCGCCGTTCTCTTTTTTAATGTTTGGTCATCTCTCTTTTTTTTATAAATATATATGAATTGTTTTAAATGTGTATTTAATAAAGATTATTTTGCTACGTGAAATCAGTATTTGTTCTTTTTTGGTTATAGAGCCATAGTATATAGACAAAGACAGTGTATGCTAAAGGAAGATTGTAGCTGAGATCTCAGCAACTTGTACAAACAAAACTGAAATATTAATGACAATAAACGGAAGACTTTTCTTTAACTCTGTAGAAACCCCTTTAGGCCTGGCAATGGTATATACTAAGAGTAGACAAGAAACCAAGAATGGAACCTATACCCTTAATGACTTCACATTTCTACCCATTTAATGCCAGATCTATGTTCATAAGCTCAATTATATTAACACACCAAAAGAAATGTGAGCAATTTTAAAGCCAGCATATTTCAGTGAACAAAATTTTCTTAAGGATTCCAGAAATCTCTCTCAGCAAATAACCATATTCATAACCTCACACACAATACTGTCTTGTACAATAAACTCCAGATAATTTTGGGATTTTCTAGGCAGCGCCCACATTCAATGGGGAAGAAGTAGGTGACAAAATGTGTGTGATATTCAACATAATTATGCGCATTACCACTAAGTTCAAATGCGATGAATCATTTAGAGTAATGGTTGGCATTGAATAATTTTGTGAGCTAAATAAAAAAAAAAAAATACTTAAAATAAGAAATGTGTTACATATCTGAGCCTTTTGCCTTGAATTTAGATGAAAGGTGCAGCTGCAAGGATGCAAATTCACCAGTTGTGCCTTTGGAGGATAAATTTGCCAGTAAGCATACGATTAAACTAACGTGTCCCATATATGTAATATTGCTGAAAACATAAATAGGATCTTCAAATTCTTTTAGCTGCAATAAATTAGAAAGTTGCAAAAAGTAACTTAGAAGTGATGGGTCAAATATAACACTGTAATTCTTAGCTATAACAATGTTCCATTATGCTAGAAGCCATACAGGGAAATGGGCAAAAACATCATGGGTGTGTATCATGCAGGCTGCAATAAAACTGGGATTTATTCATATACTGTACAGACTGGTAATAACATTGGGATTAAGAACCTCTAATGTCTTTTGTGTATACAATTTATTAAGTGTCTGTGTATTCAATATTATATATGTCTGGTAACCTGCAGTTTAGAGATTCAACCCCATTTCTGGTATTCTGCAATTCCGTTTACATGCTCATTAACGCAGTATGGAAACATAAATATTAGAACATTTATTTACAAATAACCAGCCTCTTGAGGATAGCAACATGTTCTATGCATTCATTAAGATCTTTTATGTATTAGGTTTTTTTATGTCCCTGATTATATGATCTGATTTCTCTGTCCCTCAGGCGGTTTATTCATGTAATCTGGGTAATATTTTATTATCTTGTTTTTATATTATAAGTGATTGGTTTTAGGGATGGTAGAGGTTTTCGCTATCTTTTTATTATTTATCACATAGCTTTTAGCTCATTTATTTTGATCATTATTCAATGATTGTTGTGAAGCTACATTGCCTCTGACCCACCTGTCAGGACGTGCAGCAGCTGATAAGTATGGGAAGACTAGAGATTTTTTTTTAATTACAAGCCAGCTGATTTGAAAGAAAAAGATTTTTGCCGGAGGACCCCTCTAATGTAAAAGTATAAGTTCTTATTTTGCATGTTAATGCAGTTTGATGGCATCTCTGGATCAGGAGGTAGAGATTTAGGGATTGATTTATGACTTATGAGGTTCAAAGGTTACCCATACCCTTCCCCTCTAGCCACATTTTCTTCCCGTCCTTGGTTGAACTTGATGATAATAATAATAATCCACACATAAATCAATGGCCTAGAGTTTAAGCATTGATTGTCTGAGAAGAACATTTATAGAATCAAATGTCTATAGGCAAAACCTTCTATAGACAGTAAGTTCATTGCCAGTAGTGTCTTATAGCAAAGACTCATCATGGCATCTACTCCTCATATAAGGAAGTTTAAAAGGTTGAATTTTTTTCTATGTGTATATTATATCCTTCCTTAGATATATGTCAGCCGCCCACCTCCTCGGCCTATAAAAATACATCTGTATATTCCCAAGCTGCACATTCATGTCCCAAGCTAAACGTCAAATAAAAACGTGCTAACTTCACTATAACATGACCAAAGGATTTTTGTAACTTTCGGTTCATCCACCAACTTAGAACAGCTGTCTTTTTATATACCTACCTTCCTTACCATCCCAGGCTGCTTCTTTGCTCCAGGCACAACTGCACAAATTGTCCCAACACTGGCTGCTTAAGCTGAAGAGACGCCTGTAAGTGCGGAAGGTAATCATTATTTACCATCATCTACTGACAAAATCATATAGCTAGGGGGTAGCTTGGACCCAATTTTCCCTCTTCATATATGCTTGTGCAGTTTTTTTGTAAGATATAAAAGTTGTATAGAAGTTTTCATTTAACATTTTTTCTTTTGTGTGTTGCATATGCTGTAGGGGGGAGATTTATGAAAGGGTGTAAATATACATGTGGTGTAAACTGCCCCCAGCAACCAATCACAGCTCAGCTTTCAGCTCTGGTAAAATATAAGAGGCGCTGTGATTGGTTGCTGTGAGCAGTTTACACCAGGTGTATATTTACACCCTCTCATAAATCGCCCCCTATGTGTCTAATTGCAGTCATTTACATATGTGAAAGACTTGTGTGTACTGTATTTGTTTGTATAGTTTATAAGTCTACATAAATCTGAACATATAATTTTTGCCTGTTATGTGTTTATTTGTGCATGTTGAGTGTATCTGCATGTGTTGTGCTTGATATGTATGTATATGCCTGTGTGTCACGCATGCAGCTATATATCTAAGTTTCTAAATTTATATGTGTGTTTGTATGTGTTTTAGAACCAAAACTTGCCCTCCGCTGCCATAACTGTATGGGTCCCTATTCCTTAATATTAGGATAAAATATCTCATATCTGTACATTTTGTACAATTTACTTTCCTTCCTTTTGTTTAAAAGACATGTATTTAAATGCCATTTCATTCTGCTGCAGATTAGACAGATTACCAGTGTATGCATTGTATTTTTTATGAAAGGAGTTATGTCATTTGCTAATGACTATGAAACAAAAAAACACTTAAAAGATAAATTATAGACTTAATAATTCTACTTGCTCAAACACCAGTTTTGGCCAACGACAGTGTATGAGCCCTGCGTGAATAATTGCATGTGTACAAATGATAGAACTACGCTCATTAATTACAAATTTTATAAAGTATATGGGGTTGTTTATCTTTTACACTACATTTTCATAGACATATTTTGCAGCTACCTTCTATAATGGCTCCAGAATGTGAATAATAAAAGACATTAGACATTGGAGGAAACCCTACATTGTTTATTGGTGCAATGCATGATGTAAAATTGAAACAATTTTTGTGATTCGTTGTTTTAAGTTGTTTAGAGTATCTCCTGTATTAAATGGGTTACACTTAATGAACCTTGTTTTTTTAACATTATTAACAATCTATGGGGAAGTAAATGTCTTTTTTTGGTTAGGTTACATTACATTACAAATGCACTTCATATTGGCTTAGTTTTTGGCGCACATTTAAGCCACTTCTTATGTATGCAGAACCATGCCTCCTTCTCTCTAAGCATCACACCTATCAGACAGATTACAAAACTGTCAACAAAACTTGTCTAATTTCTTAAATACATCTGTTGAACCACAGATTTTGCACCAAAATTCTGGTGCACACACTTTTGTTCCTGATCATTAAACCCTGTTATTTCCCAATGGAAATCTCATCAAGCTCCACATTCCCTTTACAATAGATGCTACAGGTGATATATAGTATTACATGGTGCCTATTGAGACAAGTGTAATACATGGTTGGGGTGAATAACATAGAGTGGGAGCCACTTTTACTTGGCACATCTCTGCTCTTCCAAGCAATATAGATCATTTCTCACTTTGTGAAATTATGTAGATTGTGCCCCAGTGCTCCAAACATGGAGTAAATGATTAAATACATGGGATTGGTGCTGAGGATAAAGGTATGAGACATACCTTCATCCTCGGTGCCTCCTGCACAATAGGGAGCTATCAGCATGTTAGTTTTGTCTAACCTGCTGATAGTACCCCTTTAAAGTGGCCCCTTCTGTCAATATCCACTCAATTATGAGTCTGATGATATGACCAGGAAAATACCAAAGCCAGGTACCCACCCAGCGACAGCTGTTTCAGGGTGTGCAGTAAGTTTCTGGCTAGGTGGGAGCAATGCCTATGAGACCAATACAGCAAACAGATCACAGATCTCAGTGAGACCAGCCAAGTGTGGAGTGGGAGTCTGGCTAAATGGCATATAGGATTAACACCCTCTGTGTAGCCCCATAAAGCATTAACAATAGCTATGTAGCCCCCTCCCCCCGATAGTATTAAGCCCCCATGGAAATATAAAAAACCTCCCCTTACACATGCCTCACAGCTGCTTTTCTTCTATCTTCCAGCATAGTGTGTTAGATATGCTGCCTATGTCAGAAGTCCTGTCCGCCTGTCAGTACTCTGCCATATTATGATATTTGATTTACACTTGATATATTTAGTACTGGGGACAATAGGTTGCTCCTTGTGCACTGATTCTTATAAATTAGCCTTCAAAGTAGCAGAATAATGCTACCACAAAATAACAAAAAAATCTGAATAATATCAATAAATCACATTATTGATATTGAAGTATATTGAATTGAATTAGTGGGTGATGAGTGTGAGGTTGTGGTGACATTGTGGGTAGAACTATAAAGTGAGGTAAACAGTAATAAAATCAATCAGTCAGACTGAGCCCAAAATACAATACGTCACCTGACCCCTGACCCCAGCTCTACATATATCTTAAGGTTAGCTTCACATGTACCGGAATCCGCTGCAAGTTTGCAGCAAAATCCGCTGCAAATCCTTGTACTGTGAAGTTCAATGGGCTTACATACCCACAGTGGAATTTTCATTCTGATGTGAGTATGTAACAGCGGCCCTTTTAACCCCCTGTTGCCCGCAGCATACATTACCTGCTCTGCGCCACGGCTGCATGTGAGGCTCCTAGCTCCCATCAGTCCCACTCAGCCAATCAGTGCATGGCCCCGCCGCAGTCACTGATTGGCTGAGCGGGACTGGGGGGGAGCCTCACATGCAGCTGCAGCGCCGAGCAGTTAATGTATGCTGCAGGTTACATACTCCCAGCAGAAAATTCCGCTGCAAACTCGCAGTGTGAAATCAGCTGCAAATCCAGTACATGTGAAGCTACCCTAATGCATATATTTCTATCCCAGAAACATATATAAAGGTTTCATTGCATTTCTTCCTAAAAATAAGGTTGGGTTCATCAGAAGATCACCATTAATGAAAGTGACCACACTAAAGCAATAGATCATGTGCAATAAGGGATAAGTGCATTAAAGGTATCAAAGATACAATTATCTTGTTCTCTGTCTACAAACAGATGAGACAAGCGCTGAGGATGGGAATAAACAGAGGATTCTTGTGTAGTTGACCAAACTACAGGAGTATCATTTGAGCCTGTCTCCAGCCCCTATAGTTATTCCTCATTCAATGGTTCTCTCTACTGCTATCAATAGGAAACAGCATTATTACTTTGCAGCAATTACAGTATTGTAAGAAAAAATATACACTTCTGTTAAGTCTACAGATAATAAGTCTGTAGACTCACATCTTGGACTCCTGTGAGTGTTTGACAAATTACAAGGCTTAAATTGTGTATCAGTCTTCCAGAAAGTCAGAAATATCGACTTCACTAGATGATAATAAGCCATTAAAAATGCATACAGCAAACATCTACACTGCACAGGTTAGACAGCTAATCTAAACTAGTGGCTGGGAGAAAGTAGAGCAATTACACATTTATTTAAATGGGAGGTCTATGAGAAAGAAGAGAACGTGAAGCCTTGTTTAAATGCACTCTTGAATATTTATCAGAAATAATACATGTAGTTAAATAATTTATCTTTTTTCAAAGAACAAGGTAAATGCAAAAGATCAATTTTCATAATTATACTTGAGGATTCTGCCTTTCATAAAAATCTCATTAATAAAACCATTATTAACAAAAAAAGTGTTATTGTTATTCTAATTATTAACCCTTTCTGGAATGTGATAATATCACCAGGCTTCTTACTAAATAGATGATTGTGGAGGGATATATATATATCTATATATATATATATATATATATATATATATATATATATTTATATATATATATATATATATATATATATATATATATATATATATATATAGCAAGGTTGTACTTGGGGCAGAAAGGACACAAATTGCGTAAAAAAAGGCAGTGTTATTAAAAGTAACATCAAGTTATTGACTGTAACTGTCTTACTGCTCGAATCCACTGCATCATCCACTCTTCAGCCGCTTGCTATTTCTGACTATGTAAGTCTCATAGGCTTGCATTGTCGGAATTAGCCAGTCAGGAGATTCAGCCAGGTAGGGATTAGACTGCCATGCTCTCTCAATGGCTATATGTTCTGATTGCATTGGGTCTTACCACTAAGACCCGCTGTGATCAATAGTTTTTGACATGCCTGATGACATGTCAAACTTTTTTTTAATGACAGGTACTCTTTAAGATAATTTAAGAAATCTCCCACTTTGATTTTAAAGTTAAACTGTCATTTCAGGAAACATTTTACATCTCATAGAACAAGAGCAGAGCAGAGATTAATAAAGCATCGTGGCTTACAGTAGCGGAGTAGGAAGCCTGGCCAAATTAACAAGTGCGTGCTGATATGCTTGCTGTGAAATAAGGCCTTATTCACATGTCCCGTAAAGTTTTCCGTAATCGCGGTATAACTTAGAGCACATTGATTCCTATTGAACTATTTACACAGTCCGTTGTCATTTTATATCCATAATCTGTTCCTTAAAGTGTGGATTGTGATTGCGGTACAGATTACCAATAGAAGTCTATGAGATCTGCATTTTTTACGGACGTCACGGATGTGACGTCAATAAAAAACATTGATCATCAAATCTATGCAGACTAGTATATTCACATTTTACAGATACGGAAACCAGTGCAATTACGGATGCAAATATGGATGATTTTCCACAGATCACTGAGAAAAAAATTGCAGAAGGTTTTGCGGCCCAGAAAAATCACTGAACGTGTGAATGAGGCCTTCTACTCACCCTCTCGCCGCTTCTGTCTGTGGTGAGATCCAGATCAAGGTTTTCCTTTGTAACTTCTAGTGACTGCAAATTGGTTGTAAAACACAACCATTATTACAAGCATACAGTGAATGAATGAATGGATAAATGTGGAATGAATCTGATTTCTTTCAAATAAATTTACTAGTATCAAGTTATTATGCACCTTAGTTAGAAATCACTCACCCCGATTAAGTTAGACATAGGGTTGTCTATTTGTCTGCTTGAGCAATAGGTCCAATTTTTATGGCAGAACAATCAGGGTACTTTTTATATCTGGTGGGCCAGTGCACATAACAGTTTGGGAAAAATTAAACAGTGGATAATACCAGTAAGTAAGGCAATAAGTAGCTACCTGAGAAAGGAATATATATATATATATATATATATATATATATATATATATATATATATATATCTACTATTATCAAAACTAAGCTGCCTATAAAGATCTTGACCTTTTTTTTAGAGCAACATGTATGGCTAAAATATTGTGTACCGTCGATAACAATTAGTCGTTTTCACTTTAATTATACTATTTATTGTACTGACTTCTAGGACTACGCATTTCTACAACATACTTAAATTTAAGTGCTTCTGTTAAAATGGCTAGAGAGTAATCGAACATTTCACTCCAAGGCCAAAGAGAGAGCTTTAAAACTTAGAACAATCTGAGTGACATGTATTGCCTTTGAATAACTGCAATCATTTCTCATACATGCTTTCATTTTATTTAATGAAGAAATACTTGTAAAAAATATAACAAATGTGGGCAATTCACGTGTTTACTTTGAGAATCTGTAAGCTCATGTCTTTGTCAGGATGGAGTTTTTCTTCGCCGCTGGATACATGCCAATCTAATTAAGAAGAAATCCTTTTTGATATTCATGAAGCCGTTCTACACAAAAATGTGGGCAATATTGTTTTTAAAAAAAATAAAAAAAAAATAGAAAGCTAAGTTTTGAGATATTAGACATTTTAGAAGAAAGGTAATTATATGTGATACCACTTATTTTGCATAACAGAAATAACTACTACAGTACATGTCAGTCTCCATCTAGAGCTGGGATATAACGCACAATGATACAATATTTTCAGCATACTCAAGAAAGATCTGTTCTATCTTAATGCCATTAAAGCCCGATCCTTACCTATAAAATAGAAAAAGTGTAAATATTTAGAGAAAAAATAATTTCTGAAGTCTTGGAGGAGTTGACCTGTTAGAAATCCTGCTTTATATTCTCTAGTAATTGGAACATATGTCAAAGAATAGTTTAAAGTGACTCTGTACACACAATCTTACTGCCCCCCCCCATCAAACCTTTGTACCTTTGGACAGCTGCTTTTAATCCAAGATCTGTCCTGGGTTCTGTTCGACAGGTGATGCAGTTATTGTCCTAAAAAAACAACTTTTAAACTTGCAGCCCTGTGTCAAATTGGTGTTGCCTAGAGTGTCTTTGTGTTAGGCTTGCACCACCTCTACATCCCTCTTCCCCGCCTTCTTCATCATTAGAAATGCTCCAGGCAGGAATTCTCCTATTCATCACCTGTTGAAGCACAAGTGTTGGATCGTTAAAGGCACCTGTGCAGGGATGAAGCGATGGAGAGGCGATGCAAGCCTAGGGCATATACACTCTTGGCCATGCCAACTTGACTCAGGGCTGCAAGTTTAAAAGTTGTTTTTTAGGACAATAACTGCATCACCTGTCGAACAGACCCCAGGACAGATCTTGAGTTAAAAGCTTCTATCCGAAGGTACAGGCGGGTGGGGGGGGGGCATACTGTGGGTACAGAGTCACTTTAAAGCTCATCCATATAACACATAGGGGGAGATTTATCAAACATGGTGTAAAGTAGAATTGTCTCAGTTGCCCCTAGCAACCAATCAGATTCCACTTTAAATTCCTCCCAGGTTCTTTGGAAAATGAAAGGCGGAATCTGATTGGTAGCTAGGGGCAACTGAGCCAGTTTCACTTTACACCATGTTTGATAAATGTCCCCCATAGTTTCTTAGTTGCTTTAATCGGCTAAGTTCCAAAAAGTTGGTACGATATGTACAATGTAAATAAATGTATATAAATATACCGTGCAATTATTGCAAAACTCATATACCCATATTATATTTACAATAGAATATAGAACACACATATCAGATGTTGAAAATTTTAATGTCATAAAAAACTAACTTACACAGAACTTGATGACAGCTTGATGATTTTATGACGCACAAAATGTTTTCTATTAAATGAAGGTGTGGACTGCAGACAGGCCAGGTCAGAGCTTAGACTCTTCTTGGCTTTTCTCTTCTTGTTACAACGGCCGTGATTAATAGAAATTTTACGTTTTGTGAACGTACCCTCAACTTGCATTTATGGATTGCACAGAAGCACAGTTGTAGAGCTGTTCCTGAGCCCATGCAATCATTTCCAGTATAGAATCATGTTTCTAATGCAGTGCTGGCCGAGGGCCCCTACATCACAAGCATTCAATATTTTTATTGTAGTTTTTTGTAGTATTGGCGAGCCTATGCACATCTTTGTTTCTGAGAGACTCTGCCTCACTTATAGGGGTTTTTTTTATATCGTGGGCTGAAAGTTGTTCTTCCAGATGTTTTTTTTTTTATTCATGCTACTTACTTTTCCAGCCTTTTGTTGCACTGTCCCAACTTTTTGAGATGCGTTGCTGTCATCAAAATCTAAATGAGTAAATTTTTTATTCATAATATGGTAAATACTTTAGACACTTTTTAGACTTTCTACCAGTCTGGCAAAGGAGACATAGCCTTGGACAAAAGGATGTGGTTTTGGTAAAAGAAGCATGGCTTAAAATGCAACAGAATTCTACTGCAGTTTAAGTGATATAATAGTTTGTCTGAACAAGACTAGGCAGCCTAAAGATACAAAAAGTTAATCAAACACAACAATCCACCAGTCCACTGTGCTCTTTAGAATAAAACTTAGTTTTATTGATACAGTTAAAGCAGGCAAAAGCAGATAATCACACAGGATAGGATCCAAAGAGCAACACTTTTCAAGTGTGTCAGGCACTGTTCATCCAAGTCATTACCAATGTAATGTCGAGGATGCTGCTATGAACTTCAAAGTCACCACTGTCTGAAGAATGAACAGGATGAATCTCAAAAAATGCCCACCCCCATAATTCAAATAATACTGACAACATAAGTAATAAAGTTACATAATAAGATCAATGTAGGTAAATTATTTCTAATCAAATCTACCAATTGCCATGTCATGGTAATGAAGAAGGATGGACAAACATGAACAGACACATAGGGGCGCTTGCAGTGGCGGTCTTTGGCACCAAGCAACCCAAGCGATCGCTTGGGGCCCCCAACATCCAGGGGGGCCCCCACGCCCCGCTCTTATGCTTAAGACCGCTGGAAAGGGCCGCTGCCCCGCTCGCTGCTGCCATCTGAACTGTAACTATGAGCACTCGTATTGAGCGCTCATAGTTACATGCAGCAGCACTGACAGGGCGGGAGACATTGGCTCCCTTCCTGTCAGTCACTCTTGTGGCCGCAGGAAGGGTTTTCCCTGCGGTCGCAAGTGGCAGCTTTGTCCTTGTAGTGCCAGCACTCCAGTGACATCACTGGAGCATCGGCGCCAGGACAAGGGGAGTGCGGCCTCTTGTGATTGCAGGGAAATCCCTTCCTGCGGCCACAAGAGTGAAGAGACGAGGAGATGCCCGGACCCAGATGAGTATAAGTGTTTGTTTTATTGTGTTATATACTATATGGGAGGGGGAGCACACAGGGGTCTGTTTAACTGGGGGAGCGCACATCGGGGGTCTATATAAATGGGGGGAGCACCCAGGGGGACTATATAACAGAGGGAGCACACAGGGGGGCTATAGACTACTGGGGCTTCACAGAGGGGTCTATATACTACTGGGGGCAGCACACAGGGGGTCTATATACTACTTGGGGCAGCAGAATGGGGTCTATATACAACTTGGAGAGCACACAGAAGGTCTATATCCAAGTGGGAGAGCACACAGGGGGTCTATATACTACTGGGGGAGCACACAGGGGTCTATATACTACTGGCGGGGCACACAGGGGGTCTATATACTACTGGTGGAACATACAGGGGGTCTATATACTACTTATGAGGTACACAGGTGGTCTATATATAACTGGGGGAGCACACAGGGGTCTGTATACAACTGGGGCAGCACACAAGGGGTCTATATAATACTGGTGGGGCACACAGGGGGTCTATATACTACTGGGGGAACCACACAGGGGGTTTATATACTACTGGAGGAGCACACAGGGGTCTATATCCAAGTGGGGAAGCACACAGGAGGTCTATATCCAAGTGGGGGAGCACACAGGGGGGCTAAATACCCCTGAGGGAGCACACAGGGGGCCTATATACTAGTGGGGGAGCACACAGGGGGTATATACAACTGGGGGCAGCACACAGGGGGTCTATATACAACTGGGGCAGCACACAGGAGGTCTATATACTTCTGGGGGAGCACAAGGGGAGCTATATATAACTGGGGGAACACACAGGGGTCTTTACTACAGGGGGAAGCAAACAAGGGGTATATACTACTGGGGGCAGGACACAAGGGGTATATACTATTGGGGGCAGCACACAAGGAGTATATATTACTGGCGGTAGCGCACAAGGGGTATATACTACTGGGGGCAACACACAGCGGTCTTTGTTTTGGAACGCGTGTTTCGGGGGGGGCCAGACATAACTTTGCTTGGGGCCCCAGAAATGCCAAGACCGCCCCTGGGCGCTTGTATAGTGTAGTAATCGAGAAGTTGAGCATTAAATGATAATATTAATGCAAAAAACTAACCTTGTAGTGTTGTGCTAAATATAGGCACAACGCTAGTGATGGCTTATAGATATGATGAGTTGTACACAGGCAGGCATTCAGTGCAAAGCTGATGGCTCCCCTCTTGATGCCACCGCTCGCAAAGATGCTGAAAAATGACTGTAGATAGCTGATAGAGCCACGGCGCAGGACTTGTACAATACACTTCACAGTACCAGAGGCGGTAATGGGTAAAGTGAAAAACTTTTAATGAGCAACGCCTTTCGTCACCTGGTACTGTGGAGTGTATTGAACATGTCCTGTGCCGTGGCTCTATTAGCTATCTTCAGTTATTTTTCTGCAAGTCATGGTAATGCAACATAGAAGTTTTTACCATGTAAAACTACAGCTTGCAGAGGCCCAAAATTCATACATACTGTACCTCTGAAACTTACACAATTACATACATAAATTACAAAATGTACATACCACATGCCCTAAAATCATCATATTAGGCAACATACTGTACAGTGCAGTTTGGCTTTCTGGGGTCCAGACTGTTCTTTACTGCAGCTGTCCCAGCAAGGAAGGGGGTTTAAGCTGCTTCTAGTGCAAATCTATGGGGGGGGGGGGTATACTTACCCTCCCCAGCAGTTTCTATCTTCACCAGACCCAGCACTTCATTCTGCTGTTAGCCAGTCAACAGCTGAGGCAGGACACCACTGCAGTCGCTCGTTTGCTGAGTAAAAACTGCTGGAGTCTACTCTGCCAGTGTTGCACCTCAGCCACTGATTGGCTGAGCATGGCCAGAAAGAGACAACCTGACACACATCAATCCCTTTGTGCCAGGTCTAGCAATTATAGAAGATGTTGGGAGAGTAAGTATAATTCCCCCCAACCCTATCAACAGAGCACAGTCTGGCCATCATGGTGTTTAAGTGAGGATGCTATGCCCCCATCAGCACAGCAGAGGCAGCACAGTCTGACCCACATAGGGGTAAGTGAGGTTGCTATGCTGTGCTCTACCTGTTGTGCCAAATGCACTGTGCTTGCCCCAGCAAGAAAGGGGTTAAGTGGCTTACTCTCCCGACATCTTCTATCTTCACCAAACCCCCCACAGAGTGATGTGTGTTAGGTTGGATCCTTCAGTCCACACTCAGACTCGAAGACGCCTAGGGGGGTAAGTATATTTTCACCCTGTTTAAATTAATGTTGTTGTCCCGGGTAGAAGCTATGCTTACACACAGCAAAATAAAAGCAAAATACGAAATTAAATGCAGTTAAATGATGCAGTAGTGCAATGAAACTGCAATGTGTAAACATAGGCTTTCAACAAGTTCTCAAATAATTGTTGGTTGTTCGCAAAAAATTCGCAGATCGTTCCGTGTAAACAGTCTTTCACCGATTTAAGCTATGTACGAGATAGGCTTAAACGATCGCAAAACTATTCCGTACGATATATTGTTCCCTCTAAACACTGATTATTATGAAAAACACATCGTTCATATGAATTGTTAATTGTGCGATCGGGCGAATTATCGCTCCGTGGAAAAGTACCATTAGGCATAGGCTAGCTCCAGTCTTTATTATAAACATACTGACGCACCTTGTGCCACTGATTACATTGCAGAGACCAGACAGGCAATTAAGCTTCTGATTATGTAAACGAAGAAACCCAGAAAAAACGCAAATGTGGAAACACAACCGAATGCATCTAGCAGTAAACAAAACACTCAATTAATTTTTAATGATTAATTAATTCAAGTACAGAAGATACCTAGTCTATAGAAGGCTTCTAGAAGGAGACACAAACTTCTATTTTTTCTGCCAGGAAACAAGAGTCTTACAGATGCTTTCCACTAGAGAGGGTTCTTTCTGTTTCAGAAGCTGGGTACCTTTTCTAATCCATTGGCGTCAAATCACCCATGGCATTCCTATGCACCTGCACTTATGGATTATCATTGTTACCTAGGTTTATCTCAGAAACCACATTGATACCACAGATACCACATTCGGGGCTTCTGGACAGACACCTTGTATGGGGTGAGTGGGCTTGATGTATTATTGCATAGGCACAGTAATGCTGGGTACACACTATGTAAAAACAACAGTCGTATTTCATAACAACGGACGTTGTTGAGCGTATTTATGAAATATTGCTGTTTTTTTTACATAGTGTGAACATAGCCTTCGTCTGTATATGGTGTGTGCCTATAACTAGACTTCGCTTTTCTGCTATTTGGTGGGTGCTAGGGAGCATGTAAAGATGGGCTGTGCTTCACTATTGCAGATGCACAGAAGCTCTAGGTTTGGTTCTGCTGCAGGTTTACTACACAGTCCTGTGCATGCGCTAGAATTCTAGGGGGAGATTTATCAAAGGGTGTAAAATTTAGACTGATGCAAACTACCCACAGCAACCAATCACAGCTCAGCTTTAGGCAGTGCTGAAAGGAAAGATGAGCTGTGATTGGTTGCTGTGGGCAGTTTGCACCAGTCTAAATTTTATGTTTTTTTTTAACCCTGGTTAACATTCTCATGTAGTTTTTATGCTTTATTTTAGATGTCTAGTAAATCTCCGGCCGCTTATTCACGGAACGCGCTACTCCCGGAAACTTACGTAGTGTGAACATAGCCTAAGGCTGGGTTCACACACACAGTATATTTCAGGCAGTATTTGGTCCTCATGTCAGGTCCTCATGGCAACCAAAACCAGGAGTGGATCGAAAACACAGAAAGGCTCTGTTCACACAATGTTGAAATTGAGTGGATGGCCGCCATATAACGGTAAATAACTGTTTATTTCAATACAGCGGCCGTTGTTTTAAAATAACAGAAGATTTTTGCCATTAAATGACGGCCATCCACTTAATTAAAACATTATGTGGACATAGCCTTTCTGTGTTTTCAATCCACTCCTGGTTTTGGTTGCCATGAGGACCTAACATGAGGACCAAATACTGCCTGAAATATACTGTGTGTGAACCAAGCCATAGCCTTAAAATATAGCAGTGTGTTACTCTGGGACCCCAGGTTCTCTCTCATTCCCAATTGCCGTTTTCGCTTTAATTTCTTAAAATTTCCCTCTTGCGTTTGCACAAATTTTCTATTGCCACTCCTGGTAAGCTGCAGGGCGACAGACCTTATG